>NC_060207.1:155983750-156710625 GCF_021130785.1 Homalodisca vitripennis | reverse complement strand
TTGAAAATCATTCTGTTAAAAACTTTTGAATAAAAATGTTGAGTTATTTTCCTTTATTTCTTACTTTATTTTATTGTGTTTTTTTAAATTAAATTATAGTGTGTCAGGTGTTAAAAAGTTTGATTATACCTGATTATACTGAACAAACAACACCAACAATCTGGGTTTGCACGAATGTGGAATCTGACATGTGAACAACAGGTCATCTTGACCGGCCTAGCAGTCCATACCGCGTAACTAGTGTATTAAACTTTCCCAAAGACATCCACGAAAAAACCAAAGAAATCAGGGAAATTTCTGTAAAATATCTAAAAACCAGGATAGATAATGAAAATCTAAAATCCCACAACTGGGGAAAGCTTTCGTTTGACTGAGGACGTTAATCTAAAACTTTCCATAACATCATTCAGACAAATCCGAGTACTATCTGCCCATTATCAAGAACTTACTAACAAAGCAATTATAACAAAGCAGTGCTGTTGTGATGGCCCTTAACATATAGTTGTAAAACCAGACCGGTAACATTGTACACATTTTCTATCAGTAAATTTTAGAAACATTATTTCAATATGCATTTTCATTTAGTGCATCATTTGATTAATTATTTAATTGCAATAATAAATTATAAATTCAATATAATCAATCAAATAAGTTAATAAATGAAGGAATGCAAGAGAATAAATATGATTTAGTATAATATATGAATTCTAATATAAAGTACAGTTGTGTTACCAGTGAGCCTGGTCATTTTCCATACTTACAGTGGTCACAAAAATTTGCTAAAATATACTTAGCTTGTATCTAGGACACTACCAAGTTGGGGAGAGTCGAGCAGGGCTCTATACTAACTATTGGAACAAGAAGCAACAGCCATTACTTGACACATTTAATTCTTGTATAAATTGGTCTCTCTCTCCATTCCAAATTTATAAATTGTAAGTTTATTTTAGATTTTAAACTCATTTTTAATTGTTCATCTGTAAAAAAATGTATTTTGGTCAAACATAGGGAGAGTTCTTTTCTTTACTTTCCCAAATTAACTTAGGCTAGTATCCGTCATCGTACTGAGCGGATCCATAGAATTTCTAAAGTATATACCATGAGGTGATACTTGTAAAATAAGTGCACAAATTTGAAGAGTGTTTACATCAAAGCTCCAGAGCATAAACTCTGCTTAGGGCAAACTTGAAGACAAAAAAGAATCACAACAAGGTAAAACTTATGCATATACATTGGTATACTTTTTAAATGTGATCTATCTGATGATGAGTGACAAAAACGAACAACAATAAATCAAAGTTTTCATTTAGTAAGCATTTTAGGTGCTCTTACACTACCTCAAGCAAAATAATCTGCTTACAAATTAACAACATAGTTTCTTGAAAGGAAGTTCAACAACATCTTTTTGAATAAATTTGTGAAGCATATCATAGATAAACTATAAGAGGGATGTATTGTTGAATTTATTTTTTGACTCAGCTAAGCTTTTTATTGTCAAACACAGTTGCCCAGTTGAAAAACTAAAAGTACTAGGTATAGCAAGGAAATTAGTAAACTGGTTCTACAGCTACTTAGCTAACAGGAGGTAGCTTGTTAAATTGAAGCATACAACCAAAAACTTAACAGAAAAGTTACAATAACTACATGTAAATATAAAAAACTCTATTCAGGAACATTTCTCATACATAGACTCAAGCAAATGTACTCCACAGGCAACAACAAGTGGTAGTTTCCTTCTTTAGAAAACTAAAGAAGGAAACTACCACCCCATTTCACTCACTCCAATATTTTCCAAAATTGTTGAATATGTTGCTCTTTCAAGGCTTTTAAAACATATTCTTTATTCTAAACTCTAAGACTCTTTCTAAATTTGTGGAAGTTTTTCCTCTACCAGAAGCTATGCATCATCTTACATAAGATTCAAGAAAGGCAAAATAAACTTCCACAAATTTAGAAAGAGTCTTAGAGTTTAGAATAAAGAATATGTTTTAAAAGCCTTGAAAGAGCAACATATTCAACAATTTTGGAAAATATTGGAGTGAGTGAAATGGGGTGGTAGTTTCCTTCTTTAGTTTTCTTTCCTTCCTTGTACTTGGTGAACACTTTAGATATTTTTAAGTTTTCTGGAAAGATGCTTTGTTTAAAAGATATGTTTATTATACTTCTTAACAGCATAACATTTTCTCCTTTGCAGCTTTTTACTAGCTTTGAGGATACTTATCGACTTCAGCAGATGTTTTAACCCAGGAGCACTCGCGAGTAAGATAGTCACGCGGTTACTCACGTGTTAGGTTTCTTCTAACATTTGTGTCTAACCAAATAAAACACCATCGTGTGTCCAAACAATATTTATTTATGTTAAAAACCAAAATTCCACTTTGAAAGTGATTAACTGACATGACTTTACAATGAATATGATAATAATAAACTAATTTTTACTATCCTAAAATTAAGAATAATGTTCATTATTGGTAGTCAGTAAATTTAAAAAAATCTAGTTGTATAAGAATGTTTATATTTATATTGAAAACAAAAATTCCTCTTTTAAAGTGATTAACTGACATGACTTTACAATGAATTTGATAATAATATTTACTATCCTAAAGTACATTATTGGTAGTTAGTAAATTTAAAAAAAAATTAGTTGTGTAAAAATGATTATCCGAGTTTTCTTGATTTATTTTATTGATTTTCATCATTGTCATGACACTGTGAACACGTTAGAACAGTCTGTGCAGTGTGCTCTTTACAGATAGGAGATGAACAGTTGCTACAGGTTTGCTGTGTGAATCTGTTTTTGCGCACGGGACAATATGCGCAGCGAGGCTTCCCGTCGACTCGACGTGGTTGCGGCGGTGGTGGTGGAGGGAGTTTAGCCACCCTCCTTATTTTTTGTTTCAGTTCGCCCGGCAGGTGAGGGATCGCTGCTCTTCTTTCAAGGTGTGGCTGGGTCAGGGCTTTTGCCAGCTGCATTAGATAGCTCCGTCTAGACATGGTTTCTTGAGTATTTGCTCGAAACACAATCTGAGAATTTATTGCTCCTACGTTTAGCATACAGAAGAACAATGTTAGGGGCCATCGGTTGCTTATTCTGGAAACATCATACTCACTTTTCAGATGGTCAACAACATCCACACCTCCCTTCGTTAGGTTGTAGAATGTTATGATTTCAGGTTTGAGCAGGTCTCCCGAATCTTCATCAATTCTGTCATCCTTATGCATAGTTGACAAAAGTAAAACATTTTTTCCTCTTTTTGGAACGTACGAGGTCAATGTGCATTTGTTTGGAGGTTTTCCAAATACAAACATACTGCTTCTCACTGGACGATCTTTTATGTTGCAAAGTTCAGGTGGGATTTGGGGCTTGTTCTTGCGGATAGTCCCTACAATAGTTAGTCTATGGTTTGCATATAATTCATTTGCAAGAAGGACACTGGTGAAGTAGTTATCAATTGTTACATTACGTCCTGTATTCTCAATGGGTTGAATAAGGCGTTTCACAACACTACTAGCATCATTTGGTAGCAAATATGGTCCTGGGGGCTGTTGTGCAGGATACACTTCCATTTTACTCGTGTAAAATGTTCTAGCATCTACGAGGGCATAAACTTTGAGACCATATTTGGCCGGCTTGTTGGGAATGTATACCCGAAACTTACAGCGGCCACGAAATGCTTCCAGCATTTCATCAACTGTAGCGTATTCGCTTATAGAATATGCTTCGTCACATTTTGTGACAAACTTTTCAAAAAGCTCTCTGATTGGAGCTAAATTGTCAATACTTTTTCTAGCAGCTCTTGTATTTTTATCATCAAACCTTATACCTTGAACCAGAGTTTGAAAACGTTTTTTTGCCATGACAGCTGAAAAGAATTCTGGACATGTGCCATCGTTGCTCCATAACTCGTCAATATTCAAATGATGTGCCTTTTTTATACCAGCCATATACAGTGTGCCAATAAAAGCTTTCATTTCTAGCACATCTGTTTGGGGTACATCCCTTATACCACGTGAATATGATTGGCTCATCAACATCAATTTTTCGTTTGTACAGCGCACAATATTCTCAATAGTATTGTCTGGAAAATAAAAACCCCAACAATCTATAATTGTATTTTTGCCTCTTGCCACATTTTTTACACCTGGTAATCTTGTTACCACATTTTCTCTTGGAGTTCGGGTGGGTCGTGACGATGAAGGGTTGTGTACATACCAGTTAGTAACACCATCCTTTCCCACGAGTGTCGGTCCGCTGCTAGTGCCGGCGCCACTGCCTTCTCCTTGCGCACGTTCTGGAACCAGTTGTTGTGGTAACTCAACTGTATCATCTGATTGTTCTGAATGTGTGTCCTCTTCATGGCGTTCGGGCTCAGCATCCGTGTCAGAAAATACATCAGGAACTAGCTCGGGCTCGTTGTCAGACGATCCACGTACGTCTTCCTCATCTTCCAACCAACCTAATATACGAAAATCATCCACCTGTTCCATTATTTCACTAAAACAACCAAAACATCACTTTATGTTACATTTATGTCCCCGCACAATTAAAATAAATTAAAAAACCTAACCGAAAATAATAAAACTGTTATCACTTAACAACTCGCGTGTTCGATTATGTCTATCAAGTAGAAGGACGCGACCACTTGCGTGTTAGTTTCACACTAACGGGAGGGACGCGCCCCACTTTTGACCATCACAGTTCCGCCCCTACACCCCCCACTACCTTTCTAGTCCTACCCTCATTCTTAGAGATGTCTCGGCGAGGCAATGACAAAGTCTCAGAATTATAGATATAAAAATGTAGTTTTTATTACAAAAAACACAAGAATGTTAGATTTTATCTAACGGTGCGAGTGATCCCGGGTTAAATCTGAGAAAATCAACAGTTTCTAAATCTTCACTTTCAGTTATAAGACTGAGGTCAACAGGCTCTGCATAGCATATGGCTGCAAAATTTGGTTTAGTTTAAGAATAGAGGATTTTTTCAAAGTATTCCGACTGCAGTAAAGATGAAGTTAATTGTCACTTCTTAGTTACAATTATAATTTACTATCCCATCAGATAAAATTTGCATTAACAATTTAAATAGGAACACCACTTTATATTTTTTAAATTGATACAGCTCTAGGGTTAAAATCCTGTTGATCTGCCTAATACTTTAAACAAATATAATTATATATACTGCTTATTGAACATTTAATCTAAAAAGTACATCAGACTATAAAAATGTTTTACCTACTTTGAGGACAGTGGAAAAGATGAACAATTTAAAACAAATTAAAATATGAACATTTTAAATGCTACATATTATTCACCAACAACCTATGCCTGAATGTCAAAATCAGTTTGTTTATTTGTTTACCCAATGCTTACTTACTGTACATAAAACATAACATATGTGACTCATATACATGAACATTATAAATAATACCATTATATTCTGATTCAGGAAACAAATATTTTCACTAAAAACCAAATTTGATGTTTTGGATCTTAACAATTTTCTTTCATAGTCTACAAATATATAGAAGAAAATTGAAAATAAATTGAAAATAAATAATAATTAATTAATAATTGAATTCATAAAGCTGCATCTCACCATATACTAAGAGGACTCTCTACACTGAGACCGAGCTGGAAACAGGCATCTCTCGTGAAAATGTCGTAGATCTCTGACCACAGTCTAGGTTCCAGCAGATGTGAGTATGGGGACGTGTTGATTCCATGTGGCAGATACAGGAACATCCCCATCAAATTCTGGATATCTGTATACAATGCAAGAGATCACATTAAAACAACTGGTCTTAGAAGAGCATTGTTTATGCAGAGTTGATGTCTAACAAACTGCTCTTTGATAAAGAAATAAATCCTTCAGTGTTACGACACCTTCCAAGGAAATTTTGTCTGAGGGATGGAAATCTTTTCAACCAGTGGAGCTTGAATGGTTTACTGATGGCTCTAAGACAGAAACTAGTACAGATGTTAGAATTGTAAAGGGTGAGACTATACAGATAACTGGTGGTCATTATAAATCCTCATCTCATATCAGGCAGAATTCATGCCAATATGGAATGTGCTTGTGAGAACTTCTTTGGTACAGGAACAAGACGATTAGTATTTTCACTGATAGCCAAGCAGCTTTCAGAATCAGAATCATTTTATTGTCGTCCAACAATTACAAATTTGTATTGACAAAGTCAAATATGATATTAAAAATATCACTAAGTAGGCCTACAGAGCCTAAAATAAATACAATCTATATCTATGTTAAAAGTTTAAAATTGTAAGTCACTAAAATTAGCATTAAAAATCTCATCTACAGAATAAAATGTTTTTCTCTTGAGCCACTCTGCAACAACATTCTTAAACCTACCAACAGAAATTGATCTAGCACTTAATGGTAACTTATTGAATAGCCTAGCTCCGGTTATTGCATAGTTCTGTTGAGTTTTACTTAACCTAGCATATTGCACATCAATTGTATTTTTAATTCTAGTGTTGTGTTCATGGTTAAAGCTTCTAAGATTGAGTCGAGATTTTCCTTAACAAAAACTAAACTGTGTAATATATATATATATACATGGAAGCGTAAGTATACCAAGTTCTTCAAAAAATGGCCTACAGGACTCATTGTCGCTAATTCCTACTATGCAGCGTATGGCTTTCTTTTGCCACTTAAACACAGTCTTGGCTCCACTAGAGTTGCCCCACATTAAAACCCCATACAGAAGGTGTACATTAAAGAAAGCGTAATATGCACTAATGACAAGATTAAGACTTGTATACAATTTTAGTTTTTTTTAGTAGAAATATTACTCTTGCCAATGTAATACATAAATGGTTTGTATGGATTCCCCAGCTAAGCTTTGAGTCTAAATTGATACCAAGTAGTTTTACAGACTTATTTACAGAATTACGTAAACTAAAGACAATTTCCTCGGTCTTGTTATTATTCACAGTTAATTTATTAGCAGAGAACCAGAGATAGGACCTTTCCCTCATATAGCCCATAACGACATCATTTAATTTTGAGTCTCTGTCTGATGATAACAGAGTAGTATCATCAGCATACAAGACAACCTTACCAGGGACAAATTTAGGGAGATCATTAATGAAGACAATAAACAAGAAGGGGCCCAAGACTGAGCCCTGGGGAACCCCGCTTGCCACCCTCTTAAGTCCTGATCTCTGGTCACCCACTTTGACAAGCTGAAGTCTATTGCTCAAATAAGACAATATCAAAGACAAAGCATTGTTCTCCAGACCATAATATTTCAATTTTTGAATGAGTTCATCATGAGGTACAACGTCAAATGCCTTACTTAAATCCAATAACACAGCAGCTGTTTCTTCCTCATTTTCAAAGCTATTCAATATATAAGAGACAATATTTTCTACAGCTTTAACAGTTGACAGATTTTTCCTAAACCCATACTGAGATGAAGAAATCAAATTATTGTACTCAAAGTAATATTCCAATTGGTTTTTCACAATAGTCTCTATTAACTTTGATATAACGGGTACTAGGGCAATAGGCCGGTAATTGTTTAAATTCATTTTGTCACCCTTCTTATGTATAGGTACTGTTATTGTTATTTTAAGGCACTGTGGATATATTCTAGCTTCTAAATACTATGAATACAATAAGGATCTGTATATAATATTTTTAGACTTTAAAAAAGCATACGATAGTATCTTTAGAAGTAGTCTATGGAACATTTTGAAAAGGTTTAGTATCCCAAATAAACTGATAAGTCTAGCAAGAAAGGAAAAGTACAGGTGGGAAAGGAGTACACAAACTTGTTTAATATAAATACAGGAGTGAGGCAAGGTGATGGAATATCACCAATTCTATTCAACTTTGCTCTGGAAGAAGCACTAAAAAAGATAAAGGGGATGCCTGAAGGAGTAAAATTGGGAGATAAGTTCAATATCCTGGAATTTGCAGATGATGTAGCCATTCTAGCTGAGAGAAAGAGGGACTTAAACAGACTAGTAGAAGCCTTTTTAGTTGAGGCTGCAAAAGTAGGATTACAAGTAAACGAAGACAAGACGCACTACATGAAAATAAGCAGAAGAATGGAACAGGAAGGAGAAAAGCTAGAAGTACTCAACCATGAATTCAAGGCTACAAAGGAATTTAAGTATTTAGGAGTGACGATAACACATGACAATAGAGAAGAAGTTGAAGTCCAATGTAGATGTAGATGCAGCAGCAGATAGAACATACTGGAGCCTTGCAAAACTTCTCAAAAGCAAACTATTAATGAGGAAAGTTAAATTAAGAATTTACAAAACCATGATCTTGCCAGTTTAGATGTACGGGTCAGAAGTATGGGCACTCACAAAGAAATCCCAAAAAAAGTTAATAACCTTTGAAAACAAAATACTAAGAAGAATTTTTGGACCAGTTCAAGAAGGAGACATATGGCGGATCAGGAAGAACAGAGAATTAAGAGAAATATACCAAGATACCGATGTGATTGCACTGATCAGGAGTAAAAGAATGAGATGGATGGGCCATGTTGCCTGTAGGGGAGAAGATAAAATGATAAAGAAGGTGTGGCGAGGGGAACCAGAGGGAGTGAGGCCATTGGGCAGACCTAGGATGCGATGGAGAGATCAGGTGGAGAAGGATTTAAGAACGATTGGCGCTACACTGGAAGTGGCTCAAGATAGAGGAAGTTGGAAAGACATTGTTGGCGAGGTCAAAAACCATCTGGGTTTCGAGTGGCCACAGGAGTAAGTAAGTGGATATATTCCATCAGTAAGCACCCAGTTTATCAGCTGTGTTAAAGGATAGATTATAGCACCTAATATTTCCTTTAATACAAAGTTGGAAAGTCCATAGACATCTCCTGATCTGGAATTACTTAACCTATACACAGAACTATACAGTAGAGTCCCGATAGTTTCGAGTCTCGATAGTCCGAGGTTCCGTTAAATCCGAGCCAACACGTGTAAAAAAATAAAATGTGATATTGACATACTTTGTACAACACACCTCGAGCGCATGTCTGTAAACTGAGTGCTAGGCTACTTGGAGAAGCCGGCAGCCTGACTCATCATTGCCACTCCAATCATTTGCACCGCCCCACCCCCACCCTATTGTCAAGGTCACGGAACATCGCGCCCCGTATTGTCTAAAAATAAATCAGTCCGTTGCTCATCACACGTTCGACTGCGGTACGGTTGTTCTAGATTACGATCGCAGTGCGCTTATCCGTCTGTTATTTACAACGTACAGTACTTGTTGTCTAAATATTAAGTTTTAGTAAAAAAGAATTTTCTGAAGTGTTTTATGTGTTCATTGTACAGTGAACTATGAGTTCAAAAAGTAAAAGAAAGTTTGTACCGATAAAAACAAAACTAGAAGCTTTTAAAGACTTAAAGATAAAGGTGAAACGTTAAAAAAATTAGCTGCCGAGTAACGGAGTTGGTGAACTTACAGTTGGTGACTGGCGAAGGAATCGCGATAAAATTGAAAAGTTTGCAGCAGAAAAGTGCTCGGAAAAGTGTACTAATGAGCGGAAGTCTGAAGAAAGCAGAGTATGACAAAACTAGCGAGGCCCTATTTTTATGATTTTTGTCAACAAAGAAACAAAGGTTGTCCTATTTCCGGACCTATTTTACAGGAAAAGGCATTGTACTTTCGCAACGAAATCAATGAAGGTGAGGAAGATTTTACGGCAAGTGTAGGATGGCTTGACCGTTGGAAAAAACGGTTATGGCGTGAGGCAGTTAGAAATTTGTGGGGAGAAACTTTCGGCGGATTCCGAGGCAGTTGTTCAGTTCTGTGAAAAGTTAAAAAATCTTATTAAAAGTGAAAATTTAACACCTGAATCAGATTTACAATTGTGATGAAACTGGTTTGAATTTTAAAACTTTGCCATCAAAAACTCTAGCTTCACGGGAGGAAAAAGCTGCTCCGGGTCACAAGAAAAGCAAAGAGAGACTGACTGTGCTAGCCGCTTCAAACCGCGTCGGGAAGCCATAAATTAAAACTAACTGTCATTGGCAAGTCTGCTAAGCCTCGTGCGTTTAAAAACATGTCTATTTCAACGCTTCCATCAACTTATACAAACCAAAAAAAACGCATGGATGGACAAACAAATTTTTAAAAACTGGTTTTTTAGTTAATTTGTTTCCTGAAACCAAAAGGTTTTTGAAGAAAAGCAACCTACCCTCTAAAGCCATCTTAACACTTGATAACGCAGGATCACACCCAGATGAAGGGGAACTGCAATGCGATGGCATACGCACGATGTTTTTTGCCACCGAACGTGACCAGCCTCATTCAGCCTATGGACCAAGGCGTTACTTGAAACTTTGAAAAAAAAGTACAGACGCCGTTTGTTGCAATCAATGTTTCCAAACAATTGAAGGAGAGACAACCATAAAAGATTTCCTGAAAAAATGTACAATCAAGGATGTAATTTATTGGATCGCTGAAGCTTGGAGCGAAATTAAAAACCAAAAACAATCCAGAAATCATGGAAGAAAATCGGAGTGTATAAAATTGAAAATGATGATGAAGATGACGATCTACCGTTAATAAATTTAATAAACAGACTTCCTGGTTGCAATGGGACAAATCAAACTGATATTGGAGAGTGGATGAGTAGGGACGAACAGTTAGAGACAACAGACGACACCATAGTTGAGATGGTCACAGACATGACAGCTTACAGGAGTGAGGAAGAAAAAAATATGCAGGAGACAGACCCGGCAATGACTCACACAGCAACGGCTACGCGGCACTGGATGCGGCCCTGCGCTACGTAGAGCAGCAAGCAGAGGCGACAGCGGCAGACACGTTATTGCTTCGGCGGTGGAGAGACATGGCTGCCCGCAAACGCTGCAGTGTGGTGAAACAAAAAACTCTATACAGTTTTTTTTTAAGTAAACATTGATTCTTTGGACCTCTGTGAGTAATTTCTTAATGCTGGTATTTGTAATAAAAGCATATTTCTTATGTTTGCCTTCAGTTCTAATTATAACCCAATTTTTCTCAAAGTGTTCCGTATAATTCGAGGTTTTTCACAATTCGAGGTACGTTCGCGTCCCATTCACCTCGGATTACCGGGACTCTACTGTATACATCTCTACTATTTACAACTGTCCACTTAAAACTAGATAGGCCAGGGGGTTTAATACCTGACGATTTCAACATATCAACAGAACTTGCTACATCTAAAATATCACAGTTAGATTTTACAGCCAAAACTGGTTACTATAAATGTGTATCCTTGGCCCATACATAAGTGATTGAAGTACACCAACCTTTCTCATGCCTGTGTACGAACTGGCTTAAGTGTGTTCTGGCGTACGCTATTGCATCTGACTGTGCTGAAGCTCCTTGCTGTATTAGTCCTATGAAACGCAACTGGTGCAGCTTGAACTCCAGAATTGAATTCTACACACAAGATCAGAATGAAAATAAAATTATGTTGTCAAAGATAATGTGAGAATACATGATCATGTGTTATGTGATAAGGTTTTGTGCTCCAATTGTGACCAATGGACTGAAGAATTGTTAAATGCCCAAGTTTAGTGCTAAATGCATTTTAAGATTTAAAAATCTATTACAAATTAATTCATTCACATCTGGAATTTTGTGATTAGTATAGTCACTTGTAAAATTATGGTGAAACAAATAAAAAAACAAAATAAAAGTAAAATTGGTTATACTAAGTTTGAAGAGAAAGATTTAATAAAAATATTCATTCTGTCCCTGTGAATATAACTTATATTAGTGATCAAATATATCACACAAATACGCTAAATTTCCAACACCTTTTTATAATTATAATACACATAAGTCACAGTAAAAATTTCTTTATTCATATATATATATATATATATATATATACGATATATATATATCAATATTGCACGATTGAGTTGTCATTATTGCCTAATTCTAAGTTATCTTAAAATTATATACATGTTATTATTGTATTTTATATTACCAGTTTTTGTTTGGTTGTTAACCTCACTTTTTTTTTAATTAAAGGCTTACAATTATTGGTTTATTTCACATAAAACTAAACATGAACTTTTTATGTACGTTATTGTCTAATTTTGAAACTAGTATTTATTTTTGAGGTGGAAAAAATTGTCGAATGAGTAGTGTTGAATTTGTAAGGCAATCTTTCAGTCTTTGTTTTAATTTATTCCGATTATTTTTAAAACTGCTACCCATGTACACTGTGTTTTTTAGGATAATCTGTAATTACAGGCAATTGTCTTTATTACCATTTCTTTCTCTTCTCCAATCCAAAAAAGATGGTTTCTTTTCATATTGTGTGGTATAGCGTAGAGGTAGGTGGAACTTTGATGCGTGGCAGATATTATGTCTCTATACGAGGCAAGTTCAGAAAGTAAGTACCATTAAAAAAAAACATGTAAAATAAATTTTTTCAACACAATTTTATTTCTACATAAAAGCCCAAACCTTAAACTTTTTTCAACATAGTTTCCACTGATGTTCAAACACTTGTCATAGCGGGTGATCAATTAGTTTACACCCTCTTCATAGAAGGTTCCCGCCAACGAATGTAGCCATGACTCCATGGCAGTTTTCACTTCATCGTCGGTTTCAAAGTGTTGGCAGCCTAGCTCACGCTTCATGTGCAGGAACAAGTGGTAGTCAGACGGTGCCAAGTCCAGGCTGTAGGGCGGATGATCGTACTGCTCCCAAAAAAATGGTCGAACCAATGTTTGAGTGTCATCAGCGGTATGGGACCGAGCATTGTCATGGAGCAACACAATTCCGTTACTGAACATTCCTGTCCATTTGTTTTGAATTGCCTACCTTAGTTTCCTTAAGGTTTCGCAATATCTTGCTGCATTAATGGTTTCACCTCTTGGGAGAAAATCAATCAGCAAAACATATTTCCAATCCTAAATCCCAATTGTCATCTTGAATTTTTGTTTCTTTCGGGATTGCGTGTGTCGCCACTCCATAGACTGCTGTTTGGATTCCAGTATGATATGATGGGCCCATGTTTCATCCCCTGTCAAAATGTTGTGTAAAAAATCACCATCATACCCGTACTGTGTGAGAAAAATCAAAGCACTTCTGAGTGTCTTGGTTTTGTGCACGTCAGTGAGCATTTTTGGACCCATCAGGAACACAGCTTGCGATAACCTAAGCAGTCCATAACAATTTCGTACAAAAGATTGAGTGAAATTTGTTGGAAATCGTCAGATAATGTTATCATAGTGAATCGTCTGTTCTCTTGGATTTTTCGTCAACTGCTCTTAATAGATCATTGGTGACGAGAGAAGGCCAACCGCTCTGATTCTCATCATGCACATTTGTTCGACCACCATTGAACATTCTAACCCACTTTCTCACCATTCCTTCACTCAACGTGTCTCCCCCATAAATATTTCAAAATTTACAATAAATTTCAGCCGGTTTCACATTCCTTGCGCTTGCGTTCAAAAATTTAACTACAGAACGAATCTCACAATCGGCGGGATCACTAATTGTCTTAACATTTTAAACGTTCAGAGAAAGCTGAAAACACAATGTAAAACAACTAAAATGGCACGAGTCGAACAAGGACAACTAGTACGCATGTGCGGAACACCGAAAGCAGCGCTGCAGTGGCAGTAGAATGAAATGGTACTTACTTATAATGTCTTGATTTAAAGATTTCTCTTTTTTCATCAATAAACAAACTCATTGGTTTAAACTGATATTTTTGGAGGATCTAAACATTTTTTCAAGTCATTTTGTTTATTTTTTTAGATCACTAATTATCCATTTTTGGGGTTTAAAAGGTCTTTCTTTAATCGATACTTTAGGACAACTTATATCAAAATAATACAGAAATGTATTGTGAAAATCAAATTAGTTTTCTATTGAGGCCTGGTAAACATCTAACCATTCTTCAGCCTTAAGATATCAAGTAACTCAAAGTTAGAGCTATCATACTTTCTATATACTTTTTTAATGTTATTTTTACTATTATTGTGTATATCTGGTATCTTAAAAAATTGAGCATCGTGATCAAAAATGTTTTGTTATTATACCTCCAGCAAATATTTTTCTATTGTTTATATTTGTAATAAAGTTGTCAATGGCCGTTTCAGTATGGATATTTACTCTAGTTAGAAAATCTATTTGTAGTTCATGTTGTACTTTTTAAATATATTTCAGAACTTAAAATATATGTTATCTTTTCTTAACACATTAATGTTGAAATCTTCAGTTACAACAACAATGACAAATCTACCGCATAGTATATCCAAGAGAATTTCGAATTTATCTAAAAATGAGTGCAAATAACAATACATAGGAGAACGATAAACACAGGCCAATACAAAAGAATAATCCCCGATCACAAATTCCGCTATACAACATTCAAATACCTTTTCTGTTACAATTTCTTGCACATCACGAATCAAGATAACTTTACTAGTAATATTTTTCTGAGCTAAAATCATAACCCCACTACCCGAAGCTATAGAATGGGAAAAGTGGACCTCAATTTATAACTTTCTATGTTAAGGTACACTGAATCCATTTCACTCATCTTGTGTTCGGACAGTCCAATTATGTCAGGTTTAATTTCCTCTAAAGTTAGTTGTAATTGGTCAACACGAGATGGAAGGTGTTTGATGTTATAGTGCACAATTAAAATAATTTATCAAATGTTTATTTTTTTCTAGTATTCTTAAAATGTTTCTTAGTTGAGTTGAACTTTTTGGAGTTTTGTTGTATATTTTGGTCTTGTAACCCTAAAGTGCAAGAATGACTACAACATGGTATAATACAGTTAAGACTTCTTCATGGGTTCTCTATATAGTTGGACTGGCTATCGTTATTGTGACTTTCATTAACAGACACAAGACCAGGGGGCGGACTGATATATCCTCAGAACACTGTACTTCACACTCAGGCAGGGTAGGGGCCACATGATTCTGGTATCCTTGGCCGTCCTGAGATGCAGAACAACCATCCATCCCAGGGGTCCCCAACACTCCATGCTCCATTTCCTCCACAAGTTTGACCAGAAGTGACAGTGAGGTAGTGCTCTCATTGAAGGTGGAAGGCAGTGGTGGACATCCTCGGAGAGACAGGTAGTCTAGTGGCAGTTCTCTTATACATGTTTACCAAATTTATTTCTAAATGTCACTGCTACCCCAGCACTCATTTTTTTTATTTGAAATCTGGTGATATGCAATGGGAAAAAGCTGTTTTTTAATTACAGTTTGTATTTACAACTTCTTCCATGCCAGCCCTGATAATTCTTATTGTTGTTCCATTTGCATATGTTTTAGTATTTTTAACATTTTTAGGGAGATTTAAAGAAATGTTATTTTTTTATACTATCCAGTAATAGCTTTATTAATGATCCATGCTACTTTTGATTTTCCTAATTTGTTTAAGTCGAGTCCATGTTGAGTAAAATGTTGTCTTTTCAAATTGTTTAAATTATTCAGCATTTCCAGCTCATTATTTGTAGGCCCTTCTATAGGCTGATCATATCTAGCAGGAATGGTTGCCATAAATACTGGCCTACTTTCACTAGATTAAGTTTTTTTTCTAAATTCTCATACACTTCATGAAGACTGTTGTCAATGCTGTTGTTCTTGCCCCCAGCAGAATGAGAGGTTTATTATCATCCTATTTTAGTACCAAGTTTGTAATGTATATCAATGTAATGTTCGTTGGCTTGATTGTAGCTGAAAGCACCAACTTGACCACAACTCAATTCTTCGATTTTATGCTGGACACTGGTGCCTTGACTCCCTTGGTGCGGAATGTATGCATTGGTATGGAAAATAGTCCAGCAGAGTTTGTCTACACGACTAGAACCTCTGTTGTCATATATTATAAATTTATTTAACTCCAACAAAAAAGCAATTTAGTTTCAGATAAGTGTTATCTCTTTTCAGTTACCAAAAATTCAAAATAACTACTAAAGATTAAACTGCTCACCTGTGCTTCCAGAGCCTCCCTGTGAGCAGCCGCCCACTCCAGTGCGGGCCCGAGGTCCTTCTGTTTCAGGCTGTCCAAGATCCTGTTCAGTTCTGTGAATGGTTCCTTTACATCCTCCTCAGTCTTTAGTCCTGCATCCTGACCAACAGACAGGAGAATTCAACAGTGGAAAAAATAAATATTACAACCTGACTATTGATTCAGAAAACTGAATAATAGTATTGGTAATATTAATTCACCTTTGGGCTAAACAAATCTAAATTCCTTACCTGAGCCAATTCTTGAGCAATGTCTAACATTCCTTGACGATAGAAGTGTTGGCATATCACTTGGTTTAACAACATTATTTTTTCTGGTCCAGAAAATACATCTTCTCTGCTTGTAGAAGCAAAGTCGGAGACGAAATTCTGAAATAACAGTGAATAAAATTGATGACAATCATACACAAATAAAACTTTGTTTTATACTGGCATATTTCACAATTAATAATGTGATATGAATTGGACAAAGACTTCCTTATTTTCTACTACAAATGAATGTATTAAGATTTATTTCATTTCTTACTCTGAATATTAAATATATACTCTTTCATTTGCATTAATTATTATTAACAGTACTTCTAGCTTAAAATATAATAGTAATCAACATTAAACACTATTTATACAAATGTATACAATTTAATAAGGACCTGTCAGCACTTTCTTGAAATCGTGTTGTTATCTTTCCATCACTTCATCTATACAATAACTCTTGATGGAAAGGTCCTAAATATTTGAAACTTGATACATAGGTCTCTCTTTGTCCAAGGAAGAGCTCTACTGATTTTGGGATCACAAAGTAAAGGTCAGTCTACCAGAAAGTGCTTGCTCTTTTGTTACTTTCTTTCGAGTCCTTCGATATTTCATTGTATTGGTTTATTTTACTGACCAGTAAAAGTATATGTATACTTTATACTATTATAGTAGAACAGTATAAAGAAACCCGTTTACACTCTTTGTATTAATTGATGTCTTGCAGAAGAGGGTTTTCTGAAGTATCTAAAATTGGCTAAGGTAAAAAACTAAAACTTTTAAAATCTTACTTATTTATCTGTAAAGAGCAGTAAGATGATTTGTCTCCAAAGCTATAGATAGGTGTAGTGTTCATCAATTCTCGTTTAGATCTTTTTCTTTTTCTGACAGCTATTAATGACCTTCGTAGTAATTTGGAATGTGATTCACATTTGTATACTGATGATACAAAATTTTCTATGAGTTATAGTAAAAATCTTAATCTTGAACATTTGATTAACTGTAACATAGACACATCAGAAGAGTGTTTGGTACTAATGTTTTCATATTGAATAAAAAAAGAAAACAAAAATAATGTTTTTGATCTACCAGATATATGTGGTTTAGATGATAACGCTATTTGTAACGTAACATGCTGGATTATAAACTTACATGGGGAACACATACTGACTTAATTGTTTCAAGAATTTCAAGTTCTATTATTATTCAAAAAGTGATGTACCATGTTTAAGTCCAAAATTCTTACTTTGCTTTGTCCAATCTTTAACTATACATGGTATTTTATGGAGGTTTTCCTAGCACAGTTTGAAGAATTATGAGTTATTAAAGAAAAATTGTTTGCATGTTTACAAATTCAGAATTAATTTAGCATTTTTAATTTTTACTTTTACGATGTTGCCTTTATTCTTGGTCATAAACAAGATTACGACCAGACGTGTCATGTATGTTCTTACCATCCAAGGAATCACCTTCCTCTAAAACTTCCTTTTATTAGGCTGGAAAAAGTGTACAGGTTTCATATTGGGATAAAATAATATTCAAATAGTTACCAAAAGTCAGACTCATGGATACAAGATTATTAAAAGAACAGATTTTATAATTCACTTATACAAATTCCTATTTATTCATTGAATTACTTTTTTCAAAACCAGTAAAAGAAATAACTATTATGCAATATTTCTCCTCAACTAATGTATTTCATGGTAACAATTTAATGTTCAATGTCTAATCATAGTTGTGTCTAGATAGTTGTTATCTAATTATTAACTTCTTTATTTTTAATTATTTTTAAGATACTATGTTTAGTGTTACTTATTTATTTCATGGCAACAATTTAATTTTCAATGTCTAATCATAGTTGTGTCGAGATAGTTGTTATCTAATTATTACCTTCTTTATTTTTAACCCGCCGGGTGATGTGTTTTTACCGATGGTAATGGGTATAGTTTGATTAAATGTGCGCATTTAAAAAAAAACATTTTTTAAACAGCATAAACTGTATTGTAATATATTGTGTTGCATATCATTTTATTCTGTACATTCTAAGGAATCAGAAAATAATACTATAAGTGAATTTAAGCTAATATGATGACCCATTGTACTCTGCTGAATGTTCAGATTTACATTTGCAAAAAAGTTTTTTCAAATTCTCACAACCAATACCTTATTATACAAATAAAAATTAAAAATGTGGAATAGCCATTTTGTTCACTTTTTTATGTACATTCAGAAAAACTACACATGTATGGCTCAATTCATAAAAAAACTCAAACTATATATACAATAATGAAACTATGTACACCTCTTTTTCTGAGCAAACTTCAATAGGAGTCACTGTTGGGCCTCATCCTCTTCCTCCCAGTCTTTAGAGGCCTTGGATAGTGATCTAAATATGGAAAACACTCCTTGTGAATACCGCATTACACTGAGGACACCAATATCTGCTTATTTTGGAGGTTGTTGGACCACAAACAGCACAAAGGCGCAGGCGACTTCCCTCAAGATGATCAATTTTGTGGCCTGTATCACCACCTGGTCCTGGCTGGATTCTTTGGGGAATATTGTCTTGACTGTTTACCAGATCATGGACTATTTCTACTAAAAATCATACCTTGAAACTGGTCTATCAGTATTATTTGAATACAGAATAAATGCATTGAAAAGAGCGATGTCAATGAAGTTCATGAAGAGTTTTTTCCAGTGTTTAGGAGTAGTTCCAGTACATGAATAATGATGTATTGACTTGTCACTGACATCAATAGCTCTCATAGATTGATTATATTTATGTGTTACTAAAGGCTTCATACATCTCAATCCTTTTATGCTTGTGATCATCTGGTCTTCTGCATGGCAGGCTGATGTTGGGACTAAAACTGGCTTCCGAGATTTTTTCTGCTGGTACTTAACCAAAATTAACTTATTTTTTCTAAAATAAATACTCTCTCTTTCTCCAAGCTTTGCTGACAGGACAGATTTAGGTAAACCTTAAGAATTTTTGTTAATTGTCTCTGTAACAAAAGTGTTGTGAAGGCTCAACACTTCGACAAGTGGAATTTTGGTATAAAAATTATAGAGGAAAATGTGATAGCCTTTATCTACTAATTCAGACTTTTCAAGAAGTTGAATCACAACCTTTTGGGTGAAAGGGCCACAGTTATCTTCCAAATAATCTGATCCACTGTACAATTCAATGTGATAGATGTCATTGGAACGGCTATCACACAGTTCAACTTTTTTATTCCATATCTGGAATGTCTTTTATTGGGAAGATACTGAATATACACTCATCTATTTTTCATCCCAACAATAGACTCATCTATACTTAAGTTCTGAAAGGGAACAAAAAACTTTTTTATATTTTCATTGAGGCTTTCCAATAAAAACCTTATTTTGACCCAGGGATCGTAACCTGGCTGTCCTCTCCTTACGGGCCCTTGTGATGTTAGGTGAAGCACTGAATTAATTAGTTGGAATCTATTGCAGCTCATTATTTTTGAGAAAAAAGGGACATTTTGTTCAAATCTTGTATTCCAGTAAGTTTTTAAATTTTTTTACCAAATATACCCATGTTTTATTAGGACAAATATTACAAAATATTTTCTTAGTTCATTCAGTGTCAGATCAATCCATTTCTGTAGCCTAGATGCATTTCTCATCTCATTTGAAGTTCTTTTAGTCTGGATAGTCTTGTTGGTATATTTGTTAATTTCCCTGACAATACTATTCAATACTGCACTAGTGAAAACAGTAAAAAGTATGATATTGGCTTTGAGTTTCTAGGAGGAAGGTTTCTGGTACGAGTATTTCTACCCCTGAAATCTGATTCAATATCAATGACATATTCTGGAGTATAAGTTCTCAACCACATGGGATTGGAAAATTCTTGAATAGGCCTATTTGGATTAGGTGTATCATCTTCATCACTATCACTATTTACAGCATGACGAGAAGTATCTACTTCAGAAGATTCTGTCTTCAAAGTTTGGAACATATTCCTCACCGCTGCCAGAAGAATAATCCTCTAATGATACATCTGAATCAAGTTCCGGCACATCTATATCACTAGTATCTTCCAAATCACTTATTTCATCATCTAAAACATCTCTGATTTGATTTGAGCCTAAATTGTTATCCATTGCCACTAAATACAGCACAATTCAAAACAATAACACAGTAGACACCATTACTGTGGGTGTAACAACAACAGAAAACAACTGGTTGAAAAACATCAATATATCGACCGCCAAAACAATCTATTAGATTCCATAGAGAATATAAAAGAAACTTCAGAATTTCATGATTACGGCACTATATGAAACACTAGATTTCAACGAGAATTGTTGAAGGAATTACCGTTGCAAAAAGCGCTTACATAATAGTAGCGCTCGCGGCGATATCACCTGGGCGGACGATATAATCGTCGTGGTCGATACTATAAAAACAATAATTTCATAGTTAAAATGGTTTTATACACAGCACTAACTATAAAAAAACAAAAAAACTAAAAAATCATATTAGGAAGGAGAAACATGAGACCAACATTAACATAAAAAAAATCATGTTAGGAAGGAGAGATATGAGACACAGACACGACTCAGACATGGTGGAATGGTGAAATTTAAAACTTTGATTTATTTCACTAACAATGTCGACGGTTCATACAGGAACTGACTAAAAAATATATGAATTAATTATATGCCTCGGCTACGACACAAGCGAAGAGTGGCAAATGCCCAATGATATGTCTGGCTTAAAAAAATAAGCATTGAAAGGTTTTACATTTGCGGCTTGAATTATACCAGAGTTCTTACTATTTACCATCAAAACAACGACAAAGGGATTATTTCTGTAGGTTGACAAGCAAATTTAAGTAGCATAAACCTAGTTCATAATAATTATATTTTAACGTACAAGTTTATTAGAACATCCCTGAAATCTGCAAGGATGTGAGATATTGCAACTTTCCTAAATTATTGATTGGTTAAGAAAAAAATTAAGAGGGGGTTATGTCACCCATAACAAGGTAGTGAGTGATAGATATGAGCTATAACTATGGGCGGAGTTATTTATAGCATGAAAAGAGAATGGGCCAGAGGGCTCCGTAACTGGGCCTCTGCTGATTGAGTTAAGATTTTACTTCTAAGTGTTGTTATTTTTTACATATAAAATATGTATGGCTAAATAAAATAATATCAAATTTAATAATTGCTATACTGGAAGGTACTTTGGTATTATGCGAAGGCCACTATTTTAGGAAGACTACTTCTTACCGGGTACTTAAAAAAACTACTTTATTACAAAAAACGGACTTTATTTTACTTACTGTGAAAATTACATGTTATTATGACAATCGGTTCTTATTTTCTACCTCTCAAAAGGAAATGATGTCAGTGAGAAGGAGGCCACTCCGTCCCTATCTACTATTTGTTATAAGGCTATATAAGTAGATAAATACATACATACATACGTATTATAAATATAAAAAGTTAACGAGCACACAAGTGACCTGAGGTTAAATTTAGGTACTATCTCGAGGGACTTTTTCTTTTTTGTGAGAAGTAGAGGGGAACCCTACAGGTTCCAAGCCCCGCACTGATAGCCAGGGGCATTTCCAATCGGTACTTTCCTGACCTCAGATCACATTCTAGGTCGCTCAATATGATCTTACGTTGAAAATAGTTATGATGACCTGGAATGTGATCTGAAAAATTGAAAAAATACCAGTTGGAAATGATCCTGGCCATCCACATCCGTGCAGGCTTCGGTGATGCCGGTGCCACCCCGCACTTCTAGTGAAAAAGAAAAACTCACTCGAGATAGTACCTATATTTCCACTACTCGTGGGAACACATGAGTAACAATAACAAAAACCAAACCAGAGAACTTTAGCTTCTCTCATGGCAATGTGGAGGAAAGTTTAAGAAGAAGAGAAGGACTAGAAATGCTTAAAAACAAAGAGATGGCTCTACTCCGGAGGCACACCTGAGGAAAAAGACAAGAAATAAAGTACAACAGGTGATACGAAGGGAGCAATCTGCACTTCCTTATAAACCATCCTACTCGCAAGTGACAGAGGGAATAAGGGTGGACCGACTTGAAAGTGGGTTTCTGTTCTTAAATTAAAGATTTTATCTAGAAAAGTCTGATATCTTAAATTGAAATGAACTCAGGTTTTAGTTTTTTGTTAACAACAAATATGCAATTCATAAGTCACATCATGTGAACTATCCCTTAATCTCAGTTGGGCATGAATAATGTACTAGATTCAATTTGTATATTTGGAAATTTTTCTGCAAAAGTTTAATTTAGTATAATGATAAATATTTATTTAGCAACCAAAAAAATCATACACAAAGAAAAAGAAAGATGATGCATAAGCACATTTGTCCAATTTTACTGTAAACTAATGAGTACTTACACGATCAATAGCCTTTCCCACTTTAGAAACTGTGCTGTGTAAATCTCTATGGTCAGTAGCCAGCCTCTGAACTGTTTCCCGCACTTTATTCATAGCCTGTTTCATTATCACCACCTGAGAAGCCGTGAGTTCATGATCAGGAGAACCTGAAAAAATATTTTAAAAATATTTTTAGCTAGCTAACTTTAGTAACATTTTCCATTATATTCAGATCTAGAAATTTAATTGCTAATGATGGAAACTTTATAATTAAATAAATATTTATTACAAACACAATAACAATTACAAAATATTATTTGGCGAAATCTTTTTCGTGATGTAAAAATTAAAATCTTTGGGTCAATACAAAGAAAATATATAAAACTTTTAATTAAAAACTGTTATCATAATTTTGGTAAGCTCTTAATGCTTGTTTACAATAAGACAGTGATAGTTTTGTGGACTATCATGGTTATTATAACTATTGTAACAACTAAAGTGTATATAATCTGCATATAGTGGTAGTTACAAGTTATTTTATAGATAATGGTGGTTGTGAATAAATATGGGTTTTTTCAGAGGGGGTGTAAAAAATGCACAACTGCACGAAAGCTTTGCCTTACCATAACCAAGCCTACAAGTTTGGGGCTCTCCGACAGGTGGTTTTCTCACAGGTAGACAAACCCATTTCCACATCCTGTGCAGGTATGATCTAAAATAACCATGGTCTGAGAAGAAATAAGTGAGGAAGAAGTCCACCTTGCCGTGCTGTCTCTCCATCCACTCTGTGATTTTACTGATTAACTCTTTCGTCTAACTCCTACAGGATTTAGCATCCCGCGAACTTGCCATCTCTGCATGCTTACAACTTGCTCTGCTTTCTCAACTCCGAGCTCTTCCTTGCTATCACAAACGTACTTATGTTCTTGTGCCTTTCGATGGGCATTATACTTGCGATAACTTGAACCACTGGCCAGAGACTGTACGGTATGAGCTAGTGACCCTCAGCGGCTTTCCTCTGAACAGAAGCCATTCTCTTTCAATACTTTCCTCTCCTTATAGTGTCAGCCCAAACCTCATGTCCTTAGAATAGCATGGAGTTAGTAATCGACGTCAAGAGTCGCTTTCGCCCTGTGGTCAGGCCCCCAATATTCACCATAAGTCTGCTCAAAGCTGATGTTACCTTGTTAGCTTTTTCTGATAAGTACTGGACATGCTCCCATAAAAGAGAGCTTGGTATCCAGGTACACACCAAGGTACTTCACTGCAGGCTTTGTATGCATTTCAACTCTTCTAACTAACTTGGAGTTGGATGTCTATAAGAATTCTTTTCCGTGTGAACAGAACCAACTCAGTCTTTTCAGTCACTAGTGTTAACTCAAATACGAGGTTAGTTATAGTTGTTTTATAGATAATCACAATTTAAACTAAATCTAAGATATTCACGGTTACAGCTAATAATGTATATAAAAGGTTGTGGATAAATCTGGGGTTAGTTGTAGTCAAGTTCTGCAATTATAACTAAATGTAGATAGTCATGGATTACAGCTAATAATGTAGATGATAGTGGTAACATCCAACTTAAAATAATTATGGTTATAACTAATCTGTAAATAATGTAATAATGATATTGTTTCACTGCTCTTGTTGTTACTATTATAAAAACATCATTATGTCTATTAAATTACCTCTTATTTTTGTTATATTGATTACAATGTGTTACAAATTCTATATCAAAATGGTTATTCTATTGGAAGTAAATTTTGCAATAATTTATTGTGGTTACACCTAGATCAAGAACTGTTCTTGCCAGTTTCAGAAATGGTCCATATACTACAATGATCTGATAAAACATGATTCTACTTACCACATACAAATCTGTTTATTAATGACTCAAAGGTTGTCTAAACTAGTTTAGAGCATATATTATAATAAAGCTGAAAGTTTTACCAATTATACATAGATCTTATTCACCAGATTGATGTGAAAACATATTTTTATTTAATATAGGGACCCAAAAACATAGGTCAAATGTTGAAACGAGAAAACAAACAATGTTTAAACAGATAGGATGAACACAAAAATAACAGTACATTGAATTCACGCTAATATGAGATTGGCTAGAGCTGTGCAATAGGCTTCTGCATTATTTTTTCCCTTGTGACATGAATTCCACCAACAAAATGCCATGTATATCCCAAAAAACTGTTACAATAATCTTTTACTGTGACAGCATTTTTTTAATCTTGATCTTCACAGGAGAGAATGTGTCTCAGCAAGTCTTCTGACACCACGTATGGTCAAAATCAAAGTTTAGACGTCCATCTTTAACCTCCCTTACCCATTTCCAATTTTAACCTTCACTCATTACAGTATCACCATACACTTAATAAAGCTGATAGTGAATGTGAGCAACGGATATGTTTCTTGCAGTGAAAATACATATCACTAACTGAATTTCAGAGGCAAAGTGTCACTTTTAAATTAGCTACAGAGCTGCCACTGATACATGTGTTTTACAAGTAATGTTGAGAGATGGTGTGCTCTCTCAATTTCACAGATGTGTCAACTAAGGGACTATAGAGAGAAATGCCCTTGTAATTATGAGTGTTATATAACTAGTTCATCTTCAACTCTTAACTTTGATTAGTAGGCTACCTTATTTTGACCCTTTGAGCATACCTTTTAGTTTTTTACACTGTATAATTTATTACTGAAATAACGTTGTTTAGCAGTTTTCTCAGAAGAATAAAATGCTGCATAACATAACAATAATTTGTTTGCTTTGTTTGTTCTTTATAATGTTAGATATTTTGTTTAGGAATAGACTTGGTTCCCAAAAACTTTTTAATTTAGGATACTCGCTGAGAACACTAAAACAATTTTATATTAAAATCAAAAATATAAATTTTGCCCACACTTTGTATCAAACAAGAAAAGTACTTTTACATTACATTACAAGTACATTAGTACTTTTTAAAGTTATCATAAAATATTACAATTACTGAATGAAAATTCAAATATTACAAGGTAAATAAATAATCCATTTTAGACCATATTATTAAACACATAATAAACAAAACAATGAAACAGCTGTCTCAAATATAAACTTTCCAAGGTAGTGTCATCTTTTTATGAGGTATACATCTTTAGAATAGTCCAGTCTGATAATGGTTTGACAGCTCTCTTTTGAAGTTTAGATCCAGAAATTATAAAACTCTGTGAAAATTTAAAATTGTATTGTTTTAAGTTAATATGACACACTTTCTAAACTTGATGTTTATGAAATAAAGAGATTCTGATTCTGAATATTGATCCAACATAACCAGTTTTAAGCACATTTGCAAATACTCCTGACTTTAATGATGCATTAAACAAATCTGTAACTGAGTCTGATAAGATAGTAGTACAGAGTTTTAAAGCATTTGGAATAACATATGGACCGTAACCTTTGGACTCATCCAACCTAGATATACCATAAGACTTTATGAGTAATCTGCAACTGAAATAAACAGATAGATGTGTTGAATTGACAGACATAACTCTTACTACTTGATAGTGTTCAGATAGATGAAAATAATCTAGTGAAGAAGTCACAAAATGTTGATCGATCCGAGGCTTTGTAATCTCTTAAAAATGTGTTAAAAATGTGGAATTGAATTATCCTGATGAAGGCTCTTGAAAAAGCTCCAGAACACCTTTGGAATAACAGGAAGTGCATTCCGTATTTCTCCAATGTACTAAGAGTAGTAGATTCTTATAAATTCCTTGCATCGGCTTCTAATTATAAAAAAAAATTGGAATAAATATAACTTTTAACCCTTATAATACCAGAGGAATTTTTCAATTTGTGCTCCACCAGTGCCAAGCATTTATTAGAAGTGTGTACCTGCCAGTGCCAGAAGGTTTCTATCTCATTTTGCAATGTGGTGGTAAATAATTTGATCTCTGTTTTTTTTTTTTATACAAATTTAATGATTTTTATTTCTAATTAAACATACAACTCCAGTGTACTAGGATAAAATATAAAAACTGCCTTACTCAAATTAAAATATATTTTATTTAAAAAAAACTACTGACATAAAAAGTGTTCCGTTAATTCACTACCAATCCAATATTTTTAATAATATCTCTATTAAATTTCATTATGACAAGTCACTTAAGACCCTAGCTTGCCTATTCAAAGCTCAGATCACGCGATGCTTGCCCGCTGCATAGCGCTTCGCGCTGCTTACTCTTTTAGACAAAAAATTAACTCGAGCTTGCAAACTCCAAGCCCAGATCAAGCGGCGCGTGTTTATCACTAAAAAAAAAAGATAAATCCTATCGTTTCCGTATTATGTATTCCAATTGGTCCATCCGTAGGAATTTCCTCACTGCGCATGTGCGTGGAGATAGAATATATAGGGTGAACTGTTAACACGCTTATATAGGTAGGAGGTGGCCAAACTCGTGATTCGTCGGTTAAAAGTGACCAACCAGAGTTTAAGGATTTCCCGCTTTTCAATAGACAATGAATTAACCACTTTAATCGGACGATCTTTGTTCAAAATGAACCTTCAATCTTCATGCGATCGCAGTGATCAGTACTATTTACAACAATAACAATTGAACATTGGTTATCCTTTTGAATTATAAATAAAACATATGTTGGCGTGTAAAATGTTTTTTAGATGCTATTTAAATCACTTCATTCCAGGTATTTACTATTATTAACTAACATAATTGGCTAAAGAAAACCAAAATTTAATCTAATTTAAGTACAAACATCATTGGTAGTGAATTAATGGAATTCCAGACCATAAAACTAATGGTAGTGAATTAACGGAAAAGAACCAAGTGTTCCATTTCTAAATTTAGTCCTCCTTATGGAGGTTAAAAAATAGATGGGCTCTATTCAATAACTTTGCTGTAAAGAACATTAAGTTATGAACACCCTATTGAAATTTCACAGTAAAATGTTCACAAATAAAAATATTGTAGCTTTACAAAATAATTTACTTAAATGATTTATTCTATTAATTTGGATCTTCTTATTTTAGGGGGGGGGGGAAATAACTCAATTCAATCAATCTACTGTAAACATAATTAAGGGTAAATCTTAAGATCAGCGACTACCGCTCCAATCGCCGTAATTTTTTGCATACTAACACAGGTTAACGTAATTTCACAGAAAAAAATAGTCCCGATTATCGCTAACATATAAAAACCAGTTTTTTGGCAGTACAATGTTGGCAATACAAAACACATAAATAACAAGATTTTCGACTATCAAACTAAAAACAATGGCCGACCATGGTCGTTTTGATGAGTTGACAGTAGTCACATGACAAACAGGAAATTTTCCGATTGGCCGGGCGGATCACATGACCTATAGGACGGCTTCGATTGACCACCAGACGTAAACAAACAAACCCAAATGGACAAGGAATAATTAGTGAAGTTATTGACATGGCGTGTGATGGTTTTGTCACACGCTAAAAAGACCCTAGCTTGCCTATTCAAAACTCAGATTACACGATGCTTGCCCGCTGTGCAGCGCTTTGCGCTGCTTGCTCTTTTAGAAAAAAAATTAACTCGAGCTTGCAAAGTCCAAACCCAGATCACGCCATGACTGCTTACACACACAAAACTCAGACAGAACTAACGCAGGTTTCATTACAGGCAAAAGATAAGCGGCGCACGTTTATCACTGATAAGATAAGACAACTTTATACTAGAAGTAGTACCTGGACTACTGCCCTACGAACTAATAAGACCAAAAAAACGAATAAATGCACTGTCAGTCAGGCTTTTTTTATTTTATTTTTTTCAAATTTTTTTTTGGTGGGGGGAGCAAACGGCTACGGCGATAATTGGGACAATTTTTTTCGGTGAAATTACGTTAACCTGTGTTAGAATGCAAAAAATTACGGCAATCGGAGCGGTAGACGCTGATCTTAAGATTTACCTAATTAAGTTATAAATATCCTGTTGAAACATTTCATAGTTAAATGTGCACAAAAACGTTAGACCTATGACAATTTTGTTTTAATTTAAAACCAAAACGATTAATAGACTTACAAACATGATTTTACACAAAATATCAGGTTAAAGAAATAATACAAACAACAATTGAAGCAAGTCAATATTAACTATAAACTATACTTTCTAAGAGTTGTCAAGATTTTTTGAGTAGTCCACTTACAAAAATAATCTCAAGAATGACCAAAAACTTAGCACTGATGAAAAGACCAACTTCTTCGTATTGTAATAAAATCTTATACATATATACTAAAATAATGGTTTATCAGTAAAAGCATGGCTGCAGTATTTAAGTTAATAATCGGCCACCACCACAATCAAATAATCAATATACGTGATTATCTATAACCTACATAAATATTAAACTACCGAAACCATAATGTTGAAACGAATTTCATTAGCCTATATAGGTATTTCAAATTATAGTATAGTTGTTTTTATATAAAAAAAGTAATTATTTAATGATAAATAAAAAAAACTGGGTAGAGTACGATAAGCGGACCTGGTTTTTTTTTATATCATTGATATCTAATATTCGCATCTCAAATCCTAGCTTATCAATTGATATACAAGTATCTATAGTCCCCAATAACAAACATATGTTTTAAATTAAAATGTGAATTTAATATTAACAGTGATCAAACAAATTATTATAACCAAAATTTGGAAAACTGAAGACGACCATATTTGCCCCTCTCACAGTTACTTTTCTTTCTTTCCCACAAATTTCACATAATGGGTTTTTCGGTACGAGCCCTAAATGTTGAAGCCACGAAAAACACGTCTTATCATCTTTCAAAGCAATGTTGTGTAGTTTTCTAAAATTGACTGTATTTTTTAATAATCAAATGTTACTTATGTAAAATTGAAATATTACCTTACGTGTATTATTTCAAAGTGTTTACAGCTGTTGATATAGATTATTTAAGTTGTTCAAAATAATTAATTAGTATCGATTGATTATATTGATGCTTATGATTAAGTAATATCCTGCCCAACCCTACCCAAAAATCTATCTTTGAAGCTATGTGTATTTCCAAAAGTAACAAACAGAACAGTGTAACATTTTATTATTTTTTACTATTTTGAAAGATAAACATATCTGGCAGCTTGTGACACAAATAACACATGTACATGCCATTGTACTTGTGGCCATTACGCAAACAACACACAAATAATTTTACTTTTTTGAATTTATTGGGAACAATGTTGATGTAGATTATTGCCTACATTAAATGACCTGGCAATAATTAATGGAAAATAACTATAATTAGAATGTTCTTATATTCGATAGTTTAGGTCTATTGAATCGATAATTTGGTAACCTGATTGGATTTTGGTGTTGGCTGCTTATTTCACTAAAGTCAAAAGCTTTTATTTACAATTTAAAATATTTCTAAATAAATAAAATTTTTATTTTTGAATGTTTACTGATTTTTTTTAGTGACGCCTGTTAAATGGACATTGGCATTTTTGGCAATATTTTTAAAATTTCCAAGCAGGACAAATGTCCAAGCAGGACTTTTGGCACTTTAGGTATGGTTTTTTTAAGGCCTGGATAACAGGACTATGGCGATAAAGAGGTTAACAGTAATAGGCTATTTATACAAGTAATTCTTAGATTTACTTATTTGACTTCTACTGTCTTTTACTATTACAGCCTGTCATATTAATGATAAAAAACTTATTAGTCTATTCTACCAAAAATTCAATCCTATTTTGAAAAAAATCTGGATTTGGTAAAACCTAAATTTTTGTTGTTTAAATGATACTCATATAATGAGGAAAACAATGAGCAATCTCCTACATTCGCCATCTAAATAAAAGGTGTATTATAATTGTCTAAGAAAAAAGTAATGGAAGAGAATCAAAACACTCACAATTGTCAAGTTCCCTCTTCAAGTTTTCAATGTGAACACAAATATCTCGCATTACTCTTTCAGCATGTTCATTAATACCACCAAATTTTGTTAAAACCTTATCAATCTCTCTTTCAACTGCAATACATGCCTCCATGTTCATATATTTGGTAAAATTGTTCTCTGCCAGAATAAAGATGACAAATATATATATTTAAGTAATGACTACGACTTAATAACAGTAACTATGAAACAAAACAAGAAACCTGCTCACTGCTGATTGACTTCAAAAAAACCAAGCGATGTTTTCGTCGACAACAATAAAATTAATGTCAAAATATAAATCAACGTCACTTGGATCACGAACAACAAGGCAGACTCCAAGACAAACCATAGAGAAGAGAAGAAATTAGTTTAGTTTATAGTGGTCTGTAAAATTGAAATTTCTGACGTTCAATAATGTATGCGTAATATTAAAACAACTCATACTAAGACAGTCAGTCAGGTTTTCAAGTTACCAAATGAATACATTTTAATTATGTTCTTATTTATGTTTTGATATTTTTGATTCCTTGTTTTATTTTATTTTATTTACATGCTATAAAACAGGATTTACTCTAATAATATTACAGCAATTCAAAAAATTCCATAACATGCATCAATGGCTAGAGTTATATCTTAATACTCTGTTTTCACTTATGGCATTCAAATAATAATAAAGGCAACCTTTGAAAACTTGTCATCAAGAATAAATGTTTGTACAAAACATATAAATAAGCAATATAAATAATATAATAGTAACGAAAATTAATATATATATATATATATATATATATATATATATATATATATATATATATATATATATATATATATATATATATAATATAAATAATATAATAGTAATGTAATAGTTTTATCATGTTTTTATGAAATTACTGGAGATAATTGGTAATTAAAAAGATAGTTCTGGCACTTCCTAAAATTAATTCCAAACAAACAATTCTACATCCAAATTTTCTAACTTTTTTAGGTAAAACATCTTGCATGATAATTCCTCTGTGTTTAACATTCTCTCTAATTTCTTTTCATTCTCAGAAAGTTACATTTCACACTTTTTGATGTTTCACTTAACATACCGTAATTAAAAGTTTTTTCATCTAATCCAGATCTAGTAACATTTCAAATTCTATACCTAACCACTTTAAAATATTTCTAACTATAAGAATCACAGTTTTTTTTATAATTGGAATATATTCTCCAAAATGTAACAAATCTTTCAATAATCCAAAATTTTTAAGTTCCTTCTTCTGTTTATAAGAATATTCAATTCCGATTCCTCTGTTTTCTTGTGTTTTCTACTTTATTATATTGTAAATTTGTTAAAAATGTATCATTTTTAAAATTTTTAATTCATCTACATTCAATTAAATTCTGCAGATTTTCTTTTGATTTTTGTTGAAAAAGTTCTTTATATGTTCAATTAAAATTTCAAAATTACTTCTATACTCTATCCTAATTTTCTTTTTAAAAACATTGTTCAACCTTTTGGAAGTGCAACAAATATTTCACCTAAACTAGCATCTTTCGATCAAATGTACCCATTGCTTGATCTTGTTAAGTTTTATCTGTAATATGTCTACTATTTGTATCTCTGAGGTTTGCATAAACATATTGTTTTCTTTTGCAGCTTTATCTAATTTATTCATACTAGGGTGTCTTATTTTCACTCTTTTTCAAGCTTTTTTCCTAGTCCCAGATATTAATAACCTGGTACGTGCAATTCAAATGGTAAATTGTCAATAAAACCGTTTAAAAGTCCAATACCTAAAATTGATAAATTTATTGCAGGTAAAATTATATTTTAATACATAATTCTGGTCTGGTTTTCAGAAAAATTCACCAAGTTTACTTAATAACATGTTTCATTGCTTTCTTGTTGTACAAAACTTGTCGTTCTCAGCTTTTTTTTAGCACAAGTATACTTTATATTGAGCATAATACTGTCGAGTTGTTTTTTAAATCATAAATGTATCTCAATGCGATTTTATTATTCCAATACTTTCTTATTTCAGATCCTTCGACTCAATTTTCCCAAATTTATTTGATTAAATTAATATATATTTTACATCTGGCCTACTTTATTTTGGTGTTTAAGTCGATGGATCATTATTTTTATAGGTCGAATCAGATTTCCATAACATTTAAATATCATTTTTTTACATCTTCTAAAATATATATTATTTTTATGTGCATCGTTGTCTGCTAACAACCTTCACAAACCTTCAGTTCCTTCATCTTTTTAAATCATCAATATTTATATAATAATGCACAAAATTCACTCGTAAATTTTCAATCATATTTTTTTTATTCCAATACAAACCTAATTTGTTACCTTATGCTTTGGGAAGAATTATTTTTCCAATATTACCAATTATTATATATGTTCCAGGACCTTTTGGATCTATTACTGTAGATTCTAGGTCTAAACGGTGTTGAGGATGGTAATTTTGGTAATTCAAATTCTTCTCCTGTTTCTGGTATTGATATATCTGTAATTTGTCAAACAGTTGGAACCAAACCCATAATATTTTGATTTCGATTTAAAACATTTTCAATTCTGTCTTCAACATCTTTAATAGCAGAAGTTACTGTTTGGCCATTTTTAAAATAATTTCTTGTTGTTTTTTTTTTTTTTTTTTTTTTTTTTTTTACTTTAATTTATTTACAATCTGTTTATATACAACAAACAATAAGTAAATTTGATGATAAATCTTAAGGACATGGTTAATCAAAGTTCATTAACCTTAATTAACATAAACATTTAAGAGATTGTTCATCTTTAAAATCGATCAGCTAAGTTTAAGAAATCATGTCTTTTTAGCCGAAATTGATGGTCACTGTTGTCCAGCAGATTAACAGCCAAGTAGTTAGGATGAGAGTTTAATTTGTTTTGATACTTGATGCAGAACTTTGGAATTTCTTCAGTAACAAAGGGGATATTCGTGTCTCTGTGAATGACTTCATTACGAACATACCATGGGGCCTGTAATATCTTTCGGAGAACTTTAGATTGGAAACGCTGTATAATTTCAATATTTGATGTAGAAGCAACTCCCCACAGTTGAATTCCGTACGTCCAGATGGGCTTTAGAACAGTCTTGTACAACAACAGTTTGCTTTCTATTGATAAATGGGATTTGTTCCCAAAAAGCCAATTTAGTTTTGAAAATTTTGAATTTAATTGGAGCCTTGTGTTCCATATGTGTGGTTTCCAAGTCAGCTTCCTATCGAGATGTACACCCAGATACTTAGCTTCATTTCTTTGAGGAATTTGAATGTTGTTTAAAAACACTGGTGGACAGGTGTCATTTTTCAACGTAAATGTGACGTGAACAGATTTAGTTTCATTCACTTTAATTCTCCAAGTTTTAAGCCAAACTGTGATAGAATTTAAGTTAGTTTGTAGAATTTGTGATGCTACAACATGGTTGGAGTGGGATGCCAGTACGGCAGTGTCATCGGCGAATGTTGCTGTCAAAGAATTTTGATTAGTTGGAATGTCTGCAGTGAAAATTAAGTACAGCACTGGTCCTAGTACACTTCCCTGAGGTACACCAGAGTTTATTTCATTCAGATCTGAAAGACAATCATCAAACTTGATTTGAAAATACCTTCGTTCTAAATAAGATTTTATAATGTTGTAAACAGTGTGAGGTAGATGACTTTTTATTTTAAATAGAAGCCCTTCATGCCACACTTTGTCAAAGGCTTGACTCACATCGAGAAATGCTGCAGAACAAAATTTTCTTGATTCCAAATCTTGCCTTATTATATTAGCTACTCTATGGACTTGTTCGATAGTGGAGTGGTGCACTCTGAAACCAAACTGATGATTGGGAATTAAATTGCATTCAGTTATAAAAACCTGAAGTCGTTTTAAAAATAACTTTTCGAATAATTTAGAAGGTGTAGGTAGTAGACTGATTGGCCTGTAGGACATTACTTCGTTTTGAGGTTTTCCTGGCTTAGGAACAACAATAACTTGAGCCACCTTCCATTGTGATGGGAAGTATTCAAGCCTCAAAATAGCATTAAATACGAAGGTAAGAAAGAGTATGGCTTTCCTAGGAAGCTCTTGTAGTATCTTACCTGTTATTAACTCATAACCAGGGGCCTTTTTGGGATTAAGATTTTTAATCTCATCATATATTTCAGATGGTTTAAAGGAGCCAATAGGTAGTGAGAGTTGGTTAGGTGAATCAAGAAACTCCTTTACAACATGTCTATTATCAAAGTTGTTATCTACAGGGTATGGTTTGAAAACATTACTAAAATATGCAGCAAACAAATCAGTTTTCTCTCTGTTACTTTTCGCCCAAGAACCATCTGGTTTAGATATTGGAGGAATGGGCACTTGCGGTTTCTTTGTGCTTTTTGTTACTTTCCATAAAGAATAGTCTGTTGCTTCAGTTGGGGAGAGATTTGAAGTGAATTCTTGAAACCATATGTTTTTTAAGTTTTTAAGCAAAATCTTTAACTGTCTTGATGCTCTGTTAAACATTGTTTTATCTCTTACATTTCTAGAATTTTGCCATATTCTTCGTAAGCGACGTTTTTGAGCAATGTGCTGCTTAATATATATTGGGTAATTGATATTGCCACACGTTGTATTATTAAGTTCAGGCGTTGCACTCCAAGCAGATTTCTGAACAGTATAATTAAAAATTTCCACAGCGTTGTCTATTTCCTCTCTTGTTTTAAGTGATATATTAAGACTTAAACTGTCATTTAACGTTTCACGAAACTTCACCCAGTTTGTGCCTTTATTCGATAAGGACGCAGCCTTTTCTTTCAATACAAATGATGAACTTATTGATAGGATGACCGGAGAGTGATCGGACGACAAATCAAGAGATGAAACAGCCTCCATATAGTTAGGAGAAATACCTCCCGTAACAAAGAAATCAAGAAGATCTGGAATTTTGTTGGGATCTGAAGGCCAATAGGTTGGTTCCCCTGTAGATACGTAACTCAAGTGATTGTCATTCATGCAATTTAACAAATTTCTACCTCTAGGGTTAATCAACCTTGAACCCCACATGACATGTTTGGCATTAAAGTCACCACCTGCTACAAAACGAGGCCCTAAAGTTTCGAAAAATTCGTTGAATTGAAGTTTGGTAATATTGTACCTCGGGGGACAGTAAACGCCAGAAAATGTAAGTGGTCCCATCCAGTCCTCAACCACTATGCTTGTAGCTTGAATATGATCTTCTTGAAATCTAGGTAATTCATAATGTTTTATTTGTTTTCTGATTAGCACAGCGCTACCTCCATGCGCCGTATTGTCAGGGTGGTTTGTAGAATAAAAAGTAAAATTTGGGATTTTGAAAAAAATTTAAGTTTGTAAAGTGGGTCTCAGAAATTAACATAATATCTATTTTGTGTATTGAAATAAAAAGTTGAATATCTTGGCCATGTCGGGCCAAGCCATTGGCATTCCAGAGTCCAATCCTATAAAATCTATTCATTTTAGTTTTGATATGACAGTTGTCAATAGGTTAATCAATGTACCTATTTGCTGGGCTTGTTGAGACATCATCATTTCGAATTTATTTAAAAATCCATCAATTATTTGATTCAGATTGTGATTTGCTTCTACATTTGATTGACCTGATGCCACTCTAGCATAAGATAAGGTTGGTGATACTGGTTGAGACTGATTACCTGTTGAATTTTGAGTACGAACAGATATAGGTCTATCTACTTCTCGATCTTGCACTGGAGGAGGAGTGTCTTTTTTTAACGCTGGTCTTAGAGGTGGAAAAGCCTTTTTCTTAATATCTTTGTAAATAGAGCAACCTTTATAGTTGGCTGGGTGCTCACCACCACATAATACACATTTGGGAGGAACATTTACAGATTTATTACAGCTGCTAGTATCATGATCTGAGCCGCATTTTACACAGCGATTTTGGTACCAGCAGTAAGCCTTTGTGTGCCCATATCTTTGACACTTTTTGCACTGCACCACATCATTACGTTTGTAAGGGGGCTCAAGTACAATTTTGGCATTTAGTAGGAATTCAATTTTAAAAATGTCTTTGTTGTTTGATGCTGGCTCTAAGTCTACAAAAAAAATTGACAGTGGATCTTTAGATTTGCTACTTCTAAGGTTCGACACATTCCTAACTTTGTGGTTATAAGCTTCTATAGCTGTTTTAATTTCCTGGGGTACCGTAGAGAAGTGCATATTCTTAAGCACTACTCTATAAGCTCTGTCACCCTTTATTTGGTATGTATGGAAGTTTACTTTCATGTTAGTTAAATGTTTGACTAATGCGCGGTAGGCTTCAATAGTATCAGTGTTAATTTTTACTTTATCTCTAGCTATGCATTTAAATGAATATGACTCTTTTTTAATTACTTGTTCAATGTTTACCATCATTTTACTTATGTTGACAATGTTGGGGACAAATATAGGTGGAGGCCTCACCTTCGTCCTACATTTGTCGTCATTCATCGTTTCTTCTTCAGAGCCTAGGTTGGCGTTACTCAGCATTTCAAATCTGTTGTGCAATTCAATAGGTCTAGCAGTTTTTGCAACGTACTCTGTAGGTCTACAAGGTTTCTTAATTAACATCTGAAACGTTGGCTGTTGACAAATGTCTTTTGTTTCTAGTTGTTTCGATTTGCCACTCGTTTTGATTATTGACATCGTCATTAGAAATAGTTTTTCCTGAAATGATGTTCATTGTTTGCTTATTAGAACAATAATTGTGATCATTAGTTATGGTATCAAAATCCAAACAGTTTGAGTTGTTTGAAGGGGCAAATTTTAAGTTGTCCATTACCTTCTCACTTGAAAAACTACTAATAGTAAACAAACACTGAAAACAATTAAAGTTAACGGGTAAGGTTAGTTGTAGGAAAAGTACTGAAAAAAAGATTACGAAAAAAATCTAAACATTTTTATGTAAATTATGAACAAAAATGTTTTAAGAACTGTTTTATATAGTTTTAACCACTAATTGGGTAAAAAAACTACATTTTAAGTTAAAATAAAGGACACAACACTGAAACAGCACAGCTGGGGTTCACACATACCGTGTTATTCATAAAAAACATTGCGTAACGCGACATTGGATGTTCGTGAATGGATCTTTTAATTCTTTGACCAATTCCTTTACAACTTGATCAAGCTTCTTCAGATGTTAAGTTTGCTATATCTAAAAACCAAAGAAATTACACAAAATATTTAAAGTTTCGAAATATCAAATCACTGCTTTTGCAAAGCTTGCTATGTCTTGGTTCATATAAATTCCATAAACTTGCTTTTCTATATCCACAAAAATAGAATATCTTTGGTTATCTGTGATATCATGCATGCAAACCAGTCTATTTTTTAAATTTCTATCTAAGATTTGTATCTGTCAAATGTTTAGATAAATAACAAAAGCTATTATAATTTGTAACTTATCATAAACTTGTATAGTTTATCTTTTAATATTTTTATTTTTCGAATTTTTTGTTAAAATAAGAATTAGTAAAACAAAAAGAAAAAATATGTTTGACCTTTAGCTTATTCTAAAGTTGGGTTAGCTACTTATTTAGGAAAATTTAACTTTTCTGTTATTTTATAATATAAATAAAAGCTAAAGATACTAAAAAGTAATTAAAATAAATGTCTTATTAATAAAACTTTCACTACAGCAAATAATATATAGTAGAAAATGTATTTATATATTTACCATTTTTAGTTTTAAAAATTAAATTAATAGTTAAACATTCTTAATCTTCTTTCCAAATTTTACTATATAATTAATTAAATTGTTTAAAACTCATATCAGAATCATTAGCCATTTAAACATAAGACATAATTAAACAATTTTCTAAAATGGTCACATTATTTGTAATAACCTGTTTATCAACTTTAGATAAACATTATGAAAGGTAACTACAAGATATGCTGACGTCTAGACATTACAAAATATTCTTTGACAACACCTAGATTTTCTAAAATGCAATCATCAAAAATGTTTAAAGAGTCTGGCTTACAGTAGCTCAAAGTAACAATATCTTCTGAAGAATTGTAAAAATCTAATATCTTAAAATTTTAATATTTAATATAAATATTTGAATATATAAATAAATATATAAATTTGAATAAAGAATTAACCATTGCATATATAATTTTAATAATGAAGTTGTTTGTCCACATCCACTTGAACGAACAATTAATAATCTTATTTATCTCTCTTTTTTTCTTCAAATGATGTAGTTTTATTTGATTTTTTGTTTAAAAAGTCTTCATTTACATAAGTGAAAATAAAAACATTTAAGTTAACTTCTGAAAATTCTCATTAGTTCTAAATTTATAACATCAATTTCGTTTACAATTTTTATCGAATTATTTTATTGGATCAAGCGGATATTATTCGGATAATATTCTAATGTTGTTAAAGATGCTCTGCGTAATTTTTAAAACTATAATAAATCATTTTACAACATTATAAATATTATGAAATTAAGAAAATATATACTTTTGATCAAATTACAATGTTATTAAAAATTCAAACAATTATATAAAACTTTAAAATTTCATGAAAAAGACTTTTTAATTAAAACAGTATTTAATAAAATCTAACTAAAATCTCTCGAATAATTTATTAGAATTGAAAGAGCAATTTTAGAGCAAAATCAAATACATTTCGAAAATCCTAAATTTAGATTTTCGATGTTATAGAATTATATTTTAATATAGTAGAAACTACTATTGAAAATCAGTCTGAAAATTATGGTTTACATAAATTATTTGAAATTGTATACACTTTCTCTTCGAATATTGTTTTTGAATATAATATTAATAAGAACCAAAATGAAATCAGTTATATTACAATTAGAAAAATATTTTAAAATTCAAAATATTGATCAAACACTCTAAGATTCTTATAGAGATTAGTTAGGAAATGAAAGAAACCCAACTTTTCATTTAAGATTGTAAGAATCTTATTAAAACATGTTGAAACTACAAGAGGAATGATTAAAAATTTAAATCGAATACAGTTTTTTTTAATTGTAGGCCTTTAAAGTGCACCTAAAAAATAAAATTATTCTATAAATAGACTACTTTCAAACTCTCAAATTAATAATAAAAGAAGATTTTTAAAATTAAAATTTACTAATCAAATTAAATAATGTTAATACAATTTGCTGTTATGATTTGGTTCAATAGATAGATATTCATACCTTATAAATATTCATATAGACACGGTATTTATTAAATAATATATTTAAATGAATGATTCTGTATAAATGTTGTCTGTATAAATAAAATAAGTTGAAGACCTGACAAATAACCAACTTTCATTCAATATCAAACACCTTTTAAGAAAATAATGATATTCATCTAACAACCTTAGATGAAAATAATGATATTTGGTTAAAAGCTGAAGATATTTGTTTAGAAGTTTAGAATATCTAGATTCGAAACAAACAATTAAATAAAATGTTGACAGTATTAATAAAATTTGTATTTTGACTTAAACACAAAGGGGTGTATTAATAGTACTGATAAAAATACATAGATATACTATATTTATCAATAAATCAGGTATTTCTTCTCTGATTTTAAAATCAAGTAAAAATGAAACAAAATGATTTAAAAATTCGATAGCATAAGAATTTTTACCTTCGATTAGAAAATTTGGCGAAAGGGTTTTTTATGAATGAAATCTAATATAAATTATTAGATTTTGTATTAACTAAAAACAGTTCTACTTTAGAATTAATATCATGTTGTAGGAAAAGATAAATATAATACTAAATGATAATTAATAGAATTAGGAGGACATTGTTCAAATTTAGAAGTATTAGAATGTATTCAGGATCTTAATGCGGTTAATATTTATAATCAGATGAAAGAATCATAAACTTATAAATTATTGATAGTCATTTTATAACAGATTTATATAATGATCAACTCAAAGAGGCAGTAAAAAGTTTACAAAGAAAAACCATTAGATACTATTAGATTTTAGAATAAACATTTTATTAGGATAATTTTTTTATGATAATTTGTAATATGAATATCTCTTTACATTCACAATGAGCTGGTTTATAAAAATTGTTTCCTACACATTCTGTACCATATACTTGCTTTTTATCTTTACTACAATGCCAGTTATTGAATTGTGAAATAATCTTAATTTCTGTACACCTTCCATACATTCCTTCTGTTCAAAAGGTATTGTTTCTGTCTTATATATATTATACATATATATATATATATATATATATATATATATATATATATATATATATATATATATATATATATATATATATATAAATGAATGTTTATGTGTTTGTCCTTTATGGAATCGTAAACTATTTAACCGACCATTATGAAAATTTGTATATATATGTATTTTTCCACAGATAAGGTTTATATACTATGCCCATTGATGTAATTCGCCTCCAGGCAGTGCTGCAAAAGACAAGTTTTCAAAGCGCCTGCACACTAAAAACTGCAATTGCGAGACAGTGTTATGTATATTAAATAACCAAACACTATATTGAAGTTATGATGTATATTTGTCTTGAAGATAAATTTCTGATTGAACTTAAAGTTTGAGTGTTAGACCACTTTGTAATAAATTACATGTAAGTGTATGATGGCTATAAACATACACAGATTTTCTTGATCGTGGCAACAAGGTAAACTCGACATCGGCACTGGAAATATAATTCACTTGAACCAGAAGTGCACATACACGGGCAAAGCGTACGAAAAGCGTGCGAAGCGGCGGAATACAGCTAGTTATAAATAATAAACATGAATCGCAAAATGTGTTGGTAAGCGCTAATCTCGAGAACGGCTGGACCACTTCGGTTAATTCTTTTTGTAAAATGTCCATTGAAATCCGAGGAAGGTTTTGATGAAGAAAAAGTTAAGAAAATTTACCTGGAATATTTTGGAATTCAGAAAAATTTTAGTTTTTACGTTTCATAATTCAAATTAAACTGGCACTAAACACAGGTGTTGACAGGTATAGTTCGACAAACTTTCCGAAACATCTGTTTATATTTAAATTTTATCAATAATAAGTAAACACTGCTTGATCGGTAGTGTAATGCAGATAGTAAATAAAACATTAATATATAAATTTTACTTCAGTGAATTGTTTTAATTTTCACATTCTTTTATCCTATTTTGAATCGTGCCATCTAGTACTGCGCGGTCATAATTGGTACTCCTCTTACCAATTGCTGTATTTAATAAAGCCTTATCCATAGGTATCTTTCTTGAAATATGTAGTCAACCACATAGTTATCATTCATAAGAGAGGATCGGCTATATTTTTAACAAATTAAAGATCTATTTGCTAGTCCTTGCTAAGGTGTTCGAAAATATCATACTCAACAAAATTTAGTTTATAGTTAGATAGCTGATTACTAACTCCCAGCAAAGGTTTGCGTTTGGTAGGCCTTCATCTACTAATCTTTTACTTTTGCTGACATATATACTCGTATTTGACGTTTTTTGTAGCATCAACATGGCTAAAGAGTTGGATTTTACCAAGACTGAGTCTCCCATTGTATCTTTCTCTGCAAGCTCAAAACTTATAGTATATCTGATCAACTGGTTTGGCTCGTATCTGGAATCCTTCAAGAGCATATAAATCTAGACCTACTCTGTCTATAAAATTCATTGTAACATCAGGTTTCCGGTATAGGTCTCATCCTGGACTCGTTCTATTTAATTTGTACATAGACAACGTTGTGTCTAATCTTCAATGTGAGAACCTTCCCTTCGTTGTTAACTTTATTACAGTCTTTAGTCCAAGATGCGTTACTCCTTAAGACGGACCTAAAGCGGGTTGAAGAGTGGTGCCATGATAATTCCTCTACCTAGACACAAGTGTTTTCATAACTTTTCACGGTAAGATCTCTCCACTGCTCTATAATTAATCTAGGTGGCAATACCTTCTTCAGACATAGTGAAGTGAAAAAATTGGTTTACTCTTACTTCTTTGCTATCATGGGACCCTTAAGTGTTTAACTCCTGCAATAATGCTGTCTGAAACCTTGGTCTAATATGGTGAGTATTTAAACCCTTTACGACCTCTACATGCTGAAGGTCTTGTAGTGTTCTTTGGTTCACCCTCACTTAGACTAGGGTGAACCAAATCGAATCAGCGTTACCTTAGGGAGTTCATTGAGAGAATTCAGACATTGTTTCTGCGACTAGTGGGTCAGCGCTTTGAAAATAAATATCTTGATGATCCAGCTGACTTGGTAGCTTATTTTCTCAACCTATAAACATTGGGGACTAGACGCTACATCCAGGATGTTATCTTCCCGTCTAATGAATGCTGAGATAGACTGAGGTGATATTCTAAATTGGGTCCAACTTCAAGTGCCTAACGGTACCCGCTCTAAAAATCTTTCCATAAGATCCTTAGATGTTTAGGCTACAGCGCCAGGGCAATAACCTTCTAAACCATCACATCTACACACGTATAAGAGTGCACATTCAAGAACAGTTAGTATTATATCCTTAACACCTACTCGTATGCTTCGTCTTACTTACCATTAATAAGATGCGTGTTGTTATATCAGATTATTTACAGAGTCTCCCAGAACTGTATCAATATTTTCAGATATTATTCCTAGACCTAAGAAGAACCAAAATAATATACTAAACCATTTTGTTTGTTGATACTTAACTATTTTAAATTTGAGAACGTCTTGTTTCAAGTTAAAATTTAGTATATACCCTGATGTACGAAAAGCGGAAAATTTAGTATATTCCCTCACGTGACGTGGTGCCCGAAACACTAAGGTCATCCAGGCAGTGGAAGTGGCGTGCCTACTTCAGCCGGAACCCTGACCAGCCCTGCGATCCAAGTGTTTTTACTTTATCTCAACTAGGCTATTTTGCAGCCCCCTTCATTTTTGTCTTATTTTAAAGTTCTTAAGTGTATTTGGTTTCTGATTGTTGAGCTCTTACGTGAGGTGAAGGGGCCGATGAATAATATTTGAAATACCTATAGTTAGAGTACGCTTTATTTTCATTATTTTGAATAAGAATCTTTGCTATAATTTAAGATAGATCGTGGCATTCCAAGGTTTAAATCGGTGATATGATTTGATGTACCTTTCCCCCTATCTTCTGATGTGACAGCTGTTTCTCATAGGTGGACTCATCGCTTTTTTCCTCTCTAAGTCTATCCTATAGTGTCGCTTGAACACCCGAAACCGCATTGTACCGTCGGAGTCGTTTTGAGTAAAACATGGTCTGGAGGCGGTTTTTTTTAACAAAGGTCTCGCCTTTTGTTAGCTCGTTCGTATGAGTGCGGCTCTGAATCTCGTATAATGTATGTTCTGTAGATCCTTAAATCCGAGATTAGTGACTTCCCATCAATCACCCCCCTCTCGATGCCAGTGATTGTTGTAGTGACAAGAGAGAGGTGTCGTAAGTGTTCGTTTCACCGCAGACACCGGTCGATCCCATGAACGGGCTGGAGTTGCTGTCCCTGTGAGCCAGGCACAAAGCTACAACAACTTGATGAGTTGGCGTCAGTTTCCCTTTCTTCCTCATCACTAGTCTCTAAATCAAGCATAAGAAGCCGAGCGGATATGTTTGTGTGTATGCTCTGAAACGTAATAATCCGTACCTTGAACATTTTGTTCCCTCAAGCTTGGATCTCTGCTTGTTTTAATTTTACTATAATTGCAATCTGTATACAATAGAAGTATAAATTTAGGCAGATTAGAGGTTGTTCAGAAGATTTTTGTTAGTTGTTCCCAAAGTACCGTTACTTGTTCTTTAAACAATATGTCTTTAGATACTTGCATATATACTAACTGTGGCTAGTTTGTAATTTATATTTGTTTTTTACAATTATAATTATCATTCGTAATATCAATATTTACTGATTGATCATTTACTTATAAAATGTCTCACTGTAGGAATATAAATAAATAAAAATTAACATAAACACAAATTATATAATGTAACCTCATTATATAGATAACTAGTTTTTTAAAATTCTTTATTACAGTTTTTTTATTTACGAAATATTATATACATACATTTGTCTTTTAATCAAAGTGTAATTGTATAATAGACAGTAGGCAATTGGAAGTAGGAGTAAGCAACTGTTACGAAATCTTAGTTGGCTACATTGACTTTTACTGGTCTCTCTTTAGATAAAAATTGTACCACCAATAGAAATAAACTTGAACAACAACTGTCTATTTTAACTAACCGCCTTTTTACTTGTAGTTTTATATGTCGGGCTATTCGGAATCGTAATCGGGTATCGCGACGTGAACGCGAATTATAAGATTTGGAATATAGGATGTTCAATTCATTTATGTTAAAATCACATCGGTAGAAAATAATTTTATTTGTGTAGTGTTTTAGCCTGAGAAAGGTAAGAATGATTCAACATTCTGCATATGTGTCCATACAATCTTAGATTGGCCTAGCTAAGTTCTGCAAAGATAGAATTTATTCTACATTTAACGTGTAAGTTTCGTATTTTATTTTTGAGCCAATAAAATAAACTGTACATTATTAAAACTGTTATTAGAAACTATGCATACAGTTTGTATTATAAGTTATTCTGTGGTCGTTATAACAGTTTGATTTTCTTTCACTTTACAAGAAATAAACAGACATAAATAATTAGACATACACCAAGTTGTCCTTATCTTTTATCCATGTAAAGACAAGCATTGACAAGCAAGTCAAGGCAATGAATGTTTTTTTTCTGGGATAAAAGACTAAGGATAACGTAATTTATGTCAACATTTCTTGTGAAGGAAGATAAAATTTGGCTAGCTTAACCTTAGGAGCTAGAAATTCTAAATTGAATTCTTAAGACTATAGGTTATTAATTTTATTGTTATAAATGCGAGTCAAACTGCATAGGTCTATAAATGTTTAGGAGGGTAGAGTATGATAAGTGGACCCAGTTTTTATATTGGTTCCTACAATTATTGATACGAACAACAACTATCAATCGATATCAACGCATCTGAAATATTAAATTAAAGTCACATGTTTCAGGTTAATAGAAATAGTTTAAACAATTACCTAATGTAATAAATAATAATGGGACCATAACCACTAATCAAATGGTAAAACTAAGACAGGTGATAGGAAAAATGACATTTAAATAATAAAGAAAATGTAGCAACAAAACAAACATTTTGAAACTGTGAAACACACAGTCAATAATCTTTTAGTGTTATTTTGTATAGTTTTCTAAAGCTTTAGTTAATTATAAAACAAATTGTGTTCAGATTATGACAGTTTAGAAAATGCATGTACAGTTGGTATGCAGGTGATTTAGTTATTGTTCAAATTAATTACTATTGGTTGATTATACTGATGGGTATAATAATTAAATATCCTTATAATAAACTGGGTCCGCTCATCGTAATCTACCCGTTTAGGTATAGGCCTATAAGTAATTTTACTTTTGGCTGCAGTATAATAAACGGCCACCACGACAATCGAATTAATTATTATTATAATTTTTGAAACTATTAAATGTATAAAAACATTTGATGTATAGATATCCATAATTAATAATTGTTAGCTCATTTATTTTACAAAAACTATAATGTTTAATAATAACTTAAAAGTCGATAACGTAATTCGGTTCAAAATTATTGTTTCAAATTAATTCAAAGAAAGTAAAATAATGTGTGCATGGTATTAGAGTTATGCTTGGGGCTGCAAGTACTATGCCGAGTTACTTGTGTTAATGGTGTCACAAGGTGTCAGACACGTTTAAGTATAAAAATAATAAAAAGTGACTAAATGTTAACACTGTTTTTTTACATTTTATAGATATACATAGCTTAGATAGTTGAAGATGTTAAAACAGCTGAACTAAACTGTAATTTTTAATTACACATGGCGTAATTTGGTTTTAGTAGTTATATAGGGGATTATTCATTACTCATAATGAATAATCAAGAGTATTGATGATTCTATTGTAGTATTAGCTGTGTAATATACTGTAGCCTTACTTTTTTTACAGTTCCAAAAACTGATTAATCCCGGTAACGGCAATAGACATTATAATATTGATCAGAATCGGTTTAGTAATAGCAATCGACAGTATAATGTCGATCTGAAATGCAGTTGTTTTGACAGTTGATATAGTACATAATAAATCTACACTACCACCATTATTTATATACAATTTCAAACAGGAAGATTGACTGATTTCAATGGTGAAATTTCGTTTGCTGTTTTGGAAACAGTGATGTCATAAACATTGCCAGAAAGATCAGAAAGTCATTTTAAAAATGAATGATATTGGTATGGTTTATTATTTTGGTTTATAGCTTTGTTTAGGCTCTCATTTAAATGTTGCTAATATGTCATTTGACATATTTGAGAATTTGTTGACCTGTCAGACTCAGACAACCTAGGCTTATTAACACCTAGGTTTCCCTTTATGATTCCTGAAATTTTTTTTTATTTTAGTGTAAGAATATAGGTATGTCCTACCACTTTTCATTAATAAAACAAATTTGAAATCGGTTATTAATTAATTATTTTGTAGTGCATATAATTTTCAAAATTTTTACGTGTTTTAGAAACATTTAGTGTAAGAATTATGTTTTTTGTACATTTTTGAAAAATTTGTACTCATAATCAACTTTTGTACTATTTGTGGATTTTACAATGTACCTATTTAATTTTTTTAAGGGAACCTGGATACCATTATTTATTTTATCTAACTAGATAATATGAATTAATTTACTATTTTAGATTCTAATAGCCTATTTGTTGTAATAACACTTTACAAGGCGCAATCCATCCATAAAAAAAAAAAATAAATAAAAAAAGTGATAGTACAAAATATTGTTTTATTATTTATGCATAATTAATTTCTTTATAATATGATTATCTCAACATTTAACCGAAAACAATAATGTACTACAGTACACATGTAGGTTTATAATATATATATATTTTTTTTTACAACATTTTTAAAATACGGTTGTAAAACAATTAAAAATGGCATGCCAGTTCCAAGGTTAGTAATTTATTTACTCCTTGTTATTTGGGACAGAGTATGATAAGCGGACCCTGTTTTTATATTGATTCTATCATCGATAATTTATATATCGAACAATAGTACTATCGATCGATATCATCGGATAACTATAACCTTAATTTAATCAAACAATAAAATTAAGACAGGTAATGGGATAACTTAAATGAAATTTAAATAATGAAGAAAACGTAACAATAAACCATCTTGAAACTGAGAAAGGCACAGTCTGTTATCTTTTAGTGTTATTTTATAGTTTTCTAAGGTTAATTATATATTTATTTTTAACAAAAGTTATTCATAGAAAAAATTATGTTTAGAATATTGAAATGTGTGTATAGTTGTTAGTTGGTGCAGCTGATTTAGTTATTGTTAACATCAATTGTTATTGGTTAATTATATCTATTGGTATAATTTTTAAATATTGTTTGATAATTTTGATATAAAATACTCGGTTCGCTTACCGTACACTACTTGTTATTTGTCCCTTTTTCAAAAGAATAATGCAAATGTAAAGGGAAATATCTTGTTAAAAAGAAATATTGGCTGAGCATAATAAGTGACTATCATGACAATCGAATCACCAATATTTCTTATTATCTAAAGTACTGAACTAAAAAACAAAATGACAAACCGAATTACATTGTATGTCAAATAAAAAACCTTAGTTCAGCTATCTTTATATGTAAAAAAGTAATAATTAGTATAATGATAAGTTCAAAACTATCTTTTGCCTATGTGTATTTATTAACTTACTTGTGTATAACATTTGCGTCTTATTATTTTGAAAGAAAAACATGTCTGACAGCTTGACATAAATGATGCATGTTCATTTCCATAGTTGTTATGGCCATCACTCAAAAATGACAAAAGTGTTTTTATTTCATTTGAATAAATTTTCTCAAATTTTAAATTTCCTATTAATAACTAACATAGCAAGTTTATATTTAATAAAAATTTCAGTTTCTCAGTTAATAGTTGTTTAATCTTAAATATCTTTATACTATAATTTGTAGGATATTTAAAATTTTTGTCTCTTATAGGTTTCTATTAAAATTTAGACATATTTAGCTTAAAAATTTTAAATGACTGCCATTTAAAAAAAACAATGTTGCACACAATGAAACTTTTAAGAAATATGTAAACTATTAATACCAATATTCATACATTATATTTTGTTATATTAAGTAACTTATGAGATATTAACCTTTTTGTAAAAATCACATATTGATGGACGGAAAATGGAGCGAGTTAAACCATATGTTCACGTGACATTTTTTGTTTGTTTTATTTAACCTTTAGAATAACCTCCAGAGATAAGACTGCCTAAATGCAGGACAGGACACTGTATATTACATTAGGCCTTTATCACAATATTATGCCAAATAAAAACTGAAGAAAACTACAAAACCCACCTTTACTTTAAACCAACTTGAAATACTTTTTAAATTCTAACACAATTTGCTCTAAAAATAACTTCTTTTAAATAAAAATAGATAGTAATGTATGATAATGTATTAACAGTATGATTAACTGTTTTATTTTTGTTTTAGATGTTTGTTGTTATCTTTTCTTCATTATTTAAATGAAATTTTTCTTATCACCTAATTTTATCGTTTGATTAATGGATATAGTTCCTTTATTATTTATGACATCATGTGATTACATTTATACTATTTCTATCAATTTAAAACATATTTTTTTTAGTATTTTAGATATGTAGATATTAATTGATTATTCTGTTTTTGATATATAAAGTGATAAATTGTAATAAGCGATATAAAAACTGGATTCACTTATTCAGTGCATTCTACAGTACAACATAATACAATACACAATATGTAATACATAACATATGTGTAATACAAATATGTAGGCTACAGTAGGCCTGCATATAATAATCATATTGTGTACAATTACAATAGGCTTACTAAAAATCTAACACATTTCATGGTCAAAAAGTATAAATTTAGATGTTAAAAACATAAAACCTACAATATATTGTAAGGCTAAATCCATCATATCATCGTATTCCATGAATTAAATGAGACCTAATGCTATAAAACAGACTAGCCAGTTGCTGATTAATACATTTACTAGCACACATTATCAGAAAATTTACTTATGAAGCTCAAATGGTGTTATAAAATTTACGTTAGTGTATCAATAGAATAATTAGTTGTTTATGACATGTCTATAGCCTATTGTAGCGGCTATATATAGGTGTTTGCAAGATAACAAGTTAAGAAATAATTAACAAATAAGAGGTGTATATATGGTTAACACTGAGCGATCCTGTTCTTACAAGCAGTCTATCAATTGGTCTTTCGTGATGGTTTCAAAGTAACAAACATGCAAATTATTCAGTTTTGTAATTGATTTAGGTTAGGAAAAGGTGGAATTTTATGCTGGTCTAATGCACTATTTTGTTATATTTTTGTTACAAGCACTATTTTTTAATATAGTTGTTAATCTTTTTTTAAATATTCTTAATATAAATTGAATTGAAATATTTTTGCCTTTAAATTGTGTGTTGACGTTGTTGTTTCAGGGTTAAAGGGGAACAGTTGTTAGCAGCAAACTTTTTATAGTCTATACAAAGTTCACATTCTTTGAAAAATATGAAGACTATGGCATTTTTGAAAAGTAAATTTAAAGAACCAATTAATAATACAAGAAGCATCTGGTTTGAAAACATCTCTAGTATTTCGGTAAGTTTTAGAACTTAACAGTCACTTTATGTACATGTAGTGCACATCTTAGAAACCATATTTAAATACCAGGGGTATTTGGAAAGTAAGTTCAATTAAAAGAAACTAGTAAAACAATTTTTTTCAAGTCAGTTTTAATTTTACATGAAAGGGCATACTCTAGACTTTTTCTACATAGTTTCCACCAATGTTCAAACAGTGGTCATAGCGGGTGATCAGCTTTACAATTCCTTCTGAATGGAAACTTCCTGCCAGTGATGGATGATGTTCATGATTTCATAGTATTTTTCAACTCATCTTCGGAACCAAAGCGCTTGCCGCCGAGCTCGTGCTTCATGTGCATGAACAAGTGATAGTTGGACATTGCCAAGTCCGGACTGTATGACAGTTGATCGAACTGTTTTTATGCACTGCAGGTCACTTGGTTTTGTGAATAATGGTGAGCATTTTTTGAGCCTAAACCATAGCTTTTGATAACCTAGGCAGTATGCAATAATTTTGTACAAATCAGTTTGTGAAATTTACCAGATTATCTTTGGCACCAGAAGGATGAGCACTTTGAGCCTCATTGTAGATGTTTGTTCAGCCTTCATTGAACATTCTAACCCATTTTCCCATCATTCCATTTGCTTATCTTGTCTTTACTGTAAATGTCTTTAATTGACAATTATTTCAGCTGGTTTCACATTGTTTGTGTTGAAAAATCAAATTACAGAACTAATCTCATAGTCAGCGGAATCATAGTCGGAGTAATTGTCTAAAACATTATAAACGTCCACAACAATTAGGTAATACTACAAAAATGGCATTAGTTAAGAGCTAGTGAAAAAGAAGACTTACATGCATACGTGGAAGCTACCGCAGTGCTGTGACGGTGGTACAATGAAACTGGACTTACTTTCCAAAATGTACACAGCTTGATTTGTAAAGTTTTAATAAATATCGTGTAAGGAAAGCTCCATTCCTGAGATTAAAAGCTCAAGAGATAACATATATGTATGTGTATTGTGCATAAGATTACCAAAATATGGTTAGGCCTATTGTATAAAATAATATTCAAAACTTTGTTCAAATTTATTTTTATTGTTGCAGCAAATTTACAACTATTACAAAACTCGCATTTGAATGTTGTAAGAAAACATTATTTAAGATTATGCAATTTGGTTACTTTGTCAAATAAAAAATCCTACTAGACATAGTTTACACTTCGATATGGTAGTTTTATCACATGGCTTGGTGTTATTATGGTCTAAAAGAAAAGTTATTTAACCCTTAAAAGCTATTTTTATTGTTATGATTTAATAATAAATACCTTTAAAAATACAACACAAATCAAGTGATATAAACAAAAAATATTTTTTATCAAAGACAAAAAAAATTATAAATTATAGGAGTTTTGAGTGTAGTACACTTAGGATGTACAAGAATACTTTGGCCATCAACTTCCACCCAATCCAATTATTTTTAATTTAAGTTTGGCCTTCCTGCCAGCTTTACTACAGACCAAATGACTCATAAATGTACACTAGATAAAAAAAAGAACAAATAAAAAGAACATTAAAGTTAGGGACGGGAATCTAATCTGCAACTCCAAGTGTGTAACTCCTGTGTCTGAGAATAGTGTCTTAGACAGCACAGTCATCTTGACTTGATGTATTGAATGTGCAAATAGCTCATTTACAATTTTGCAATGCTCTGATTCACAATAAATCGTCTGCAAAGCATGTTGAATTATATGTTACGTGGGTAATATGTTGGGATGATATGAAGCGTCCATCAAATCATCTTGAAGGGTTAATACCTTCCCTACTGATCTATACTGAGTGCTCTTGTCTTGTGTCTGGAGACTACTTTGCACTAGAGCGTCTGCTGCAGTTAACTAGTTAAACTACTGTACAATAACTGTCCGTCTATAATAAATTTAGTTAACATAATTTTTTCATCCAAGTGAATACTATTTGTGGTCATTTATTATATAAAATAACCTAAATAAAGCAAACTTTTTCAAAACTGGATAATCTGTGATAAGGATATTAAAATTTTTCTTTCTATTAACTATTATTATAATGCACTTTATTTGAAAATATAAGGAGACACTCATAAATAATCAGGAGACTAATCTAGATGTTGGAGTTGGGTTCAAGGAAGAGACTTGATAAAAGGACAAACCTACAATGTCTATATGAAAACCAAATTTTAACTCATTTCCCATGCTATGAAATCCCCCCTTCTCCCTTGCAGCCTCATGTCTATCATGGTTATCAATGGTATGGTAGTATACCAGACATGGAACTACCATAAGGATTGAATAACAACCCATCATTAACTACAATATATGATTTAAATCCAAAATGGAAGGTAGGTTGAAACTAATCAATTTTTAATGGGATGACCCATTGGTAATACCTTAAATTATAGGTCTTAATGAACCAAAGTGGTATAAAAAAACCAATTTCTGGCGGCTCTCTGGAAAATGTGTATCCATTTGAGTAAGTGTAAAATTCTACCTTCAGTTGGACGCTATGTTGAATGGTTTAAGCTTAGATCCCTTTAATTCTTTACCATCCTTCTCTATTTATTGAAATCTTCAAACTATCTTTATTCCAACGTCATCTGTCAATTCAATACAACAATAATATAATGTGACAATTTGCAAAAGATGAACAAAATATATCAACAATAATAATAGTACTCCTGCAATATACAATGACATTTCAACAATACACTATTAATAAATATAGACTATTGAAATATTAACGTACAAGAATAAGGATAGACATCACAAAATACAAGGCAAGCATTTGAAACAGCAATAAAAAAATAACAACTGATAAATATTAATAAATTAACAATAAATCATAACAAAGGCATAATTTTGCAATAACTACGAAAACAATAACAAAGTTAACAACAAAATGAGGATTGAGGAAAACAACAACAGTGTTAACAATTAATGGTGGAAAATGGTAATCGGAGCATGAGGTACGTGAATGTGAAAGTGCGTGTGTGATAGTATTTAATGGAGAGTCAGCAGACGATTCCTGAAGGGGGCCACTTTTCACATGGAAGAGGTCCAAGTCCTCGGAGATAGTTTGTCCACTCCTGCATCCTTAGCAGAGGACTGTTCCTCGCGTTGTTTGTCAAAACGACTGGTCTTGCAAAAACATTACATAATCTTGTTCCGGCAAGCACTCTGAATGCGATTCACTATAGAAGGTCGGAGCAGTTCACCTTGGAGTTGACCAAGCGGTGTAAGGACATGATGTCTTGAATAGTCTTGTCTTGAGAGATGACAGATTGAGAAGATTAATATAATGAGTAATATTATAACTTAGCTGTATTAACTTGACGAAGCTTATTGTAATTTGTGTTACTTAATAGCCAATAAAGAATCTGAATCTGAAGACTAGCAGTACCAAGCAAGGGTGTATCGGCTTATCTGAACCCAAGATGGGTACAAACCAGGCGGAGGAAACGATTTTGAACCTTTTCGAGATTAGATTTTAGGTAGGCCTGATGAGGAGCTCAGAAGACACTAAAGTACTCCAGATGAGGTCGGATGTTTTTGAATGATTTATGGAGGCGATGGGTGAGGCCAAGAATACGCAGTTCTCTGGTGCAGAAAGCATGAACTTGATGTTCCCAGTTCAGAGATTTAACAAAAATTACATCTAGATCCCTCACTTCTGATGTACGCATGAGGGTAGCATCACTGATAATTATTCACACTGATAAGGGCTAATATTGCAGTCGAAGGGACATTGAGTTAGTACCACACCATTTCACAATACAATCCAGTCCAGCTTGAAAAAGATCACAGTCACTAGCCGAAGACATTTTCTGATAAAGTTTGATGTCATCAGTTTAAAAGTAAGTACTTACAACGCAGCTGGTTTGTGAAATCATTAATGAAGATGTTGAACAGGTGAGGACCTAATATTGATCATTATGGAACCCTAGATGTGGTTTTGAATGACTAAGAGAGCTTCATTAAAGCGAACTTTTAGTGTCCTACCATGCAAGTAACTTGAGATTCAGTCGAGCAGTCTGCCGGTAATTCTAAATATTTCGAGCTTTCTTAACAACAGGATATGACAGACACGATTGAAAGCCTTAGCAAAATCAAGTTCTATACCATTGACCGCTCAACGAAGGTATCAAATAGGATGTCTGTTTAAAAATATTGCAAGTTTTGTTTTTTACGGATATTATTGATTTTTTTATCAATATAAATTTTGTCCCCTTCAAAGTACTCCCCATTAGATATTATAGACTTGTGCCAACGTTTCTTCTAATCCTTGAAGCACTTCAAAATGTTGTTTTTTTGTGATCTTGTTTAGCTCCTCCTTTGATGCCGTCTTTATCCCTTCAATCATAGCGTAGCTTCGTCCTGTCATGGGCCTCTTCAGTTTCGGGAACAAGAAAAAATCAAGAGAGGGCCAGATCTAGGGAATACGGTGGCTGTGGCATCATTAGTATGTTTATTTCGGCAAAAAAATGCACACAAGTTATGATGTGTGAGCAGGGGTATTATCATGGTACAAAAGCCAATTTTTATTCATCCACCTATCGGGTGTTTCTGGCAGATTGCTTCGTGCAAATTGTGTGTAACTTGCAGATAATATTCCCTTATTGATAATTCTACCCTGTGGCAAGAACTCATGATTCACCACGCCTCTGGAATCGGCTGAACTTTGCGCGCTTTTCTCGGTCTTGGCTCATGCGGCAGCTTCCATTGGGATGATTGAGCTTTGGTTTCTACTCTGCTGTTGTTTGATCGAAATTGAGATAACTTTTTCCTTTTTTTTACATTTGTCTAAGTGTTCACGGAATTCATCGAGGTATTATTTGCGTTCGCTGGTCCTGTCCGCAGGTCCTGTCTTGGGAAATTGTAGCACTGGAGATACTATCGTTCGAAGTTCTTATGAGCATTAAATGTTAAAGGCCTCCCAGAACAAGCTTCATCTTCAACTAACTCTCAGTTCAGTTAAGGGGCATTGGTCCCTTTCTATTCAAAGGCTCTCCCGTTGAGCTGAAGTCTGAGGTCAAGTACCTGGGCGTGATCCTAGATAGGGTTCTAAACTGGGGACCTCATCTAGAAAGGGTCATTGCCAGGGGGAAGTGGTCTCTAATGCAATGCAGACGTGTGATAGGTGGGCCCTGGGGACTGAAGCCGAGGCTCTTGTACTGGCTTTATGTTTCCGTGGTCAGACCTGCACTAATGTACGGAGCTGTCGTATGGTGGCCAAAAACGGAGGCCAAGACGGTGGTAGCTCGTCTGGCGGGTATCCAAAGGATGGCCTGCCTTGCTATCACTGGGGCTTTTCCTAGTGCACCAGGCGCGGCTCTGGACTGTTGTCTTAACCTCGCCCCCCTGGACATTGTCATTCGGGCTATGGCCAGGAGGAGTGCCTACTATCTTCAGCAGATGGGACTCTGGTCGGGCTGCAGTGGTGAGCACTGCAGAATTAGCACTCTGATACAGGAGGATGTTCTGCACATGATCTCTGATCAGATGCCACAAACATTTTCCTTTGACAAACCCTTTAGGAATATTTTACCCTCAAGGGATGATTGGTCAGAGGGAAGGAAACCTCTTCCACCAGCGGAGCTCGAATGGTTCACAGACGGCTCTAAAACAAAAAGCGGCACAGGCGCTGGAATTCTGGGAGTGAGACCATGTAGGGAGCTGGTGGTCCCTATGGGTCCGTATCCGACAGTCTTTCAAGCGGAGGTCACAGCTATTATGGAATGTGATCGTGAGAATCTTCGTCTGCGATACAGGAGCAAGACGATTAATATTTTCACGGACAATCAGGCAGCGCTGATCGCGCTGGATTCTTGCGTGATCAAATCCAAACTGGTTTGGGATTGCTATCAGGCCGTTTCCTCCCTTGCCAGAATCAACAATGTAACTGTTTGTTGGGTTCCTGGTCATGAGGGGATTCTTGAGAACGAAAGAGCTGATGCCCTGGCCAACCAGGGCTCAGCGACAATTATGACGGGCCCTCAACCGTTCTGCGGTGTTCCAAGGTGTGAATCCTCTAGGGTTGTCTCGAAATGGATTCGCGCGGAGCATGGGAGAAGGTGGAGGTTGCATCCAGGTTTGAGAGTGAGTAGAATGGTATTACAGTCACCTTCCTCCAGGGTGGCTTCGGACCTTCTCTCATTAAACAGATCAATGTCTTCCAAGGTCATTGGTCTCATTACGGGGCATGGTCACCTGAGGAAGCATCTTCACAGAGTCGGCATCCTTCAGGAGGATCCGCTCTGTGGAAGGTGTAATGAGCAGGAGGAGACTGCTGTGCACCTGCTCTTTGATTGCCTGCAATAGCAAGAGAGCGGTATGCCATCTTTGGTAGTTTGGACAGGGGTGGTGAATTTTCCAGGAGGACTTGATAGATTGTTTTCGACGGTTTGTTGAACTGCTGAAGTTGTAGACTGGTGGGCCTCATGGTGTGTTTCCGGGGTGCGCAAAAAGCCCTTGAGGCTTAAGTGCATGGCAGTAGGCCGCCCCAAGGGGGAAAAAAAAAAAAAAAAAAAAAAAACAGTTCTCTAAAAATGCTTTATGTTACTGTTAAACTTGGGCTCTTGATAATGAATGTTTAATATTTTTGTAGCTTGAAAAGTCAGAGTCATAGATTCACCCAGCCTAACACAAAATTTAATGGCTCACCAGTGTTTAATGGAAGGTTACAGTGTTTCCAGATCATTCTGCACACACCTGCACGTGCACACGTGTACATACACACATGTATACAATAATTTATCCTTAAACTAAGTTTCTTTGAGCGATAATAGTGAAATCTTTTTCTAAGATCAAAGGTCTAGCATGTGAGGCCTTATGTGATATCAATACATGCAGTGAACCTAACAGATTTATAATAAAATAAAATTTGTAATATTTTAAATATAAATTATTGTTATTTTTGTTATGCAGGATACTTTTGAAGAGTTAGATTTCATACTTCATTGTGTTCAGAACAATTTAATTACAATCAAATCAAAAGGCAATGAAAAAACTGATGAGAATGCAGTTAATGAAGACAAAAATCATGATGGTAAGAATACTTTCTTATTACATAGAATAGACATGTTAGATTTAAAAGAAGAGTGTGTGGTTGTATGATGTTCTTAAAAACTTGTGGATTGTATTTTGTAACTCAACTTAGTTTATAAACAGTTTCTTTACTCACTAGCTTTACTTGTCAGTTTCTATTCAGTTATCGTCACTGGGTCGTAGTCAACACATACAACCAACTTCTTCTTTCATTTTTGTGAATTCAGGAGAAAGAACAATTTTTTTATTGGTGAATTTGTAAAAAGGGTGAAAAATCATTCACAAACAAAAATGTTTTCAGAGTACAAGGCCTGTTTAGAAATTACTGTTTCGGTATAATGCCACTGTAGTGTTACTCTGTTCATGTACACTTATCTTTAGTATATAAATTAAAAACAATTTATTAATCCGATAATTGAGATTTGGTCTGTTATTCAGTTTTTAATGCAAAAATTTTAAGACAAATGAAATCTAACGTAAAATTACAGTGAAAGTGCAAAGAGAGATGGAATGATATGAAACTAGGTTAAGCAGTCCAATAAAATGTATACAAATGTCCATGATGAAACACGAAGTAGAATTCCATCTGTTAATAATGTCTTGGGGAGGAGTGAGAATGTGAAAAATAAAGAGATTATAAAACGTGTAGTAATAGGCTTTTGGGTGAATTTCAACAAGTTATAGCTATTAGTGTTAGATTATAACTGACACTTCTGTATATTAGCATTATCATTGTTCATTTTTATTTAATTCAAAATATTATTTTGTAGTAAGAAGTTGAATGTACCTAATTTATTTTTGAGTTATATACAGTATAGCTTAAACAACGACTTATTACAATCGAGTGGTAAGGGAGCTAAACTCTGAAGACCTCTATACATTTTCTTAATCTTTACATAACTAAATTTTAGTTATTTTTAAGACCTACCAACAGACTCTAAAAATGTTTATAAGAGTCACATAAACATGTTTATACTAAAAAGAAGACTGCTGAAATAGCTATTCTGCTGAGAGGAATAAAGTTATAACATAAGTAACATTTCTAATCAACTTATGTTGTGTGCCAAAATCTGCAGAACGAAGCTTTTAAAAATTGATTGTAAGGATTAAAATATTTTTGTATATAATATAATGACAATATTTTTAGTTTAAACATAATATATAAGATAAAAACTAGATATATTGATGGCCTGTAGAACCCAATTCATTATTAACACACTAATAATAACAGTTAAAACACACTTTTAAATAAGCGTTAGCCCTTTCATACAAGTAATATAATTTATTTTGTAGTATTATTCCATTAGCCCTGTAGCCTGATTGGTATATTTAGGTCTAACATCATATTAGATGTGTGCATTGTTTCGTAGTTCCGGCTTAGTTTATTGTTGCCCCATGTGACATGGAAAGCACGGTGTAGTGCTGCTTGACGGTTTGCTCCATGCTGGTGCGATGACAGCATAAAAAATCACATGTCACAAAATCCACCTCTGATCTCAATACATACCCTCAGGCGACAGAATTAAGTGCACCTGAATGGTGGGAAACCCCTCTACCGAGGCCAACCGGTTGGACCCCCTCTACTGCTCCGTTGAGGATATGGTGAACCAGTCCCGATACTTATTGACCAGAGCCTTGTATCCTGTAACTGCAATAAAGGTGAAAAACATAATGATTTAAGTTAAATCTTATGTGTACAAAATATTATTCGAGCAAGATCGTTAACATTTCATGAGATATTTTTATCTCACATACACACAAGATCTTTACTATACTATATATTTGTTTATAATTTTTGATTTACAAATATTCTTAAAACCACTGTGCTGGTGTTTTAGAAGTGTTCAAGCTTCCCGTTGTAGGAGAGAAGAAGAAGCGAGGCAGACCTATCAAACAATCTACCGCTAGTGTAACAAGGGACTCTGATAGTGGCTTACTTGATGATTCTGTTTCCTCCAGCACGTCCTCTAAAAGCCGAAGAGCTGCAGCTCAGGTAATAAAAAGTGTTATTGTCTTTATTTGTTATTTAGTAAATGAGCTATAAATTTGCATCAAATTCTTCTGACATGTTTTTTTTATAAATAATGTCATAAAATGTAGAGCCACAATCCAAAATTTGATTGAGCCAGCATTAATATAGTACAACTATTCTGTCTTTCATGACAGAGGTGAGCTTCTGTTGTTTCGATTTTGTTTAGTCTCTTTAGTCTTTAGTGTTTAAGTACAACAACCACACTATGAGATTACATTAAGTATAAGGTGACTGATGGTGATAGTCAAATTGATCTTCACCATTTCACTAGGTGTCAGCTCGCTTTTACAAACTCCTTTTGTCTGGTGCATACCTTTATGTAATACCTTGATTTGTATAAAATTAAAATTTGTAATTCTGGTTAGTAATCACTGCAGATTTCAACAATTTTGGTACAAGGATGGTGGTGGCTTCCAGTCATTCTTGGAAGGTAAGACATGTAACCTTGTTGATTAACGATCTCTCCACACACGGCTATGTTTTCAAAACTTTTACAAGTAGTTTTGTTCAAAAAGTTTTGGTACCTACAGCATTTATGTTATTTTGAATAAAATTTATAATTTATATATTTTGGAGGTTTCATTACTGAATTATGAAAACATTTATAACTTACCTTAAATATTTTGTGCTCTGCCAGTCAACTAGACTATCTTTCTAAACCCCAAATGGTAAATATTTTAGTTTTACTTTACCATATTAATAGAACATATATCGTGAAAAGATTATACATATTACTTGATATTTGATTGCATTTTTGTATTTATAACGTAATTAAAAAAAGAATAACATGACATATGCTTGAAAATGGGCCAGCACTTTAAAGTGATATAGTTAGCACTTGAGGGATTAATAGTATTCTCTTTATTCATGATTAAAATATCTCCTTTATACTGACGTGTTATGAGGGTAATTAAAATTATTGCCTCCTTTATAAAGTTGTACAAATTTCAGATAGATTTCTGTTACTACATGTTTTAACGTTAACTAAATTTTTTGACTTTAGGCTGCAGGGCAGAAGTTAGCTCAGGTGCAGAGCTTTATGAAAGCAACAAAACTAAGAAGACCGACAGACTTCGATGACAAACAAGCAAAATGCAGAAAAACTCGCCAGAAGCAATCTGCAGGCACGTAACTAAACTTTGTTATTTAAAATTTGCGTAGAGAGTAAATATTTTATTTACATATCTCTCTTTGGTAAAACTCTTGATTATTTAGAATAATGTTGTGCATGACCGCAGACAAAAAAAAGTTGAGTATCAAGGAGAACTAAAAATTACACAAATATAGCATACTACTCTGTTATTAACTAATTACAAATTCAGTGACTGTTCTATATTTGTCAGTCCAAAATTAAAGCTTTCTTGGCAAAATTAACCTTCTAAAATCTAAACATTAATGAATAGTTCTAAAACACTAAAAATAAGCATGTTATGTTTGTAAGTTTCTTTAATCCTTTGGAAAGCACATCCAATATGTTGCATGTTTAGAAAACTGCATTTTAAATAATGATATAATTTTTAATAAAATAAAGTATTTTTGTGTTAATTTATTAACAATTGTACCTTAATATAACAATATTTTAAATTATTTTAATTCTGTTAAGAAAATGATAAAATAAACTTCACTCATTATCAGCTGTTGTCAACAAATGATGACTGCACATAAGTTGTGTTTCAGCTGCGTAATTACCAGTTTGAAAGGATAACAGGATTTTGATAACATTTTGATAACCTTTTATAACCTATAACGATGGCAAATGTCCGAAATCCTGTTATCCTTTCAAACCTTCCATCGTCAATAACAAACTTGAAACAAAAAATTACCAGTTTCTTGTTCTGTTTCAGAAGATGATTATAGTTTTTATGTTTAATTATATTGCTTCTTTCTTTGTTTGTTCATATTTAAGTGCTGATATAATGTATTTTTTATTTTCGTTTGGGTAATCTGCAACTTATATCTGCAACATTTTACCACATAAGCCAAAATATTTTGGAACAACGCAATCTTTTTAAGAAAATAAATCTTTAATGCATAATAATAAGCAAAAATAAAGCAAAAAAATGTAGTTTAGGTAAAGTTGATAGTTTTTACAATGTGCATAGATAATTTTATTGCCTAGGTAAGTATTTTCAAAACAATTGTAAATTCTGCCAAAATGCAGATATTGGACTAAAATTTGGAAATAATACAGTCAAAATTTTATAAGTGAATATAATTTTAGTGGATAAAAAACAAATTAAAAACATTTTGTGCTTATATGACATAAAAGTGAATATTATAAGAAATAAATCAACAACAAAATTATCATTATTGCTTTAAGCATTAAAACATTTAAACCATATATGAAAACATATGCAGAATGCCTGAAATGAGCTCAGGTTTTAAGTTAGTAAGTCTTATGTTTGGGTGTGTCAAATCAAAGTGTAGACTTTTGTCTGTCTTCATCTTCATTACGTCTCAAATTGGTGCAGTTTCCTTGTTGTTTGTTTTATTATACTAGGTCAAAACATTTTAGGAATCTTATCATTCTGTCTTCTTAGAAAAAGAATTTTAATATGTTTGCTATTGGAGACTTATTCTTGAAAGCATTATATTTTTGAAACTAAATTAGGTTTTATTGATATAAAACTGTATGTGGCTCTTTCTTTGTGCTTCCTCATCTGTATCCACTTGACTTCTTTTTTCCCATGTTCTAAATATTTTTTTCTGGAACTGTGTTAAATAGAATGGACAATGGACAGCCTACCCTGCCTCAACCCTGTCTTAATTTTGAATGATTCTGATAACCCCTCCATAACTTTAAATATCAAACTGTAGTTTTTAATGTTTCTTAAATTAGTTCTCTAGTCTTAATATCAACTTCCACTTCTCTTAGTGTACTGAATAGACTCTCTCTAGTCATAGGCCTTCTTTAAGTCAATAAATTTTGCAGTGGTGTTATTGATATTTTCAAGTTCCTAATTTGTTCACTGCATGGTTTCCCTTCCTGAATCCTTCTTGGTATTCTCTTATCTGTGTTATTAACTGTGAATCCTGAGACTTATAGTTATTTAAAATCAAAACATATCTATATCATGATCTAAAAACTCCTCTTGATTATTATAAAATGGACTTTGTTTTAGACAGTGTAGTATTTATTTTTGTATATCTTAACGGAAGCAGTTAAGAAATCACATCAAGTTTATTAGAGAAAGCAATATTTTCATCTTGTGAGATGAACCTACTTTGGCCAATCTGTGCTGTGGCATATCAAGCTTATCCCGATTTCTAGTAGCCTATTATAAAAATATCATCTGATTGTAAAATAAGTGCAGATCACTATTTATGTATAATATTTGATTTAAAGTTAATAGATTTACAAATTTGAGTATTTTTAAATGAATAAATAGTGGTTTACAGTGTTATAAGAATTCTACAAATTGTTCTTAAAACCCTCTTTGGTATCATCACAATTTCTTTAACATGATAAGAATGACCGCAGAGTAATATCCATAAGGAATATGATATAGAAATATTCCAAAATATGCTATTCTCAGGTATTCAATAGAAACAACATCTCTGTGTCCAAAAAATGTAACTTACTCTGTAGATCCTACTACATTCACTTACAGTATAATGCATAGACCAGTTTAATTTTGAGAGGTTTTATATTTGGGAGGTACACTAATATATTTTAAGTTTTAGATTTGTAGTCATTTTATTGTCATTTTGAGGTCAAGGTTTGTCTTGTCATGACTCCTGGGTACTGTACTGTAAATTAGTATGTTCTATATTATTTATCAGTGTTCCAATATTGTCAGTAAGTCTTTTTAAGATTGTGCTATGGATGTTGTTTGTACCAGTGATGAATCAGAAGGTGGTGCGTAAGTCTTTCTGTGAGCTGCTCAACTTCTTAAGTGACCCTATCATACTTTGTTCCGGTTCTTAAAAAGGAGCTAGCACTTACTGAGGATTTTTGTTCAATTAGCTTGCATGGATATTTACTGTGGCTATCAGCCAAAATAATAAGTTTAGATTTAGCTTCTGATTTCCTTCCATCTTGAGTTTTGGGTGGTTGTCTCTAAACTTGAAAGATATTGCAGTGGTAGGATTAGTTCTTGAATAACCTAAAATGAGAAATGGATCCATGGCTTGTTCAATGTATTTAGACAATTATGATGATTTGATTCTGATTTTAGTATCCTGATTTTTTTTCTGATAATAGTTCGTTGTCATTTTTAAAAGCTTCACTTTGTATCTAAAGACTTAGATTTTCTTTTTTATTTGTTGAACACTTACATTATGTGTGAAAGTCGTTATCGTTACTCTTTGTTTCTTATTTAACGAGGGTTTCCTCCAAAGAAATACATTGATCTGTGACAGTATATAGTTTAGATGAAGGTTAATCATAGTATTCACAGAAGCATCTGTTTTATATTGGTTTGTTAACTAGCCTTTTTGTATTCTGAAACAGAGGGTTTATTTAAGCTGATATACAATTTCTCATTTTGAATTAGGTTTTTGATGGTATGAGAAATTTTATCTTTGGTGGAATGTTTAGAAGAGATTACATGCAGCATTTGGTATTTTATGTAAATTTATTACAGGAGAATAGTTAACACCCAGGCCTTTGCTATTTCTGTTAATACTAATTTATAGCGTCTCAGTGCAAGAGATTCTAGAGGAAATTTAGTATTATTGCCCTCATAGTGGCACAATTAATAATTTTATTAACAATAGCTGTTTCATTAGTTCCAAAACCTTCAACCTTGTACTTGGTAGTAGGTTTTCAGGTAATTTTGTCAATATTTAAAATTTTTGCTGGCCATTGAGGATGCCCCAAAACCTTAGAAAAACAAGTTGACATTAAAAACATGTATTAGTGTATTTGCAGGTGAAGTCATTTATAAACAATAACTACATAATAGTAAATAGTGTTTAGACTATTCAAAATAATATACCTATGGCGTAGAGGCTTAGTTCTAAGTTCAGTGTTGCTCAGTATAGACCAGCAGTGAAGATGTTAACTACATGTATTATAGCTAGACAAGTATTGTACAGTAGTTTAACGTGTTGACTGTGACAAACGCCTTACAGCCCAGAGGCAGTGCTATATTCGGTGCCACTCAGTATAGACCAGCAGTATAGACCAGTAGTGCTATATTCGGTGCCACTCAGTATAGACCAGCAGTGAAGATGTTAACTACATGTATTATAGCTAGACAAGTATTGTACAGTAGTTTAACGTGTTGACTGTGACAAACGCCTTACAGCCCAGAGGCAGTGCTATATTCGGTGCCACTCAGTATAGACCAGCAGTGAAGATGTTAACTACATGTATTATAGCTAGACAAGTATTGTACAGTAGTTTAACGTGTTGACTGTGACAAACGCCTTACAGCCCAGAGGCAGTGCTATATTCGGTGCCACTCAGTATAGACCAGCAGTGAAGATGTTAACTACATGTATTATAGCTAGACAAGTATTGTACAGTAGTTTAACGTGTTGACTGTGACAAACGCCTTACAGCCCAGAGGCAGTGCTATATTCGGTGCCACTCAGTATAGACCAGCAGTGAAGATGTTAACTACATGTATTATAGCTAGACAAGTATTGTACAGTAGTTTAACGTGTTGACTGTGACAAACACGCCTTACAGCCCAGAGGCAGTGCTATATTCGGTGCCACTCAATATAGACCAGCAGTGAAGATGTTAACTACATGTATTATAGCTAGACAAGTATTGTACAGTAGTTTAACGTGTTGACTGTGACAGACGCCTTACAGCCCAGAGGCAGTGCTATATTCGGTGCCACTCAGTATAGACCAGCAGTGAAGGTGTTAGTGCATAAATACGAGTGACAATTAATCTATAGATTTGTCATTTATAAAACTAACTTAATATAATTTAGATACTTATTTAAACTTTCCAGAACATTGTGAAATGAAATTTGGTGATTAACTATATGAAAAATAGTTAGAAATTAGGATGATTTGACAACTATAACCGAGTTATTGAAAAATACTTGATTAAATATTGCACATGAATTAAATTTATACTGATTTTTGGAATTATTTATTTCTAAAATAAGAAGGAAAGAAATAATTTAGATTAAAATTAAATTTATAAATAACATTAGAGAAGAGGAATTGTTATGTTAAAACATTATGAAAAAATTAATAAGACTTTTTAATAGTTTTTCATGATAGTTATAAATTGTTACATGATAAAACCTCAATTGTGCGATGGAATTTTTTTATGCAATCAAATTCTACCACTGTTTTATTCTATTTAGTTTTTAACGACTGCTGTAGATATTCTGCAGCATTCAATGTTGAGCCGAAACCTTAATATTGGGACAGAGTACCATGGTAGGCTAGTATTTCTCCAATCAGAATTTTATATAATTTTCAGGTAGTTCAAGAGAAGGAGGAGATGACCAAATGCAAAATGATAATCTGATGATAGATGAACAAGTAGTCAATGGGTATAATGTACAAGTTTGTGAAGTGGTATTAGAACGAATAAACACACCCACAATAAAATTGTTTACAAAGAACAGAGCTGAGAGTAAGTCCTTTTGTAACTCTTAAAAGATCTACTGTACACTTTTTAATAATACTTACAAATTAATCTTGCAGGTCTACCAGATTCTGAGCAGTTGTATTCAGAATACATGTGTTTTTGCCAATACTATTTTGTTAAATTTACTAAAAAAGTTCACGGTGGAAAGAGACAATTTTAACAGTTTCTTAAACATTTAATAATTTAATTTGTAAAAAAGTATGATAGAAATTTGGTTTTTATGTATGATTTCATCAGAGCCTAATTTTAATACAAGTACATACAGTGTAGATATAAATCACTTTTGTTCATGAAAGTTTTTTCATAGTAAATGTGCAACTAGTATACTTTAATTATAGATTATGGTAGTTTTCAATTCAAAATTTAATTTTTGTTATAAAATAATTGTTTTAGTAACTTTAGAAAGTAACTGTCATCTTGGGTCCTCAAAGTCCTCTAGTTTTCAGGTTATAACATGCTAAACATGCTAGACCGTGTACTCTGTTACTTTAATCAAAAAAGAACATATACCAATAAATTTTAATAAAAGTGTAACTGATTCACACATACTTATGTCACCTGTTATGACCTGTAATAGTTCTATATCATCGTGGACTTCATTTGATATACTTGTTATCAACTGTCTATGCAACTTTGTTTTTGTCATAATTTAACAATTTGTAGTTCATATTAAAATATATGACATAACTAATTGATATACCAACATGATCAGCAACTTCGTTTATTGTATTATGTGTTTGTTCATAACAGTCTCTTTCAGCTTTTCATTTTTCAGGGTGGCCTCCCAACTAGGAAAACCGGAAGCCGGAAATAACCAAACCAAGAAAATCTCGAAAACAATTTTTCTGTCTCTAAGAACTCACGAAATCCACAAATAAATTGACAGCAACTAGAATCAGAACCTGATTGATCTTGAATCATTTAATTTTACACGGCATATTATGCTAAGTTGTGAATGAAGTTCGACATATGTTTATGAGCCCCATATCTGACAAATTGATCCAAGGTTGCCTTTATTAGTGTAGTGAACTATGTCTTTGTTAGTTTTACCCCTGTGTCGCGGCAAGCCCCCCAAACACGTAACAACTAAAATAGGTCGACCAATCTTAGACCTCAGCCACTATACAAGGGGTAAGCGGTAGAGTGGCAGAAAAATAGTGGCCACAATAAAAAGGGTTGTTTTGTAAATAAGATTTATTTATAGTCACTGAAATGGGGTCTCCAGACGAAGTTGTCCAACTCCGTTTTTTTTTTTCTCCTTTTATTTTTTTGTTTTTTTAAAATTTTTTTTAGTGAAAATAGCATTTTGAAACGGACGTGGGCTAGATAGATTGCACAGGTCAAAATGTAGTGTTCACCTTATAAACAGGCCTAGAGTTCGGTTCGGTGAATATTGTCTGTTTAACGGTTTGTTACGAGATGAACCCGGTTTTTGAGTACACCAGATGGTTAGTTGGATTCTTACCAGACCTTATAAGAGACTTTTTGAAGATGAAAATTGTGAATTTATGACGAGTAAAGTCGAGAAGGGGGCGTTTGGATCCTACATGATGCACATCGATGAAAGAATGAGCTGAGGACTGAGCAGCAAGATTAAAATTAAATGTCTGGAGTTTACGGTAGATCAGTGGCACCGTGTGGTACTGCCCTGCAGCTCACATTTGTGGTGGGCAGCATTGAGGGTTCTTCTTTTGTACAATACAACATTAAACTGTAAGTCACCATTCGAACGCTCTCTGCTTTCCCCTTCTATTGTGGCAGAGATCTGTTTGGTCTATGAACAGTTGCTACTCACACATGTTCCGATTGGTTGTCAGATTACATAGGTTGAAACAAAGAAAGGGTTGTTATATTTTGATATCACGGTCATATCCAAACCTTGACTGAACTAACGGCGTTTACACTGGCAAAAAGTTGTATAAGTTTTTGTCCGAAAATAAAAATCGCTACTCTAAATGGGTGCAAGAGAGTTTGCAAGTATTGCAGCATCCAATGTCAAACAGTTGTTTGCAAGAACTGGAGAGCAGTATCGGCAATTAAAATTTCTATTAAAAATTTGCTGTTTGTGAACAGACTTTGTATTGATTCCCGCAACAACCAGCGTTAAAGCCGTAGCAAGTACTTCTAACAGTTCTGACAAATAACATTGCTTATGTTGTTTCACATTGTGCGACAGTAGAAGTACAAATTCTCTCACAACTTTACTTGTCAGTGTAAACCCAGCCACAGTACATTCACGGGACTGGAACCAGGATTACCAGTGACAGGAATCTGGAAAAGCATGGACTATGTATCAATTTAGGGCTCCGGAAAAACATGTAGATTATCTTTACATTTTTATAATGTGGCTGGAATATTTACTGGGGATGGATCGATTCCTTTACTTGATACCGTGGCTCTTTTCACTCGATTCTGATACTATCAGAAGTGCTTAAGATATTCTTGGAAAAATTACATTTCACTCTATGAATCCAATAAATCTATCCAGGGACAATGGCTGATCGCCAGTACGCGAATTATCAATTGCTAAAACGTGTTTTTGTAGTTCTTTGTGTATAAAAACTATTTAGAAACATACCTTAACAAAATAGTGTGATTTATAAATAGTATTTTAATTGAAAATCGTAATTTGTAACGGCAACATTTCTGCTTATTGTATACGTGGACGTCAGCTGCTCGACAGCTAATAGTCGATCGTGAATATTTATTTTATCCATACAATTATAAATTATATCAATAAATTTTCCCTAAATATATATCCTTACATTTTTATGTTAATGGAATGTATTCTGGAAGCTCATTTTATAAGCTACCATTTTTTATTATTTAAAAGTAGTAGGTAGAGGTTATGACTTGTAGTTTTAAAAATATATTCCTTTCCCTGAATCTGCTAATTCTTTTGTAGTAGAGTAGTGTTCTTAGGCTTGTGTTCCCAAAAGATCAAACAAAGTTGTACTGAACCGACCTTGTGTACCGGCAAAATTGTGGTCTCTTACCAAAAGTTCTTTTACTGCAGGCCTCTCACCTGCATTGCTGGGCTGCAGTCTGCCCCATGGTAGTGCTGTGTTGGTAATTATTTGTTCTCTTTTTTTTCTATTGGATACATGTATTTTCCGAGCAGCACAGAAAGGTGAGTTATTAGGTATATAAAATGTTTGTTGACACACTCATGGAGCACACTCGGGATTGATATTGGTGATTGGTGGCATTGTTGCAATCTTGCGGGTAGACCCCACAAATTTTGTTTGTTTATGTAAGTGCCTGCGTGCAACTGTATGGAAAGGTGAGAGAAAGGCTTTAGTTTTAAGATATATACCGTGAAAAATTAGTGTTATTGACTATTGCAATACAATGTATTATATATTGTCAACACAATAAACGTATTCTATTCTATTTCTATTTTACATAACAAAATCAAGAAGATTTTTAATATTGAATACAGATCTATTGGAAACTATATTATACTCTCTTCTCAATTCATAAAAAGTTAAGCTATTATTCTATCAAAATTTTTCGTACTGATTACACACAACATGTTTCCAAATCTTCACTAACACCATGTATCATTTCTATACTTATTGTTTGTAAAAATATGTACATTTTTTGTGTAGTTGCGTGAGGATAAAATCTTTGTTATTGATAGGCCTTGTATAAATATACATTTTATTAAGAATTTGATAATTGTCTATTTTATAACTAGTTACTTTTAGTTACAACATTTTTAATTGCTCCAATAATATTCACCCGATATGCCTAGCAATGTGCAGATGTTTACCAAATCAGTAATGGGCAAAAACACATGAATCTGATATAAACGGTATTATTGCAAATCTTTCATTACTTTTTGAATTACTCTATTAATACATTACCAAACAAGAATCATAAATAAATTGTGGTGTTGAACAGCATTTTCTATTGGTTAAATTTGTAAGCGAGTAGTAATATTGCACGTAACTGTAGTAAGGCGCATTGACGTTGGAACCAGTGTAGTGGGATCAATAAATTAATTCACAGAGTTATGTGGACCTTTACAGAGGCAAGGAACAGCTAAAATAATACTTTCATTGTGCCGATACGTCGATAGAGTGGACCAACCAGCTTTGATTAATATCCATAGCAAAGAACTCCATAAATTAATGAATCTGGGAACGTCATGAAGTTAAGTTTAATATAGTTATTATTAATTTCATCATCAAAATCATATATTACAATTTGGATGCTATTTCAACTATAAGATTTTGCATTCTTAGAGCATCCAATTATTTCTTTTTAAGGGGTCTTCAGAAATATTGAAGGTGTACTGCTGTTTTAAACTTTGATGATGTAACTTCTGAAGAAAATTGAAGCCTTTTAATAACCAATAAATTGCAAGTGAGAATTTGAAATGTGGTAGTTTAAAAGAAATATTGTTAGTTATTGGTTTCTTTGTTTTCAGGTAGTAGTAGTAGCTCGAGAGAAGATGAGGACGAACCAGTACAAACTGAAGCTTTGGTTAATGGTGAGAAAGTAGTAAATGATCACGAACTACAAAACTGTAAAGTTACTTTAGAACGAATAAGTACCCCCAGAGTGAAATCGTTAACACGAAACAGAGGGAAAAGTAAGTCCTTGGAACGTACCTCAAGGAAAAGAACTAGTGCAGACTTGTTCAATGATAGTGCTCCACTTCTTGAGGCTAACAATAAATTGGAAAGTAAAACACCTAGTCCTTCTGTGAAAAGTAAAAAAAATAAGAATCAAGTGGAGAAAGGCATTGATACAGTCAATGGAAATAATGAACAGCGTCGAACAAAGAGATTCAAAAGTAGCACTAGTTCTAATGACAATCCAGTAGAACAAGAAGGTTTACCAATAGCACATAGTTCTCCACTTTTATGTCAGTCGCCAACAACAGATGTGGTTTTCAATGGTTTTGATTCGAAGTTGGAAAATAATCCTACAATCAAGTGTAGTACTTTTGTTAAACAAGAAATTGATGAATCTGAAAATCCAGACAGTCAAACAAAAGTGAAAAAGGAAACGGACGAAATTTCAGTCATCATAAATACAAAAACTAAAAAATCAAGAAATAAGTTATTGAAAAAGAAAGAAAATCAGTTAAAAACTGAAGAAAAAGAAAATATTAATCGCAATAATATTACCTTGACTCTTAGTGATGAATTAAATGAAGAATCTAGCGAAGAAACTACTAACACAAAATCAAGGACGAGAGTACTGAGGAAAAAAGATCAGACTGAGGGTAAAGACGAAGAAGACAGAAACAACAGGAACAATAAAAATAAAACAACTACAATTGTCCAACAGCAAGATGAGTCTCCGAATGTACGTTCTAGGACTAGAGTTATAAAAAAAGCTGATGAAGGCACTACCCAAATAATAAATAGTGATGATAACAATGTGATCGAACTTGTAATTGATGATAGCCCTGAAATGAATATACGTTCAAGGACTAAAACTTTAAAGAAAAAAACTGGTGATAGTCCTGAAGCAGAAAGCAATACTAGGTCTAGAACAAGAACAATTAAAAAAGTACCACAGACTGATAATATTGAGGAAAATAATGCAAAATATCTGGCATCACAGTTTAAAGAACCATTAGAAGATGCAAACAGACAAAACAAAAGATTAGTACCAGAACCACCACCTAGATCACCAGCTCCTAAAGGGTAAGAATGACAAATATGTGTTCTAGAATAAACTTATAAACAAATTTTTCGAAAAACGAAACAGAAAAGAATGAAATGCAAGTTAGTTTATATCCATATAAATAATAAAAAAAACCTCATTTCAAAATAAAACAAATCAGAGTACTTCTTGTATTGTAGTGTTTAAAAAAAAAAAAAAAAAAAAAAAAAAAAAAAAAAAAAAAAAAAAAAAAGTTATATACAGAGTAACTGAATAAAATAACTAACTATAGTTTATAGCACACAAGCACAAGGAATATATTATGAACTAAAGCACAACCTTTCGTCAGCTTATTATTTATGTTTCCAAGCCCATTTAAGAATTGTGTTAGTACTGCTATATCGTGTATATTGTTGAGCCTACACAATGGTGATTGCACAATTTTACAGCCCAAAGACACATTCAAAATCAAATTCTCTTCATAATCACTTACTGGCATATACCAATATATTACTTTTTACATTTACAAAATGGAATACACCATTGATTTACATATTGTATTTTTGAAAATGTATCCTAATTTAAGTATGACATTGATAAATTTTAACTAACAGGAGTTAATGTTGAGTTAGCTTTAAATTGTTGTAAATGTCTGTACAAATTCAACTTGTAAATATTTGTAACTATCTCCAGTTAAATTATTGATTTATATTAAGTTTTTAATATGCTTCTACAACATTTTTGAATTGGAAATGCATTGTTTTCATTACAATTTTGTGCAAAGTTTAGGTACCAAGGCAGTAATTTTCTAATAATAATATTTTATCTTGTGTTGTAAATAAAACATAACTTTATTTAGTTTTTTATTTTTTAGAGAACTAGTAAAGAAACGGGTTGAGGATTTTGAGAAAATGAAGAATGGGGAAATAATTGATGAAGAGCAACCAAGTAGAGTGACGAGGAATGCTGCCAAAAATAAACCTGCGCCTTCTGTGAGTTCCGAGCCTAAACTAACACGAGTGAGTATTATTCTTTCTCTCCATTAGACTAGATTTTTGTGTTGCGGCTTTATTTTGTTTAAAAATCTAAAAAATCAATAAATAAGTTTGGACAGACCTATTATTATGAGAATTGTGATGTGTTACTATACAAACATGTTACTGTATTTAAAGATAAACATTTATTAAATACATAATCCCTTTTGTTATCATCATATTTAACTAGTTTTTTTAAATGTGTATCATTGCCAGGAACATTTTAAAGGTCAATGACTCCCCCCCATCTAAAATCTTTATGCTGTGAATCGCCTTTGTTATCATGTCACTATCTAAGGTTGACAACTGCCTTAAAAGAGTAATTGGTTAATAGCCCAATGGCAAGGGGACTGAGGGATCTACAGTTCCATAGGGATGTTGAACCACAGGTATTAGTCTGATTATATTTCTAACCGACTATCTCTAATTGACATGTCTGAAATTGGCTACTAAATTCTAATATTATAATAACAAAATGCAAATAAACATTTCAGCAATAGAACAATTTGACAGTAAAATGATCAAATACAACAATTCAATAATTTGTTCCATAGTTCAGTGTTAATGTGACAGGAGCTGATTTCCAAAGATATAACCTGTTAATCAAGTTCATTTAAATCTCATTTTCATGCCATGGCATTTTGTCAATTCTTATACGAAATGTGCCATGACATTTTATTGAAAAATTTTGAGTTTTAAGCAAAATTGCGCTGTATCTTAGTTTGTATAACATATTCTTATAGGGTTCAGAATGCAGTTAAAAAATAAGTTGGTCTTTAAAAAATATTAAAATGTAATAAAATATGTATTTTTACATTTTAATTTGAAAATGAATAAAAAATGAAATAAAAATGTAGACTTTCAACTGCAATAATATACTAATACAATTTTTTTTGCAAACTAACTAACAACAGTATTTTGCAAATGAAAAGCAGGACAATTTCTACAAGTGTCATGATTTATTTTGATATAAGATTTTATTTTTGAGAAGTAAATGAAAATGTGTATGAGTGATTTATAACAATATAGTAATCATTGATTTATTTGCAATAAAGCTGCAGAAGGAATTTGTCATCACTCATTGTGGATATTATAGTTAAAAAATGTATTAATTGCAAAATAACAATGAAATATTTCACCTAACTCACACAATAATAATTAAAACAATCAGCAGCGTGGGGTGGCAGTCAAAAGAAAATAATGATCACACAAATGCAATTGGTAATACAAAGCAGTATCATCTAAAGGTAGAGAAAGAGTACAAGCGCTTGATTGAAAAATTTAGATTGTAACATTTTTCCAGCAAGATAAAAATTGAAGAGGACAGATATCCTATTAAAGATTTGCAATGTCGATGTCAGTAACTACCAGAATTTTTGCACTAGTACAGATCTTCACAGCGATCCTTGGCACAATAAGGGATAAAGGAACTCATTTATAATAATTCAGACAGAAAAAGTTGGTTTATGGCAAATTTCAAGAAGATTAATTCAGTTCAGTTTGCCTTGTGAAGTTGCACACATATTATATAATCTTGAAAAAAAGAGAGAACACTAAAAGGGTTCCATAGGGTGGAATTGATTAAATTTTATATTCCTAAGTTTGTATTACTTCAAAGGAGATGACAATAGTTAATTTTCTCTATTCCCTAATTAACTACACACTCTTCACATTATATGATTTAATTGGATATTTGTGACTTTAATATGTTTTGCACTCAACATACAAAATGAAAATAAATTGAATTCCCCTTAAGTTCTACAATAACAGAAGAAACAGAAGCTTTTGGGGATGTTAATTGAACTCCTTAATGATTGTTTTAAAATATTTGGGCTTGCCTCCAAAGTGGGAGAGGCTCAACTTAAAGGTGTCAGTTAATCAGTTCCGTTTTGTCACTCATCAATGAAAGTACAAAAAATCCAATCTGTTTAAAAAGCTGTAAGCCTAATGTTGAAATTAATTATTACTAAAACGTAATTGTTTTCTTGTGGTAGTTGAGGATCGCACCGTGCTAAATAATTTTCTGATGTCCATATACCCATATTGTAAAATTTCAAATGCAAATCCATCCAGTATGATTTTTTGATCTATTTTGAAGATTATATTATTTTAGATTATATATTTGAATCATATCTCCAGAATAACTGTGGAATTAATCTACAATTCAAATAAAGATTTCTTTTCAATTTTAATTTAATAAAAAGATTTAATTTTAATTTGATTTATTTTTTAGTAATAAATGTTGTTCAACACAAAAGATATTACAGACATACTTGTATTTTAAAAGTTTGTTTAAAATGTTAAATATGATAAGCGAGCTATACTTATTATAGCTATACTGCTGTACTGCTATAATATATAATATTTCATTTTTACTAATTTTGTTTCCGTTTAGAGGAAACGTCAGTTGTCTGTTAGTTGTGTCAAGACTGGAATAAGAATGTCCATTAGGTCTACTAAAGCAAAAAGAAATAAAAGGGAAGAGAATCTGAGCCAATCTGTAAGTGTAGGTTATATTTAACAGTACTACAATAAGTAAGTTTTAAATTTTATTGTATACTTAGCTGGAAATATTAATTTAAAGAATCATTGTAGGTAGAATACCTCATATTTAGGGAGACGAGAGTCTTGTATAAGAATAAGTAAATACATTTTTCTTGAAATCTAAAAAAATCTAATCTTCAACAATTTTCCCTGAGAAACGATTTTATTGTCAACCATGCTAGTTTTGGTGGAGGTTAAAATTAGAATATTTCAAAAAGTTAAGAATTCAAAAAGACAATGTTTTTTAAATAATATTTTTCTTAGCTTGACACACTTAAAACCAACCATCACACATATAAATTAATGCCGTCAGCTTCAGCCAACCATATACAGATCTTTAGAGTGGAAACTTTTAGTCTCTTTTTCTAGTTCTCTCTGACATAATGCAATTATTATTTATGTCTCTGACTGTCAGTTTTAAATGTATTAACTGTATATTCTTAACCTATTTGATATTCTTAACCCTTTTGATCCTCCCATTTCGATTTCCATTAAAATTAACATGGCTGACAATAGATTTTTCCTTAAGAAAAATTTCTCTATTGATTTGAAGACAAGCCAGGTTGTGTGCTTATATATAGGGTTTTTCATTTTGGGCGGGTAGATGTTGGCAGCCTTTGTCCAATGTTGTTTTGGTGTCAGCTGTTTCATTAGTGTAAAATGAAAAAGATAGAACATACTGGAGCCTTGCAAAACTTCTCAAAAGCAAACTATTAATGAGGAAAGTTAAATTAAGAATTTACAAAACCATGATCTTGCCAGTTTTGATGTACGGGTCGGAAGTGTGGGCACTCACAAAGAAATCCCAAAAAAAGTTAATAACCTTTGAAAACAAAATACTAAGAAGAATTTTTGGACCAGTTCAAGAAGGAGACATATGGCGGATGAGGAAGAACAGAGAATTAAGAGAAATATACCAAGATCCCGATGTGATTGCACTGATCAGAATGAGATCAGTGCAGAAGAGATGGATGGATGAGATGGATGGGCCATGTTGCCCGTAGGGGAGAAGATAAAATGATAAAGAAGGTGTGGCGAGGGGAACCAGAGGGAGTGAGGCCATTGGGCAGACCTAGGATGCGATGGAGAGATCAGGTGGAGAAGGATTTAAGAACGATTGGCGCTACACTGGAAGTGGCTCAAAATAGAGGAAGTTGGAGAGACATTGTTGGCGAGGTCAAAAATCATCTGGGTTTCGAGTGGCCACAGGAGTAAGAGTAAGTAAGTTTCATTAGTGTATTGTTTGTTGTTCAGTAAGTTCTGCCATTTCATTTATTTTCAATTCAATTTATTTCATCATGACAAGTTACACGATTGAGCTGTGTTCAGATGATTAAACTGTATTATCAAAATGAGTGTTCACTAGTTAAAACGTTACGTGCGTTGCGACCATTTTACGGCAGACGCGGAGGCCCTTCAATTTCCACTCTTCAACGTTTGGTAGCTAAATTCGAGAAGACCAGTTCGGTAAACAACCAGCCTACCCCCAGACGTCAAAGGAACAGCAGATCTATTGAGAGCGTTGCCACTGTCCGTGAAAGTGTGCAGAGGAACCCGAGGCAGTCAATTCCTCGCCGTGCACAAGAACTCGGCCTTTCGCAAACTTAAACTTGTCGAATTTTGCGTCTGGATTTAGGCCTGTATCCGTACAAAATCCAACTGACCCAGGAGCTTAAAGTTTATGACCATAGACAACGCCATTTGTTCGCTGAGTGGGCTTTGGAGCGTTTGGAAGAGGACCCTAATTTCGGCCAAAAAATTATCTTTAGCGACGAAGCACATTTCTGGATGAATGGCTATGTTAACAAGCACTATTGCCCGTATATGGGACAACGCAAACCCACATGAGGTTCACCAGGTAGCGGTGCTTCCTCAAAAAGTTACTGTTTGGTGCGGGTTTTGGGCTAGCGGTGTGATTGGTCCGTATTTTTTTTTAAAACAACGGTGAGGCCATTACTGTCAACAGCGAACACTACAGAACAATGATAACGGATTTCTTTTGGTCCAAGTTGAACGATATGGATATAAACGACATGTGGTTTCAGCAGGACGGCTCTACGTGCCACACAGCGAACGAAACCATTAACATTTTGCATGAACGATTTGAGGGTATGGTTATCTCTCGCAGACGTGAAGTGAATTGGCCACCGAGATGGTGCGATTTGACGCCCCTAGTCTTTTTTTTATGGGGTTTTCTAAAGTCGCAGGTCTATGCCAATAGGCCTCAATCAACCGACGAACTTAAGATCAACATAACCCAGGCCATCGTTCAAATTCAACCGGATTTATGTGGCAGAGTAATTGAAAATTGGACTAGTCGAATCTGTACTATTATGAGAACCGCGGTGGACATTTGAACGATGTTATATTCCACACATAATGGCATACATGGGCCTTTCAAATGAAAAATAAATTTCGTTAATATATCATATACTGTATAGCGTGTTTTATTATCTCAACATCTATCTGCCCAAAATGAAAAACCCTATTGATTGTGAATTGGCTGTTGGCACCTAGACCGTAAAAAGTAATAACAACACCCATATTTATGAGTAAATAATTAAGCTGTCCATTTATTATAATTAAATTAATGTGCTATTGTTTTTTATCAATATTGGTAACATCTGAGTACAATAATTTAGATTTTAACATGTTTTATTTGTTCTGCATATAAGGATAACCATTCTAAAGTAAACTTTCTAGCTAAACCAAGTGTTGCAACAAGTGGAAAATTGGAACAAAACATATCTATTCAGTGAACTTATTTTACTTAAAATTACAATGTTATCACAGATCCTTTTATTTTTACCATCCATATATATTTAAAAATAAATTAAGATTTATTTTTACCCTTGATATTTTAACTTAGAGATTACATATTACTCAACTTACTGCCAGTACTTATTTTACTATTGTATGCTATTTTTACGTTTTTGTTGCAGACAAATTGTAGATTCAGTTGTTTTATTTAAAGCTATAAAGCTAAATTATACACAATAAATTATTATTTTTGTGTTTTAAATTTTAAATACACTTACGTGTTACCAATATTTTTAAAACTACTTAAAAAATTGTCCCTATGCTTGTTTATAAATTTAAAAGTATTATCATCACAAAATATTTATTGAAAATATGATTTATCCATTGCAGGTTATTATACCATGCCAATTTTTTTATAAACTTTCGGTTTATTACCACAGTAGACTTTTAATATTGACCTATAATTTACATGTGACAAAGGAATTGCTAAAGTATCTGTACAGTTCAGTTTTTATTGGTCTTAAGACATTGACGATCTCAAGAAAGTTATTACAGATCACTATTCTAGAACCTGCTGATGCTTCTTTTCTTTCCTGCTTATTAACTTTATGGTCTGCCTCTCTATGGTAAGCAGGACAAGGGAAATCAGCCTGGCCACTACTATTACCACTAGACCTTAAACAGTACAGTAGTTGCAGGTGACTCTGAGTGCTGCTATTGTAGCTAGAACTGGTAATAAGCTGTCCATAGTGTCCGCCCAAATCTCTGTGACTTAGAGAAGGATATTTTTAACTATACCATCTACCAGATTGTTACGTCCCATGAAGTGGGAGTAAAAATGAAAAATTGATTTAACCCCACACCAGCTGTGACTGTTGCCTAAGATCCATGTTGAGCACAATGTAGAAAGGATTAATTAAATCAAATTAACTGTTACTGTATTTTTTTATACCAACCACGATTAAACAAATCTGATAACAATAAAACATTTCACTAGTGTCTTTATTGCTATTAGATTTTTCTTACATTACCCCCATTTTTCATGTTAATTGGCATATGTTTTATTAAATAAATCGGCTCATACGTGAAAGATATATTTATATAATTCCAAGTTATGCCTTTATAGGATAGAACTGGAATTTTGAGTTTGATGGCGATGAGAAGTAGACACCTGGTTGACTTGTCTGTTTCCTAATGTAAAGAATATAAGCAAAATGACATGATACCGCCTATAAAATTATGATTATTGGATGTTTCACTTTGTAATGTGTAAAAATATAAGTTTAGGTAATCTGGAAGCATTAGCAGTGATATTTTAAAGATTTCATCAAAATCATTGAGGTACTTGAAGACTCATACTTTTTTCAACTTTCTCTTAAAATATTTGTTACACGTCCACTTGTAATATTGTTGATACTAACAATAACAGCAAATCCTTAATTCAAAGCCCAATTTATTCAATATTGCTGGCTTTCAGAATGTTCCACTCACAAAACTATTGGGCAGTGCCAGTAAGCAGCAGAAGACACCCATTTCCACTCCTGGATTTGATTCTGTTTCAAGAATGCAAGTAGTGAGTGGCATCTTGAACCCTTAGTAATTTTAATTTTATTACTTAAACTATTGAAGAAACTATTTTTATAGTACCTCTGATGTCATTGTTGACTCATTTTTCTTTGGTATATAGTGAAATTTGTAATTGAAATGTCTATGATTCCAATTAAATATGTTTTGATCTATAAATACACCTGAACTCCATAATTCAAATTCTATAAGTGTGAAATTAAAAAATTGTTAATGGGACTTTGAGACCAGTGCATAGTTATGCATATTGCAGGATTAATTCTTGAACATTCACTTCCATCGCATCATTGAATTCTCCCTCTTAACATACATATCGGCTAGTTTAACTACAATAATCTGGCTTTAAATAAAGGAAAGTATAGTGTTTCTTTTCAAAATCAGCATAAACTGTAGTTGATGTAATCGTTGAATTCAGCAGACTAACATCATCTAGAATTGATGTCAGCACATAAATAGCTGTTTAAATTTCACAATTATTTACATTTATGCATATTTTTACAGTAAGGCTTGTTTGGTCTTTAAAAATGAACTTGTGAGAGAATGTTTTTACTGACAAAATTAGTTTAATACATACCTACTTTACTTTTCACATAATTGCTATTCACCTCTAAACACTTCATAATGTTATACTACCTTCTTTAAATCCTCAACATAGAAGTTCACCACCTTGGATTCGAACCATTTGGCAGTTTTGAGTAAAGAGAGTGGTATAAGAATATGCTTTGGAGTCTATTTGTTCCCCACCAGATCCAGTTAATTTCAAGTGAACATGCCTATATTTCAATATTCCTTATGTACATGTAACTATAAACCGATAAACTATAATAAACTCTTGTGTTTAAAAAAAAAGAACTTCATATCAGTGCTTTGAAAAGTTAAGTAATGCAAAATAAAATTTGTATTCATTATTTTAAAAATAAAGCTAAAACACAATTTTGTTCAGGTTTTTACCTATTTTATTTCTTTTTGAGCCAAAAATGTAAGGAAGTAACAGACATAAGTATTAGTCATGTTCTAAATACCTACATAATTAAGTTCATGGCTTAGCAAACATGTCATTTGAAAATAAAAATGGATAATGCATGATATATACAAAGTGTTTGATTCATTGTACATTGTATTACTACACTCTTGTCCTCAGAAATTGCAAAAATCAGGATCAACATCGTCATTGTCACTATTAAAATCAAACACTGCATCCTCAATATGTTCATTATGCAAAACAAATACATCACCGCCGCTTCAGCTCGTTGATTCCATTTCAGTTGAAAATGTAATCTCAATTTATATGTTTATTTGTTGACAACAAAATAAATCTGTATCTATTCCTAAAAAAACGACTTGAAAACAAATGTTTAACCAAACAGCAGTAGATGCTTCAAGTCGTTGGTTAGCTAAAAATAAAGACTATGCAGGTTTTCAACTAAGCATTGTAATAATGCTGAAAGTGAAACCATACAGGAAGGTAACTTGTGACTGGTTATTTAAAACCCTTTCACAAGATTTACAGAGATGTTACATTGATCAAATATGAGTCCGAATGACTTTTTTTAGTTAGATATTCACGTTGAAACAGATGTCGGACTGAGTTTGCCTGAAAAGGTTAAGCCATAAGATAGTATTCTGGTGCTGTAGATTTGGATCAAGGGTCTCAGTTTTGTAATTGCTTTGTAGTACACCTCAGATATAATTGGTTGAGCATTTTGAAAGCTTATCACTCTGGGGACAGATACAATTTCTCTTCTGTCTGTTTATCCTTATCTGCACGATATCTAAAAAATGAACTGATATATATATTTTGAAATTTTACATGATGCTTTATTTTTATATAGACAACATTGAGTATATAGTATATATATCACTCCTGGGATTTGCTGAGGCTTGATAAACATTTTTATATTGGTCTTAGGAGTAAACATGATGACGAGAAAATTACGGAACAAACTGATATGTAAACAAATTAAGAACAATAATCATGTGACATAGTAAGAACAATGTTAAACTTCAAACAATTTTTTATCCGTAATATTGATCATAGAGTTATGGGTCATGTTTATTTTAAAGATAATTAATTAATACATATCCAAATGCTTTTTAGTTTTTTGTAAACTGAGTACTTTGTGAATGTTTAATGATGAAGTACAAAAAAATTTGATTATCTCAATTCTAAAAGTATAAAATCATAGTGTGAACAAAATACGATACTTTAAAATTTGCCCGTTCTGGCAAAAACTTATTTTGATGAATGTACAGCTTACGGTATTACACGGTCTGTGTTGAGCTGTGTTCGCTGTAATTATCTCTAAACCCTTAATTAATTACCTTAACAACACTACTAATAGGGCAGAAATTCCACCTTTTCTACCCAATTGTCTGTTACAGGTTAATAAATTTCCTCATGGGACAAATCGTATGACGCCAGCAGACAATAATAAAGCCTTGGTGCATAAACAATCAGCAGAGGAAGCTGAAAAGAAGAGAAAAGAAGAAGATCATACGAAACGTCAGGCAAAAGAAGAAGATGCCAAAAAGAAGAAGGAAAAAACTCTGAAAGCCACTGCTGAAGAGACAAGAAGGTATGCATTTTAGCTGTAAATAATATAATTGTCACTCACATAAATGTCAGTGGAGTTCTTGGCTTACTACCTTAAGCGACACCTGTCCCACAGATTGCTAAGAAAAATGAACTGTTTGTATATTTGTCCCTTTGTCAACACTATAACAGATGACCAGTTTGAGCTATGACGTTTATGTTATAAGTAGAACAACTGGAGCATACTCATCTCTTTGTCACATTATAATAGTTATTTAGCACTGTAAGGATTAACCCTTTTAGTGCCAAATAAAATTTTCGAAATTTGTACCAGGAATGCCAGGCGTACACATGCATGTTTGTACCAAGATTGCCAGCCACGTTTAGCCAAAATGTACCGTAATTCTTTAAACAATTGTAACTACACTATTTTTTAAGATAAATTCATGGGTTTTTTGTTTTGTTTTTAACTTAAATAGTTGTATTTTGTATCCTGCACTTTATTTGACAAAAAATTGTGTACATTATTTAAAAAAAATTTAATTATTAGTATTTAAAATTTTTTATTTTTTACTTTTTTGAGTTTAACTTGTGATACACAACAGTAAAATGAACATTGGAAAAACATTGATTACATCACTGAATTCCTACTTTTATTCTATTGAAATTTACAAACTTTCAAACTGATAAATTAAAGATTGTGAAAGAACAAAAAGAACATCCAAAAGTGTGCTAACCTGGAAAAACACTCCGTTTTGCCTAATCTGTTCAATGTCTTCTTGTTTTCTTGAAGGTCTTAACACAAGAGTCAAAATATTTCACAGATCAATAGGCTAGTAACTCTCTTGAAATAAATAAATATTGTTCTCTAGGGATCACTTAAAATAACAAGTAACTATTTACATAAAAATGTACAAAATAGAAAATTTGAAGAGAACATTCAGCAGAAGTGTAGAGGGTAACACTTGGTGTGCACTCCTCTCTTACATTTAAAACACATATAGGATGATTTTTTTCGTTTTCCTCCTGATTTAGTGCTTGCTACGCTACATACACAACAGTTTTTTTTCCTTTTTTTCTCCAATTTTTTCAAAAAAACGTCAGCATTACCACCACCACCACCACCACGGATGCTTGCCATAGGTCTAGGACTGGTGGCACTTTCCTGCAACTGAAGCCACTGATCACCTAGCTCGTCAACAATGGATACCAGAAATTCTAGATGTGATATAGGCTTTGTAGTGTTTTGCTTGTATAATATATAGGCATTCAAAAGCATTCTGGATAATAGATTGAAGGTAATTTTTTTCCAAAATTTAAAACTTCTCCTATCGTCCAGGTATTGGTATAGCATTTGGTCTGATCCATCAACCCCACCCATATTAGCATTGTAATTACGTATCATTTTTGGTTTGTTAGATATGACAGTAAAATTTCCTCTGCGTTTTACTTTACGCTCTGAAGCAGCGACATCATTTGTAGACAACAGCAAAACCTGCTTTTTTGTGCCTGCTTTTGTCTGTAGCCAAGAATAATCATTTCACTTTTCCTCATGTATTTTGTTTCTCCAACTTTAAATTTTTGTATCATTTGAGCAGGGATACCTTTACGATTGTGTCTTAGAGTGCCAGTTATAAAGGATTCCTTAGAATATAGATGTGTTGCCAATGTCAGGGAGGTGAAAAAATTGTCCACAAACACGTGGTATCCCTTATTGTACAAATTAGACATACTCATTAGTTTATCCACTACTGTAAAGCCTAAACCTTTTTCTTTTACCGTTGTCTTCTCATTGCCTTTGGCTCCTTTGTATACAAAAAAACTTACACAATAATGAGTGTTAGCATCAACCAACATCCATAACTTCACACCCCACCGGTGATGCTTTTTAGGCATGTACTGGAGAAGCTGTGAATGTGTTTTGGTTGCAATCATGCTTTCGTCAATAGATAAATTTTTATCTGGTGTAAAATGTAATTTGGAAATCCGGTTCATGTGATCAATCAGTGGTTCGAACCTAGCACAAGGATCGTAGTTTGGTTGGCCTGACTTAGGTAAATTTGTAGTATCCACCAAGTGAAAAAATTTCAGTATTGCCTGAAAACGGTTCCTCGTCATCATTCTAGGGAACCAAGGAATCAATTGACTTTTAAGAGTAGACCAAAAGGAAGCGATAGTGTTTTGTCTTTTGATAGCCATATTTATCAACACCAGAAGGAAAGCTTGCATTTCGTTTACAGTTACAGGTCTCCAAGATTTTAGCCTACTGTGTTCTTTCATTCTATCGCGATTTTTATCAATAAAGTTCCTGGCGTACTTGTTTGTAAACCGAACCATTATTTCAATCAAAGGAATGGTAAAGAAAATTTTGAAATAAGCACTTGGAGGAGAGTTCATTGGAGGACAGTGCTTGACCCCTGGCTGTTCCTGAAAGTGTATGGAATGTTTAGGCCTGTGTTCAATATCATTGGTTTCATTCACTTCCACCCAGTCAGGTTCATTCTCAGAGTCTTCTGCAGAGCTACTACTGCTATCCCTATCGTTAAGCCTAGATCTTTGAAGTATCAATCTATGGCCTTGTTGGTTAGGCCTAGCCCTATGACGACGTGATGGTTCACTATCAGATGAATCACTGTTAGATTCATCTGAATTTGTATCAATTACCAAGTTTAGTCGATTCAGTCCTAAACCTTGATTACCTGAGGAAGTTGTCGGTCCAACGGGATCGTAGGTCGGGTCATTATCTGTATCGTCAACAACCGAACTTGAACTCGACACTTTTTCATTTTCTGAAATTTCACTCACGAAACCGTCTGAAAGATATTCACTTTCTACTAATCTAGCGATAGTATTATCACTAACAGGTGAATGAGAACGTTTCATTTTGATAGAAAGAAGTCATTAGCACATTTCACTTCACTCAAAACACTCACGAACAACTAAAGTACAACTGTAAACAACAACGACAATGCTGTCTAATGTTGACAGCTGAGAAACGAAATGCACAGAATAGCCAACTTTAAAATCAAAATATGGCTACCTAGTATGACTTATAAACTGGGTAATGTAATTATCAGAAAGATCGTTGTATTGCGATTCTAAAACATTACAAGTATGTTTATTTTGACTAATTAAAGTAATTTTTATTTTTTTTTTTACAAAACGTCCGAAAATACGGACGCCGGCAATCTTCGCCTAAACTGCCAACGTCCGAAAATTCGGACGCTGGCAAACTACGCACAATAATCCAACGTCTGAAAATTCGGACGTTGGCACTAAAAGGGTTAACATTGTACACTACAGTTATAGTAACCGATATTGAAATAGTACATTGACATTTGAGGTGATGATTCATATTAAAACAAATTAATGTAATCAAACATACATACATTTTATAGTAACAACTGATGTGTTTTTAATGCAACAGATGTTGAGACAGATTAATAATTTTGTGTACATGTAAAACTGACAATAATGTTGGGTGTGGGGTGTACAGGGGGGATTCAGACGCACCAGCCACCAAGAGTGGGAAGGTTGTCAAGTTAGCAAAGCCTTTTTCACAGATTGGTTGGGTACAATAAAAATGACATTCTATCTAAAACACTTTGCAGTTTACAACAAATGACAGTGATAAAGGGAATGTAGTTTAATGATTGCATATGTTTATTCTTTTGGAAACTCTCTCATGAACTTTTTGTAATATCTGCATCTATTTGGTCTATATCAGTAATTTAGTAAAAAAAAAACTTTAAAAAAGTAAAAAATGAAGAGAAGAAATCCTTACAGGCCAATGCTAGAAGCTGCTAAGCTAATATTGACTCACTGTGCAGTAGTGCTGTCACAACAGGTTATTGCCCTATGGGGATTGTGATTGAGCAAGTTTGAGTTGATACTGAGTAACTCTTGTTCTCATGGACATTTGTCAGAGTTCAGTACCAGGTCATTGGTTCAAATAATACACTTATTTCTTCTTGATTTAAACTTATAAAATTAATTACAAGTGCCTATAAAACAAAATGTAAACAAAGATCATTGCAGTGCTCAGAGCAACACAGGAAAATACAACCACACAGAGAATCTCTAACATACAGAACAACAGTAACTTAAACAGCAATAAAAACACATGTAAGAATAAGAATAAGAATATGTTTTATTGTCGTTCAGGCTTACAAAAGCATTGACAAAGTTATTTATATTGAGCAGTATTGCCACATCACTAACCTACTTAAATAAATAATATAAGGATATTTAAAGTTACAACAAATAAGTCAATAAATAAAAAACAGTTAAAAAATGTATTACTTAATAAAATCTTAACAACTTAATCTCTATGAAAACTAGAGATCAAAATAACAATAGAAACAATATAAGTTATACATACATAAACAAAACATAAATTTATTTATTAATAAAATTAGACAAACACTTATTATAAAACGTTAATAAATAATTTAGTACAGTTGCACAGTATAAAAATAATTTCTTAGTTTAAAAATTGATCACAGACAGTAAAAAAAATTCATTTAAAGAATAAAAGGGATTGTTGAGTAACCACTTATAAAATTTGTCTTTAAATATCTTCACTGAATTTTCATTTATAAGGTGAATAACCTTATTGTACACTTTAATAGACAATACAATGTGACTAGATAAAGATTTGCTTAGTCTGTGATACTCAATTACTGCCTTATTCTTGTTACGAGTATTGTGGTCATGAATTTCATTTGTAAATTTTAACGAGTCATGATTCTTCAAAATGAAAGTAATCAAATCAAATATATATAAGTTTATGATTGTTTGCACTTCTAATTGAATGAACAAGGGTCTACAGTGAGCTTTTGTTTCTGATTTTGTTATTACTCTAATTGTTTTTTTTTGAAGAATTAAAATTTCATCGATCCTAGAACAGTTGCCAAATAAAATTAAACCATTTCGAAAAACTGATTGAAAATAAGCATAATAAGCTGTTTTCAGATAGTGACTTGGTACACAACTTGTTAATTGTTTTAAAAGATATATAACTCTTGATAATTTTGAGGATATATAATCTATATGAGCCTGCCAACTTAACTTATTATCAATGTAGATTCCTAAAAATTTAGTCCTGGAAACCCTATCCTTGTCAATATTATTGCTGTCCATAGTTCTTAACGTAAATAACATCTTTTGAGTTTTATTTTCATTGAGCAAAAATCCATTTGTTCTGAACCAAGAAGCAGCATCTGTTATAGTGGCTTGAGATAGTAAATTAAGTTCATTCACATTATTGGCAGTATTTAGGAATGTAGTATCATCAGCATATAAAAATGATTTTGTGTTTAATGAGTTTGGCAAATCATTAATGCTAATTAAAAATAAGAGTGGTCCCAACACAGATCCTTGAGGTACTCCCTATTCAACAAAAACATCCTTGGATGTTTCACCATTAACTGAAACTGACTGTAAACGGTTCTTAAGATAAGATTCAAAAAATTTTAGAGTTGTACCAGAAATACCATAATATTTCAACTTCAATAAAAGGTCATCATGATTTACACAATCAAAAGCCTTACTCAAGTCACAAAAAGTAACCTGAGCAAAGGCTTTATTTTCAAATGTCAAAAGAATTTCTCTTACCAGCCTGTCCACAGCATCAATTGTCGATCTTCCCTTTCTAAATCCAAACTGAGAAAATTGTAGGTAGTTATTATTTTCAAAGAAGAAGCTAACCTGATCATATACTATCAGTTCAAACAGCTTGGCTAATATAGGGATTAATGATACTGGACGATAACTCTCGGGTTCATCCCGCTCCCCTTTTTTAAAAATCGGACATATTTTTGATTTTTTTAATTTGTTTGGAAAGACACCTTCCATTAAACACTGGTTGAAACTAAACGACAGAGGTTCAGAAATAGTGTGTATTATATTTTTTAATAAATTATTAGAGATGTTGTATATATCTTTACTATCTGTATTGTTAAGCCTTTTTGTTGCATGTATAACATCATCCGCTGAAATTAATTTCCATTCAAAATGTCTACGATCAATATTAACCTTATTTACTAATTCATTAACACTTATACTTGGTTTACTTATGCTTTGTTTAACTTCCTTAACACAATTGATAAAATAATCATTAAAAGTATCTGGTGGTAATTTAATTTTGTGATGTCTGGAGCTATTACTATTATTATTTATTATTTTCCATGCGGCCTTACATTTATTATTACTTTTTTCAATTATTGTATTTGCATTGTACTTAAGCTTGGCTTCACTAATTGCATATTTATATTGCTTTTTCAACACTGTCAACTGTGCTACAGAGTTATGTGTTCTCAGTTTACCTAAAAACAATAACTTTTCCTTCATTTTTGCAAGGTCAGTGGTATACCACTTCTTATTTACTTGTCTGGAAGAACTGGTTCCAGCTCGTTTTAGGACTATAAAAAATTGTAAGAACCTCAAAATTACTTCTAATATCATTTCAAAAATCTGGTTTGCATCTTTATATGTAAACTTGAGATAAAGACTATGCCTGTCAAATGAGACAAGGCTGACTATTAAATCTAACACAGCAGAGTTAGGTAATATAAACTTAAGATAATCTGTTTGCATACAAGTTAAATTATTAAAACTTAAATCTATACAATTAATACAAAGTAACAAACCAACATGATCCGAGTATGGAAAATCAAAAAAGTTACAAAACTCTAACTGATGTCTAGCACAGTTAATAAAAATATTATCCAGGCAATTCTTACCCCATGTTGCATCTGAATTTAGGCAATAAAAATTGTTTTGTCTCAGTACATTGTTTTGTGTAGTCACTTGTCAACACAACCTTCATTTACAATACCACCTTATTCATTTACATTATCACCTTTTTTTAGCACATAAATTGCAGAAAAACCCCGTGAAATAGATCACAGAATTAATAATGAAGTTTCAGTGTGACAAAAACAATAATATAAGAAATACAAACAACATAACCCATTTCCATGAGAACTTACAGTAATTGCCCTTATCATCTGATAGTTTTCATGATTTTGCTAGATAGGCATACTAAAGCAAGGAGCAGTTAATCATTATATATAAGTTTTCTGTTTTTCACCAAAACATTAAGCATTTGTCATCCCCTTTAACTACCTTTTTCCTGGAATCACAGCGACAACCGAGTGCCAGGCTTAGTTACATACTAAGATCTCCTAACACAGAGTAATTTTCCCTAAGTTCAGGAGTTTTTTTTACATAATACTTTAAAATCATTATTTAAAGTGTGTGTGTTTTAAGTGTAATAGAGTAAACTTATTGTACTGACACTATTCTTTGTACCTTCTAAATATTATGGAATAAAGTGGTTTTGCTATTGACGTACCTTCTGAAGTCACTTATTTGGTGTAATATGTAAAGTCCTACAGTCACAGTGGTTAAAAATAACCTCTATGAGAAAATGTTTGCATAAATCTTTGTAAAACATTTCTTGAAGAACTTTTGTTGTTCGACATTATTTCAAAATTTGTTCCATGTATATTTATGTTTTTATTTTTGTTAAGGAAAAAACAAAAATGCAACAGAAGAAATCACATGAAAACTCTTTCTCAATTTATAAAAAGATCATGTTTAGGTTGTATTATATACAAATACTTTCTTATAAAGAATGAAACTAGGCAATTGAAACAGGGCAATAATTTATATGTACTTCATTGTCTGTGGTCTCCTTTCTGAAATGTAGTTATTACTTCTCCAGCACATGAAGATTTTTACATTATTACAAAACATGTGTTTCTCTTATATACTTTTTTTTTAAATAGAAATATTTTTTTTGTACTATTACTGTTATCTACTAGTGAATAAAATAGTGTTTGGTAGCAGAGATTATCTTTGGATGGCTAATATATTTGAAAGTAATCAAAAACGGAAATAAAGTAAATATTTTGAACTTATAAAATGTCACCAGATTTAGTATTAAGAAATTGGGGTTTATCAAGTTCCACTATGTTTATAATTATATTTTTAACAGTCTAGATATGACATTTAAAGTCAATATAAATATTAAGTAAATTATTGGAAATAGAGGTGATCATATTACTGTGATTTAGTTCCTCAATATGTTTGTATTAATAAAAGATACAATTTCCTCTACTATCAGAACTAAAGAGGAAACCTCATTAACTTGTATCAGCCTAAATAATGAAGTGAGAAATGGACACTCCGAGCGAGGACTGAACATATCCCTGTGCCCAAATAGATACACTTGGCTGTTATAAGTTAATACGAAAATTGGGTATATAAATCTGTTGTTGCATAAAAACATATTTAATGAGAAGCAATTTTATTAATTTTTGTTGTAATTAACATTTATTTTATGAATAATGATGTTTTATTATAAAGATAAGTTCTTAAAAATTGTGTCAATAATTAAAATGATATTTGTTACCATTTACAAGCATCCAAACTAAAAATGTACTAATTGGTTTGTCATATTATAATTGGTGAGATGATTTACACAAGAACAATATTCACAGGAAAAGAGAAGAGAAACTCCAGAAAGCTGCTGAGGCGAGAGCAGCTGCAGAGAGAGAGAAAGCTTTGTTGGCTGTCAAATTAGAGAAAGAAAAGGAGGATAAAATGAGGCTCATTGCAGCTGAAAAAGAAAAACAGAAAGAAGAACAGCTTAAGAAAAAACTCTTGATGCAGCAGAAAACATTGGAATATGAAGAAAGACGGAGACAAGAAGAAGCAGCTCGTTTGGCCAAAATCAAAGAACAGGTATTCAATTCAAATTTTTTCATAAGCACTACTTCAAAAATTTGTTCTTAAATTTTAAAAAGTGGGATTATACTTGCACATATCTTTTTTTGCCACATATGTAAATTACAATCTGCAGGGTTCCTAACCGAAAAAACAATTTTAAACAGCCCTATTTTTCCCTTATTGCTTTTATAATTTAACTGTAATTCACTTAGTTTATAACGACTGCCCAAATATAGACAACGTTTTCTTAACATGTAACATTAAATAAAGTTGAAATTCTGAAGTAGAAGGTATAATATATTGGACATCTACCTAATTTTCTGTTCTATTGTTATCCATGTTAAAGGACTTATCTAACAGTAGTCACTAGCTGATTATAATCTCTGCTTTTTAAGAGATTATAGATAGAACCCATTATGCCAATACTTATATGTTACCACATTATACAAAAATGTTCACCATATCTATAGGAATATATTGTAGTCCTTGACCTTTTCAGATCTCCATGTTATACTCTTAACCGTAAAAACCTATTCGTTCATTCTGAATATACCATAACTATTTAACTATCAGTTAACTACTTATATGAGTAGTATATAAGTAGTTAACTATTTTCAATTTATTTATTTGGGTGAATTCTCATCAGATCTGAATTAAACAATTGAAAAGCTAAATGTACTGAGAATACGTTACATTATTACATTATTTTAATTTTAATTTTAGTCATAATAGAATATCTTATTAAGTTTATAATTATATGTGTTAAGTATAAAACACAAATTATCTTCTACATTTCTTTTGATATGGTAGGATTAACTTTAAAATCTTCCATCTAATAATTTTTGTTTTCTTTATATCTCTTGTATGAATATTAACTTTTTAAACATCTCTCATCATCATTACCAATAGTGTCATCACTGTCGAATAGTTTTTTTTTAGTACTCTCATCTCTCACATGACCTTGAGATATATGTATGTGAATGTAAAAAGACACGAATTAAACAACAAAAATGGCTGATGCAATTTCGTATTTGTAGTAATCTAAGATTAGTGAATACCAACACAATTTACAGGCAACTTTACCAGTGTTGTAAACATTGGCTAACAATAGTACAAATGGCAAATAAAGCAGGTGTGGCAGTGGATTGAACCAAGAATGTTATGATGTCGGGTGTGTTGTGAGATTATAAATTATAAATTTAGCTTATGTTTTGATGTTAACCCTTTCCGAGCCAATGACGTTACTAGACGTCATGCTTAAACTAGCGCTAAAAGCCAACGACGTCCACTGACGCAAAATCTATTTTTTTGAAATATATTATTTAAAAGCATTTCTGTGTAACAAAATTAGTAAAAACTGTTAAACAAGGTTTATTTAAATAAGAGACAACCGTTTGTGTCTATTTTGAAGGTCACGGCTCTTGTTCGAGCGACAAAATGGCGGGCGGCCGGTTGTTCATAGTCTCCCGCCGAGCCAACGACTTCTACTCACGCGCGCGCGCTCAGTCTGCCTGTAGCCTTCCGTAAGGTAGAGGTTTATTCGCCCTTCCATTTTCGATCCGCGTATTTATCTTTTCAATTTTGATGTTAATCAATATTTTTAATCAATGTACGGTGTAGTTTATATATTATTATCGTGATGTAGGGCTTTATTGTGCGCAAGACGTGCGCGTCGAAGCCTGCCTTGCATCCTGACCTGTGTTTTTGAGATGTACCGCACACAACAAACCTACGCCTAAGGATCACGTATATGAAGCTCGTTTTTAATAAGTATCATTTATAAATTTTCTCATGTTATAATATTGTAAAATGTAGTGTTTTCTTTATTTTATATTTGGAAAATTGAAATTTTTGGTAGTTTCATTGCTTTTATTTAATTTGTATATATAAATTTTTACTATATTCTTTATATTTTCTCTTAATACAAATTACTATATGCTTGTGTTCCACTATTGTTATTTTTATATAAGAACACATAGAATGTCGAAATTAAATTTTTTCAGTGAAATTATGATTTTACCATTTTTTAGCTGTAAATTAACAATAAAGAGTGAAAAAAAATATTTTGTTGTTTTTCTTACCTCTTATGTTATAAGAATTAAAAAAAAAAAAAATTGGTTTTGGTATTTGGGAATTTTTTTATTTTTAAGGTGTATGGCTCTTAGGAGTAGTTTTGGTTATTTATTTGTGGCTCGCTAAGGGTTAAGAAGTTTGATGGTTCATACTTAGTTTGTTGACAGGAGGAGGAGCACCGGCGAATTCTAGCGATGAAGGAGAGGGAGCAAGAACTGCTCCAAAAACAGCAGAAAGCTGCAGAACTGAGGTTTGTTGGAATGTAATTGGTTGTATTAAGGTTTGTAGAGAATGGAAGAAAATGAAATTGTTTGTTTTGAACAGATCAGAATATAATATTACACTCATCATCACTGATAGGAAACCAGCAAAACTTACCTTAGTGAAACACAATATATGAACTTTACAGATAAGTCTTACTAGTTCTCTATCAGATTTATTTTTTGTCCATAACCTTTCTGTACCAGAATCCTTTACTAACCTGAGAAATATCACCACTGTAACTGTAACTGTTTCCTTTTCAACAAATCTGATATTCAATTTTGTGTATTCAAATTTGATAAACATATTCAAAATATATACCCTAACTTGCTGACTGAGCTCAGAGCTTCAATTTCTGGTATCCTATGTGAATAATTTTGGATAGATACAGGAAAGTGCAGTATACGTCTGAGTTTTACTCATGGTGTGTATGTAGTACATCATTAGTACACTTAAAAATGTACTTTTCGTAGTAACTTTTTAGTAAGTAAGTTTTCTGTCATATCAGAAGGACATAGATGATTGTTATTTTATTAGTAGCCACAAATTAAGCGCACTAATAAATCAAAGACAAAATGCTGTTATAAACTGAATGCTTAATTTTGTCTTTCGTACAAAAAGGTACATTATGAAGTTAGTTATCACAAGGGTTAACAAAATCCTAATTTATTGGTAAGGGGGCAAAACTGGTAATGATGTACCAAGTGTTATTTATTTTTCTGTAATCAGCAGAAGTACATCAGAAAATATTAAGCCAGTGCAGGACTTTAACCCATTGAGGTAGACACATGCGCTGGTTATGTTGCGCTGAGTCACTTGCTGGTTACATAGTCATTTGACATTACACTGTTTTGGTAGTTCACCGTATTTCAGCTAGATATCGATGGTATGATTCTTACTAAGTGTTGTGATGACACAAACAAATAATTTCCTTATAATAAACTGATTTAAAAAATATTTTGTGTCTATTTCGCTGCTGATCAGCTGCTAGCTCATCTTGTACACTGTGTTCTCTGACTGTTTGTTTACATTATGTGTAATGATGGAGTGTGCAAACTTGCGTGATTTTGAAGTTGATAAAGTGTTGTGCTGTGATTGTGAGTATAATTCAAGTGAGAGTTATAGTGATGAATCGTTTGAAGATTGCATTATACCCCCCCGATCTAGAAACCACTAATTTAGTTGTAGGTGACTCAAGCCCTAATGATGCAGGTTATCTAATATTTCTAATATCTAATATAAAAAAGACGTGTCTGCAACTAGTATTGTGAACTATTAATCTTACTATAGAACAACACAGTCACCATAGCTACTGACTTTTGTGTGGAATGATTAAAATTTTAAATCTGAACTCCATCTTTTTGAATAATGGAAAAAGCATTTTTAAATTATTTAATTTACAGCTAGCCATCAATCAGTCTAAATAGTTTTAATGAATTGTACAGCCAGCCATCAGTCAATCTAAACAGTTTTAACCCTAAAACTGGCAATGTGGTTCATTTGGTCTTCCTATTTTTGTTTTCACGGCTTGTGAATGCATAATTATTCACTAATCATGTTTCATCTCATACAACTGTAAAGAAGAACCAATCTATATTGGTTTTTGCTTTTATGTTGCGTTCTCTATGTTAATTTCAAAATGCTATTCCGCGCCGCTGTAGTATGTCGGTAGACAGTTGACGACAACGTTTGTTTTCGTTGTTGTCGATCAGTTGTTGTCGCGTACTTTATATCAGTTATGTTTGTTTTGTTTTTGTACTATAATGTAAGTGTTATCCAGAACTTTTTGTTCAATTGAATTCGAACAGTATGTGTAAATATAAATATTTACATTATACATCTATTGAAATTACTTGTAAGTCTAAAAAAACTGTTCTATATTATATTATTTAGTTGTTTAGTTGGATTCTGAATAGAGTTATGCATGATATATTGTTTTAGGGTCTTGCATGCAGATGTTGGGAAGTATTAGTTTTTTTAGGTATATAGATTCTGTAATATTTCCTGAAAAAGTTATCTATAATATGTTATATTTAGAATAAGTTATTTGGCAGGGTTCAAGCTGAGGTGAAAATCTTTTTAGTAAAAATGCTACAAGCTCTTCAGACTTTTTAGCAAAAATATTTTTCTTGCGGCACTTATTAATAGCATTGGTATTCCGCAGGAGACTACCAATTACTTATCGAAAAACAATCTGAAGTTCTATAATACTTAGCCTCCAGAACCAATATTTATATTAATATTATGTAGTGTTGTTAAAATATTTAAAACTTTTATAATTAAAAGATTTTTGTGGAGAAATTTTATTAAAAGCAGTATAGTTAGGAAATAAAGTTGTAAATTTATTGTAAAAATATACAAACAAACAAAAAGTCTTCTCTTAATTTAAAATACAAAATAAAATAAAATAGTATGGTTATTTTTTATAAAACAAGTTAACAAGTTACTTTTAACATCAGTTTATCTTTAAAAAAAACTTGACCTTACCAACATAACTCAATCTTTAGCCTTCTTTGTTTTGAAAACACCAATGTTTAAACCTCATTGAAATGGATTCCTTTCTATAAAGACTTTCAATAGAGATCATTAACAAATTGCTTAGATTGGTTATGCTTAACCTTTTACGAATGTAAAATTTTAAAATAAAATCTGACTATAACGTAATCTCAAATCTCCAGTACTAGTAACAGATGCCAAAACAAGACGTTTAGAAGGATGCAACGTTCGTTTTTGTTCAAATGTGTGTCACCTATTTTTATTCTTACAGACCCAAAACTTGGTTATTGTTTGTAAATAATTTGCTTTATATGTTTGTATGCAGAAATAAACAAGCTTAAGTGTAATGTAACTCCCATAATTTTAGCTTAGTTTGTGGTTAAAGTTCAAACTTGGGTATCCATAGTGTTTGATCCATTAGTAGGTAGGGGTTTTTCAACCAGACAGTTTGTCTACCGGCGGCATGGCACAGTGTCTAATATTTTATATACAGGAAATTACATGTAATGATCTTATAGTATCATTGAAAAACAATATTTTTAACGCTGTAAACTTATATAATTTTTGCGGTTAGTTCTTTCTTGTTTTCGTTGCAATTTTGCAAGAGCTTCTCTAAACTGCATTGCATTTTCTCTGCTCGTTTTGCAAAATGTGACAAATGCGATCGTACCTTAAACCCTGTTATTTGGTATAGATACTTATTTTTAAAAAAACCATTATAAATTGGTTTACATATTATGGCATTTGAGGAACAGCCATTGCCAATTCTAGGTTTAATGAATTAGACAGCTGCAATTCCAAAATTATTGGTTGGATGTGAGGTTTATACATATTTTCCCCCTTTGTCCCACTGTGTAACCTGTCTTGTTCTAACCTCAGATTCCAATCACTAAACTAAATATTCAAAGTGTGTTTAGGCTTACAATTTGTAGCTCCTGAGCTGTTGTCAGTTTCTCAGTACTAGATAATTCCTACTACAAAAATGACTAGATTATTTATGTTTCTTAATGTTCGTTGATAATTACAAAGTTATCACAGTAATAGTTGTAATTATTAAATCAGTTTAATTTTACTTTCTAAACATAGTTTACAAAGATCCAAGATGAAGATTCATTTCAATAATAATAAAATGGATTGAAGTGAATCTGTAAGAAAAGACATTAGAAAATGATACATTTACCAATCTAAGTATTGGGGGATTGTAACTCTCCTTTTGGGAAACTGACAGCCATTTGTCCTAGCTTTGTCTCAATCACATCTACAAGAACTTCTCTGATGTTACTCTTCTCTAATCCAACGGCTTGTATCTTGTCTATCTGATCATTGATGAAAATAATTTTCCTTTCAAAGTAGTCTCTGGCCCCTTCAAGGTCTTTTTGAATGAAGTAACCGGTCCCAATATCGAGGAGCACAGTCCCAGCCTCAGCAATCCTTGCAGGAATGTAAACTGATACGCTCAAAGGAAGCATAATCTCTTTGCTATTCCACTCCACTGTGATTTTCTCCAAGCACTCTTTTGAATCTAAAAACTTGTTCATTGCAATTTTCAAACTGCACATGGAGTCTTGGAGGAGGTTAAGTTCTTTGTCGACTTGTATCTTGAGCTGAATCAACTGCTTAAAATTCAATTTGGACAGTTCAACACCTTGTGGTTCTTCTACAGTAGCCATTTGTATACCAATTTGATGACAGAATTCAATAGTAGGTATCACTTGCATCAAGTAAACAATATTGTCTAACAATCAAAACATCAGATTAAATAGGATCAGATGGACTGTTAAAATAATGAAAACATGTGTTTTAAAGTAGAAAACATTGATTGATTCAATAGTTATTATTTTGGCTTCATTTTTGGATGGAACAAATAAATACAAAGGAGTGTTAGGTTATTGATAATTATCCTTTAGCAAAAACCAATTTCTATGTATCAAATTGTATAGGTTTTATATACCTTTACAGCGTGTGGCATTTTTTTAATAACAAATATTGTTTTGACAATTTTAATGTTTGAAGTTTTTAGTTTCATCAGTTAATGTATTATAATACACATTATGTTTTAATCATATTTCCTGTACTCTATAGGAATAAAAAAGTTTTAAGTAATAAATAGAAGTTTTACATCAATATTTTGAAATGGTTATAGTAAATTATTTGAAAGCACATTTATAACTATATTTTACCAACAAAATAACTTGTGATACTCATTTAACACATCTCTATATGTCACATTTACATTGTTATTAATTTTAGACTAGAAGTAACACTCATTTTACATAATACATATATAGCTTTTGCATGAGAACAAAATAATGTTATAAAAATATACAAATGAATAATTTCTAAGCATAACATATTCAGTCCTTTAAAATAAGATCAAGTTACTGAAGCGTTTTATCCAGTATAAATATTCTTGGAGTTAATTTTGCATAAATATAATTTTGGTTTTTCAAAACAACAACATAAAGATGTCAGTTTTTAAGATGGTAAAAAGAGCCTGAAAAGGCCTGCATTTTGAAAAAATTAACTCTGACTACCACTCTATATTACTATGTAAAACGAATTTGAACTTTCTTTATGTAAAATTTGCCATCTTATACTACCAGCCTAGAGTTGTATCCAAAACTAAGATAAAATGTCTGTATTTGTTACCAGTTCACAATTTTTTACTATTCCAATACAATCATGTTGTAAAAATATATCAGATGTATACCAATGATGTTTAAAACCTTTCATATATTACTATATATTGTATTTTAATAGATATAATATTGATTACTCATATATTCAATGTTATAATACGATATTGCATAAATATTCAAATACGTTCATTTCTATGGTATTTGCAAAATACTGTGATTTAAAAGAAAATGGTAGGTGTCTTATCATTTGTCATGTTGGGCCGAATGAAGGATTTTTGAAAGAAGATAAGTACATTTTTCAATCCACACCATAAAACAAGATTATTATGAGCTGATGTTTTTGCCAGCAGTGACGTGATATGGCAGCAGCGATGCTGCACCGCGCCTCTATTGGCTGGTCTTCAAACTGTCTTCTTTGCTGCTCCTGGATGTAGAGCATTTAGTTGCCTTGTTTTAAATGAATCAATGTCTGATTCAACATTCCTTATATTTATTAGATTCAAATTAGGTTGAGGATTTGATTCTAAACAATAAATTTTAGGTCGAAGCAATTTTCGAAATGATTTTGGCCGTTGAATTCCATGTGCAAAAAAATGGCCTCTCTACTCAGAATTATAAAACAAACTATTAATTATTTTTACTCTTAAACAGTGGTTGCTTTAACAGTATAATTTTTGGGATCAAATATATACATATGTAGAAATTAAACTGAGAAGTCTTATTACAGCCAAAAAGCACAGACTTCTTTCTGTGCTTGTCACTTTGGGTGTAGAGGGAGTAGACTGAAAAATCCTAATTTCTGGCTGTGCCTTATTCTTCAATCGACATACATTGGTGCTAAATCTCTTCACTGCAGGTAAAACTGTTTGAGATAATTTATCCAGGCATACACACAAAGATGTGAACTTTTCAAACTGACCTGATTTGATGAGTTAAGCTCCATATTTGTATAAATGTATTCTAAATTTGCAGGCCACCCAGCTCACCACCTTTTTTTGTACCCTCAGTATTTGTTTTTTGAAGGAATGAACATCTGTAAATCTGATACAATACAGTATGTGATCTCACTTTCTAATCCCTATTCACTATGTCATCCTATTTCTTTGGTTCAGTCTAGGAATTATATAAATATTTTTGTACCTAAACAGTATTGTATGCCTCTTCTGTGAAAAGGAGACGTGATGTCTCCTCGACAATTTTTATGCTATCCAAAATTCTATATATTGTTGGGTGTATTGTGTAGTGTATTTAGTGTGATAAACACTAAGTTGGTAATGTACCCATAGCAATATTTAATGTCTGCACCAGTTATGTTGGCAGTATGTATTGTCAGGCGATGTATCATACAATGTAGTCTGATTTAATCCATACGAATAAAGAATGCTCATAGGCTGCTCTCCTGCGACGTCACATCACGCCACTACCCTACAACCAACTGTCCAAGCTAGCTAGCCATCAGTCCACTACCAGACATCGTCATGTAAACCTTCGTGTCCCGTCCTTTATGAGCGGTCTTAGAGCAATGATACTCTAAAATGTAACGTCTTATTATTTATCCCGACCCAGATAGTGTTGAAACCGTACATCGCCGCTCGCACACCCACAGCAAACCATCAGGGAAGCGCGCCCCCATGGTGGCGAACGGGAAGCCGGATCAAAACTAAACTAGGTAAAATAAAGAACACCGTGGTCAGTATACTCAGGTTCATTCACTATGACATAACATAGGCCTATCCAGCGAGAGAAAAACAAAATTTTTCAACAAATTTCACACCAAAATGAACCTTCCTGTCAATATAAATATATATACTATAAAATAAAAATAAAAAAAATAATAAAAAAAAAAAAGTGCCTGCAGTAGTATATACCTCAAACAATCCTTGTCAGGTGCACCTGCATACAAAAAATTAGAAAAGCCATAATTTGAAACAAGAAATGCCAATTCCACCCGGTATCCTTCGGCTAAGGGCGGGCTCCTAATGAAATCCAAGAAATAACTAAATAATATCTAAAACTAACTTAAAATTAAATAACAAAATATAAACTATATAAATGGCAACAATAACAATAACAAATAAATAAAGAATATGAGCAGGGTATCACAGATGTTGACTAGAAGATATTGTCCATCATGGTGGCCGTCCTTCAGCAGAGCGCAAAAGCGAAGGTTCTCTGGGACCACGCATGATGGAGAGATGACAGGAGAAAATCAACTCATCTCTTGGACCCTGAAACCAGGTTTCAGCCTAGTACCCTTTTAAAGTTAATAATAATTAATAAATAGTTGCCAAACAATATAGATTTTAATAAAAGTAAAGTTGCCAAAAGTTATCTATCAAGAATTTTAAGTTAAGTTAAATTACCAAAATTTCAAAATATCACAGACCAATCAATTACTGATAAAAATTAAAATAAACCTTAATATAGAAGCTGGTAACATTAGAAAACAATAAATAAACAAGATATTCCATTTAAAAGACTAAAACAATAAGTTATAAAGAAATTTATTTGAGGTATACGCAGTAGCCTACCATACGTAACAATTTGGTTAAAACATTTTTAAAACAGACATTTATTGACAGAATTGGCTCAAAATTGGTGAAAAGCAGGGGAAGGGCATCCTGCACTTAAAATAAAATTCCCAACTCAAAACAACAACCCCAAAGAAAGTTAGTATGAAAATCCCCTCTGTCACAGAACAAAAATTTAAGCGTTTTACTCTTGGTAAAAAAAAAAAAAAAATTTAATTATTAGAAAAAAAACTGATGGCCATAAGTAGCAGCCTATTAACAGGAAACTAAATTTAAAATTTGATGGCAGAAGGCCTTAAATTAACCAAGTAGGCTATAAGGGGGAGTTATGGGCTAAAAGACCCGAAGAACGTTACATCTCTCAGAAAGGCTTAAAAAATTTAGTAAAATGAACCTTCAGCAGTCTCTCTGGGTTTGTTTACAAAAACTACATAACACGTGACACATTACAAACAATATTGGCTGCAGAATAAAAATGAACTGTAACATATAGCCTAGGACTGGTCCTCACTGAGAGACAGAAAATTAATTTAAGCCGAAAAGAAAGGGTGAAAACTAATAAAAGTGTAAGAGAATTAATTTGAAAGCCAATTTAAAAATTTAGTTAACAGCCAGAAGTACTAAAATTTAATAAAAAGCAAAACTACAATTTGGAAAACCATGTGCTCTTAACCTTCACAGTTTGAAAAATAAAAATAATCACTAAAATTTAAAAGAAAGCAAAACTTACTCATCAGTGAGGGGCCGTAAACTTAGCCGCACATGTCAGAAGGAAAACAGCTCAGTAAAACTAACAAAACAACTTAAATAAACAAAATTTTCAATCTGGAGCTACTCCTAACTTGTACACCACGGTTCGGACTCTTGACGCCACCCTCCCGGAAAGGCCAAACGCCTTCAAATGGTCAGTGGCCTCTGCAGCCAATAAACCACACACACATACACTATATAAAGCACACATGAGCCGGGGAGATATAGGTATTGAACCGGCTCAGAGTACAGTGACGACCCGCATATCTTACATATTGCTTTGTGACTCCATTTGCTGTGGTCACGGGTTCACTGCACTCGCTTGTTTTCTCAAATTGTTGCCATGGAGCAAATGGTAATCAATTTTCTATCACCTTACATGTGCACATTTTCTATTTTGTTCATTAAGTAAAACCTCAGTAAACTAATTGGTTTGAGTTCATTACTGATGCTATCAATAAATAGTATAAATTAAAGGGGTTTAATCTAAAATTTTATTTCATTTTATTGTCCTCACCAGGTTAGCTGAAACCGAGAAAGCAAAACAGCAAGGAAACAGTAAACTTGGAAAAATTGCTGCAGTCAATAATGCAAAAATGAAACTACAGGTATGTAAAGACACTGTACTTAGGCTATTAAAACAACACAATTTTAGTTTTTATTTCTGATAAATTGCTGACCCTTTAAGTCACAACTTGTATGAACCTTTTAAAAAGTACATTACTCTATAAAAACTAAAAACTTTTTTTACAAAAATTAACATACCCATTATTACAGAGTGAGGAGAAATATGGTTGTCTGATATTAACACTTGCTTGACATATGAATGGAAAGAGTGGTTTTACAAGTTAGTATCTTGGGAGTAAAAGGAAAGTATTGTTGTGAACCATTGAGACCAGCCAGGTTTTGGTGCATGCTGTGTTTAAGACAAAAGAATTAAAAAAAACATTTGATTTGTTATGTGACAATTTTCAACTTTTGGTTGTACTTACTAATATTAGCAAAAACATCACTCCAGTAACTTTTTAAGTACCAATTTGTATTATTTTGAGATATTGAAACAAATTAAAATTAATTAGCTTCCAGTGATTATCTTTTAAAATCTCTCGTTCATTGTTTTCTCAAAGTTATTTCTGAATAAGACAAGATTCAGAAAATAGTAGATGAAGGTAACCAGCGAAAATTGTAGCAATATATAACTATAAATGTATTCTTTATAAAGTAATTATCTACAGGATTGATAGTTGTTCGTTAGATTCATGGACCTTTTTTAACAGCTGTCATATATTGGATTAATGCCTTTCTGTAAGTCCTCTAAAATCTTATCTACCATTATCTCTATAACTTAAGTTAGTTGTTTAGTAATGGTTACAAAGGTATTACTGTTACCGATTAATGTATAAAGTTTTGTACAAAAACAATTTTTTTATGATGTAAAAACATAGTAAGAAAAGACCTGCACAAAAGTGAAGTATTATTAATATTTTACATTCTTATATGTTAGTTGAATTTTAAACCAGAACTTATACATTTATGAAATGTATAAATGCAATAAATTTAGTATTTATATAATATATTTATGTTGGTGTCATAATTGGTTTTAAAAGATTTTTATAATTAGAATGTTTTTATAAAGTAATAATAATAATAATAAAAACTGAAATGCATTTTAGGCCACACAAGTATATTTAGCTAAGGTGTAATTTTTCTTTTCTTATAACAAAAGACCAGGTTTCCTGTTGCCTCTCAGCCATGTGGCTTATTGTACACCCTCTGCTAGGTTTAAGCTGTGTCAAATCCCAGGCCTTTACAAAACCATGATATCTTCTGAACACTTTTTGCCTGTTCCAATCCCTCTTCAGTATCTCTAAAGAAACCTAGAAATCTTGAGCTTTTGCTCTGTAATGCAAGATATTTAAATATGACATGCTCAGCTGTTTCATTAGCTTGAGCCATTAATAATGTGTCAACATGAACGTGTTAAACTGTATGACCTCAGCAAAATAACATTTTTTAATTAAACACGTTTCAGTTAAATTAAAGCAGGTGTAGGCCATTGGTGACTTATTAGCCAGTATTAGTTTTAAACTTTGTCAAGTGTTTAGTTTACTTTTTTAAGTAATAAGTGTTCGTATAAAAATTGCATATAATGAGTTTATATAAAAAATATAAAATAATATTAAAACAACATAACCCATTAATAATTATTAATAAGTAAATTACCCGTTAATTGAGCAGACCGTTGAAAGTTGGCAATGCTGTTCTGTGCGTGTACTATGTGTGGTCTTTGCAAATGGGAGCATTCCACACACTTCCACAAGCATCTCTCACAGTGCACACTTGCTTGCTTGTATGTTTAATTGTTGAATATTATCATTTTGCTTTTGGGTACTCTGAAGTGAATACCATATTTTAGTATTTTTAATAAGATGTTTTACTGTAACAATTATTTTAGTATGAAATGCAAAATGTTTATATAGTGGCTATGTTTTAACTATTCATCCCTCTATTCCTTATAATTTTGTAAACATTTCCTCAAAATTTAACTGAATTAGTGCTGTTGAAGAGTTAGTTAGCTGTATAAAAGTGTTCTCTCGAACAACCCATAGCATTTTTAAATTTGATTTTTAGAATCAATGGGACAAAATAAATACATTTAGACAAAAAAATAAAATATATATTTTGAGGCCAAACACTTTACTGTGGTACTTTTGAAAATTTTCAAGGTCGTTTTTGTACAACATGCATAGTTTAATGAAATTTTTATATGTTTTTTAATAATGAATTAGTGGTATCCAAATCATTATTACGTGTTATTTAATATTTTTAAATTAAGAAATAAAAATATTACAAATTTTGAAATGAAAACTTTTTTAAATGATGTAAATAAACTTTTAGAGCAGCCTGCACCAAAATAGTCTGATGACGTATGAGGTGGTGTGGTCATATCGTTGCAGACCACCATCATCAGCCATTTGGTTTGGTGTGCTCTGTTCTTGTAGATTTACAAAATATGCATTATAAACTTAGGTAAATTTCTTGGTATCATTATATAATTCACTTTTTGTCATACTTTCTTGATTAGAAACATATTATACAAACAATATTTTTGTAGACGTTTTATATACTGAACAATCGGCAGTTCTAAAAACCCAGGATGTCTGAATACCAGACATTGATGAGAAAGGTATAATTGCTGACAATATGTTAGTAGAGCTGAAAATAATTCTTTCTTAATTGTTTAATTTTCCAAATATTTATTTTTGTAAGTATGGTATCTACCCAGGTTCCTGAATAATCCATTAACTAAAAAAATGATTTTGTAAAATTCTATAATTATGATGAAAGAAGATAGAAAATAACTCAATATTTTAATAATAATAAAAAAACAATAAATTACACAATACAAAATTAATAACACAATGCACAATACATTTGTTTCTACAAAAATTAAATAAATATGTTCCCATATAATGAATTAATATTATATTTTGCAATTTACTCTTTTTGTTATTTGGAAGATGTAATACTTTTCCTTAATTTGTTGGATATAAAATTCCAGCTTGGAATGACTCCTTCGGAAAAGACCAACAATGTTCCAACTCAAAGCTACGAGATAACTCCTGCACGTGAAGATAGACCCCTGCTCAAGCCCAAGACTGAGGATGATTATGGACTAGATGATGCTCACAGCGATGACTCTAGCGATGAGGAGACCTGTCCAAAGAAGGAGATTCCTCGATGGGCACTTCGTAAGTACATGTTTCTATTTATGTATAAAGAATGTTCAAAAAGTAATAGGAATTTTGATTTTTTGAAAAAAAAAAAAAATTTATTAGTTTACATTTATACTGTCACCTTCAAAATATTTCCCATTAGATATTATTCACTTGTGACAGCACTTCCTCCAATCTTCAAAACACTTCTCAAACTCGATCTTTGGGATAGGCTTTAGTTCTTTCAGCGATAACTTTAATATTATCAATGCTTGTGATACGACAGTACTTTAAGGTTCTCTTTATTTTTGAAAATAAAAAAAGTCATATGAGAATATGAGAATAATGAGAATAATGATTTATTCCTTCAAAAAATTACAAAAACAGTACAAAAATAAAATCTTAGGAATAGCCTAATCACATGTCCAGTAGCGTGATTAGGATTAACAAAATAAAATAAACTTAATATTACTTTTAGAGTTCAGTTTGCATTAAATTACATGCTGGCCACTCTCCGAGGTGCCTGAAACTACAAATGAACTAAAAATAAGAATACAAAAAATATAACCAATATAAAAATAACTAGTAATTACTTATCCATATAATGTCAGAATAAAAATTATCTAATATTAACAGTAAAAACAACATAACAATTAGTATCCTCTTTATACAATTCGAATTAAAAGAAAACAAAACAAATTAAAAACATAGCAGCAAACATAGTACATTAAAAACAAATCAACATTATAAACATATAAATAACTTCCGTCAAAGAAAAAATCAATGCGCTATTTAGGCACATTCACTATTACAAAATGCATGTACATGCATTCAATAACACACAGTACATTATTCATTATATGCAATAACCATCTATATACAATTTGGTACATGAAACCAAATTAATTTTTATATAAAATAAACAGCCATGAAATGCACGAAATAATGGTCGTATTTTGAAGCCATGTCTGGGAAATATGGAGGCTGGGGTATCGTTACAGTAATGTTTTTAGCCAAAATTCACGAAGAAGCAATGAAGTGTGAGCAGGTGAATTGCCATGGTGCAAAAGCCATGAATTGTTTTACCACAAATTTTTCAGAGTTTTTTTTTTTGGATTCTTTCATGCAAATGGCACATATTACTCCTTATTGACCATTTAACCTTGTGGCAAGAATTCATGATGGACTATGCAATTAAAATCGAACAACACAGTAAGGATAACCTTCACGTTCAACTGCACTTGTCGAGCATTTTCGGTCTTGGCAATCCAGAATGTCTCCACTGGGGGATTAATTCTTAGTTTCAATGTCATATCCGTAAAACCATTTTTAATCACTTGTAACACTTTTCAGTAATTCTGCATCGTTGTTGACTTCATGTAGTGACTTCTGAGCAACTTCCATTTGCTGCTGTTTTTGTTCTAAAATTCCACAATTTGTTGCTGCCTCACATTTCATACAAAAAGCATAAGTAAAATTTAATGGCATGAGCCATATGATATGGCAACATCATCAGCTAATTCTCTGATTGTAATATGGCAATCATTCATAACCATTTCTTTCACTTTTTCATGTTTTCATTTGTTATTGATGTGCTAGAGCGTCTGGAGCATTCGTCATTGTCATTGTCTTCATGGCCATCTTTAAATTGTTTATACCACTTGTTAATCCTTGTTTTACTTGTAGGCCTTTGTTAACATTTCCCACACTTTGTTTGTTGTACTTTATTACATAGTCTACCAAAATTTTGATACAAATTCTTTGATCCATTTTTTGAACTAACAAAGATTGCTGAGTTCATAAAACACATCTACTTGTAGCAGTTGCCACTGAAAAAGTAAACAATGAATATAGCTGGAAATGTTATTATACTTCAGGAGCATGAGTACCAATATAATAAAAAACAAACAAAAATCAGACTCCAAACCAGGAGCTGGCCCTGGTGATGCTCCAACTAGATGCTTGAAGACCTTTGACGCTATGGTTGTTATAAATATGGATTGCTAATTGGCATAATTAATTTTTGAACCCATCGTATGTATAGGTGTGACACTGTGAAAACCTTTAACTAAAGGAGGCCCAGCCACTCCTACAGTCTTCCTCTGCAGTAAACTAGACTTATCAGTCAACCTTTTTACTCCAATATTTCAACGTTTGTGTTTTATTCCTGGTCGTCCATTATAGGTCATTTATTCCTTGTCTAGATCTAAGTGATACATCAGTTCTTGCTCTACCAGTGTAGGTTCTACTGGCAGCAGACATAAAACAGTTAGATGTGAACCTTTCTGGGGATTAAAGTGAGGGGTTATGTATTGGTTGGACAGGAGAATGGGATACTGACTTTGACTTTGTGTATACATTCAGATTGTTCACATGAGTAAATTCGTTAAATTCAAACAGGCATGGTGAATAATCTGGCTGTGAAGGGGGCGCTCTTTTTTGTAAACATCGTTATGGTACTTTATTCAGCCACACAGCAATGGCTATGTCTTGATACATTGTAATATTGCCAAACATACTTTAGGAATTTCGGTTCAGTAATAATGTAGAATGGATATAAATATTTATAATTACTGAAAAAAAAATTTGAACCAACCACCATATACTTATACATGTTGAAGATGAAGCTTGTATTAACTACTCTTAACCCTTCCCGCGCTACGGCAATTTGGGACGCACCATACCCAAACGCTACATATACCTCAAAATTTTTTTTCCCATAAAGTCAACGCTAATGTTGTATTTGAGTTTGTTACCATATAAAAAGACTTTTGGGAACGAAAAAAGTATAATATTTTTAATACGTTTATTTAAATTATAAAACAATATAAATACACCAAATTTAACGAAATGTTGAACGAAATTTTACTATCGTGTATAATATTATATTATAGTATATTATATGTAAAGTATGTATATTATACAATTAAAATAAAACATTAATGGGTATAAAAAGATCTAAAATTAGCCATCACGGTGTTCAAGATAACGTCAACGTGTGGTACGTCTTGAAACACGTATCCGGGTGCAGGTTCGGCTGGGCGGTACATGTCTCGCACACGTAAATGTCTCCTTGCGTAAACTGTTGCGTGTACACACAACACATCTTCCCAATATGTCAAAAACCAATTTGACAACGTAAACACAACAGTTCCACTACGAACGAACGAACTAAACCGGCGAGTTAGTTCGTCAGTAGCGCTTGTGTCTGGCAAAACAGGCAGTGGCATGGGTAGTGCGCTGCCATTTTGCAGCTTGGAGAAAAACCGGGAGGCGGGGACAACTATTACTGTGCTTTTCTATTGAGGGATAAATACTCCATCAGTTGCTGCACTCCACCGGCAAAACTGAGAACTACTTACTCCCAATAATAACCTCAATGTTTAAAAGCGAATATATTTGTCAACAGCGTTTTGAGCAAAGTAAATATTGGCGGTTATATTTGTCAACAGCGCACGAAGGGTTAATTCAATCAATACATAGATATTACAAGACTAATATTTATTACTTTTTATTTTGTGAGACCTTCTAATAGCAAGGCTATATTCTTCAGACACATCACAAAAGATATGTACAAATTTACATAGTACAAATTCAATACCAAAGGACCGGAAGAAAGCTTAAAATTATCCATGTTCCACTTTACCTTGTTTTTGCCCAAGTTTCGAGAGCTGTTAATTTCAAGACGTGTGCACGTGAAAAACCACCTTGTTTTGATTTCTTAACCTATGATGTGCTCTGAAACTGACATCAATTTTGAAACACACAATAGTTGGAGGGGAAGGGATTAATCTTATTGTAGACTGAACTAATTGGCTCTGTAAATTAAAAAAAGTAATGAAAATTCTCTGCGTAAAAATTATTTTTTGTGAGAAAGTGAATTTCTTTTATATGGAGGTACTGATACGAACTATGAAGACATTACCTGAAACGTAATAGAAATAAAAGTTTTAGCCATTTTAGTATGGCAAACATTTTTAAATTTTTTCTGGTGTAAGTTACGTTCTTATGGAATGACTACTTTTTTAAGTTTATTGAAGGGGACAAAGGTGAAAATAGAGAAAATACAAACATTTTATAAATTTGATAATATATTATAAGTACTGTATTTAGTATAGTATTAAACAAGATATAGTATAGTTTTTATCCTATTATCAATATAAAAGTAATTTTTCTTTGTTTTTGTTCACTGTTTATCATATTAAAAAAAATAAATTTAATGTGGAAAACAACATTTATTTTAGTTTCTTACTCTGTTTCTTATAAGGGTAAAAAATTAATGCTAGTTTAGTTGGAAAATAAGGATTAAAATCACATTTACACATAAATACACAACATAATCGCTAGTCTAACTCAGGAACAACGTGATGCAACAGCTGTTACACAATGTGAAAAAGATGTAGATAACTAACCCATATCTGGTTAGTTATAAGTTAGTTAGTTAGTTATATATGGCACTGCTGCCATATCAAATCTAACAAAAAATGAGATTTGGTTTTTGTCCACGTTGTGAGCCTTTTTTAAACGATCTGTAAAAAATAGTATACACTATAGCACATAATTTTTCTCTCATGAAATGTAGTTTTAGAAACAGTTACTATAATTTATGAATGTTATGTTTTACTATATGCTGTCATGAGAAGAATGAGAACAAAAAACTTTAACTTTATCACATTTTGTTAATAAAAATACATAAGTAAATTCCAAATAACCAAAATGTGTAGAATATTATGTAGAAAAAGAATATGTGCATAGTTTTCCAGTAAAAATAAAATTGGAAGATTTGCAATATATTTTGTAAAAACATGTGCAAGTTACAGAAATATTAAATATTACTCTTAAGTATCTTTTTGTATACTTTAGTGTAAGTGTAATATTAAAAAATCCATTATTTTTATATTTTGAAAAGTATACCCTTTTCATATGTATATAATGGAAAATGACAATATATGTAACCAAAGCTGTAAAGATATAATTTTGATGCAAAAAAATAAAATAAAAATACCATGAAACACAAATTTTGAGTGAAAACCCCAAAAAACCAAGCTACAAGTTCGGCCCTGTAATTACTGAGTTTTTATATTTTTATTGAAAATATATTCCACATAGGAAACTAATTAGATAATGAAAAATAAGTAAAAATCAAAATACTGTGAGTAATAAATTAAATATAATATAGTATATAACAGGGTGTTTGTTGACATATGTTCACTTTATATATATTGCATACAGTTTTTTCTAAAAATAAATTATAATTTTTCCTATAGCATATTTTGTTAGAACATACATGTGTGAATAAATACATATAAAATATGTATAAATAAAAAATACATTATGTAATATGATATCTTATCATAGTCTTCTTTATTGTAAAGATTAAAAGATTTTTATAACTAATAAAATGAAGCTATTATTTACACATTATAATATGTTGTTACTGGCTTATATCATTAAATATTTTCTCACACTTCATGTGAAGACCAATATCACATCCAGGGCACCAGAACAATCCTATTTTTCCACACACACCACACTTGTGCTTCGTCCCTTACCTAGGTGTTGATCTTCAAACACTTCTTGTAAAAAAAACTTATGTACAATAAATCGTCTAGGTTAGACCTTTACTATTCTACGAATAATTTTGAAAAAGTATAAAACATAATTCTAATTGTAAGAAATGTGTAAGTTTGCTTTGATATTCATCAATATTTGTAGTAAAAAGAATATTTATCAAGACTAAGCACTTATGCGTACAGTAGTCTAGGTTAGATATTAGCTATTCTACAAACAATTTTGAAAAAGCCAAACTATTTCTCAAATTTTTAGAAACATGTTGTCCTTCCTACTTGATATTCATAAATATTTATAGTTAAAAGAATATTGATCAAGAGTAAAAACTTTAGAATAGTTTAGGTCGGAACCTTGCTATTCTGTGAATAATCTTGAAGAATATAATCGAAATGGTAAGAAATATGTAGGCCAACTTGATATTCATCAATATTTACAGTAAAAAGGATATTTATCAGTTTTATTCATATTGTTTATTAATGATTTACCATTCCTATATCAACCCACACGGCAAATGCTTTATGTACACTGACGATACTGTAATCTTACCTTCACACAAATCTGTGAACAGTCATGAGTTCAACTCTTTAATAGCATTGAATATGGCTCTTGACAAAGAAAAGATGAAGCAGCTGATATTTGGAGTAAAGAAAAATGAAATAGTTGGTTTACCTAATCTTGAAACCATTGACCACACCAAACAATCCTTGAGTTATTGTGGATGTTGACATCTCTTGGAAGAGCCCTGTTGACCCAAGAGCCCTCTGAGTTCATCTTGTGGCAACCTAGAAAGGGGTTTGCTTCTCCAAAAGAAGGCAATAAGAACATTGGCTGGATTGGGAATACTTGATAGCTGCAGGAAAACTTTTCCAAGATATGGAAATTTTGACAGTGGTTTCTCACTATGTCCTGGCAGTGATTTCGTCTGCTTGTACAAACCAGATTTGCCATTAACTGCAATCTTCCATTTCACTGCATTGTACACAAAGAAACCAGCATACGCCAGCACCAATCTTTATAGCAGTCTCCCAGATGAGTTGCAGAGTCTAAACAACCATAATCTCAGACTCAATTTGAAAAAAATGGCTTGCTCAACGACCATTCTTCACAGTGGCCTGTCCTGGAGAAACTTTGACAAATATTTATATTTAATGTAACTTTGTTCTTGTAAAAATGAGATTTAATGTAATTTTTTGACACCTTTCAAATCTTAATGATTTTTGAAAAAAGTTATTCTGTCTCCCTTTCTATGAAGGCTAAAATCTCCCACGTAGAGTAGTGTAGATTAGACCTTTCCTATTCTACAAAGTTTTGGAAAAATGCATAAAATATCCAAATTGTAAAAAATGTGTAGGCCTACTTGATATTTATATATTTGTGTAACAAAATGAACATTTATCAACACTAAAATCTTCCATGTACAGTAGTCTGGGTTAGATCTTTGTTATTCTATGAATAATCTTGAAAAAGCATAAAATATCCAAAATATAAGAATCAATAAAACAAATCAATTTAAAATTACTATTTCATCTACAAAAATATAGTAAATGAATATTCCATCTTGGAAAGAGAGATATGCCTAGAGGCACAAAGAAATATGAACTTTGTTGTACGAATAAATAATGGTTTCATAATTGTTTCATAATCGATTTATATATAGAACACTTCACAATAATACTTAAAGTAGTCCTTAGTAGTATATTTTCTAATTAAAACACTACACTTCACAAACGTTATAACTCATGACACAACAAAGTTTGTATTTTCATGAAAATGGTTAGTCGGCAAACTGTTTGGACGCCCATTTTGTGAAAAAGAAATTGGCTCCACGTCGTTTTGAAACTGTCGCCAACCCCACAGCACAAAATACTTACTTGACAAATACTTTAAATGCATTAACTAATCTCCAATGAGATTTTTTTGATTTAGATTCATTAAATTACAAAGAGTTTATTACATTTTCATGAACTATGTATTTGATGCAACTTACCAGGCCCGATGTAAGGGTTTGTATGAAAATGTATTGTAAACAAGTAGGATATGGAATTAAATGGCAATCACAGTGCTGAAAACATAATTAATTTCTGCATTTGGTGACATTTGGTGTGGTGTGTGAGTCACGTCATCAGCCCTGTGATCGGTTAAAAATAACGTATTTGGTAGTTTCTTCAGGCGTGGGCTTTCAAAATGATATCTTTTTTAAAGCGTTTAAGAAAAAAGTTGCATTACAGATAAAGACCTATTTAATAAATATATATTTAGTTTACTACTTCCTGAATACCTTGGTGTAACTATCAGGTATCTTTGCAATAAATAGTACTTTTCTCCAAAAACCTTGAAGCACATGTGCTTCACACACAGCTAGAGTTAAATATTACCAACACGACCATAACAAATTTGTAGAAAGGGCATACGTTAGCCTAGAGAATAATGATTTTACGATGTTTCATGACTCATAAACAGTCAAGCAAAAAGCGGGCCCACTGTTTTTTTTTTAGTGTTGCAAGACTAGTGTGGGCTATGTATAGACTCGGGACTATGTATCGGTTTTGGGTCCTCTGTTGTTCTTATTACAAATAAATGATTTACCAAAAAATATCAAGGCCAAATCTTTATTATATGCAGATGACACAACTTTTATTAACATAAACTCTAATCTCGATGAATTACAAGATCTTGTTAGAGAGACTGTACAAGAGGCCTCATTGTGGTTTAGGTCCAATGGATTAGTGCTCAATGAAGCCAAGACTCAGAATATTATATTCAGCTTAAAACAAACACCATCAGATGATACAATAAATGCTTTTTTTACTACTGTAAAATTTTTGGGTATCTATATCGATAGTACTTTGACTTGGAATTCCCATATTGAGTACATATCCAAAAGGTTGTCTAGGGTAATTTTTCTACTCAGGCGATTATTGTCGTGTGTGCCTAAAAACTACGTAAAATCAGCTTATTACGCATTTTTTCAATCAGTTTTAAGATACGGTTTAATAATCTGGGGAAACAGCAGTAAGATTGAAGACATTCTAATTCTGCAAAAGAAAGCTGTGCGAGTGATAGCGAGGGCCCATTCTCTGGACCACTGCAAGCCTCTGTTCATTGAACTTAAATTACAAACTGTGATCAATCTCTACATCTTTGATTTAGTTACCTATTTACTCAAAAATTTTCAAACTCTCACTCTAAGAAGTGATATACACAGCTACTATACTAGAAATAGAACTAATATTGCCATAGATCATGTTAGATTAGCCAAATCTCAAAACAGCCACATTATAATTTCTCAAAGAATCTTCAACAAAGTAAAACATTTGGCAGATAAGTATCCCACAAAAATATTTCAAAACAAACTGTACCATTGGCTTTTGAACAATCCTTTCTATACCCTATCAGAGTTTTTTAACTACAAGGATATTAAATTTTAGTTTGTTAATAATGTATACAGGATCCACTGTACAGCTCGCTAAATCTGTTATACTACAATTGAAAACATATATTTGTAAACAACAATGAGATTTCAGTAAATTGTTCAATTTTAATCTAGAAACTGTCCTTTTTTTATTCAGTACTGTAAATTTCATCTGTAGAATTTTATATTGTAACCTGTTATCCTAAGATTTCAAATTGTTGTGCTAGTATTGTAGTAATTCACGTGCAATCAGTTAAAATATTTTTTAATTTAATATCTGTTAAACTTTTATAAATTCTTTTGTTGTTCAATTATTTTAAAATCTCCTCTTGTTAAACTATTGTCTTTCATTATGATATTGATATTCAAAGAATAATAATTTTAAACTGTAATGATATTTTAAAAACTGAATAGTTTGGTTTTATTGCTTGTTTCTGACCATGTCATCTAGACAATATTACTGACTTTGTCAATGCATGTCATATGTAAAAAGGCAAATAAAGATTGATTGATTGATTGATTGACTGCATCGTCTTCTTGGACAGCATACTTTTTGGGTTGTAAATAACCCACTTGCTCTAAGAGGGGTGATAAGTTCTCTTACCAGAGTTTTAATATCTTAATGTTTTTCGGCACAGAATTATTTAGTGAACAGTAATTGCATGTTTTGTTACATTAACAAATTTTTGTGGTCTATACATGATTTTGTTGTGTTTACAGCTAAAAATCGTGAGCGCCTGATCAAGACGACAAAATACATTCCCTCCTCTTTATGGGTTCAATTCATGGTACCCAACGTAAATCCTGATCTGAGTAAAATGTTTGCCGGTACTCAGATTAAAAAGAGAATCAGAACATCCAGTGCTGTATGGAGGACCCCACCAAGATGTTCTCATTTCCAAAAATAGATTTTTCATTTGTTTTTATTGGTCTTATGTTAATGTGGAGATAATTTTTCTCTCCTAACACTTCTTACATTGTGATTGATCATAATAATAGTATTTTGTAAGAATAATTATTTATTACTGTCAATTTGTGCACTGTAGTAAATACACTTGTTTTTAGTAATAACTAAAATAGATTTTATTCAATATGACCTTAGAAATGATTTTTATTTGTATTAATAATGTTTTAGGGATTCGATTAGGAGGTCTTTGATGTAATATATTGTTTTCATATTTATGTTATGTCTTCTGTGTAAGAGACAGTTAATAAAAATACTTCAAGTATATCTATAAACATATTTTGATTTTCATCGTATTTGTTCTATTGCACTTGTATATTGTTTGTAGATAAATTTATAAAAGAATAAAAGGTATATTGCTGGCTATTAGAAAGTAAAACAAATTAGTTTTTTATTACCTCAGAAAACATTTCATTTTTGTAAGGCTTGTTAAGAAATAAGGTAATTTAACATTACAAACAACAAACTTCTAAATAAAACATATCATGTAAAAGGTGATATTAACCATATGAATTTTAGTTTTAAAGTATTGTTAGAGTTTTAAAAATAAAATAAAATTGAGAAAAATGCTGTTAAATTTAATTTTATGCACAGATTTATGCAGCGTATCTTTAATATAGCCATTTTGTTGTACTTTGAATTATTCGTTACATGTATTGTGCAACATTAAAATATGAAATTAATTTAATGTTGCAGTTTGTTTATTAAAGTTAGCAATGAATTGATAACTATATTCTTATTAAGTTAATAATTTGTTTTAATTTTAGTGTTTGGAAATTAGGTAGGTATTTTCTTATACAAAATATATTTATTCATAGAATTAGTGTGAATATTTTTCTCTCAAAATTAAAGTTACAATTTATGGTAGTAAAATCTTGAAAATAGTTATTGTAAATAAAGTCCGGTGTTATGATTTGAAGAATAAAATAGATTTGTTATTATTGTAATTCAGAGTTTTGTTTGGCAACATCAATCACTTAAGTGTTTTTATAAATATAAGGGATTGCAGGTCAGATTTTCTCTTGAAACTGTAAACTTGTATATAGTTAAGCAATACTATTCTTTTACAATGTGTTCTCTCGTATAAAATCATGTTTCCCATTTTTACCCAAATATAATAAATAACTTGTTCATGGTTTTTGTATCCAATCCTTCTTAAATGTCTTGTTTTATCTTAGTCAATTGCCATTTCTTCTGACTGGTACATTACAGAGGAAGAGTTAAATAGTCCAGTAAAAAATATTTATTAAAATTCATAAGAAACATACTAGATTTTCGAAGATTTGTTTGAAAAGTAATTTTTTTTGCTGGATTCGCTGTTTGAGACTAAGTTAAAAAAATATAAAGTTGTTAAAGTCAATATTTTTAACCCCTCATCAAGGTTTGATTTAAGATCCAATTATATGGTTTGAGGTTCATGTAATGTGCGGTGACAGCCCAAGGTTATATCTTGCAGGCAATTTTTTAAATTATTCCAACTAAGTAACTATAAAAGAACATTGTGATGAAAACAAGGAACATGTCATATTCATATTGTTTTTATCCTACTTGTTTTATTTTCCTGAATATCAACAATATTCAACAGGTTTCTGTCAGCTGATTGCAGTTATGTTGGCATGAGTAAACTAAGTGGTGATTCTGTCTTACTATGACTTAATTGTAGATTATTTATTTATATGAGTGAAGTTGATTGTTCTTTATAAAATAGTATTTGATATTGAGTTATTTAAAATCTTTAATAAGATGTAAATATGACAGCTTGGGATAGCAAAATTGACAGAGGGGGCAGACAATGTTTCTTTGTTGTCTGACTGTAATAAATACAAGCAAGTTTGTAGCATTTGGAATCTAATGCCATCATAGACTTTATTCCTGAAGTCATGTCGGTCTGAAGAGATTAAGAAATGTCGGCGATGAATGAGCTCAATATGAACTCTTTTCATTGTTTCAACATCAGAGACACCAAGGCTAAAAAGTATAAAAATATAGTGTAATCTAGGTTAAGAGATATTCTCATTGTCTCATCAGGAGCACAATTAAAAGCACTATGATGTTTCTGATACAACATTTAAGCATGGTGGAGCAACATTCTTACACATAATGCACCGAACTGCAGCTATGTGATGTGTAGCAAACTTGGTTGCTCCGCCATGCTTATCTACCTCTTCATCTAGATCACTCCTTTGTAGTCTAGGAGTCTGATGTTGAAACGAAGTAAAGAGTTTGTTTTGAACATTTTCACCACCGATTTTGTATGGACTTGGACTCTAGATTACTCAGTGTCAGATTTCAATAGTGATGAAATCGAAATAATAAGCTGTGATTTTATAACGGTTCTTCTTTAATCACAGGTCGACTTGTGATCACGGTTCAGTTGAAATAGCAATTTACACTGATTTGTCTTTAGACTACACAGCACTACTGTACATAAATGAACTGAACTGAATGTTGTCCTCATTGTGGCTTTTTCTTACCAATAAATCTGATTCCTACACATTGTCCTTTATCTGACAACCATTTTATCGAATTTGTGCTAACTAATTTGTGTTAATTCAAATTTTAGCATACATTTTAAGATAGCATCGTTATTTGCTATTAATGAATTAATCTTTGCTCTTTGTAATAAAAATGTATAAACATAAATTATCTTAAACATGACCACTACTTCTAACCTAAGATTTATTTTATTCCTTATCAACTTATTTATTTCAGATATAAAGATTTAAAAAAGAATAATTAAAGGTACAAAAAGAACATTTTAAGTTATTATGCCATCCCATGAAAAATTATATACGACACTTTATATGTATACAACATTTAAGATTTTTAATAAAATTTACAAAGTGACCCTGTAAAACGTAAAATATCAGCGCACACTTAAGAATTTCTGATAGACACTTCCAGGATAAGGGGGTTATATAACATTGTCTGACCTATAGTTGCCAATGTTAACTGTGAGTGTCAAGTAGGAAAGTGAGCACTCTCCAACCATATCCAATAGCCGTGAGATCCTATTTGATACGTAAGAGGTTAATGTATCGCTTTAAAAACTACATCAGCTCATAGTAACATCAATCCCTTACAGTTTCCAAATGTTCTTTTTGTTGTCAAGGCAGAAAGAATGGAATCACAGATCATACAAGTGAGTGGGAATGGTTATCACAGCTCACTCAAAAGAATAGGTAAGGCGATCACTAGATTTCACCACTGCACTAAGTGGAAGGTGAAATGGAGTTAAATTCAATATTCCATTCAACCAAAATTATTCCTTCCATTGATATGTTATTAATATGAGTCATCCCAGATATATGAGTCATCTATGTAAAATAACATTCTACTGTCATATTAGCATAACGTCAGATAACAAATTTAAAGTAAATAAATAATATTTGAATGGTTTAAATTATTGTAGTAACACAAAAAAAGAATATTTAATTTACACTATTTAAATATATACAATATCTATTCTTTCAAACATTGAGTGTTTCTAACAAATCTATTACTGGCTCATTCTTCTGAATTATTGAAATGAAATTGAGACTGAGCTTTACTGGAAGCGAAGGAAGAGTTATAAGGCTTTCTCTAACACTTAACTTCAATGCAATTTATAATATAAAGAAACAAATAAAAATTATTAGAAAAGGAGGAATCACTGAATAAAATACCATAAACATAAATAGCTTATTAAAACACAACTTACAATTAATATTGAACGTAAATCCAGGATGTGCAATAACACAAACAAATGATAACCATAAATAAAGGAAAAACTGTACAACATACTTATTTATAGTAAGTTTATAGATTAGTAAAGCATACATTCAAATCACATTTAACTGGAAAACATTTACCGGCGATCTAGACCGCATCATCCCAGTGCCCACACATTTCCACGTTTCCTGCCCTGAAATGAGAACGCATGCCTAGATTTCTGATATCATCAGGAAGTGAATTCCATAGTCAACAGACAGTGAGTGAACGATTTATTAATAAAGAAACTGTAACAATGGGTAGGAATGGGTGGAAGAGATGCTCTCCAACGAGTAGATCGTTTACACTGATGTTGGAAATGGAAATAAATTTTGGTCAGTAAGTAATTTAGTTGTGATTATTGCATGAAAAAGAACAAGAATATAATTTACATTGAGTTCATTCATTAAAATGAAATCTAGAATTACTTATTACAACTCATATACCTGTAGTCTATATACAATGAGAATAGTAATGTATCAAGCCCAGAGCTTTGTGGAACTCTTAAACACAGTTGTCGATGTTGAGTACTTGTTTCTTTTTCTCACACATTGTTGGCATTCAGTAAGGTAGGATTTGACCCAGCTCACACAACCATGAGAAAACCCCATTCATTTGAGTTTGATGAGAAGGGCCTCAGAAAAATCTCGGGAAGAGTCAACAGAGTTAGTTCCGTTCCAGTGGCACACCCAGAAATCTTCTCTGGGGGGTGTCTAAACACCAGAGAATCAGGGATATGGAAAACTTCCCCATACTAGCGGGGGAGGGGGTGCTCCGGAGGCCCCCTCCCCCAAATGTCTATACAAGATATATACATGTCTATACTAAGATCAAATGTCTATACAAGATATATACATGTGTACTGTAATTATAATTATGCTAGTTAAACTTAATAATAGTTTAAAAAAAGTTATTATTAAATTACCATCTTAACTTTTATTCTTTACCATATGGTCCACAAAATTCGGCATTGGTCACATTATAGAGCTTAGATATGTTGAGCGAGTAATTTTGTAATTAACTAATTAAAATGTTTAATTTTCAACACATGAAATTGAGCAAGATTTGTTAATTCACTGTAACCGGTAACTGTTGATTTTAACGTGCAATTTCCAGACTACCCAGGTCTGTGTTGCCTCATAGTGACAAAGATTGACAACAAACGAACACAGTACAGAACTACTCAGAGTTCGGCAACTCACTAATGTGAAAACAGATCACTTCGAGACTGTACTACCTGTACTATTTTAGGAGCACTCTATAAAGTGTGATTCTAAATCAGTACAAGTACATTACACAATTACTATCGTTCATGGTACAAAGTACTCGGACTTATATCAGTAACTGGATCTTGTACCTGTACCTTTTTAGGAGCATTCTGTACCGTGTGATTCTAAATCAGTAAGATTACATTAAACGGTTGCTGTCGCTGTCGTTCCTGGTACTAAGTACTCACACTCTTATCAGTAACAGTAACTAGAATTTTACCTGTACCTTTTTAGGAGCACTCTGTAATGCATGAGTCTAAATCATGACGAGAACACTTTGTTAGTGAAGTACCAATTACAGGTAGAAGGAAGTAGAAACCGTAAGGATTAACATCACTTTCATGGTTGCAGTATGATGATGAAATGAAAATATTTAGGGTTACAAAAATTAAATTATATGAGCAGTGCTGTATTTTATAAATGAAATTAGTTATAATGTTTGAATTTATATACTCGTATTTCATTGTGATTTATTTCAAAGTGCCAACATAAATGTTGTTTCTATAATAGAAAATAGACTAATAGGCGATCAATTATTTGGAAATAAAATGCTCTTGGGGGAAAGGTTGGGGCGGGGACAGATCCTGTTTATCACCTCCTACATACATACATACATACACTTATATATACAGCTCTGAGAACCCTACTTTTGTGAAAAGACAACTAATTTAGGTTTGATAACAGTCTTTAAATATAAAGTAAAGGTTGGACTATATTGTTTTTTATATCTGCACTGCTAGCAGTTACCCACTCCTTTGTACGCAATTTAGTAGGTGTTGCACATGTATGACCACTGCTGGTACGAATAAATTATATTTTCGATCCCAATGTAGAGTTTCCTTTGTTGCCACAGTCAAGAAAATATGCCAAAAAGTTTATATTTGTGGGCATTCTAATTTGCTTTGTTAGATAGTAACATTGTATTTTAGACCAAATACTTAATATTTGATAAAAATGTATAGCTAAAAGTGCATTAACAACGACATTACTTTTTTGTTTCTTTATAAACTTAAAAATATTTTAGAACATTTAGATCTGAAATTAGTTCATAAGCACAGTCCAATGATTTTTTACCTAGCATAGTACTTGTGGACTGATTGAAATGGAGTCTCCGATGTCAAATTCTGACCATGTAATGTTTTGGGACATTTTATAAGATAGATGAGTACTTACCTAATTACAGAGATCTAAAATGGCGTTAGAAATATCTGTATACACTATAAATGTAAAGAAATTGAAATGAATAAACAATGTTTATACAGTAGAGTTGATTACATTAGAAATGACTTTTAATTAATATTTCAGAACTTGAGACCAAGGTTTGATTATGTCGCTACTTTAAAGGCCAATAGGGTGTAGCCCAGAGTGATTTTTGAAATAAGAAAAGGCCTATGTTCATCCCAGGGACCCTAAGAATGTCCATGGGCAATCGTTTGAAAAGTGAAAGCAACATAAATAAACAAACAAAGGTACTTTCGCATTCATAATATTATTAGAATTAAGATTTTGTGTATTCAGTTTTGAGTAATCGTAACAAAAATAAAATCATCTATTGTGGCAGTTGTAATATCTAAGGTATGACAAAAGATCAAGTTAATTTTACAAACACACAATAATTCAAGTAACGTTTTATAAATAATTAAAATTACTTCAGAATGGTTAATACTGCTCATATTTATAAGTTAAATTATGAACGATTTAATTTTTTTATAGTGTTCTAACACTCAAGCTTTAAGTTCAACCGGAAATTTATTTTAAAGACAAATATACATCATAACTTAGCATCTTCATTTAGTGTTGGGCTATTTAATATACATAACTATCTTGTTACTGCTTAAATTTGTAACTGCTAAACCATTCTAAAATCTACCTGAAGACAAACACAAACTTTCATAAATATCAGTCCAATCGTTTAGGAGGAGTTCAATGACATACTCGCACACAAGAAATGTGTACATATATATGTAAAGATATGTTACATATATAGCTAGGATTATAAAACCTACTGGTTTTAGGGTACAAAATGGTTTTTTTAGTAAAATGAGCTGATGAAGGGTATTTAGAAATGGAAGGGGCTTAAAGGAAGAATACAATAATTATAATACTCTGTGTAGTCTGTCATGAGCAGGAAGAAAAGTTTTAAAGAATATTTCCACATTTTATTTATTTGTTCACTTTAAAGTGTGAATAAATATGGCTAAATTTAGAACTTGAAATAGTATAATGTAATACCCAAAAGAGTAAAATTGTTTAATTTTCTCCAAATTCAAAATGTGCATATGTCATACAAGTGAACAAAGGAAATGATGCGTCCCTAAATGTCAGCAAAGTTTGACAGCCTATACATTTTCTTTATGTAACTATTAGGTACGCCTATTGATATTGCCAAGGACTTGAGTTTTGATTCTCTACCTTGGGAACCAATAAAATACACAACATTGTTTGATCTAACTGTATGGAATAACCAATTATGTGCTGTGTGTGTTTTCAGCAAATACAGTTTGCCAACTGTCAGGTGGACAACTCAAAATAGTTGATTACTTATAATTTCATATTTGGAATGTCAATCAACACTTTACCTATCTGAGTTTGATGGTTGGTTGAATAATTTAGATACTTGACGAGTCATCAGTGGATCGGCATAATATTTTTCGAACATTCAATATTTGAATCATAAAATGGTTGACATGAGAAAATTAAGTTCTGATTAGTTTTTGTAGAAGTGTTGTGATTTTCAGAACAGTATCTTATAGTATCGTAGTGTGTTAATGGTCCGAAAATAGTGTTCTGTTTATTTCAAACACAGCATTCAGGTATTTTCTAATAAAATGTACAATTACTTTACAATGTTTTGTAAAATTAATTTGTGTTTGTTTGTTTTATGACATTACATGGATTTTTTGTACATTGGTCATTGTGTAGAGATACAAGTAACACTATTGCAGAAACTGTAACATTCTCAGCCCCACGTGAAGAGTCATTATAATGATATTAGATGTTACCACTTACTGTAGAGAAACACAGAAGCCTGAGGCTGAAAATGTTACATGTTGAAAATGTACATTTTTAAGTAATAAGCATTGAATATAAAGTAGTCAACACTAAGAAAACACAGAGAACGTTGCTAAGATATATTAAGATCTAATTTAACTTCTCACCATTCAAAAATCCCATAAATGTATGGCCTCCCAAAATACCCAGACCCAGCATTCTTCTCTGGTCAATAATTAGCTCTTGTGATCTACCTAGCAGGGAATTGTGTAAAGTCCTTTTTAGAAATTTTTCTCCACTATCTTTTATCACAAAATCGAAGCACTCAAAATCACCGAAGTAGGCTGAAACTCACGTGCTAGTACGATTAGTACTATTAAGAAGTAGTAAGAAAGACTGTTCACAAATGTTTAAGTTCCAAAAATCTTGGAATCGTTGAGTCACATCTAAAAAAAGACTGAACATTAAATGAAGGGAATAAACTTCCCACAGCATTAATATGAAACTGCTAGAACTATGCACTCTGTATAAACATTTTGATTTACAGGGTAAAATGTATCGTCATGGTGAATTAATGACAATGGATAGGTACTCTACTGTCTCCTATTATCACCAATATATGAAGTAATTCCATAAAAAAACGTTGGATTCAAATCATAGATTTGTATAAGATGTATTAATTTTTGTTTATATTTATGAAAACACAAAGGTGAATGATTTTTGGATCACTTTAATAGTATTTCTCCTTCCATCCACCTCACATTGAAAGTAGAAATTCAAAACAATTTTTTTTGGGAAGTGTTTGTATTAATGTGTGTGTGTGTTTGTTTGTGTGTGTTTGTGTGTGTGTGTGTGTGTGTGTGTGTGTGTGTGTGTGTGTGTGTGTGTGTGTGTGTGTGTGTGTGTGTGTGTAATTAGCGAAGAAACCCAGTTGAAAAGAAGCTCCTTTGGTTGTTAATTCTGAAAAATTAACGAAAAAGGAAATCTAATAAATCCTACTCTCTCAAAATCAGGGTAATCTTGACAGCATCAAGACTCAGTGTTCACAAATAGACAGCCGAGATGATGTTTATCATTTTCATTATCGATGTTAAGGTGGAATTTTACACCAAACTTTAGCTGTCTATTTTAACTCCTTCAAAAGTTCTCGTACCTACAGACAGACGAATACACACATATACACAGAAATTTTATTTTGTCATCTAGCAGGGAAGGTGTCAGTAAATTAAACAATTGTTTGTATTGTTGTAGTAACAGAAGTGTATGCATTTAGGTAGCTATCCAATATGTTCAGGCATCAAGGGCAACATTTAGCTACCAACATATCTGACAATTTGCTCAAATCACCAAAGAAGTCTCCAGTGCCGGCTTCAGATTTGTGGGATTCTCCCTTTTATAAATACATCCGAAAGAAGAGTATCTTCTTTTTCAAGTTCCCTCTTTGATAAAAGTAAGAATGGTTTTTCTTATCTAGAATAAGTACACTTTACTAAGAAACCAAATTGTGTCCGATATATTGTACCATATCCTCACTTGTCCTTCCTTTTTAGTATTTTATTAAGGATAATCTTTTTAAGGAATCTGGATCGAAAAGTATTTTGGTTTAAGACCATTTCATAATGGTTTCTTTCAATGGCAGGGATGTAACTGGGGGAGACAGATGGAGCTCATGCCTGGAATGGCAAAAATAAACAAATAAATAACATAATAATAATTTAAAAATACAAAAAAATTACCAATAAAAGTAACAAATGCTGTTCCAGTTACACAAAAAGTTTAACCCTTACAGTGCAACAGTCTTGCGAGGAACATCTAGATAATGTCAAGTAGCTTGAGACGTTGGCATTCAAGGTGTTATGTATGTTTGAATTTAGTCAACAAAGAGAACAACTGAACAAAAGTATTTTGTATATTTGTATAAGTATATTGACCGGTCATCTAAATATACTTAATTATGATTTTTTGTTTAATGTAGGTTTACAATAAAATGTTTATTTTAATCTACGACATTTAAATCCGCAATTAAAGAGTAACCCTTAACCAAAGCAATAGCAATACAGTTCAAGAATTACAATATAAAACCAATGTCGCGTGAAGAAGCACCTAGCGGCTTTTTGTAGAGTGCTCGAGAGAGTTTAGTCTGGATCGAAGATAGAGCGCCCGCCGCCATCCTGTTGTCCGCGCGGTAGAACTTTTGAATGAGTATAAAATGGATTGCACCATGTAATATTAATAAACTCAGAAAAACGAGCCGTTTCTTGTGGGCTTGGGTGGCAAGGAACTCAAAACTCGCGGGCCGTGGCACTCGACAACAAAACGCGTCTCAGTCAAGCAGCTGACTTTGGTCGTATATTTGGTGGGTTCTTATAATATAATCTTATAAGTGATTAATAAGCCTAACGTAAACTTAGGCTTATTAATCACTTTAGCAACTATCTCAGTTAACTTTCTGCTTACAATATACTGCATACCGAGGTCCGTGCACCATAAGTAGTCTTTTATAAGTACTTATCTTCCAGTTTAAAAGAAGAATACAATATGAATAATTTTAATAGGTCTATAAAACGAGATAAAATTGGAAAACATAATAATAATAAATTGTTATATATTATTAACGAAGATATATAAGTATATAGAAGTCTATTACGAAGTATAATTTTTATACAAATTCTTAATTATTGGCCTATCAGCATATTGATACATACAAATCATAATAATAAATGTCTGATATAAATAAATGATATAGTACTTTAGTTCTTTTGGCGCTCTTTGATATATGCAACCTTATATTTGTAAGTACAAAGATATTTTCAATTCAATTCAATAACATTTAGTTTCTGTAATAAATTTGCTGTTTTTAAATTAGTTTTATTCGAAGTCCAGCATATTATGTAGATAAAATGTATTTCGCGTAGCTACTTATACCTATTTTTGAACAATTAAGAAAATAATTACGAAATATTGTAAATTAAGTTGATTTTATAATCACATTTATACTTGAAAAAAATTGAAATCACAAATTTTGTACGATCTTTGTTGACAATGTGATAGATATTGAAGAGAATCCAAGCATCATCTTGTGTCTGAAAACTCCTGAAGTCTACACTCCCAGCTTGTATAGTAGGTACAGGTATTGAAATGAACAAAATATATTGTGATTATTTGCAGATGTAATTGACGGTATGAGAGGGATGAAAAAAGCTAAAGCAAAGACTACTTTTGTAGAAGACTCCATGCAAGTAGTAATGAAGCCTTACTTGCTGTTAGGGCAATTGTTTGGGCTGCTCCCAGTTTGTGGAATTGCTAGTGATAACCCCAACGATTTAAGGTAAGCATAGCATATAAGGATGTATTTAACAGGGTGGGCTTTGTGTACAAGAAAACATGATATTCATTAATGGATAAGTAAGTAGGCTCTTCTAAGATAAAGGCCAGAAAATAAAAACCTACTAGAGCAGCCCTGACCTTAATAGTCCGGTAGCATTTAAGGCGGCCTTGCCATGTCGCTGCTGACTACCAGCTGCTCCCGCTATGACGTAGTTATGGCTAATACTGTCTGATTAAAGTTCGTTTTTGACGATAGAAGAATTATGAAGGAAACAGGATTTTCCAGACATTTGCCATCGTTCAGGATAAAAAAAATCAGTAACACTACATTATGAGATCTGCAATATGATCTCTCCCTCAGGTGAAAAACTAACCTAACTATGTTAGAACAGTTCTATCTGTTTGATTTATATGTTGTCTGCTAAATTTGCGAATGTAAACAATCGTACATATATTTATCTACGGTAACAGCTGATGTTACTTTATTTCAACAGATGATGAAACTGTTGACTGTTTGCACACAGGTAAAACAGTGTACGGCGCGGGATGTAGTGGGGGACTCAGGAGCACCATACACCGTTGGACTATTTTAGTGCGGGCTGTTCTAATTGCCGTTCGACAGTAACCATTGTACTCTCCTGTCAAGTGCATTCAATTAGAAAAAAGATATAATGAAAAAATATCGTGAACTAGTGTCTAAAGACTGATGTAAATCTTCTTAATAAAAAATGACGTTAAAATTGTAACTGACAAATTCACTTTGGAAGAGTTGATGTTGTGATAAGCAAAGGATAACACCATGTTCTAATTACAAACAGTAAGTTTTAAAATAATTAATTGAATATATTAACTGTCGGTGTATGCCTTACAGCACTAAACTAAATGATAACACAAAAATATCTAAATAAGTTGATGCAGTGAACTTTTACTAGCTTTGGGGCCTAGAGGTAGGTTTAAGAACTTCGAGAAACTTTGTATCTGAAGCCTCTATGTTTTAAATGCAAATTTTTACGATATGAAATTAAACTTATTCAAGACTTACAGAAAGCATACCAACGAATGGAAAATTATTATTTATAATGTGATGACAATGTAAGGGTTAAAACAGTTCATTTCTTAAAGTATCACATACAGCAATATCTTGAAAACATTAAAATTATTGATTATACAAAATTAAAAAAAATTGATGTATCTTTATTAATGTTGTGCACCTGGTTAAAACCCAAATACATAATATGTATTGACCGCTTTACACACCTGGTATGGAAAGAACTTGTTTAGAAGTAAGAATGTATAACACTAGCAATAATTGAGATTACAGTTCTTGTATGAATAGTATCATTGTTTATAACTATTGATGTTACGTTTGAAGACTGATGTGAATATATTTTGAAACTTTTACTGTAAAATGAGACTAAAGTCTGCTTATGCTTAGATTTGTAAAGCAGAGAAACTTGAAAGAAACTTTTTAACATGAAATATATATGAAAGGACCCTTGTCCTCTCTTCATAATTAAGTTTATTGGCATATACCAGAATAAACTGTTAAATCATAACCTATATACTATTATAATTATGAAAAATCTTATGGTACCTGATTGTGTGTTGGTGTGTATGTATTACTTAATCACGTAAAAACTACTGGACCGATTGTATTGAAATTTTACATAGACATTCTTATGGTCTCTGGTTAACGTATTGGACTGTTTATTGTTATTTGGAAAATAAGAATTGTTTCAAAATCAACTATGACACATAAAATAACAAGACCAGAGTAAATTACGATGGTCATAAGTATACAACACTCTTTGGCATATTTTCTTGATCGTGGCAACAAATAAAACTCAACATTGACGGAGGAAATGTGTCATTCGAACTAGAAAGTAATTTAAAAAGAATATGACAATGGTGTCCCTGCTTTTTAACACGAAATTGCGTGCGAAGCCACGGGTAAATGATAGTCAGGCATACAATTGAATACCCACTTTCCAAAATAAACAGACGTAAAACATGATGTTTAATATTTCTGTAATATTTCTGAATTAATTCATGTATTAAGAGTTCATTCTTTCTTTAGAAAATAAAATGGGATCTGTGGAGCACCCACCAGACTTGATTGGTTGAAAATATATAATTACAATTTATTTCTCAGATTTGATACATTGAAACCATATAATTTACGAATTCAAAAGTTCTACAATGGTGTTATGTTTATTCAGGTTTTCTTGGAAAGCCAAAAAAGTGTTGTACGCCCTAATACTCTTTGTCATAACTTTGATAGTTGCGGTCCTACAAGTTTGTGGTTCCATAATGCTCTACGGACTTAGTTTGGGGAGTTTAGGTAAGTATAATAATTTTAAAAGTAAAGATTAATTTTTAATATTGGGTAACAGTTTGAGAAGCAAGATGTTTACTAATTACCATTTACAAGCTCTGTCTTACAATTACCATCAGCACAACACTCCTTTTTCGACACATTCCTTATAGTACGGAACATTTCTACAATACATAACTTGTATAACTGTGCTTTGTAGTAATAATTTGATGGTCATGTGTGATGAGCTCAAACCGGATGTGTTTGTTGTCTCGGAGGACGGATTAAAAACTGAAACAATAATATTTTCAAAATTAAAAGTTTTGAATTGGCATCAAATTTCTGTTGAACTCACTTTAAAGGGGGTGGTGTGTTACGGCTATGTCGAGTACTGCCATCGAAGACATCTGTACAAACATCTTTAACGTCCCGGCCTTCTGTTTTGAATACTGCTCTCTCCGATCACGTACAGAAGGTTTTGGTACATGGATGTAAAGTAGAAACTAAAAAAAACTTTCAAAATTACAAGAACTTTCCATTTGAACAACTTATTGAAAAATGTAACCTGAAACTTGTTGAACAGCTTTAAGAACGTCAATGACATTAATAAAGCTTTTAATGACAACTTTATTCATTATTTTGACGCGTTGCGTCCTTTTAAAAAACCAAAAAATGTCAAACCTAAAAATTATTCTTGGTTAAATAAAGGGATTCTCACTTCCAGAGAAAGCTAATATTTTTCTCTCAATATTTGTACAAACAAAAAACGAAAATGTCATAATATTTTACAGAGCATATCGAGGATCTATAGAAGTGCCATTCCAGCTGCTAAAGCTCATAACATTAATAAAGCCCTGAAAAATTGTGTAAACGTTTCTAAAACGGTTTGTAAAATAATCAATCAATCGGCACAAAACTCAAACTTGAACCGAAGCCATGAGTCTATTTCAATCAAAATTAATGAACGGATAATTAATGGCTAGTTACAGGTTAGCAACGAATTCAGTCATTATTTTTCTTTTGTAGCCTCAACTAATTCGTCAATTTTCGAACACCGATCTCTTGAAATTGATGTTAGAGAACCGGATGCATCCATGACTCTGGCCCATGTGTGTGAAAGTGTTAGTCCGTGTCGTACAGAGGCTGAACTCAAATAAATTGTATGAGAATAACGTGACGTCAGTGTGGTAACTCAAACATTGCTTCAGGCACATTTTGAGGCCTCTCACAAAATTGATAAAACGTGATGATAAAAAGTCATTCCGATTAAAAAATACACGATCTTTGCAAAAGTGGCAACTATCGTCCAATTTCAAACTTCCAGTGTTAAGCAAAACCTCTGAAGAGGTTTTCTGTGAAAAACTTCAAAGCTTTAGAGAAAGCAATGACATGCTAAATCCTGAAAATTTTGGTTTTAGGAAAAAATACCAACAATTGACGATGTAAACAATCTTTTGAAGCATATTTTTGAAGGAGGGAGCAAGTGCTCAGCATATATCGCATTTGACTGTGTACATCATGAAAAATTGTTACACCAGTTACAAAATTTGGGCGTCTGGAGTCTGCCAAACGCGTGGCTAGCTTCTTATATTAAGAATCGAGATCAATGCTTGCAGATTTCGAATTCCTTTTCTAGTAAAATAAAAATGGCGCTCTGTGTCCCTCAGGGTTCTATTCTTGGGCCTATTCTGTTTTTAGTTTATGTATTCAGACTCAACTCAGTAAATCAGCATGATGATCTGATTCAGTATGTTGACGTCATGACTGCTTCAAAGGAAAAGCTACGCAAGATTTAGAAATCATGTCACTTGTGAAACTGAATTCATGAACTTACAACATAAAACTATTAAATCTTGGAGACTTAAGTGAACCCACTGCTTGGTAATAAAAGTGTTAATATTGTATATGGTAGTTAAAAAAGTATTAAAATAAACACCTCAAAATTCATCACCACAGTGACCAGAAGCAGGCAATAATATATCTGTATATAACATTGACACTGCACCGCTTGGTTGATAGTGTGAAAATTATGATTTTATCCATTAATCAGTGGGGCCAATATTCTTGGAGTAGATTACATAAGAGTAACATATAACTTACAGTATTTTAAATACAATTTTAATAAACTACAAAGAATTAACAACTAGAAAATTGCGGTTTACAACGTACATAATGGACAAAAGCAATATGCGGTTTTATGATTGATAAAATTGAGACTATACGTAAATGTATAGGCCATGTCAGTTTGAAATTCAAAGATTGGAAGGAAAGTTGCCGAAGTACGAAGATGGTACAGTCCTAATAATACTTGGGCAGTCAGTAATAGTTTATTTGGGTGCATTATTGTGATAAATGTTGCTTTGTAATTCCATAAAAATTTAACCACAAAGCTAAGAAAAAGTTAAACCCTACATTAATTTTAGTAGGGCGTACTAGAGCTTATAACGTTTAATGACACTAAAATGGATTTTTGCAGATGTAATAGTCAGAAGTATCTTGATAGTAATCCACTTAGTTGTGTTTTTTGGACAATCTCGTTCCTGGTCAAATCTCATCGTTGAGTGGACCAAAGTTCAACATCAGATGAAACATTTCGATCCCATTTCTGGAGTCTCAGTTAAAATCAGAAGCTTTGTCTACATGTTTTGTGTTGGGACAGCCTGTAAGTATGCAACAACACGAAGTCGTGGTAAGTGATACTTTTTGATAAGTGTAATGCAAAAATGGATTAAACAGTTTATGGGATTAAAAATTTTGTTTCGCTAAAATGTTAGAATTTCAGATGACTGAGCTGTGGTCAAAATCGCTCCTACTATTATCACTGTGGCTACTTAAAATGTAACCTGAAATATTAATACAAAATTGTATTTGTATCAATAGGAGTGGTGGTAGACAGGTAGCAGAAGGTCATTTGTGATTTTGTGAAGGTCATTTTATTGCAACACATTTTCTGGGATCCAGGATTGTTTAATTTATTTAATTAGGGATCAGTGACTGGCACTTGTAATTTGGTGTACACTTGTCTAAAGTACACTTATCTGACAAACTAATCTAGGTATTTAGTTATTAGTATAATAATGTATAAAACAAGATTGTACACAGAAAATACTTCTAAATTATTTGTTTATACATTTTACCATTTTTCTTGATATGTTTACTATTTTTAACAAAAGCATTCGAAACCCCTCTTCATAAAATAAACCACCTTTAAAAATAATCAAACAGTTTAATGACTGCACTTGTGATAACGCTATCTTTAACACAAAGCTGGACTACCTGATGGTGCTTCATGTGAAGGAGCAAATAAGAAGGGATCAGGACCAGGATGCTCCAATAAATTATATTTATAAACCAGTATGTAATTTGACCTTGGGCGGGGGGAAAACAAGTGCAAGACTGAGTAAAAAATTCAATGATAACTGCAAGTCATAGACATTCGATAGACAGTAATTAAATGATTCTTTATGAAATTTCTCTCATACATCATATCATCATAATACATTAAAATAGTGAATTCATTTCACCGATTTCATTTCTCTTTCAAGCAGAAATATAATAACAATAAGTTTAACCTATCGGTGATGTAAGGCTGTCTGAGCAAAGCCAAAGAAGCGAGGAATGCATGTCTGTGAAAACTACTATAGTACTGCAGCAGGAAAACAAAACGGAACTTTTCGAAAGTGACTTGTATTTTACTCAGTATTACCAACGAAAGCAGTTATACCGTGTAGGTTTAGTAAAAACTTTTATTTATAGTAGAAAAATATGTTAAATGATATCTAGTAACAAAATCTGTCTTGATAGTTCTTCTGGCAGCTCGAGTCATTGGACGCATGGCCATGCTACACGAATGCACGGATGATTTCTGGGTCCTGCTCGAGCTGGCTTTCCTTTCCCAGTACTATGCTCTCTTCAGTCTGATTGGTTTTACCTTCTACACAGCTGTGGTCCCAGCAGCCCTCTTTCTGCATCGGTGTGTGGTGACGGTATACGATGAACTGACTATGATCACTCTCACCTACTGTCTCTACCTCAGGTTCCGTCAACTGTACCAGCACCTGCTCAAGAGTAGACATCAGGTAACACAGTTATAAGTCGATTGGTTGTTTGGTATCTTCTACACAGCCATTGTCCACTACTGTTTACAGGGATCTTTTAAAACCCAAATAAATTTGTAGCTGTAGAGGAAAAGGGTTGTTATATTTAGGTATATTTCAACGTAATACAACTACTGAAGCCTTATTTCGCCTGTTTCCAGGAGTTTCAGCGGTGGTTTGCAAGTTAGATACCAAGGAATAAAACGCAAGTTTTAAGGTTGGATTCAATTTTGATAAAAATGATATAATGAAAGCTACATGTTGGCCAAAAATATATTATTAAAGATGTTTTTTTATAGAGGCCAACATCATACAAGAACTATGATTGTATCCGGTAACGATATACAAGTACAGATCAAGATATGCCTAGGATAAGTATAGCATACGTAAATGTGCAATGAATAAGAACAAAGCTAATCCTTCTATTCCTTTTTATTGACCAGATGTGCCTGAATATATGTTGTGCATAAACAAATATTAGCTAGCAGAAATTGAGTTTGAATAATACCAAAATATAGGTTACCTTAATTTAAGATCATAAAATTACCGTTCTGAGTATAAAATGGGGTTGTTGCAATGTATGTGAATATCTGTTTAAACACTAAATAATTATAGCTTAATAATCTTGAAAAAAAAAAAACATTGAACTTCTATGTGTTGATATAGTAGAAATGGCTTTTCTAGTTTCAACAGTTTATCGTTGACACAGTGGTGATGTGGATGTATTTTTAATAACTTCGACATGAGCCTTGCTTAATTGTTAAGTATCAGAAAGTATTAGAAAACGGTATTTCTAATATTTTATCGATCTACCTACCACGGCTTGTACATAACTGATATTCAAAAGGCAGCTATTATCTTGATACTATTGCTTCCACACTCAATTCTTGGGATTGTAGAACAAAACCTGGCGATCCAGTGATTGCTGATCACTGCCCTGTTTTAATTGATCTACTGAAACCTTGGATTTGGCATGTGTTGTTGAGCTAATATTATGGTTATCAGACTACTATAAGACTACTATATTTGTTAATGAAATTAGCTTGCGTAATTTTAAACAAGAGTTGTAAATAGTTGGAGGAAATCATACGAAAGAAACATGGTGTAGAAGCTTTTAACGCAATTTTTGATTATTTTAAGCATGTTTTTGAAATGTGATTTCACTAATAAACTAGTACAATGGGAATTAGGCCTGCTTCAAACAAACCCAAAAGCCATGGTTATTATTTATAGAATAGCCCGAAAAATTTTGTTATTGCTTTGCATGACAATGCTAAATGTAGTTTAGGTGACGAAAAACAAAGGTTTTACTAAAACTATATTAAGGATAAAACTTATTGTCAAGTAGGCGACAATGCTAAGAAAAAAGGAAACAAGCTAAAAATTAAAAATTCCCATAATCGTTGTTTAGCAGCCTTGGACCTTGTAAATAATAATAATAATAATATATATATATATATATATATATATATATATATATATATGTAAAATATATTATATATAATATTAGTTTAATGATATAAATAACATTCTGTTTTTGAATGTACAACCAGTCCTGATAAATTTACTTTCAATAATCACCGCTTAGGTGAAATAAGCACAAATCTATAACCTTAAGTGATAAATCTGTCAAAGATAGTTTGAATGATTCTGGCAGGTACCTCCCAAATAATTGGTTTATATAAACCATTGTGATCTTGATAATGTAACTTTAGATCCTTAAAGCCTTGATAGCGCAAAACTCTACTAGAACAGTCTCTCGATCGCAAGAGTTAACAAAATTCACTTGAGACTCTTCCTTCCAATTTTAGATCGCGTATCAATCACAAATCATTTTTGGTGTAAGGACCTTTGATTTGGTTTTAAAGTTGGAGCGAATAATATAAATAAACAACAACTATAAATAATTTGATTGATGAAACTTATAAAATGTATGTTTTGGTTGTTTTCAGAAAATGTCTAGTAATTATTGGGCTGAGATGCGGGAAACCTATAATACCCTGTCTCATCTTACCAAGCTCTTGGACAACCACCTATCATGGATGACTATTGTTTGTTTTGGATCTAACCTTTATTACATTTGTGACCTACTTCTTAGGACATTCAGGTAAAATTGGCACTGATGATTTTCGATGTTTTTGGAAAACTTGAACCCCATTAATACATTTATGAATATATTCTTTTCTTCGTCACGAAAACCATAATAGGGTAAAAGAGTATTATGAAAAATGCATCTTCTAACTTATTATTGTGCTCTCTGGGCTGTAAATAAACTAAAATAATATAGCTGAGCACATAATATTATCAGTATAAGATTCGTATAATTGATTTCTTCCAGTTTCGAGAACAACAACAAATGGACCAGCTGGACTATGTTGTACATCTTGCTGTTTGACCTGGCTCGGACGTTCGGTGCAGCTCTGATGGCAGCTTTGGTCCACGAGGAGAGCAAGAAGCCACTCGCTCTGCTCTTCTGCGTACCCAGCGATTGTTACTGTGGCGAGGTAATCAAGTTTTCAATGTTTCAATCACATCCTGCAGTTTGACCTGGCTCGGACGTTCGGTGCAGCTCTGATGGCAGCTTTGGTCCACGAGGAGAGCAAGAAGCCACTCGCTCTGCTCTTCTGCGTACCCAGCGATTGTTACTGTGGCGAGGTAATCAAGTTTTCAATGTTTCAATCACATCCTGCAGTTTGACCTGGCTCGGACGTTCGGTGCAGCTCTGATGGCAGCTTTGGTCCACGAGGAGAGCAAGAAGCCACTCGCTCTGCTCTTCTGCGTACCCAGCGATTGTTACTGTGGCGAGGTAATAAAGTTTTCAATGATTCAATCGCATCCTGCAGTTTGACTTGGTTTAGATATTTATAAACTGTTATGAGCCTATATATTTCTCGAACAAGAATTCAACCGTAAGCTCTACGACAATATGTTCACAGGTCGATCTTAGATGCATGTGGTTTGCGGCAGTTTACTTGTCAGGACATATGGTGTGATGTTAAAGAGGATTTCGGGTTTACTCGTCAATTAATTAGAGTGAATCGCCTAATAGAGGAACAAAAAAATGTTGTTCCACCTGCAGCCAAGTTGAATGATCAAGTAGCCTTAGGGTAGATTTATCTCTCAACCCTTTTGTCAACCTATACATTACCGTTAGTACACAGTCATCAATATATTATATTGCATTTTGGAACAGATTACAACATTGGATCAGTTCTACAGATAAAAAAGAACACGTCACCATGTGTTTTAACAATAAATTTGCTCAGAAAACTACTACACAACACAACATTTTCACTCGTAGTCTGTTCGTTCTTGAATAGAATTAATACATTAGATACTATTGACAACATAGGCAAAACATTGTCAGAAGGAGTTTAATTTATAAGCTAGCAACTGAGAGTCTGGAGAATGTTGAACGTATCTAATAGTTTGAGTATCTAAGGGTTTTGAAGTTTTGAACGTAGGTTTTGCAACGTCTGTATTGTTTAACTTTCTCATTAAAAACGATACATTATAAAGTTTAATTTGGAATATTCTCACATCGTCCTCGGCTATATACCTTATTCAAAGTAACCATAAACTATAGCAATCATTTTTTTCAAAATAAATAACCTACTCACAATTTTGATGTAGCAAAAAAAAAAATTATTTTCGAATTCGTCATATTAAAGAAAGATAAAGTGTCTTTAATTTTTACTTGTACACATATATTAAATTAACCTATTATATCAATTATGTAAGCATTTATTACGCAACAAGGGTTATATTTTAATAAACAAAGGAAACTATAATGTCAATTGCTTGTGTTATAATTGAGCTGATTATATTGCCCGGAATAGTGCTTTGTGTGAGAAGGTTATGAAGTCAACAACATCTAATGAGTTTAATGAGTTGACGATAATTAAAACCGTGTATAGTTGTTGATATGTTCTCAAAGATTGATCGTTGAATAATATAAATATGTAGCCTTAATTTCTAAAAACCTTGAACATTTTAAACACTTGTACTTCATTTAATTTATGCTGATATGCGATCTCCCTCTGTTGTACTGTCTCCTTCACGCTGTAACAGGGACTAATTACACAATGTCTTTTTAGTATTATTGATACATCTATCATTAATGCAATTTAATGTATTTGATATTGTTTTTTGGACAGGTTTATAGGTTCCAGATGCAAGTGACCCATGACGAAGTGTTGATCTCAGGCTGCAGGTTCTTCTCTCTCACTCGTTCCTTCATGCTCACTGTAAGATTTACACTTAGATACATGTAAATAACATAAAATATCTTAGAATATATGAATTGTTTTAAAATCTTCTTTAGTCTCCAAATACGTAAGTGGACATTAATATAAATATTATAATACAGGGTCTGAAAATTTAGTAACGGGATTTCTAAGATTTTTAACAGCCTTGTCCATCCTAGCAGCCTTGCCTGACGTTCGAAAGATATGGTCCTTCGAAATGAAGTTGCAGTCCACCATTGCACCAAGGTTGCACGCCGCGTGCCGCCAAGCTTTTGGACCACCTTAATTCCAATTTTCTTTGTGAGAATCACGATCTCGGTCTTGCTCAAAGCGAGCGAATTTTTTGATCGGGCATCCAAATTTTAACAACACACACTACTTGATTTAACTTTACATGGACCAGGTCAACTTTGCTTGCAGCTATGAGACCTGCAAAGTCTTTGGCGCACCAAACAAGAACAGTCTCCTCAGGCACCTCGGATCACAGGAGACTATTGTAAACGACAATCCAAAGGTCCGGACCGAGTATTGAGGCCCTGGCCCTGCGCTGTACCGGAAGTTACAGGTATATTAATCGTCCGCTTTCCGTCTTTTGTGTCGTACACCAACCGTCTAGAGCTCTGATAATTTCTGATGAGCCGTGCTATAAACAATAGGATGCGGAATGTATTTTGCAGCGCATCCAACATATCAACCCACCTCGCCGATTTAAAAGCATTCATGACTTCAAGCTTAACAACAAGCACAACTTGACGGAAGAGTTGGCTCTCACTACGGCACTGATAGCGTCGATTGTTGACCGCCCATTTCTGAATCCGAGAACAAAAATTCCCAGCAGCTTCCACGGTAGTAGTCATGCGGGAGTGGATCAACTTACCCGCAGTGTCAAACGTGATGAGTGGCCTATAATAAGATGACGGCAGATCAGGATCGCCTTTCCCTTTGCTGATGAACACAAGCCTAGCTATTTTCCAAGATGAAGGAACGATTCCTTCGAGGAAGCAGGCATTCGTCAACAGTAACCCCCGATGTAAGTAGAAAACTTAAGTTGAGTCTCACTCGGAATCCTAGCTGGACCAGGAGCTTTGTTGTTTTTCAGATAGAGAGAGATAACAGAGGTTTCAAACTCTTCAATGGTAAAGGGGGAATGTTCTATACCCTTACAAAATCAACTTGCAAGCGTAGTGTATGTCTTGAAAACAACACGGTCAAGATCCTCTTCATGGTGGCATCCTCCATGATGGAAGGAGGAGAGGAGAGCGTCTAGCTTCTGGGTTACAACTGATTGGAGTTGACGTCGTTCTGAAGTTTCCTCCGTCTATTTGTCTTGCTCCTTGAAAGGGCGAGGCAATTAGTTCTATCGTGCATTTTACTACCTCTGCGCCAGTCTCACCTAGTTCAGCAGTATCATTTCGAACTCCCATAACTTTGGTGAACTCAGCCACTTCCAGCTTATTGGTGTTCCAGCGGGTATTCTAAGTTGTGTGTCATGTACATCAAATATGATATATTGGTGGTCACTATTAGAGTATTCTTCCACAACTCTTCAGCTCGAGATCCTTGGTAGCAGAGACGCAAAGGTCACCGCTGGACTGTAGGGGACTGTACCGCTCTGCTCAAAGCGCAGGAAAGTAGCCGTAGCAAAACCGGCCTTGTTCTTAACATTTTACAGTTCGAGTAAAATGTCCCTATTCTGCCTTAATCTGGTACAGGTCTTCAGAGAATGATCGCTCCCCTAAGGGAACAGGATCGTCTCAGATCTTGGATTTTTTTTGCCAGAATGTTCTTGGCACAGCGAGACGGCGCTGCTCCTCCCTACTTTCCACAAATGTTGTAGCCACTTTAATTTTAGGGGCTTCTTCCGCACTTCTCTTTCCCATTTTATCCTTCTTCGAAAGTTTTTTCTTTCCACTCCACTATAGAAGTTGAGTTCAGGATATTTCACCATTTGATTTGTCAGACCAAAAGAAGTAAGAAATGTCATATAAAGTATAATCCTATTTACTTTAGTTTACTATTACTTAGTTTATGGCCTACCTGTCTGTTTGTGTTTTTGAGGGAAGAGTTATACTTGTATTTGAATTAAATAAAAGTATAAAGTTAAACGTTTCAAAACGTATAGTCTAGACCTGTTTTTAATAAATGTTTGAAAACAATATCATATTAGGTTATAAAATAGTGGCCATAAAAAAATTCGAAACCACAATAACTAAAAAAACCGGGAGATTTTGTAAAACTTTTACAAGAGTAGAGGAATACAGGTTACTTTTACGTGAACATTTTGATTGTTTATTCCTCTACGACAAACAATAACCGAACTGTAAATAATTTACTGAGCGCCATTTCTCATTTTAAATACACCAATAGATTTATTAATGTTGTTTAACTTCTGATTAAAAATAAGCCATTAGTCTCATTTAACAGATGAGGTTACTTAGCTCTTTATCCTTACTTTGTATACGTGCATAAATTTTGATTAGAGTACATGTTGTTTTTTCCTTACTGTTACAGTTTTGTTTTGGAAAGTTAATAGTTCATATTTATTTAATGTTTGTTTATAAAAAAATAATAAATAACTTAGGAGTTTATATACCACATAAGTACTTAAACTTTAAGAATCACATCAACAATACTTCCTTAAAATGCCAGAAAGATATAGGAATTATAAAATCCATTGTATGTGGTTCAAAGGGCGCAACACCAGAGTTTGCAGTGAATATTTATAAAAGTTTTGATAAGAAGTAAGTTAGACTATGGATCATTTTTGTTTGGTCATGTCTGTAACAAAGAATTGAAGAAACTAGATGCAATACAAAACCAAGCTTTAAGAATATCTCATTAGGGGCATTTAAGACCACTCCAATCATTGCTCTATACAAACTGAAGCTAACATACTACCATTAAATATCAGAAGATCAATACTTACAGATAAGTTAGTTTATAAAATATTATCAGAACAATGTCATCCTGCATACAGAAGTCTCATGTTTCTCAACATGCTAACTGAATGTAGACCATATTGGAGAAGGAAGACTAAACCATTGTATTTACACTCCCTTACAAAAATCAATTCTTTTGACCCAAACTTATCACTTAAAGAAAGCTGTAAAAACCTTCTGGGACTTTAAACAACCTATATTAACAATGGACAATGAAATAAAATTTGTCTTCACACTCGAATATCCAAAAAAGGTAAGCAACAACACTATTGTAAAACAACGTTTTCTCGAATTAACCTCAGGAGAAAATATACAAACAATCGCTAAAAATATATACAGATGGATCAAAAACCGAGAATGGTGCTGGTGCAGCGTTCTACATTCCAGAATTGGATATCAGAGGTAAATTCTCCCTGCAAGAAGGAATATCCAGTCTACTCAGCTGAGCTTATAGCCATATTGCAAGCAACCTTCACACTCGCCACCATCAGACAAAAAGACATCATAATATTCTTCCGATTCACAAGCAGCCATAACAGCACTGAGTAACGTATACAACTACTCCAAAGGGGAAGGTATTCCGGTGAGTATCATCCATAATGTAATAGACAGTGGCAAGAACGTCACTTTTCACTGGGTTCCAGCACACGTAGGTATTTATCATAACGAATATATAGATAACCTAGCAAAACAAGCCATAGCAGACGGCACAAAATTGTTCAATATTTACATCCCAACATCTGACTTCAAAGCCTATCAACAAAAGGCAGTATGCAGTAGCATATAAGCAGGTATGCCAACGTACACCAAAAGCGGCATGGTACAAAGAAATAGAAAGTACGACAGACTATAGCCTTGGTTCATCATGACAAACTTCAAAAGGTGGGAGATAGTCAATGTAATTAGAATGAGATTTGGGCATGCTCGGGTCAATACAAAGTTGTTTGACATCAAACAATATTTACACCACTTTGTTTAAGTTGTACCCTCGCTGAACGAGAATCCCTTGACCACGTTATTCTACGATGCCCAGCCTACGAGTTTGCGAGAGACCTGCGCTTTAAGATATTAAATAATCTACTTAGATCACATAATATGAATTTGATTGATATATTAAAACTTCATAACATAGAAATATACAAGGAACTCAAACCAATTTTAAAACAAATAAAAAAAAACACATATAGCTTTCAAAGACAGTACAACCAACATATATGTCTTCCTGGATATATGTCTCCCTGGAAAAAATAAATATTCAATGAAAATCCATAGTAACACAAAATAACATATGTATGGCAGAAGTTTAACTCCCAGAGAACCACGAGGCGTCATGGGAATTCACCCGAGCCTGTTTAATTAAACGAAGAGAGAAAAAAAAAGTACACACATACACAGGAATCCATACAAGAAGAAGAACATACACCCATGAAATTTTGATAACTTGCAATATACATATATAAATCAATAGATTTTAAATTTAAGAAAAACTAGCAAACCTATTTTAGAGTTAAAATTAACATAAAACAAATTATCATTTATATATATATATATATATATATATTTCATATTTCTATCTTATATATATATATATATATATATATATATATATATAAGATAGGAAATACATAAACTATTGTAAAATTGAATCATCAGATAAAAAAAATATAATAATTTCTTTAGACCAAATAACACAAAATACATTAAATCTTAATATCAAGGAGATTGTTATGCAAAGTAAGTTTACAACACCTGGAATTATAAAGTGAATTTAGATTCAGCTGGTGACTTTACAATAATGGAATCTTTTAATCTTTTAAAAATATGGCTTAATAAGAGACTGAGAAGAAGCATTTCTCATCAAAGTTAATAAACATTTGAGTTATTAAATACAGTAATACTTTTATTATTTGTATTAAATTAGTGAATCTAGATTTTTTGAATCCAAGAACAGAAAAAGACATTTACTAGATGATGAACACTTGAATATTGGATGACAACCAGAACTCTCAGATCTGCAAAAATTACTACTACCAGTATTAAATCTACATTAAGCCGACAAGGATGATTGGAAGATGAATAAGTGTCAATGGAACATAGAAAGTAAAACTGGATTTGAACTCAAGTAAGATCTACCCCAATTTATGATTCCAAATTTTTTCAAAATTTAAACCTATTTTTTGTATAAATTCAAATTTTAACATGTATCTCAATTTTTCCTATGTTGGATATAATTTGTTTTATGTGCCCATGGCAGTATAATCCACGAAACCCTGTATGTGACAAATAAACTCAATAACAATAATTGTAAATCAAAAGTTTATTTATTTTATATCAATAGCTAGTTTAAGCAAGGGCAAAGAACGGGTTAATAAATAAATAAAGTAAAAAGACAATTTAACATTACTGAGCTTTAAATTATTGTTTATATGTATACGTATTGTAATCTCATACTAGTTGTTAAATATGAAATTTAGTTAGTTTCTCTAGTAACTATAGTATGTTAGAGTATTTCATAAATTAAGCTATTCTTATCTATATTAATAAATATAATTTGATTCAGGTTGCTGGGACAATAGCGACATATGAGATTGTGCTTCTGCAGTTGGGGTCATCTAGTGAAGAGAGTAACAGCGAACAAATAAAATACATTTGTTCTTCAATGATGCAAATTATTGATCAATAGTGACAAGATTCATGTTTTCATTAACATTTAGTCAGGAACGTAGACAACGTTGATAGCCTTCAGCAAAATGACCTTTCTGAGCACCTTAAATTCTCAGTATTATTTTTTATTGGTACAATCGTACTACTATTCAAATTATCGGTATATAAAACTTGTTTAAATAAACAATAACTATACTGATTCTTATGAGTAACATTTGTATACCTTCCATATTGTTTAAAGAATTTTAAGATGACAGTGAAACCTCCTCATAAAGTTTATGATGATATTGACATCTTAGGCACGGAATGTGGATTAAAAGGTACTCATTTTTATTTAAAATATAACAAAAATAAAATGTTAGTTCTCAGCCTGGTTGGTGTCATACAAAAAATCTAAGATATGACGTGAAGTATGATGTGGTAATATGACCCTTCCACTCTCTTTTATAAATGAATTTGCACCACTGACTTTGCAGTTTCAGTTGAACTCTTATAGCTCCCTGAAGTAAGGCACACATTTCTTAAGATATTAACGAATCTTGACCAATTTTCTCTAAGTCCACGATAGCAAGTAGAATTAGACAAAAATCTACTCATCTATTTCTATACAAAAAATTACGTACTGGACTTTCTAAAACTCAAAAATTTCCATCTTAATGTGTCATTGCAAAGTGCCGGGCTCTCGAGAAGCATCTGACCCCAGAACATCGGTCTGACTACATAACTACACTTAGTATTTGTGCTCTCTATTTTCAGGTTCTGTGATAAATTAAAAGCAAAACTACCAATGATATCTTGTTACTATGTTCAATAGCTACTTAATACTATTTGTTATTTTAAATTTATATTAATCACGAATAACAATTAGGAATAGATTTGCATTCAAGTAAACCTGTTATGTACTATGTATGTGTTTGGATGTTATATCTGTTAGTGCGTCATAAGATTATTATAATTGTATTCTCATTGTAAATGTTATAGAATGTAGTGGAATGCGAATGTTACCTGATGTTCTGACTAATAAAGTGTATTGGAGAATACCATTTCCATTCATTACCAAGTAGGAGTACCCTTGAAGAAATTGCAGGATTCAGTTTGTGGTAATTTTCTTTAACAAAATTCGAGAGTTGGAAGCAACGATATCTTTTTCTGTTCTGCTTCTTTAGCTGCGTTGTTCAGCTTCCTTTTAATAGCACATGAACCCGAAAAGGAGTGTTAGAATTTCCTTACAGGGTTTGGTTGAGGTCATTAAGCTTGAAAATAGCGCTGCCAAATACACCAAAGTACGCGACCACAGTTCATCTGCAAAGCAGTCTTTCAATTCAAGGTTTGTGTCAGACAAAATCATTTAAACTTCATGGCGCAGCTCAAACAAACATATCAATACTTTTCATCTCGACAGCCATCTGACCTCTGTGTGCAGCAACAGCTGTCTGTACAAACCACCCATTTCATCGCATAATATTACAAACAATCAGGATTGTAAAGCACGTGCCTTGATAAAGTTCATTGTTTATACAGCTTGGCTCAAAACTTTCTTTAATCTTCTCAGGGCGATTGCAAACAGATCGAGTGAATGTTGCTTGGGCAGCAACTTGTTTTACTCTAACTACAACTCCAACTCCAACGTATCATATGACCATTCCAGCGGCCATAGGCATTGGTACAAGCAACAAAACTACGTTTCAAAAAATTGATGAAGAAATCTGTCGTTGAAGAAGAAAAAATGGTCGCCTGTTTAACGGTACAGTTTTCACTGATCATATTTGTTTTAACACTAGAAACAACCGCAATTTACGAAAATAAATGTTATATCAGCAACAGAAATCAAGATAATGAATAATTATTTGATTGGAAATGGCGATTTTGAGACTCTTTATTTCTGTCACATAACCTTTTATAACTATCAATATACAGTATATGAAGTTCGATTATAAGTGCGTTATGATAAGAATATATAAAATTAAAAAAATCTACCATTTGGGATTTCTTACCTGTGTGACACCATTTCATTTTGGACCTCTAGTGAAAATAGAGCGGCAGACAAGAATTGCCTTTCTTAGGAAAGATTCCTCTATTGATTTTATATAAAACTAGGTTGTTTGTTTATAGCCTACAATGCAAATCGCCTCTTGGCTCCAGGACTATAATAATGGGCGTAATATCTGCAATTCTGATTCGGAAACTGAGCTCTTCTGAGGAGCTGTATATCTAATGTATCAGAGGAATATAAACTTCTAAAATTATATAATTTCTCTGTTGTGTTTTAACTGGTAATGGAACGGTTTGTTCTTGGTATGATATCGTATCTTAGTTTAAGACTGTACATGTACTGTATGTAAGACAACGATTGTTGCAAATTAATTTGTATAATTTCCTTTCTTTATTATTACAGTAATAGAGTTAAAAGTTAAATAATAGAATTTATTTGTATCACTAAAGTGATATATACTTACTTTAGTTATTTTAAACGACGAAGTCTATTTCTCATACATTCATTGATAGACAATACTACAGTTTAAATGTCTATATGAAACTCACAGTAATAATACTTAGAAGTAATAAAAATCTAAAGTATGAGTTATTGGCTAAACTTTAGCTAAGCATATCAATCGTGGGGCTGAAAAACTTCATTTACGTCTATCCGTCTATCCTCCTAGGTGTCTGTATATTTGGACGATATCTCTAAACCGAAATAACCAATAGACTTGAAATTTGCACTAAGATTTATTTATATATTAGTAAGACAGTTCAGTTTGATGCACCGAATTGAAATTTGCACAAAGCTTAATTTATATATTAATAAGACTAAGTTCAATTTTTATGATGGTGCATTTCACTCCAAGCGATTTGACTGAGCGTTAGCGAATATTTCTACATTGGGTAACCATGATGGCAATGAGTAAAAGCAGAATAAATAAATTTGTAAACAAACTGAATCCATTATTTGATATTGAACATATGTCTTTTATTCACAGATCACAAAAAAAGTAGAAAGTTAAAACTCGATAACAAGATTTGATTTCAGCTCACTCTTGCCTTGTATTACCCTCCTTAGCTCATCGGAACTTTTATTATTTGAACACTGCTATGAAACCTAATTTAATGAAAAATGGGTATGCGTTATGTAGCAAGATATTTCGAGAAAGATTTCATTTGTTGACTTAAGTTGTGCGTGAAACTTTATTTCTGCATACATATATTTTCTACATAAATGCTTTCTACGATGGTACCTTTCCAACTATGGAATTTAGCTAAGCGCCATTGAGGGCTATGGCTCAGTAGGCTGACACAGTTTTAATTTTTCTTGCCGGAGGGGATGTAACAATTTCTTTATAATTGTCCGCCTTTCTATCAATCTGTTGTACATCTCGAGAAATGAGCCTTATATTTGTAATTTGCATGCATCCTGAGCGAAATCTGTTACTTTGCATGTAGTGTGGCGTACATCTCCTTGTAACTAGGATATGTCTCTCCATCGTTGACCTGCGAAGCAGGATATATTGCGTTCAGATGGCCACATTTTGTAATAAAATAAATGAACAAAAACCATAAGGAGGAGGACGGCCTTTTAGTTACTCGACCGCCTACCCGAAGTATACCCTTAACGTCCACAAAAGGAGTAAGACAGCTGAGTTCGGAAGAATATCCCTGTTTGGGTGGTCACGTAGCTGAGAGGCTAGAAGTCCTTCTGAGGCGCAGTCAGCGGGGTTATCCTGAATGCGGATACGACGCCGGCAGGACGAGGGCACAAGTTCTTGAACTTGAGAGACGTCATTTGCCACATGTGTATTAAACGATACGATGGGGTTCGCAGCTACACAAAGACTACTGAAGAATCACACCGCATAAAAGTGGTGGAGAAGTTCAATTTGTCTTTAAAATTTGAGAGACAGCATACCATAAGTTGAGCAAGTGAGCACAGCATAGTTCCAAATATTGTAATGTAACATGTTTAAGAGGAGCTACACGAGTGTTCGAGAGTATTTCGCGCACTAGCACTTTGTTATTGGACATCTGACACCGAAAACACAGCACTGCGGCATATACGCTCTTACTTACATCAGAGAAGGCATGTAGTTCAAATTGGTAAGCAAAGTAAATTTCAAAAGAGCGTAGAATCTCAATTTCAGGAATGTTTTTAGAATCCTTAAAACAGGTTTGGCATTTTAAGGCAAGACCAGGGGGAAAGAGGGTCATCTCAATTTTAACCGGAAGCCCATAGCAATTACATCAGACATTTTGCTTGCACTTTGTAAGCAGCTAAAAGTCCACAGGGGTCCTCCCAAATCTTGGCGATGACGTTTAGGATATTGTGTTTTATGGGAGTTACTTGGGGTTGAAATTCTAAGAAAAGTTATCAGAAGTAGGAGATCAGTGAAGTCCGAGGATGGAGACTTGGGGGGTGGTGCCTAGAAGAACGGTAGAGTGACCAGCAGAGGGCTGGTATTGAGTTTGAGACTCTAATACCACATTGTTTGAAGTTGAAGCGTTGTTGGAGACATTAGAGGGCTTAGTCTCTTGACACGGCTTAGTTTGAAAATGTATCTAACTGTGGTGAGGCTTGTGACAAGTTGAGCACGTTGACTGGGATTTACACTGATTAATACGGCGATTTCCTAAACACGACACACAACGTTGTTCTATTTTTACAAGTTGGTACCGTTCTTGAGAAGTTTTCATCTTAAACACTTGAAAGTTATAGATTTTGTGATAATTTTTACCACAGGCAAAACATGGATGTATAGAAAAAGAGAGCGTAGAAAGTAGAGCTACAGTTTTTTTCCCTTAGGGGAAGGCCTCATAAAATACCCTTTCTTAAATTTGATGGGAATGATTGGCTATATTGAGGTGTGGTGTAAACTAGCATCCTCAAAATTAGAGCATTCTTAATTTTAAAATATTATTATACATCGAGTATTATGTAAAGCATGAGATTCGTTGCCAACATGTACACGATAAGCCTCTAGTTTTTTCCTTAAACTATTATCCATTTTGTGAATTATCATTGCAGCGAACAAGAGGTTAGACTCGAAAGTGATGTCACATTCAAGAGCCTTGAGAGCTTGAGTGCGCTCAAAGAATGAGTTCACAAATGATCTGTTCTTGTTGAGTTGGTTGACATTTCCGGCAAATTCGTGATGTGATTTAAGTGGAAAGGTGTCAAACGACGAGGCTTATGATCACAGAGCAGGTCATACGTGATGGTATAGTTTCCACCTGTCAAGATGAGAGATTGCACTAACGTCAGCGGTTCACCACTGAGCGTGGAGAGAGAAGATATTGCATCTTTGCTACATTGGAGAGCGACGCATTGCGATGGACAGTATTGTTGTATAAATGTATTCGGCGAGTTTTCCACCAAAGTTACGCAGCTCCAACTTCTGGAGTCTAACTTGAGTGGTCATAAGTGGCATATGTAGCGGCACTTCACTGCGCGTAGCAGTGGGAGACAACCACGAGGGTTCAATTTGAAGTAAAAGTGTTGCAATAACACTGGAAATTTGCAAAAACAAATCATTTATGATATTTTCATCTTGGCAAAAATTTACCTCTTACACATCATTAGTATGGTCAATGGCGCGTGCGACATTTGCTTCGAATTCACCGCGTTTCTTCTTGCTTCAGTGAGAAAATTAGCTAAAATTTGCACTTGAACAGCTTACCAGCAATCAGGGACCATCTATATTGGCGAGCTCAGTAACCGCTGCTTGGGTGGTTGTCTTCCTTGTTTTTATTATAGCAGTTGACCATTCATACGTCGATAGCTTGATTATTTTATTAGCCATGTTAAATTGCGAAAATTAAAGCAAAAGATATCTAGAAATGAGTACACAATGAGAATAAAAATCACTAGAACGTTTAATGAGAGGGGTGAGCACTGCTCACAAACACTGCTATAATATGTATCAACTTAGCAATTATTAAGTGGATTAATTGGATTATATTACATAGAAAGCCGATATTTACGCAAATATAACAATATAATTTATTTAGTCATAAACTAAGCTGCAGTAGTTAACAAATTATGTGTATATATTGCATCAAAGAGATTTAAAATAACGCATTAATATTTATTTCGTACTTTTAAATGAGATTTGATATGAGAAATTATACTGTAATTTTACTGAAACAATGAATATAACAAATTAATTGTTTGTAATAAACCAAGTATAGATACAAATTGTTTAGAATCAATGATTTGCTTGATGAGTGATTACACAAAAAGCCTAATATATTTCAATAACTAGCTGTTTCCCGCGGCTTCGCACGCGTCTCTTAAGCTTTGCCCGTATATTTCTTTGCCTTCAAATAGTGTTTGGATATTTTAATATACGTAACTACTGTGTTGTAATTGCAGTTTATAATGTGCAGGCGCTTTGATAACTTTTATATATTGCAGTACAGCCTGGTGGTTAGTTACATCAATGGGCATTGCGTATAAACCTTCTACATAGAAAAATACAAATTTTCATAGTGATCGGTCCAATAGTTTCTGAGTCTATAAAGGACAAACACACAAACATTCATTTTTATATATTATGATTGCAGAAACAGTTTAAACAAAATTTGTCGTTTCTCTTAAGCTTACTCTATGCTTTAAAACTATAAGTGTAAAGAAATTTATATATAAATATATTTTTTGTCGCATTATATATGTTTACAAAGAACAGCTGATTAAAAATTTGAAAAGACTCTTTCACTTAATAACATATGTTTGCTGCAATGCATTTCTTACGGGTATTTCTGTAACCAGTGGGGCGGAATCCTGAATCGGGAAAGGGATAAAAAGTATCCTATAACCTTCTACAGATCAAGACGAACAAATTAAAAAAAAAATTAGGCGAATCCGTCCAGCCGTTTGTGAGTGATGCTGTTACACACGAACAGTTTCATTTTTATATATATAGATAGAGTTGAACAGCTGAAAATGAAATGAAATAATAAACTATAAGGAGTACAATTAACTATTATAAATTTTAAAAAGAATTTAATCTAGAGGGAACATCAATATAATATTGCGAGATGAGTGTCTACAATACAAAGGTCAATGTTCTGATCATCGAAGACAACAAGTCTAATCAATCGAGCAGTTTAAAAAATCAAACTCGAGTTTAATATGCAAGATGGTCCTGCGGGGTGCAGGGGTAGATAAATCTATTGTTAGCGTGGAATGCCACTGCCAATTCTAAACGGCCCGCTTGAGGGGGATTGTAGCACACTTGTTATTGAGATTGAACTAATACTCTATTATAAATTACTTGTTGTATAGCATGTGTACTAACATAATGTTCAAACAACAAATGTGAGAGAACGAGAGGAGGAGAGCAATAGCACAACAAAGTCATACATTAATCTATGTGAGTGACAATATGATTACCTTACTAGCTTACATTGACGAATAGAGGTCTGGTACCTTTTTATATTAGACGTCAAAGACTCGGTCCTAATCGTTACAACGAGCGAATGTAACAAGTTTTACATTATAATAAGTTTTACATTATAATAAAACTGGCAAATAAACTAAGTTAAATATTAATCCTGAGCATTATTCTATAGCATTCGGTTCCCCATCGGAACCGAACAGAGTCGTATGAGAGATTGCAGTAAAATTAAAAACCAAAGCATTTGGTCCCGGGGGACCAAATAATGCCGTGTAGGGAAAAGAAATAAAATGAATCAATCAGTTATTTTATAAAAATTACTTTAAACACGTTCAGAGGACCAGTCGGAGTCTCCAATTTTCGACAATTTAAGAAGAGACAATTTGAGGATAGGAAATTTCATGGTATGTGTCATAGACGTTACACACCAAAAGACCACATGGTCTTTCCCAAGCACCACCACAAACAAGCCCCTGAACCAGGCGCAGGAGATCACAGAGAGGTCCAGGGGGCTTCCAGAGTTCCTCACTGGCGGATAGTCCACGCTCACGGGAGAACATACGCTTTAGCACGCACAACGCAGCACTTAAATAGTAAACAAGGGATAACAAAATAGGTAAAATAATAAAGGAGAATGATGAGCTAGAGAGGATGAGATTGAATAAAGAGCAGATAAGAGAATGTGTAGAGGACAACAGAGAACGTAGACACAGGAGTAATAGAGAGGAAAGTCGAGATTGACGATACGTATCTACCTATACAATAGGTGCAGCTCCACTGCCAGCCGAGCGGCGCAAGCACAGTGGTTCGACCGTGAACAATTTAGAATTGGTATTTGAGGGACAATACTGATCTCTCTCGCTTGCTCATTGATTAAACATAATATGCTTAGTTAAATAAAACAAATTACTAAATGTAATTACAACGAAACAGACAATGTTTTATTTTTACAAGAATTTGGACTGGCCGAATACTTAATGATTAATCTAGAGTTTCCAATCTCGCTGACTAAATCCCAAGCCGCCTTTCATGGATTAGGAGCATGTTGCATTAGTTTCATTTTGGGCTGTTTTTACGCAAGGTCCACCCTTTTCTTATAGATATATTAAAAATCTATTTTAAATCTATCTTTTTTATTAGATTTTTTTTCTTTACTCATGGAGCATAATCTTGTGTTGTTGGTACGGAATCAAGATCACTGATATATTGCAGTACTTTATTTATTTTACAATTTACTACTGAAAATGGTTGATTTGAAAGAATAACAGGATTTTGATTTACAGGAAAATTTACAAGAAACATTAAAAACTACAGAAGGAGCTTGTTGCAAATGGGCAGGCGACAACTTCTCATCTGCTGACTTACGGACGTAGGGTACTTTCTCGCCTTGTACAAAGAAATGCGTCTCATCCGAAAAAATCACATTTTTCCACATTTCAATAGTCCAGTCTTTATGATTTTTTGCCCATTGGAGTCTTTTTGACATCATGGCTTTGGTCAATAACTGTTTCTTTTTAGGTTTGATAGCAACCCTCCCAGCTGCGAGCAATCTCCTACGAACTGTCATGTCAGAAACATTGGTCCCACTAGCTCTTAAATCCCTATTAAGATCAACAACGGTCATTCTCGGATTTATTTTACTTTTTCTTACCAGTAATCTGTCTTGTGTTGGCGTAGTTTTCTTTTTTCGGCCACATTTTCCTTTCCTTTTTGGTGAGAAGGAACCTGTATCACGGAAACGTTTGATAATGTCATTCACTGTACCTAACCCTACACTAAACTCACTAGCAATCTGTCTTTGAGTCATTTGTGTGTGTTGAGACAATGCAACAATTTTTGAGCGTTTCCGTGGAGTAATATCCATTGTTGTAGACTGTACGTCTTTGTGACTTGATACACTAAATATGGTAATACACAGAAACTAATATAAATCCACTTATATAACCAGATAAAAACACTTAAATCAGTATGTGTACATATCAGCAACATAACCTCAATTACCAAACATGAACTTATTGCATTCTGGGTAAGCAGGCTGCCATTGAGGGGAAAATTCCCAACAATAGACCAAAATTTCCCTTTGTTCGGATTAATTTGTTCGCCACTGTATTATAACACATTAATAACACTTCATTCCAAAATCTCACAAACCTGGAATATTTTCAACGGAATAATTAGTTCCTACAATACATCGTGTGGCACATTATCTAAGCCTCTTGGGTATATTGAAACTACTTGTGGAAAAACGTGACTCTTTTATTACAAAACTAAGGACTAGTGTACACAAGATTATTCGTCAGTTGATTATGGTCGTAAGTCTTGAAATTGATCAAGAAATCACGACTTTTATATGTAATGAGACAGCGAACTCCGGCGATCATTTTTGTTTAAGTAAAATAAGTACACACAAACACACAATGTTGCGTGTAAACGGAAAATTAAATCTGCTGGTACAATAGGGTAAGATTGTTAAGTATGTTTTATAAATCATACAGTGTGATACGAAATTATAAGTTTATAGATAATACATAAAGAAATATCAAGAACAATTCATCCAACACAGGTTTGAAGAAGAGCTTATGGAACTTTCTAACAACTCTTGTCTAGAAACTTGGTTAAAATATTTAATCATATGGTTGTGCTATCATAAAACAATGTTTACGCTGAACAGTTGATTATACTTAACGGGATGTTTCAATTAATATTCTAAAATTTTACAGACCAAGAAGGGATTTTTCGCTACTTTAGAATCTAGTGCGGCGTAGCCTGGAGGGGCTTTCTAAGTAAAAAATGCCTATATTTATACCAGGCACCCTAAGAATGTCCATGTACAATTTCAGTACAATCGGTTGAGTAGTAGAGGTTGAAAGCAAAACAAACAAATACACTTTTGCACTTTTTATAAACACTATATTTTATTACTGCAATGCACTTATTATTAAAATATGACTGAATATACAGTAAATCATTATAGTAAATGTGGGCACGTCTACTTTACATGATTTCACGAGTTAAGTCAAGCGTGGAATATTTCTTCCTACATCTTCTCGGACTCAACAAGTTCACCGATTTTAAATGTCTGCATGAGTTCGGCGGCGTCAGAGGAGTGGCCAACAGCAAGAAACACTCCAGTTGCATCTAAATTCTTGTATTTGACCAAGATATGGCTTCCCCCAGGATGTTCTCTCAGGTACGAATAGACATTGTAGACACTATTTTGGACGACTAGCAAATTGTTGTTGCTCTTCATATTCTCCTCCTGTATTTGTGAGAAAGTATACTGTTTTGTATTTTCCATCGAGAGCATTACACTTTAAATAAAAACGAAAAATTTACATTTTACAACCACCAAAGTATGCTTTTGATTTGATTAGAATGTTGTGTTGCTATTGACATTAAAATAAAACCGCAATCAGCTGACGTAGAAATACTGAAGAACAAAGTTTACCTAAAGCCTTGAAATGCTCCGAAGAATTAATTTTTGTTGCTTGTATTATCTTGTATATAAATTTTGTATTTTTCATATAACACAAATGTAATCTCAATTTAAAAGAGAATCCCAAGTAATGCAGTTAAAACAGTTTGATTTAAAAGGGGTAGATTGTAGACTCTTGGAGCAATTGGAAAATTCTTTAAATATTACTAAATGTTAATAAAAACACTACTTTTTTCTAAATTGTTTATTTTTTGGACGAGGCCTTTCGAAACCAAAGGTTTCATCTTCAGGCAACTCCACAAATAAATATTTACACATTGTTTGTTACAATTAATATTAAAATAACATAGGCTATGGTGTAAAAATTTAAATACAAAAATTTTGGAAATATTTCAGCCAGTATGAAAAATTAGATTTGACTAGAGTTTAATTTTTGAATAAATTGAGAAGAAAGAAGATTGGAATTTTCAATAGGGCCCTCTTCATTGTTCATGAGTTTTTCTTTATTTCTGTTTATGTATAGTGTTTCCCAAGCATTCAAGTTCATTGGTTTTGTTATTTCTTTTATTAATTTTAGATTTTTAATCGATGTTCTGTGTCCTGATTCAATGCAATGCTTGGCTACAGCAGATTTGTCAACTCTTCCATACTTTGTGTGTGATAAATGCTCTTTTAAATCGTGTTTTTATTGCTCTTTTTGTTTGTCCAATATAAATTTTGTCACAGTCATCGCATCCAATTTCATAAATTCCTGATTTACTATCATTTAAAATTTTGTCCTTAGGGTTTCCTAAAATTTGGGATAATTTGTTGCATGTTCTGTGAGTGACAGTTTTATTTGTATGCTTTTTTAAAGTTTTGCATATTTGGTTTGAAAAAGTGCTGTATGTTGTGCAAATAAATTCATGTTTTGTGTCTTGAGGTGGTCTTAATGTTGTCTTATCTTTTCTACTTTTTCTTTTTAAAGCTTTTTTTAGTATATTGTCAATGAGTTGTGTAGTGTAACCATTGAACATAGCAATAGATTTGATGTAATTTAGTTCTTTCTTGTAGTTTTCTGTTGAAAGTGGTGTATTTAACAGTCTATAAATCATTGAATTAAATGTTGCTCTTTTTTGTGCCGATGGATGGTTAGATTCATTGATGATGAACCTATCTGTATGAGTTGGTTTTCTGTAGATATCAAATTCAAATTTTGTTTCATTTCTAATAACTAATACGTCTAAAAATGGGATACTATTGTTTTGTTCAATTTCATATGTAAATTTAATAGTAGGGTAAAACGAATTTAGAGTTGTGATAAAATCTTGTATGTTTTCATTTTTATTGAATATTGCAAAAATATCATCGACCATTTTCTTGGAAAATATGTCATTTTAGATTTGGCTGTAGTTTCAAAATAGCTCTTAAAAATATTGGCAATAAAACATGAGAGAGGATTTCCCATAGCCGTTCCATCAATTTGGGTGTAGTAAGAATCTTTATATTGGAATGTGCTCTGATTCATACATAAATTTATCATACGGGAATATTCATCAATTATTTCCTTTTGTAAATTTTGAGAAGTTAACCAATCTGTAATTATTTTAATTGTATCCTTAATTGGAACATTAGGATAAAGCGATGTTACATCAAAAGAAACGAGATATTCATCTTCATATAGAACAATGTCTTTAATTGATTCTATAAAATTGTATCTGTTCTTGATGGAAAATGAAGGAAAACTTTCTAAAGTTTGAAGATTTTTCGACAACCATTGAGACAGAAAATATGTTGGGGAGTTTATACATGACACTATTGGTCGAATTCCATTCCCAGGTTTGTGTATTTTTGGGAGACAATGTAATTTTGGAATGGTAGGATTAGGAACTATGAGTTTTTTTATATAATTGGTTGTTAATTAAATTTTTACATTTTTTTAAGGTTTCTGATACTGATTTAGTGTACTTTTGGATTGGATTTTTTTGAAGGATATTATATTGTCCAGTGTTTAAAATTTGTTTAACTCTTTTATGATATTCTTCTTTGTTCATAATGACAATAGTATTAATTTTGTCAGCTTTCAAATAAAATACATTCTTCTGTTTAAGACATTTTATTGTTCTATTGTATTTTGTGTTATGTAATTGTTCACTATTGCCATTTGTCATTGTCAAATAACTCGAATTTCTATGCATTATTTCACGATATTTGGTTGAAAGTCTCTAAAGTTTTTTCTAGCATTCACTATTGTAGGCGAGGGGAAAGGAATCCTAAAGCCAGAGGTAGTAGCTTTCTTAAGAGGGCATTTATTACGTAATATGACGGAGTCGTACTGTAGGTGTGAAAGTAAAGTAAGAAAATTTGAAAACCTATATGTCACTGCTATAAAACAACACGTAAAAAAATCATAGATTTCAATACATTTGTTCATTCTAATTTTCGTGTGAAAAAGGACAAATACCCAAACTATCTCATAACTATTTACGATGAGGTTACATCCATAAAAGAGTTCATATAATTATAATTGGTTTTGATCTGATGAGTGTCTCGTCGATCACCTTTTTATTAGGCTTGCCAGGGCGCTCTATTGTCTTCGGCATTTTCCAAAGTTTAAAAACAAAGAAACGTTACGAATTGCATATTTAAAACAGACATAGTATCCTGTTCTCAGTCATGGAGTCACGTTATTGTGACCGATCATCCTTGGCAAGAGCTCAAAATATGTGCTTAAAAATGAGGTTTGGATTATTTCCGTCCTCTGATGAAACAAAGTAGCAGAGATTATTTCAGATGTGAGAAGATGTTGACTTTTTTATTATTTGTGAAACTGTTCCTTTATGTTTTTATGAATGAAAACATTTTTTTGAATTTTTCCACCAGTATAATACAAGAAATAAAACAATTGCATAATTAATTCATAAACATTTATTAAAGCTATCTTAAGCTGTCTTAAAACAGACTAAATCATTACTATATTTGATAATATTAAAAGATATTTAATTCCTTACCTGAATATATAAAGAACTTTATTTTTAAATTTACGAGTTTCTTTTAAAAAATGGGAAATTTTAAAATCTTTAAGAATTTTTAAATGTTTGTTCAAAATTCCTTATAATTTTAATAGTACGTTAATGAATTTTAAGAAATATTATTCTTATACATCATGTCCATGTTCTAAACATTTTAATATGTTAATGACATATAAAGTATTGTAATCTGTACGTCTGATCCGGCAGCCAGCCAACTTGCTGCACTCGTTTGTACCCTCAGTTTTTTGTTTTAGAAATTATGAATGTTTGTAAACCTGATACAGTGCTGTGTACATTGCTGATTTGCAATCTTTTATTGTCTATTTTATTTTCCTGATCCACTCTAGGAATTAAGTCAAGTCTTACATAACTATTCAATTCTGTATCCCTCATTAGCATAAAACGGACTCGTTGTGTCACGAGTGTATTTTCTAACCAGTGGTTGGAAAATAAGGATTCTAAAAAATTACACATTTTGATAATATATATAATATTTTAAATATATTTATTCATGTCAATATCCTCAGTTACAGGTAGAATATAAAATGTAGTCAGAGTCTGGATTGATTATATAGGTTTAAAGGACGCAAGAGTAAACATATTGTAATAAAAAGTAGATTAGTTTCAAATTGATTGTTATGCAATTATAAATAAATTATTCAAAACGAAATCTCAGGAAGTATTGTTTAGGGACAAGTCTTTTATATGACACCGTTCAAGATCGATGAAAAATAAATTTAATTTCAGTCCAATTATCGCTAGTTAAGATTTTACAGAATACAGCAGTGTAGTAAAATGAGAGACTAATACATAATTTGGTAAGCCTAATTTACATTATTTGCATGACAAAACATACATACATTTTGTATTCTTAAATATAAATTTTGTTTTAACGATGTAAATTAAATTCAGAAACAAAATTCTGAATTAAATTGATAAAAATCTACAATAATCAGACTAATTTATGGTAATTTATGCCATTCTGAAGAATGATGAGGCACGTGAGAGAATGGAATGTATAATTATTGAAATATTATGCGTTATGATAAAAGTCAAGTACTGGACTAAACAAAACAGTACTTTTTCACCTCCATTTAGTTGTCATTTAGGTAAACATTAAAAACCAGTAAAAATGCACGGAAAATAATTAATAAAAACAGTTGTGTAAAATATCGAATAATCTCAGAAGGTAAACGACATATCAGGTTCGAATTCTGTATAATTCTCTTATCACACCCCCTTTAGTAGTATTAAGGTATTAATAAAAAGAGTGAGTCAATCAAAAATCAAAATTTTAAAACAAGTGCCTGTAACTCATTAAACACTGTTGTTACAAAATTAATATCTATCTTTGAATGCCTTTCTTCCGTAACTCGAACTCAGACAACAGTTTTCTCAACAAGGCTGCTAATGACTGTACTGGACCCTCTTATCCTCGGCCCGTTGTGTTTTCTCTCGGAGACAGAGGAGAGATTGTTCGTTAAAATGGCGCAGCTCCTGAACGAGGTCTGAAAATTTTAAACAACTTGTACCTTATGATATGTTTTATTTTTGTCCCGATAAAGAAAATACATAAATACGTAGGCTTGAAAAGTTTACGTTTATCAAAAGGCACATACTTTCGATGCTTGTAATCTACTTTCGGTATCACTCGGGAGGCTGGAAAACTTTCACATCGGTTTGTCTGTTCCGAATATTTTGTCTAGATAAGAATTAATCTTAGGTAGGTATATTTATAACCAACATGTGCACACCCAGGACCGAAACTGTTTTCATACAACTATTACGGAATAACATTTCAAGTAAGCACTTTCCATCATGTAGAAACTGCCCTGTAGTGTCTTAAATGCACGTGTTTTATCTAACATTTTCATTCACACTGTGTAGAAGGAATCGCACACCAGTAACAGTTCTACACATCCAATGGCGTCTATAATCTGTGAGTTTCTAGAAGCTAAAATCCTCAAGAGACAAGCCCGGAAAATTGTATAGCGAAATACTTAAAGACGTTAGGATCTTTCAATTTTCAGTTTATACAAAACCTATGACTAATACTTAGAAATGTAGGCAAATTTCCAAAGCTACAAAAAATAATTATTTACCATGATATATACTGAAGTATGTAAATAGTTGTGATTAATTCTACCACATCAAACGACTGTCTTCCAAGTGTAAGCAATCTATTAAAATTTTGTAAACCATTAATTAGAATACAAATTTGACGCATATGTGAGATACTTCCAGATCAAACATAATCAGCTATTAGGCAAAACATTGACGAATCTTAATCAACTAAAACTTTTTATAACTGATTGGTAGACATCGATGTTTCGATCAAACCTTTATCAAGTTTCTTTAAAGAGTTGAATGTTACGTCTAAGCAAGAATATATATAAAACATAATTCTTATAATAAATAAAGATAATAAATGCAGACAAAATAAAGACAATGAAAAAAATCCTTGACAAGCATTCTGCAAGAGCTAAAAGCGGCATCAAAAGAATTAGAAATATATTATATTATCTAAAAATGTAATACAGGTATTATCTAAATCTACATTGTATACTGCAATAAAGTAACAAAGAAAGTAAAATTCTTTATTGAACATTTGTTTACGCCAACATTAATTTACGCAGATTAATTTACGTATAGTCCTTTTTGTCTAAAATAGTCTAACTCTTATATGTGGAATGATGGTACCATATGGTGTTATAGAGGAAAGTGCAGTATTTTAATAATTATTAAAAACTGACGAGTAGTAGCCTACCGTTGTAATATTCCTAGATTTGGTGAGGTGACTTATAACAACACAACAACAACAGTAATAATAATAATAATAATAATAATAATAATAATAATAGTAAATGTAAATGCTTTGAAAAGCGTGAAAAGTAATTGAAGCCATTTAAGCTAAGAACCCCAGATACACAATACTACACAGCAGGCACACACACAGACATGTACAAGTGTGAGTCTACTCAAGCCACGGACAGTGGTGACTCGAGGATCATTCATAATGATTATTTAGCTCATGAGTTGTAATGGGAGGGGGGCGTATGTCAATGAAGGGCTAACAGGGGGGGAGGGGAGGGGAGGGAACGGACGTCTCTCATCTCGCGCCAGTAGCGCCGCGACGGACGTACAGTGAGCGTCGTGGTGCCGTATATTGTGTCGCCGGCTGGTCCCAGGTACGTACTGTATGTACTCAATACGTTACCAGAACAATATGCGAATTAAAACCAACTTTTGTCTATATGATAATAACAATTATGTGTTCTTGATAAAATACATTTTTGACGATTCACTAATAATTTTAATTTCTAGTGAAAACATCAAAGGTGAAAATTGATTCGAGTAGGATCAAGCTAATATATTTTCTTGGTTCAAACGATCAGTTCTTGAGGATTTCCTATGGAAGTTAATAAACATATTATAATTGCTATGTCCTGATGAAAGTGTTGTAATTTATACTGATAGACTAAGAGGTTAATTCAAAGTAAAACATGTGTAGAGTAATGTAAACCAGCAAAAATATATTCGGAAAGGAAGCCTTGTATTGTTTTGCATTTTATTTATATTATGTTTATTAATCAAAGAATACACAGTAAATTCAGAAAGAAAAAGTCATTAAACAAAAAGTCAGTGATAAAGCAATTTTAAATTATTTTGACAACACTTGTACAATATTTAATCTAAATGTACTATATTGGTTTAAAATATTACATCCGGAGTGTCATCACAACAAACCCTATGACCAATTCTATAGCAGTATTTAATTTACTATCATCGCTTGATGTTATCATATCATTTTATATCTCTTAAAGCTTACAAAATAGCAAACGTGGCACTGTGATGCTTCTTACAATTCCAATTTACTTAGAAAAGTAGCATAGAGTTTATACCTTTTCATTTTCTTACAATCAATAACGGAGAATAAATATGGCTCTGTATGTATTGGCATGTGAAGTAAAGCTAAATCTGAAATAACTTTCCTAATGTTCAATTATTTGTAAAACCGTTTGTGTGAAAAACCTAGCTTAGAAGTAGTTACGACATTAATAGAAACTGTTTGAATTGAGATATACATTAATACTAAGGAATATTGTATGTAATAGTTCAGAGAACAACATCATCTGACTGGATAACAGGATTCTGGATATTTGCCTTCGTTATACCTTTTTGTAACATATAACGATGGCAAATGTCAGAAATCCTGTTATCTTGTTAAACCTTCTATCATCAATAACAAACAAAGAATCATCTGACTATTTTGTCATAACTTAGTTTTGTAGTAACGACAGTGCATGAAAGTTTCCAGTAAATGTTTTACAACAAAATTTTCAGTAATATTTTGGTGAGAACCAACGTTACTAGTAGTGTGTCGTAAGGCTGTTCCAAGTAATAAATTTTAATATTAGTAATAATATATCAAATATTTATTAACTTTCGGATAAATAGCCCATGGTGTAAAAGTAGAAGTAAAAAATGATAGATTTATGGTTAGAAAAATTATGTTATTAACCTAAACCGACCGAGCCTAATTGAAATCGTGTCATTTTCTGTCCATCTGTGCGATAGCTATTTTTTAGAAGGGTCACAAAGACTTAGAACTTGGTACATGGGTCTAGAAAGAGTGTTATTGATTTGGGGATCAACATGAGAACTTTTGGTAGACAGGTTTATAGTTACATAGGTTCTTCTCAGTTGAAGCACTTTATCGATACTAGGATCAAAAGTCAAAGTCCGTCCATTACCTTAGGGCAGGACAGTCCGTCCGCCTGTCTGTCCGTATGTGTAATAATCTCTTGCTGTGTTCTGCCGGATCCTTCGGTACTCCAGGTATTGGTTTATTTTGCAATGTGTACTTTTCGCTCAAGTTTGTTTTTATTGGTTAAATATTAAACATCTCACTAATTTACGCTATCGCAACGTACACACGAATGGTTATATCCATTCCTTCACACAGAGGTACTTTAACAGTGAATAGTGTGATATACATAATCTATACTTGCCGGTATATTCACAGACAGATAAATAAACCGACAAAATGTCTACTTCCGGATCTCTACGTCCTATTTTAGTCCTTTTAAATATTAACTTTCTTCAAAGAAAATGTTTTCATGTTTACATTTACTGGATGTTTTGCTTTTCACTACTGTATAGATCATCCAAAATTATGAATGAACGATTATGGAAATTGAAAATTTCAGGATGCAGCCAACGAAACATGATTTTAGATTTTCAAATACACTATTTTGGTTTATAATTGTATTTTAAAAAAATATTTAGTTTTATATCATAAACTGTAATAAACATATTTAGGGAAGTTATAATTCTAAAACTTGTACAGTCTAACGTTAATTTATAGTTCAGGACCATACTAGTGATCTTACACGAGTGCTACAAACGGCAAGAACTCTAAGATAGTGACGTATTCACTGCGAACAACATAGAATTGACCTTGACTGTAAAGGTGATCAGTATCAGTAGATGGCAACGGGACTGGAAGTGTCTTTTCCTCTCTGCCAATATTCTTATTGTACGAGTTTAGCCTATCTGCTGTCTAAAAAGCTATATTCTATATATCTAACTTTTCAATGCAATATATTGAAGTAGCTTACTATACAGTTAGTTAGAAGTAATAATATATATAAAAAACACAATATAACACGTGTGATGTAAAAGATTAAATTCAAATTATTAATATAAACTAAGTATGATTAACCATATTTAAAATTTAATCTAGTTGGTAAACCCTCTAATGAGCTATTTCTACATGATCAATTTAAAGATTTTTTGGTTTAAACAAAATTTCTTTTCAGCTTTTCAAAGAAAAGAGTATTAATAGAATTATATGTTATGCTAGATCATGATGCATGGGCCAAAATAGCATTAGAATGAGAGGTTATTTCGTTACGATTATTATTCGGTTAAAATAGGCATTTACTATTAAATTCATAGTTGAGTACATTATATGATTATTACCAATTCTATAACAGAGCAGACAAAGCTGTATACGGTGCTGTGGATATCTCAACCCTCGTATGTTCACATGGAAGCAACCAGAGCAAACTAACACAAACACCAATAAACACTGACACTGATGGAGGTTACGTCGTGTCCGGGGCTACGAAGCGTAGTAATATCGCTGTGCTCGCTTTGGTGTTTAACGTAGCGAGAGTTAGGCACGATGGCCGGACATGTTCTTTGGTGAGCGAGTTCATTTGCTGACTCACTCGGTAGTTGTTTTGGCCTAAGATTATTCATAGATCTGGTGAAGTGTTGGGCTTATTATATAACAAAGATGCATTTTACTAGATCCAGGTTTGAACGATGCTATATCGTATTTGTGATGTAATGGCGCAGTGTTCGTGAAGCGATTCATGCGATAGTCGCTGAGCAATAAATAGTATAGCAACTGCGACGGGAGCGATTCTGCTTGTTTTTTGGAATTATCAAGATTTAATACGGTTGTAACCATAATAAGCTGTTTTCAAGCTGCTATCTCTAACTCAAATTCAAACTCCAACATCTTAGATAGTTCAGCCATCGGCATTCTTAGGAAGTGCAGAAATTCTTAATCCCTATCCGAGAAGTGCGCATCCTCTGAATTTTCGGCGTCAATGGCCGATTTATTCGACCCTTAGATGTTCCCGAGAAATGGTTACATTTATCGGGTTCACAGTTTCTCTGTTAAGTGCCTACCTAGTACTAATAAAACAAATCTCATCAATTTAGTCTTTTATGAATAGTTAAAAATATTGTAAACTTAACTAGTCATTGAATGCTAGTGAAGAGAAATAAATACACACAGATTGCTTCCATTTAATATGTTATTAATGATTAAACTCTGTTGGTTTATAAGTTTATAAGGATTAAAAACGAATGAAATGGATGAATCAATCAGGGAATTCCTTATTACATGCGTTTAACGGATTGGAACATAATAATTTATGAAACGATAATTATTAGTGAAAATAAATTTCCTGGAGTGATTTCGACAGTTTAAGTAGTAAATTCACAAACTTCCACTAGAGTTGGTATATCGAGCTGTCAAATTTGCATTGTTTACACTTTCAAAAAATCTTGAATAATACAATAATTTGATTATTGCTATGATTAAATCACTGGTTTATCTTAAATTTAAAGATTAATACTTACAATATATTTGAATAAAGGTAGTAAATGTTAAGATCTCACCTAAGTTAAAATTTCTTCACCACGGGTTTTAAATTGAGAAATGGGATGAAATGGGATATCTGTGCTGCATTTGCAGCCTAATAAACGTAAGCCGTTGGTGCTTAAACACTTGATTTAATGGGGATTTACAAAAGACTTGGCACCGTGCCCAGAGTTTAGGACGCCAGCCCCGTTGAATCAAGAAGAAGCAGGAAACACACAGTACAATAGTGGTTAATACACATCAGTGTCTTTGATCCACAGACTTCCATCTTGAGGTCTCCTTTGTGGTTGTTATACAGGGTTAATAAAAAGTCTGGAGACCCCCGACTAATATTGTAACGGCTCACACGAGAAAAACAAAACTCGCCACACATTTATGTTATATTACGAGGTACTTTTTGGGCATAATTACTGCTTCATTCACAAACCCAAAATGGGGGATTTTGGGGGCAGCTCAAAAATTTTAAATGTAAAGCCCCATCAAGTGACCTGTCATTTTCAAGCCCCTGATAAAAGAAAACAAACAACGCAAACTAGAGGTCTCTATCTTAACCCAGTAAAAAATTACTGCCAATTGAAAATTGTATAAGCCAGAATAAACTACTTACAACATAGGAATAACTAACTTTTGGGGCAGCTAAAAACTGTCACTTTTAAGCACTTTTAAGGATCCCTGAGAAATCCCCACTTCTCTTGACAAAGCAGTTGTTGACACATGCGGGTTTTCAACAACAGACATCAACACCTCCAGACAATGGTCTTCAGTTCTTGCTGATCTCGGTCTTCCAGACTTAGGCCGATTCTTCACTGAGCCTATTTTTTTCAAAACGTTTAATTGTTTTTTCAATAGCAGATTTTGATATAGGGTTTCTATCAGGAAATGTTTCATTAAATAAATGTCTCACTTGTTCATATGATCGAATTCTATCACCATATCCACGCATCATTAACAATGTAAAATTAATAATAAAATTAAGAAATAATGTGACTCAAGTCAGTACGGCAAGACACTGATGGTATTGAAAACATGAAACAATGATAAGACTAGTGTAAACAACTGATACTTCGGGACAAAGTTCGTAACTTTGGAATGTAGTCCTCCTGCAGTTAGGAATTCTCAATATTTTTTAAACTTTTGTTATTTCCTAGATTTGATATTTAAACCCATACTTCGTTTTGAGTTTGTTTTGCCTTTTAATACCTAACAAATTAGAGATCAACTGAGTGGTGCTTAAAGTGACAGTTTTTAGCTGCCCCAAAAGTTAGTTATTCCTATGTTGTAAGTAGTTTATTCTGGCTTATACAATTTTCAATTGGCAGTAATTTTTTACTGGGTTAAGATAGAGACCTCTAGTTTGCGTTGTTTGTTTTCTTTTATCAGGGGCTTGAAAATGACAGGTCACTTGATGGGGCTTTACATTAAAAATTTTTGAGCTGCCCCCAAAATCCCCCATTTTGGGTTTGCGAATGAAGCAGTAATTATGCCCAAAAAGTACCTCATAATATAACATAAATGTGTAGCGAGTTTTGTTTTTCTCGTGTGAGCCGTTACAATATTAGTCGGGGGTCTCCAGACATTTTATTAACCCTGTATAACACATCACTGTATGGAATGAAAATATAGTTTTAAGATAGTAACAAAGATAATTAAGTTAGTTTTAGAACGACTTTCATATATAATTTGTAGGGGGAGGAAATAATAATTATGACTTTATATTTGTTAGGCTATTCTAAACAACCAATGGTGTAAATGAGTACTTGATTAAATGAAAATAATGTTAACTTGCAGTAATTAAATGTCACATTAATATACAAAAACTTTATATAAATATTTTTGGTGACGTATATTATTATTAAAGATGTAGGATTTATGAAATCTCACAGTTACCAAATGTTAGTATCAAATCATAAAGAACTCAAATACAGCATAACCAGAACAAATGTATGTAATTATATTTTGTGTTTATTTCATGTATAGGGTGAACTAGACCACCTGGGCCACTGATTGTAGTGGTATAAAAATGAAGTTAGAACCTCAGTTTCAATAGTACTCTCCTATTTTGTGGCCAAAGAATTCAATAGTATTGTTTTCAACCCTCCAAAATTTCTGTAAGGATTATTTTGGGGTGGGGATGAGGAATTCATTTCCGGAAGAATTTCAACGTTTAAAACTTTTTACATTAAAAAAGTGTCAACATTTTTATAACTAAAAAACATTAAATACAACATTATGGTTTGCATTACACCAAATTTATAAGTACTGAAAAAGAAATCTTTTAGTATTTAAACATTAGCTTTACCCCAAGCGGTTTCGCTACTGTAAGAAAAATAATACAATTTCAATTGATTTATCCAATTTGTTTTCAAACAATTAACACTCTATACAAAACGTCCTTATAAACATTGTTGTAGATTCTCAAATTCTTATTTTCTTCTAATACGAAGTCCACTAGCCCAATTTCAATGTATGTCCGTGAGGATGCAAGGCGGTTTGCTTTATCCTCATGTTCTTATATATTTAGCTTCTATGAAATTTTACCGTCAACCTTTATCAGCTGATGTGTGCATTGTTCTTCTGGTAAACAGTAAGAATGATGCGTGGGTTTTAATTGTTATAAAACTTAACCTGTTGTAATAACTTTGAAACAGCCAGTTCAGTAACGAACATGCAGATGATAGCTAGGAAGCATTTATCTTTGACGATTTGCAACGGTTTAATTACTCTGTTTCTTAAACTTACTCACCGTAAATTTACTGTAGATTAAAAAAAATTATATTTATATTAAATTGCTTATACCAGTGTGAGGCGTTTGATATGTTGATGGTTTATCAAAACCTCACTTCAGGAACTGCATTGTACATAGGACGTTTTCTTGAAAGACATCACTACTCACGAAAAGTATTTCAAAGTATAGCTGATCGTATTCGAGAAACTTGAAGTGTGCATTGTGACCACAATAGAGGTAATGTTTCAGCGGCTGAATCTCGGTTGAGTTAAAGGACGGTTTTGAGAATCCTTTTCCAAAACAAGAAGCACCCCTACAAGATATCGCTACATCACGAGCTTAGCGAAGATGAAACGTATCAAGTTTTGTTTATGGGCCCAAAAGAGAATGGATGAAGACTATGACTTCTTTAATGATGTCCTATGATGTGATGAGGCAACATTTACAAGTAACGGTGAGGTGATCACCGTAAACATGCGTTATTGATTCTTCGAGAATCCACATTGAATGCGTAGACAATCAAATGTATCGGATGGTGAATACCTGGTATGGCTTAGTTTTTACATTGCAGTACTTTTTATGATTCAATGGTTATTGAAATTTAACACGGAAATTGGCACTTATACAAATTTAATTAATGTAAATAAAAGTCGTTTGACAGGTATTTGGTCTTCCAATCATATGATAGTTTGGTTATTTAAAAGCATAGGTGTCAGATACGGCTAAGTACTAAATAATTGAATTTTGATGAGTTATTGTACAGGAAAATACATTTATAATTATTGTTTTTACAAGTGTAGAAAATAAATTGAGTTTTCAGAATTTCGTAGTAATTATGACAATGCTTTTAATATGAGATTGTTACGTTTTTTATTTACTAAATTAAAACTTTAAATTAGGTACATAAAAAAAGTTTAGAATCATAAGACAAAATGTTTTGGTTTTTGAATTTAAAACGTGTTGAATTTTAATAATACACATACAACTTTGAACAAATGCTCATTTTATAATATGTATTTCCTTGTGAAAAATTGAATCATATTTAAAATTAAAAAAAAAACTAATGAATTTGGGATAAAAACAAAAACACCAATAATGTTGGTGCCGCTTGTCACTAAAAGAGATGACCTGTCATAATTGGTTGGCACTGACATGGCGACGTTCTCGCCTCTAATGACCGCTTTCCCTCCAATACCGTTTAACCACCAAACCAATGTCTTAAACCAATAAATATCTTCCGGAACTTTGAAACCAGAACAAGAAACATATTTGACACTTTGTTAGCCGTAAGTTGTTGTTCCCGTGTCTTGTTTGCACCCACTTCTAATTTAATGTTGTAAAGGTAGGAAATAAGTTTCAATTGATTAGAAAAATAAAGGAAATATTCAACATATTTACCTAAGAATAAACTTCATACCTTTATGAATGTCTTAATCTACTTTTTCATCTCAAGTTTACTTTTGTAATAAATATTGCAGTAAAGTTGTAACGGTGATCTTTGAAAATTTTTATAACTTCATAATGAAGAGAGTAACCAAATATATTTTAATCAAATGTACACATATTTTAAATGTATATACAAACTTTTTGGCCTAGGCCAAGGATAAACATGAGATCCACTTAACAGATTAGAATTCAACATAATCAAAGTTAATTATATACCGTGTTCAAAAGTGTCATCGTGACCATAACTTAAGAACGGTTAATAAGTTTCTCACCTCGTTTCGCTATATGTAATAGCATACTTCGATATTTTTAGTTACCTGTAACTTCCCAAAATGGGGGCAAATTTGTTTTCTCTATTAAACTCAAATATTTTAATTGAAAACTATAAAAACATTAAAGATCGCAGTGGAAGAAAAAACCAACGAAACTACACAAATAATGTACGTATTACTACTTTGTCCATAATCAGAACTTTCTAAGCACACGTAAAATATTTAATTAAACACATTCTAAGAGATATATCAGTTAAAATATGACCGATGAAAAATAATTTCAATATTTTTCTAAACAAAAATCTCAAAAGGTATTAAGCAATGGTGATTCTGTTAAAGAGTGTCTGTAGTGATAAGTGAACAGCATACGAAAGGAAATCTTATTTTAATCTTCATTTAAGATACCAACCGATGGGTAATCCAATTTATGTTTTAAATCTTTGATTTACTCTCTAAATTCAATTTGGGGAATGAATACATTCATCCCCAGGCGTCTTTTTAAATAAATAACAAGTGTCAGATATCCTTATAATGAAATTTCACGTGGGGGCTAAGGCGGTTAAGAATCAAACAATAAGCTGAAGCAAACTTCCTTGTAATAGATGTCAAGAAGTTAGGGCTAAGAAGCTCTTTCTGTCACAGCATGGAGACCAACGGCTTAAAGGTAACTTCTGAACCACCGTGACCAACGGTCGGGCAGGTGAACTGCTTGTGAGGAGAGGATTGCAAATCTTTATTACACTTCAAAGTAATAACTTATATCTGCCTTTATGTACGGAACTTTTTAATGATGGACTCGGTAAAAAACAAGCAGACTTAGCTACCAAAGATGTTCCACGACACGGGCAGGCTTAGGTACCTGAAGTCCGTGAAACGGTGAGGCTTCGCTACCACAAGTTGTCCCGTGAAACAACAAGGGTTAGCTATTTGAGGTTGTCCCCCAAAATCAAGCAAAAGTGTTTAGTTGGAATTGTCTCAAAAAAGGACAGAGATTTAATTTGTTTCATAATTGGTATTTGTGGTACAAAATATACTCGTTTTTTATCATACTACATTAAAACCAACTGTACTTACATGAAGACATTATGTCTGCAATATTGCTCATATTTGTATAAAATAAAAACTTTTGTTACACTATTGAAGTACACTTTAAAAATCACCTGCTTAATAGCATCACCAAGACACTCCTTCCAGTTAAGTTGAAAGAAGTTATTAAATTTTATGATAACATACATATTAATATTTATGTCTTATGGGATGTATAATAACCAATATCTCAAAAAGCGTCTAGTGTTCAAACACAATGATTATTATCCAAAGTTTAGAAAATATAGAAGCATTCAAGAATATTTCATTTTCTCTCTAGATCCAAAAATAACGGCGCTGTAATTTTTAAAAGCTAAACGGCCGCTTTATTGGAACTAAATAGCGCACAAAGCTGGTTAATGACCGAGATATTTATAAGATCCATATTTGTGTAACTGTCATCTCTATCCGTAACTTTTACAATCATACTCGTGCTTATATGATGGATGACACCTAACAAATAATTAACTCAAAAACCAATTTTAAAACTCAACCCAAAATCTGATATTTTAAAATTTCTATACAAACCTAAGGGAAATACTTGTATATTACAGTGGAAATTCATAAGCCAGAAATGTATACAGACTAATACAGTCCACAGACACCAGTATTGCAACAACGAAGATTTTTCTATTCAGGTTGAAGCTGCAACTGCAGCATATAATAGTAGATGAACAATTGGAGTAGTTGATTTGGTATCGAAGCTGAAGGTTGACACGTTTTGCAGAGGTACGTGTGTGATACACATCTTTGGTGTCTAGCATACATAGGACGCTATTTGAATCACAGTATATTTTCACAAACTATTATAATCAATATGAAAGAATAACAGAAATTCGGACATTAGCCGTTGTTATATGTTACAAAAATAGACACACTATTTTCCGAAAATAATATATGAACTGTTCTTAAAACGTCAAACTGTGCCAAGTTATTTTGTGTAGTTGTTTTAAATGGCGTAGTCCAGTCCGAACTAGTTCCATGTCGTGTTTTAAGAAACGTTTGAAATGTTTGATAAATCGTATTTATGTAAGCCGAGCTACCAGCCTATGAAAGAATTTTGAAATTAAAATAACATTAAGTTGTACGCTACTGCCTAGTTAAAAAGTTAAGTATGCATGTACATTTATAAAAAAATCAATACCACCAATTTATTTTTAATTGTTAATTTTCGTGCAGGTTTTTTATACCTACAAAAGGAGTCTGATTCCACCTCTTGAATCGTGATGCTTCTGTTTAATATAGTATATATATATATATATATGTATACATATGTATATATATATATATATATATATATATATATATATATATATGTACTTGTGTGCTTGTGTATGTCACTGAACTCCTAAACGGCTGGACCGATTTTTATGACATGTGTTGTGCGTCTTCAGGTGGATTCGAGAATGGTTTAGATTTAAAATTCGGTCCAATTTAAATTGTTAATTTAAACAATTTTTGTTTCTAAACTGTTGTTGATTTTGGAGTGTTTTATACTGGATCCGGCAGACTGCGCTACGACACATAATACTAAGTGAACTGATTCTTTAAAGCTGTTAACACTTTCAAGTGAAGTTCATTAAAGAGCCAGAACAATTTGTTTACATTACAATTTTAGAAAATATTTTATTATTATAAACTGCTTGGTCAGTAGTGTAATGCAGATTGCAAAGACGAAGTTATGATCTAATTTTAAATTTTTATTGCGCCAATGATCAATAAACCATCTAATGCCACAGAAATGCTATTTATAAGCTGTTATAAAAAATATCTTACTGTTCGAAGCTGTGAATGTTTGCACATAATGTAATCGAATCTGGTTAGCTCCTTTGACATTATGAATTGCATTTTATCCGTAGTTGAAGAAAAGCAAATGGGGATAACACACTCTTGCCCTTATTTACACTAGAAGCATATACCTTTATACATATTTATTAATCGGTGAAAATAACAAAATCACTTAAGTACCAAAAATTAATCCAAGTTGGATTCCGAAACCAACATATGAGACCATTTTTTTGGTTAGTGCAACAGCGTAATTAAATTTTGGAACCGTAAGTAGATTAAACCGGGAGTGGATTTAAACGACTGGAACCGACTCATATTTGACCGCAGCAAATGTTTAGTTGTACGATACACTTTCGTCATTTAGACAAAGAGGCAAACTGTTATTGTTATTGAAATCGTCGGAGAACTTCAATAAATTATTATGGCATGTTGGAGGGAAATACGAATCTTATAAAAACTGTTTCGCTTTACGACTTCAGTATCCAAAACACTGTTCTATAAACTTAAATATAAAATGGATCAAGAGATTGGAATAGCTTTGAGTGACTATCGATTATCTCAGGACTGTTTATTATGTCATAGAAAAAGAATACATGAATATATTTTACGGATTTTCAACAGGAAGTTGCGTGCAAAGCCGCGGGTAACTGTTAGTATATATATATATATATATATATATATATATATATATATATATATATATATATATATATATATGTACAATATATGACAAATTTCAGAAATACTGTTATCCTTTAAAATCATTCATAATTCAGGATTTTTATAAGGTAGCAGAATGTAGACGGCTTTTATAAAGTTTTGTATTTATTCCCCAATTATCTGTTTTTAAATTAATTATCAACGGACAGGAAATAATTTAGAGAGTGATTTCGAAATTGCATTTATGTTACTAAGCGTAACTTATATTCTAATAACTATTACTTATTACGAGATCCTGCTCCCTCGACCTTGGATGTGATGCACGGTTTCCATAATTAATTAGCTGGAACACTTTTAGTTGAGTTGTGCCAAGTTATTTTATGTAATTGTTTTAAATGCTGTAGTCCAGTTACCGAACTTCTTCCATGTCCTATTTTAAGAAATGTTTGCAATAATCGTCTTTCTGTAATATGAGCTGCCAGGCCTATGAATGAATTTTGAATATGTCTTATCATTCTGTTTAAGATAGAAATCCACCTGCACATAATTTGTTAACTTTTTAAAAGTACAACAGTTTTCTCGACATTTTATTCAATTATTATACTTTTACAGACTATTTTTGATTAAGTACAAATTACTAAATTATTAGTCTTCAGCAAAACTTGATCAAACTACATAATCGGTTGGCAAGGACAGTCAGACGTCATCATGTTTTGAAGGGATCTGATCAATGTTTGATGAGACCCGATGGGAGATTATCAAGTGGGCAGGTAATATTTGGAGTAATAAAAGTGAATTTCGTCAGCAATATAATATTTGGAGTAATAACATTGTCAGCAATATATAGGCAAACTCAATCACCTTTGTTAACAATTCATGTGGAAATACAAACCTCCTTTGTTTGCTATCGGTGATTGGCAATTTCATTAAAAATTATTGTAGGTCTAAGACCTATTTCCTCACATACCGACAGTAATATGTCTGTTGTTTTGATATTTACCATAATATGTAAAGTGGCATTATATTGTATATGAATCTTCCAATTTAACACAAAGATAATTTTGTTTCCAATACTTTTTTAAGGTGTTGTGAAAATCAATTGATTTGTAATGGAATAATTTACCAACGAGATATTTTATAATCTCACAATCAACATGGTGTCTTGAATACCGCACGGATCTGTAGCTTTTAGAATTTTGAATTTAAACTTCATTATATATATGTTATATATAAGTTTATTTATATTTACATAAGTTATGTGACTATGTAAATGAATATTGAGAATTTTAACAAAAAAAGTTTAAATTCAAAATTATAAATATAATATGACTGTAAAAGTCTTGATACATTAACACTACACATTTGAGCTAAAATAAACATTTTGTTGATTTATTTATATATATATATATATATATATATATATATATATATATATATATATATACACTAGCGGGCCCGGCGCGCTTTGCTGCGCATTTCAATAATTTTTTGCAAAAGTTGCCCGCGGCTTCGCACGCAATTTCCCGTTGAAAACAGTACACTATATTCACTTATTCTTTTTCTATCACATTCTAAACATTGCTGAGATAATTGATAGTCGTTCCATCGTGAGCCTCTTGGGCGTATTATGAAGGTATGTACCATATTCCTGCCTCTATCTAGCTGTTACCCACGGCTTCGCACGCAAATCTTAAGAACCGAAGTCCTTATATTACTTAGTAAATTTTTTTTTTACTATAATAAATTTTAGATTAAATTAGTTATATCTCCGATGCCACGATTGAGCTTGCTTTGTTGTCTCGATCGAGAGAATATGTACACACGGAGTTTTGAGAACCATACTTCTGTCAAAAAAAACAACTAAGGTTGATTTTATAACATTCTTTATATTTGTAGCCAACGTAAGATAGTAATTATGATATCTGCATTGCTCTTCTGATCAAGCATGAGCATGGTTTATATTAAATAAATATTGCAGTTAAAGGTGAATTTTTACGTCAAATTTGAATTGTATTATCTGGATAGTAAAGTCTATGTTTAACAGTGATTGCAGAAACAGTTTAAACAAAATTTGTCGTTTCTCTTAAGCTTACTCTATGCTTTAAAACTATAAGTGTAATATATGTTTACAAAGAACAGCTGATTAAAAATTTGAAAAGACGTTAACATATGTTTGCTGCAATGCATTTCTTATGGGTATTTCTGTAACCAGTGGGGCGGAATCCTGAATCGGGAAAGGGATGGGCATAGCTTATAAACCTTCTCCGTGGAAAAATACATATACGTACAAATTTTCATCATGATCGGTCCAATAGTTCACGATTCCATAAAGGACAAACATACAAACATTCATTTTTATATATATAGATATAGATAAAACTGTTTTAGGCAGAAATCGTAATTAAACAGTTAAATGCCACAGTACTACGAGAAAGTTTGCGCAGAAGTTGGCTCGATCGAAACCTGTACGTGACCAAAGCCGCTGAACCATTCCCTGCAAAAAGTGTGGCAACGTTGCGTCGCTATAAAAGTTTTACCTTGAAAAACTGGTGGTAAAGCACACGAATAAAATAAAATACGCCTTATATTAATTCTCTGTGAATGAGGCTGCCCATCATCCTTATATATCAGCGAACGTTGCACTGGCCAATGATATCTAACGTGAGCACTCTAGAAATTCGAGTGTTCGAAACACACAGCGGCCTGACCATGAGTAAGGCTGCGACTTTATAACCGATATTTGTGTCATGGATTTGATTCCTGAGGAGGTCACTAAATCAGTGCAATGGGTTTGGACTGTTTTTCTTTCATATAGTGTGATAGTATGTCACATAGTTTTAGATCAGACAACATATTCATGCCGTAAGAGCTGAAAATATCGAGATGCTTCACGCCCTGAATTCGGACTGTTTTACAGCAAACAATGCGAGGTAGTCCTGTTACTGAGGCTGATTTCTGATTTAGTGTAAAAAACGAGCCGAGGTTGGAAAGTTAATAGATGGCCCAGGTTGTTGTCTAAAGTGAAACACCTCAGCGGTAACCAGAGTATGTCAACAAATCTTTCTGAAGGAAACAGGATTTTCCGAACATTTGTCATCGTTCAGTGAAACAAAATATCAGTAACACTACGTTTCGAGATCTGCAATCTGATCTCTTCTTCAGGTAAATAACTAACCTGTACATAATTATGAACTAGGTTGTCTGTTTCACTGAACGATGGCAAATGTCCGGAAAAAATCCTGTTTTCTTCACATCCTTCCATCGTCAAAAATAAACTTTAAACAATGAAAATCTTTCTACCACGATTAACAGAATACAAAAATCCAATGTCCAATGAGTTTGGGTATCAAGGTTCTAACTCCATGTTGTACCAAGCCATTGTCTCTCATTGACCAAAGAAACGTCTTATAATATTAGAGAGGAAACTGAAACCATAAGGTTAAATGTACGCCAGATGTTGGGGACAGAGTGGGAGGCTTCAGGATCGCCCCACGGCGTAATGTCTGTGCCCGGAGAGAGACTCCTAATGTTCTGGTACTGGGATACCGATTTAGAGATAATGGAGATAGAGAGTCTCACAAATTTCAACCCTCTAGGTGACCCCAATCAATAGTTATCGTACTTAGAGAGAGACAGAAATGGGATTCCACTACTAACAATCGGCAGGAGTCAATGAAATGTCATCTTTTTTAATCACTTTTATTTGAATTTATTATTTTTTGCAGACTCAAAACATAAAATATAGTGCTTGTTAATGTTTCCTGACTACTAAAATGTCACTTTAATATTTGTTTTTGTAAAAAGCTCTTTCGAAAAACAGTACTAGTGACATAAAGAAAATTTATTCTCGTTTTAATCAGCTAAAAATAGTTGAACTATATAAAAGTTGAATTTTATTAGTAACATAATTCTGTGTTTTATTTATTCAAAGAGGAATCGATTGATAACTAGAGTCACTAATAATTCTATGGCCATTATTAGAATTCCATATAATACTTACTTTTTTGTGTTTTTCTTTCTTTTTACCGCCAGAAACTAATTTACTATAAATAAGTACATTATGTGTGTAATTTAATGTATAAGTTACTGACATTTTCAGGGCATCTTGGCTATTGTGTAATTATATGATTGATATTGGGAGAAGACACTTGAGATGAGGATATGGAACTCTGGTACAGCTATGTCAGTAATCTGGCGGTTATGAAGGATTTCTTCAAATCTAATTTTGTTTGTACACATTTCAAAAAGATAAAGTTTGGATATCATCTTGATGCAGAAGAATTAATAAACTATACTGTTTATCCTCCTTCTAGTCAAAGACATACAGCTTACACACCGATAAATTCCCTGGCGAATAAATCGCTTCTTCCATTTTCAGACTTTACTGACAGCTCACCTCCAAAGCTTATTGTGTTGTCTTTGGGGACTGAAGCATGTTTACTTCATGCAGTAAATCTCGCTGGGAACGAATCTTCTACTATTAAGATGTTTTTTTTTCAGTACGATTGAAATGAAACAAATACGGCTTTATTTGAGGTGAAGTTATGGCCATGAGTCCTGTCTTATATTTAACTTTAATGTTGAGGTTACAATCATATTACATCTTCATAGAACACCAATGATGTTTATAAATTTTACCACCTATTTGTCTTTGAGTGTAGATCCTAAAACACCAATATTCCAAAAAATGTCAAATAGTTTAAAATCTCATCGTAAATTTTGTGTAAAGCTATAAAATTACAATACAGTAATTGAAAAGCTCTTGAGTTACGAAGTTGATATCTTAAGCTTCTCATATTTTTCGAGACAAAGTCCTAAGAGGAGTAATCGCACATTTCGAGAAGATATTTTTTCGAGAAGTATTCGCTAAAAATTGTTTTTTTATTGCATATTATGTTGATAAATTATTCAGAAACGAAAGAAAACGAGGAAAGTAATTGAAACAGGAGACATAAGGACACTAGAACACTAAATACTTACATATATCCCACAATATTGTTGAATACTACTTCTATAACATAGATATTGAATCTTTCGTTGTCACCTTATTCCTAGAGAATTTCATATGGCAGCCTTTTATAGTGTACCTAATAAAGCCAAAAACACTGTTTTGCAAACAAATCATGCGTCAGTGTGAGAATTACATTCAGTACTATTTTTCTATTACAAGCACAGACAACATTATTATAACATTATTTTTCTATACACGACAACTGTTATTACACATATTAGATATTTATATGCCACCTATGCCTTGTATAACGTATTAACTTAGTTTGAGACAGTTGGTTTTTTTGACATCGATTAACTGAACCGATGATGGAACCTATCTAGGATTCTAAAAGAAGGAACGTTCACTGAGGCTCTAGAGGCGGTGATATTTGGATAATGTGCTACTTCATAACTGTACGTCTTGTGAAACGTGCTACTACCTACAATTTTTCTCTTATAGTTTGTACGGCGCCTCAAGTGCCCCAGATGATTAGATGGCCTTTGCAGCTTGTCTCACACACCATCACACGCGCAGCCCGGTCTACTTGCTGGAACTGTAGTTTAGATTGTTCACATACTGGGCCTTAGTCTGCAAAAACTGCTTTAAGAACAAAATGGTTCCGGCATTCATGGAATACCTTGAGCTATATTGCTTAGTTATACATAGCTGTCAAGTTATACCTAAACTTTGTGGACCTGTCGCATCGTACATCAGCACAATTATGCCCCTTACCATTCCAGAGGGATCGAAAAAAATCCGACACCTAACTCAACCTAAGCGGAAAATGATTAGTTGCCTGCAAGATAATGAAGTTGAAATCAGTTGCCTGCACCTTTGAATCAACATAAAAGTGCCAGAACTGTAGGTAATTATTAAAATATTATCCATCATTCATTTTATGAGCATTCAGGCCAAAAAATTTGACATCTTCAAGCGCTGCACGTAGTTTAAATGAGTTTTCGATGTTTGAAAAAGATATAAATAAAAGCCTCCATCTTTGACTTTGCCTCTGAGAAGATGACACTGAAGTATTTCACATTTTCAGCCGAGCTATCATCATATCATCGATGGCGGAAATCTATCGAACATGGCATAGCAACCTGGGGGGGGAACAAGTAATGCCAACATGGAAAGGCTCTTAATACAACAAAAAAGAGCAATAAGGTGTCTTGCAGACATTGCCCCACAAGAAAGCTGTCGAGATGCCTTTAAGGAGCTCAAGATCCTCACAATTGTGTCACTCCATATTCGAGAAGTTGTCCTACATGCAGTCACCACAGCACAGACCAGACACAGGGACATACACTGTCACAACACTAGACATGCTGCGAACTTCACACTACCACCTCACCACCTCAGTCTATATGGGAAGAAGCCATCATATAAAGGTGCAGTCTATTTCAACCATCTGCCAGAACATCTCAAGAAAGAACCAATCAAGAGGCTCAAGAATCAACTAACCATATGGCTGCAAGAAAATCCTTACTACACAGAAAAAGAATTTTTTAACACCTGAACCTGTTTTTAAAACACTTTGTATTGACACAATGTACTGTTCTCTACGAATATGTCATTAAAAGAATATTGTCTATTGTCTATTGTCTATTGTCTATTACGTTCGCGATCTGAAGTCGGAGTCAAGATATACTGATTGTTGTCAACCAATAAATTGAAACTGTTAGGCCGAGCGTTGACTGGTTGAACAGAAGAGGAATCAGCAATAAAGAATAGTAACAGTAACAAATTAATCGTGGCATAACAAATGTGTGGATTATCCGTAATAATTAATCGATCGAAAATGCTACTATCCAAGTTTATTGTGATTTTATTAGGACATCATCAGCTCAATTACGAACATTAAAATATATATTTCTTTTTTGAAGATTTTGACTTAGATGCCTAATAGTTAATTTTATTACTAGTCTCGAAAATGCCCTCCTGCGGGCGAGGTTGGATAAAGGTTTCCGAGGTGTTTGATATTGAACCTCGGAATAAAACCTTCGAAACGAGTATTGATTGATAATTTTCACTGCGATGCAAGAAACACACGAATTATTTTAAAATATGATGTGACATTAGAAACATCATACACTAGAAATTCGTATTCCAATAGTAAACGTGACAGTATTTTATGATTCATTTTGTTGCTAAATCGGCTGATTGAACATAGGACTGTAAAACAAATAACGGAATCACACCTAATTGCTTATACAGAAAAGAAATGTTTACATAGGAAAAATAACGTTTGGGAGAGGGAAAAGCCAGCCGAATTACCTTGCTTTAGCTTGGAAAGTAGACTATTACCATACAAAGTGATGAACAAGTACATTCCAATATGTTCATATGTAGTTTCATAGTACTATGTTTAGTACATATAGTTCATTAAAAAAATTAAATTGATTAATATAGATCTAAAATGCGGGTTGCATGGCTATTATTTGAAATTACGTATTTAAAAGTAAAGATAAATGTTAAGTAGTTCAATACTTCATATACCTGGAGATATTCTGAAATCTAGAACTTAAAATATTTTATTCATAGTGCAATACGTTTAATTATTAGTCGTTAATTAATAATGAACTCTAATGAATTGGCAAGTATCTAATTATAATGCAGAAAAAGCCAGTTAGTCAGAAACGACTCATAATTTGTTAATAACCTAATTTATTTCACGATTGCGGGCTCAATAGATTTAATGCGCTGTGGCCGTGTATATTGTGTATATTGTGAAGTTATTCAATAAGAACACATTGATGGAAAAATTAACACATAAGATATGTTTCACTTGCATGAATCATAGTAATATTATATATTGATCGTAGTGACATAATTGTTATATTATTGAAATAATAGTTTATTCAAACAGTTTTAGTTTACTTTTCAATACCTCATTAATATATGGACGGTACGATTCAACTGTTTAATATACAGAATTTTCAACCACTTTAACTCCTTTTCCATACTTGCCATGATTTGGTATGTACTAGATTTATTTTGTTAACAGGAAGGTCAATCATATCCATTCAAGATAAGGGGAAGTGGTAATAATAAATCCACAGAACTCATATAGTCTTTCTAATATTGATTCATCTAAAGGAAAAACCCATTTTATTTAAGGAACAATTGTAATAGGAATATACATGCAATTACCATTTGTTTTAGTAATATATACTAAGATGGATAATTACGGAACTGATTTCAATTACAATGATATATGAAAATGGATAAATTGTAGAATATAAGGCTAATGCTTGAATAGAAAACAATTCAAAATACATTAGAAAGTGTGAAATAAATAAATAAATAAGATGTTGATAATGAAATTTATTATGAAATTCCAGAGGTTTTTAAATTTGACTCAAGATCAGAAACTCATGATCACGACGTCTTAACTGCTTTAAAATGAATGGCTAAGGAGTTAAATACAACACTAGGTTCAGATATTCTGAAGCAAGGAGGAGAAAATAAGAAAAAAGTAATTTTTTAGTTTGACCAAAGACAAATAATAAAGAAACAAAAAAGATCCAAAGATTGTAGTACTTGGACTGACCGTCGGGATCGCCGTGTGTGCAGAGTTTCCGCAAAACTTGTATGTTACATTTTTCTGTTTTTCTGTGATACAACGTTTGACAGTAAGTTGCGGTATAACGAGTTGAAAGATAACCAAGGAAGTAAAAGAATACTAGACTAAACTTTTTATTTTCATATTTGGCTATTATAAATACAAAGAATTCATTATTTTACGTTTTGGAAATTGAAATTGTTATATTAATTTGGATTATCTTTTAACTAAGAGGAAAATTAGCATAAACTGAAATTAGTTTTACTCTGTAATGATATTTAGATAATGTCACTCATAGTAAACGCCAACATATCAGTTCCGTTTGTAATTTCAACCCCGTATTTATCTAACATGTAATGACAGTGATTAGAGATAATGTCAAAACTATGACTCTAGGATAGAGGGAGCTTATATTAGTGGAGTTGAATTGTGTTTGATATGGTTAAGGGATGATTATGCCCTCCAAACACAAAATACCCATATTCGATGTGTTTGTGTGTATGAATTGTATCTGCTGATTATCAGTAAAATGCATTAAACTGATTGAGTAAACCACGAAATTGTTTTACCCTCACAGCAGACATGACCAAATTGATATAAAATAAATATACATTAAAATCAATTTAATTATAATCTAAATATTGTTGTAAGACTCTTATTAATGTCCTCTTTCAATAAATTGCATTCAAAGACCTTTAATTACATAATTAATAGTTGCAGTAGAGAGAAATAGCTCATTTCTATTCAAGCACACGAAAGTTGAAACATAATAATTAATTTTGTATTGAATTAACTTTTAATTATGTGAATTAAAGTGCAGTAAATACTGTTTAAACCAGAGTTTTATTATTTTAAATTAACAATAATTGATAACAACAATTTTCTTGTGCGTAAACCAACCAACAGAAGTGGAAACCCAAATGAAACAGTTATTGTTGATTCAGCTAGTATTTAAGTATTAAAATTTACAGAATTGCAGGAATCTATAATTTATTGAATGGGAATATTCTATAAGTAATGCTCATTGTGCAAAACGTCCCTCTTGACACCCACCCCACTGTATCCCTCCATTGTCGTAATACATTCAGATTTATATTAGTCTGCACGACAACTTAATGTAATTTGATACTGAGCAATGTTTCACAAACTAGTATTTGTTTTAAAACTACACATCATTTTATTGATGTTAAACATGGATTAAACTGTAATTAATTATACAAGGAAAATATTGATACAACTATTAAAATCATATTATTTTAATCTGTGGCAATAAGGTTTAAAATTGATTGTTAGTCTCCTTATACAACGCTTTTGTAATGAAAATTGTTATAAAGAAATTAATATTGCTTTCGAAAATCATATTTATTTTGAATAATGACCTCCAGTGGAGAGTATAAAACTCTTTCAAACATTGCAGAAGATACAGAAGACAATCTCAAATGCCAATTAAAAAAGTTGTAAAAGATCTCATGGTTCACATTTATAAAAATGTTTCCAAATGTTTTTGCAGCTTTGCATTTTCACAATATTTTATATTCAAGCTGAACCAAAGAAAATTTGTAAATCTTTCTCATCTACTAACATGTTGTACATAAGCCATCTTCTATACATATATATTAGTCAGTATTTTCCTTATGACCACGTCTTCAATTTACCTGTACGTTTGTATTTACTTTCAAGAAATTCTGAAATGAACGGTTGTCTCAGTACAGGGCAGGCTGATTCAATTATCACGGCCGAGTACTGGTGGAGCTGACCTTGAACCTTGTCCCTTCCCTTACTTAATCTCACCCTCCCCCGCCACTGCGCTGTGTTTCTGGGTTCAAACCGATCTTTGTGGAAATGTATTACTGTCTTATTTATTTATTTGTATGATAATACTTTTCTGTTGGTAACTATTGCTCATGATGATATCTCTTATTTATCCTGTTTGGACTTTCTCTTTAAAATTATCGATCAGTGGGTTTTAGAATTACGTTACTCATTATGTTTATGAATTATATGGCGCATTTTATCTACTTATATGTAATATAGAAAAAGAAAACCATTCATAGGTTGTAACGAAGGATTTCGAATCTATAAAAGGCGTTACTTTCCATGTACACTAATTTATTTCGTTATTTTTTATTTATACTCTCAGCCTCAAGTAAAGGTAATAGTGAAAATTGTTATTAACACTGACTTCGGAGAGACATAGACGCCTGGCGCTGATAAGTATGGCAACACTAGACTAGCTAAAGTACATAATTTTAACATTCTCAGCCCCACGGGAAGAGTTTACACTAACTGTACAATAATCTCACATGTCAAATTTCAATGAGCTCTAAACATCGGATCATACAAATATAGCCAAATTAGTCTATGTGCAGTTAATCAAAGTTTAAATTAGAGGATGCGCTATTTAGCTTACAAGGAGTGAGCTAGAGCGGTGATAGAGTACCGTACATAATCGGCCGTATATTACATACCACTAAACTCTGACATTGATGGGACAAGGAAGGGGGAGCTGGATAACATCAGGAATGTACCAGAGACCATGAACAAGCTATAGCAGCGATAGAGTACCGTACATAATCGGCGGTATATTACATACCTCTAATCTCTGTCAGTATTGGGGCAAGGTAGAGTAGCTGGATAGAGACGGGAATGTACCAGAGACCATGAGTGCTTAGAACAGTGATAGAGTGGCGTACATAGTCGACCGTATATTACATACCACTAAACTCTAACATTATTGGGACAAGGAAGGAGGAGCTGGACAACCTCAGGAATGTACCCGGGATCATGAGTGAGCTAGAGCGGTGATAAAGTACCGTACATAATCGGCGGTATATTACATACCTCTAATCTCTGACAGTATTGGGGCAAGGTAGGGAGGCGTGGATGGAGACGGGAATGTACCAGGGATCATGAGTGAGCTAGAGCGGTGATAGAGAACCGCACATAATCGGCCGTACATTTCATACCAATAATCTCTGACATTATTGTGACAGGGAATGGGAGCTGGACAACATCAGGAATGTACCAGGGTCATGAGTGAGCTAGAGCGGTAATAAAGTACCATACATAATCGGCCGTATATTACATACCATTAAACTCTGACAATATTGGGACAGGGAAGGGGGAGATGGATAACGTCAGGAATGTGCCAGGGATCTTGAGTGAACTAGAGCGGAGATAGAGTACCATACATAATCGGCCGTATATTACATACCTCTAAACTCTGACATTATTAGGACAGGGAATGGGGAGCTGGATTACGTCAGGAATGTACCAGGGATCATGAGTGAGCTAGAGCGGTGATAGCGTACCTTACATAACCGGCTGTATATTACATACCACTAAACACTGACAGTATTGGGGCAAGGTTGGGGCAGGTGGATAGAGACGGGAATGTACCAGGGACCATGAGCAAGCTAGAGCGGTGATAGAGAACCGTACATATTCGGCCGTATATTACATACCATTAAACTCTGACATTATTGGGACAGGGAAGGTGGAGATGGATAACGTCAGGAATGTGCCAGGGATCTTGAGTGAACTAGAGCGGAGATAGAGTACCGTACATAATCGGCCGTATATTACATACCACTAAACACTGACAGTATTGGGGCAAGGTTGGGGCTGGTGGATAGAGACGGGAATGTACCAGGGACCATGAGCAAGCTAGAGCGGTGATAGAGAACCGTACATATTCGGCCGTATTGGGACAGGGAAGGTGGAGATGGATAACGTCAGGAATGTGCCAGGGATCTTGAGTGAATTAGAGCGGAGATAGAGTACCGTACATAATCGCCGCATAAACTCTGACATTATTGGGACAGGGAAGGTGGAGATGGATAACGTCAGGAATGTGCCAGGGATCTTGAGTGAACTAGAGCGGAGATAGAGTACCGTACATAATCGGCCGTATATTACATACCATTAAACTCTGACATTATTGGGACAGGGGGTGGAGATGGATAACGTCAGGAATGTGCCAGGGATCTTGAGTGAATTAGAGCGGAGATAGAGTACCGTACATAATCGGCCGTATATTACATACCATTAAACTCTGACATTATTGGGACAGGGAAGGTGGAGATGGATAACGTCAGGAATGTGCCAGGGATCTTGAGTGAACTAGAGCGGAGATAGAGTACCGTACATAATCGGCCGTATATTACATACCATTAAACTCTGACATTATTGGGAAGGGGGAGATGGATAACGTCAGGAATGTGCCAGGGATCTTGAGTGAATTAGAGCGGAGATAGAGTACCGTACATAATCGGCCGTATATTACATACCATTAAACTCTGACATTATTGGGAAGGGGGAGATGGATAACGTCAGGAACGTACCAGGAACCATGAGTGAGCTAGAGCGGTGATAGAGTACCGTACATAACCGGCCGTATGTTACATACTACTAAACACTGATAGTATTGGGGCAAGGTTGGGGGAGGTGGATAGAGACGGAAATGTACCAGGGACCATGAGCAAGCTAGAGCGGTGATAGAGAACCGTACATATTCGGCCGTATATTACATACCATTAAACTCTGACATTATTGGGACAGGGAAGGTGGAGATGGATAACGTCAGGAATGTGCCAGGGATCTTGAGTGAATTAGAGCGGAGATAGAGTACCGTACATAATCGGCCGTATATTACATACCATTAAACTCTGACATTATTGGGAAGGGGGAGATGGATAACGTCAGGAACGTACCAGGAACCATGAGTGAGCTAGAGCGGTGATAGAGTACCGTACATAACCGGCCGTATGTTACATACTACTAAACACTGATAGTATTGGGGCAAGGTTGGGGGAGGTGGATAGAGACGGGAATGTACCAGGGACCATGAGCAAGCTAGAGCGGTGATAGAGTACCGTACATAACCGGCCGTATATTACATACTACTAAACACTGATAGTATTGGGGCAAGGTTGGGGGAGGTGGATAGAGACGGAAATGTACCAGGGACCATGAGCAAGCTAGAGCGGTGATAGAGAACCGTACATATTCGGCCGTATATTACATACCATTAAACTCTGACATTATTGGGACAGGGAAGGTGGAGATGGATAACGTCAGGAATGTGCCAGGGATCTTGAGTGAACTAGAGCGGAGATAGAGTACCGTACATAATCGGCCGTATATTACATACCATTAAACTCTGACATTATTGGGAAGGGGGAGATGGATAACGTCAGGAACGTACCAGGAACCATGAGTGAGGTAGAGCGGTGATAGAGTACCGTACATAACCGGCCGTATATTACATACTACTAAACACTGATAGTATTGGGGCAAGGTTGGGGGAGGTGGATAGAGACGGGAATGTACCAGGGACCATGAGCAAGCTAGAGCGGTGATAAGAGTACCGTACATAATCGGCCGTATATTACATACCACTAAACTCTGACATTGATGGGACAAGGAAGGGGGAGCTGGATAACATCAGGAATGTACCAGAGACCATGAACAAGCTAGAGCAGCGATAGAGTACCGTACATAATCGGCGGTATATTACATACCTCTAATCTCTGTCAGTATTGGGGCAAGGTAGAGTAGCTGGATAGAGACGGGAATGTACCAGAGACCATGAGTGCTTAGAACAGTGATAGAGTGGCGTACATAGTCGACCGTATATTACATACCACTAAACTCTAACATTATTGGGACAAGGAAGGAGGAGCTGGACAACCTCAGGAATGTACCCGGGATCATGAGTGAGCTAGAGCGGTGATAAAGTACCGTACATAATCGGCGGTATATTACATACCTCTAATCTCTGACATTATTGGGAAGGGGGAGATGGATAACGTCAGGAACGTACCAGGGATCTTGAGTGAATTAGAGCGGAGATAGAGTACCGTACATAATCGGCCGTATATTACATACCATTAAACTCTGACATTATTGGGACAGGGAAGGTGGAGATGGATAACGTCAGGAATGTGCCAGGGATCTTGAGTGAGCTAGAGCGGTGATAGAGTACCGTACATAACCGGCCGTATATTACATACTACTAAACACTGATAGTATTGGGGCAAGGTTGGGGGAGGTGGATAGAGACGGGAATGTACCAGGGACCATGAGCAAGCTAGAGCGGTGATAGAGTACCGTACATAACCGGCCGTATATTACATACTACTAAACACTGATAGTATTGGGGCAAGGTTGGGGGAGGTGGATAGAGACGGAAATGTACCAGGGACCATGAGCAAGCTAGAGCGGTGATAGAGAACCGTACATATTCGGCCGTATATTACATACCATTAAACTCTGACATTATTGGGACAGGGAAGGTGGAGATGGATAACGTCAGGAATGTGCCAGGGATCTTGAGTGAACTAGAGCGGAGATAGAGTACCGTACATAATCGGCCGTATATTACATACCATTAAACTCTGACATTATTGGGAAGGGGGAGATGGATAACGTCAGGAATGTGCCAGGGATCTTGAGTGAATTAGAGCGGAGATAGAGTACCGTACATAATCGGCCGTATATTACATACCATTAAACTCTGACATTATTGGGAAGGGGGAGATGGATAACGTCAGGAACGTACCAGGAACCATGAGTGAGCTAGAGCGGTGATAGAGTACCGTACATAACCGGCCGTATGTTACATACTACTAAACACTGATAGTATTGGGGCAAGGTTGGGGGAGGTGGATAGAGACGGGAATGTACCAGGGACCATGAGCAAGCTAGAGCGGTGATAGAGTACCGTACATAACCGGCCGTATATTACATACTACTAAACACTGATAGTATTGGGGCAAGGTTGGGGGAGGTGGATAGAGACGGAAATGTACCAGGGACCATGAGCAAGCTAGAGCGGTGATAGAGAACCGTACATATTCGGCCGTATATTACATACCATTAAACTCTGACATTATTGGGACAGGGAAGGTGGAGATGGATAACGTCAGGAATGTGCCAGGGATCTTGAGTGAACTAGAGCGGAGATAGAGTACCGTACATAATCGGCCGTATATTACATACCATTAAACTCTGACATTATTGGGAAGGGGGAGATGGATAACGTCAGGAACGTACCAGGAACCATGAGTGAGGTAGAGCGGTGATAGAGTACCGTACATAACCGGCCGTATATTACATACTACTAAACACTGATAGTATTGGGGCAAGGTTGGGGGAGGTGGATAGAGACGGGAATGTACCAGGGACCATGAGCAAGCTAGAGCGGTGATAAGAGTACCGTACATAATCGGCCGTATATTACATACCACTAAACTCTGACATTGATGGGACAAGGAAGGGGGAGCTGGATAACATCAGGAATGTACCAGAGACCATGAACAAGCTAGAGCAGCGATAGAGTACCGTACATAATCGGCGGTATATTACATACCTCTAATCTCTGTCAGTATTGGGGCAAGGTAGAGTAGCTGGATAGAGACGGGAATGTACCAGAGACCATGAGTGCTTAGAACAGTGATAGAGTGGGCGTACATAGTCGACCGTATATTACATACCACTAAACTCTAACATTATTGGGACAAGGAAGGAGGAGCTGGACAACCTCAGGAATGTACCCGGGATCATGAGTGAGCTAGAGCGGTGATAAAGTACCGTACATAATCGGCGGTATATTACATACCTCTAATCTCTGACATTATTGGGAAGGGGGAGATGGATAACGTCAGGAACGTACCAGGGATCTTGAGTGAATTAGAGCGGAGATAGAGTACCGTACATAATCGGCCGTATATTACATACCATTAAACTCTGACATTATTGGGACAGGGAAGGTGGAGATGGATAACGTCAGGAATGTGCCAGGGATCTTGAGTGAGCTAGAGCGGTGATAGAGTACCGTACATAACCGGCCGTATATTACATACTACTAAACACTGATAGTATTGGGGCAAGGTTGGGGGAGGTGGATAGAGACGGGAATGTACCAGGGACCATGAGCAAGCTAGAGCGGTGATAAGAGTACCGTACATAACCGGCCGTATATTACATACTACTAAACACTGATAGTATTGGGGCAAGGTTGGGGGAGGTGGATAGAGACGGAAATGTACCAGGGACCATGAGCAAGCTAGAGCGGTGATAGAGAACCGTACATAACCGGCCGTATATTACATACTACTAAACACTGATAGTATTGGGGCAAGGTTGGGGGAGGTCAATAGAGACGGAAATGTATCAGGGACCATGCTGAGCTAGAGTAGCGATAGAGTGCCGTACATAGTTGGTTGTATATTATATATCACTAATTTCCGACAGTATTGGGGCAAGGTAGGGGGAGCTGGATAGGACGGGATTGTACCAGGGACCATGAGTGAGCTAGAGTGGCGATAGAGTACCGTATATAGTTGGCTGTATATTATATACCACTAATTTGTGACAGTATTGGGGCAAGGTAGGGGGAGCTGGATAGAGTCGGGAATGTAACAGGGACCATGAGCAAGCTAGAGCGGTGATAGAGTACCGTACATAATCGGCCGTATATTACAAATACCTCTAATCTCTGACAGTATTGGGGCAAGGTAGGGGGATCTCGATAGAGACGGGAATGTACCAGGGACCATGAACAAGCTGGAGCGGTGATAGAGTACCGTACGTAATCGACCGTATATTACATACCACTAATCTCTGACAGTATTGGGGCAAGGTAGGGGGAGGTAGATAGAGACGGGAATGTACCAGGGACCATGAGCAAGCTAGAGCGGTGATAGAGTGGCGTATGTAATCGGCCGTATATTACATACCACTAATCTCTGACAGTATTGGGGCAAGGTAGGGGGAGGTAGATAGAGACGGGAATGTACCAGGGACCATGAGCAAGCTAGAGCGGTGATAGAGTACCGCACATAATCGGCCGTATATTACATACCACTAATCTCTGACAGTATTGGGGCAAGGTAGGGGGAGGTAGATAGAGACGGGAATGTACCAGGGACCATGAGCAAGCTAGAGCGGTGATAGAGTACCGCACATAATCGGCCGTATATTACATACCACTAATCTCTGACAGTATTGGGGCAAGGTAGGGGGAGGTAGGTAGAGACGGGAATGTACCAGGGACCATGAGCAAGCTAGAGCGGTGATAGAGTACCGCACATAATCGGCCGTATATTACATACCACTAATCTCTGACAGTATTGTGGTGGAGCGATGTACTGAGGAATGGTGTTGTTACCAAGTTTACTGAAGTGGATTAATCGACCCAGAAACACCCTGATATTACAGTTAACTTTGCTTGCTGCTATTATATACGACAATACTTAGTTTACAGGCTTTCACTATTATACAGTGTTATGCCATGGAAACTGTACTGAACTGAAATCTAAGCGAAACGGTTTGATAGTATAATGGCTTTATATTAAAATGAATTACTGAGACTCTTATAGGCATAGAACCTTATTTAATATGATTATTAAGAAAATCACATGACATCTATAGATATATCACATGCTAGAACAAACATCTATTGTAATTACTGTTATTAATTGATTTTTATACTACCAATACATTCCTTTATTATTTCTACTATATAGCACTTTGAAGTTTTAAAAGAGTGTAAAATAACTAAACATATACAAACAAGAGATTAAAATGTAAACATATTTTTTTCAGTTCAATATATTTAATCTAACCATAAGTGTTACTTTTTACATAACAGTAATTGTCGAAAAATGGTCTTAACTGAATTAAAGTTTTAGTACACAATAATTGAAAAGTAATTAAATTTTTAAACGTACATTATAGTTAAGGTAGTGTGACATACATATGAGCACTATAATAATAATAAAAGGATAGAATCACGTACAATATAGTTTAAAAAGTTAAATAAGAACTAGTCTATTGCTTGTAAACTTAAAGATAAAAACTTTTTATGTAAACAGAATGGGAGTTGTTGTAGACTGCAAAATACATTTTGTTTTAAAGTGGAAACATATATTTGGATTTTTAAACATAATCTGGATAAAATCAAACGTAAATTACATGATAAATTTTCCCAAAGATCCTCTCATTTAAAATTACATTGGTATTTTAGATGTTCGACCAACGATTGGTGGAGTCATCGAACAATAATCCAAATTGAAGCACTGATACAATTATTTTAAATGTTATTCATCCTTATATGTATAATTTAAGAGTCATTGGTAAATTATATTCCTTTATTGACAATTAATGTTGCCATAAAATGGGTTCCTTTTTTAGTTGCAATATAATTATAGTTTTTGAATGCTTTTCAAATTTGCATGTTGCCTGGCAAAAATGGCTAGCCAAAACTGTTATCCTTACCTAAATTTGGAATTTGGTAAAACAATACTGAAATTTTTACCAAAACTCTTTTCAAATTAAAGAATGTACTACAAATTACTATAAGGGGTCTTAAAAACACACTGTCAAGAGAGCTTAAAAATTATAAGCTTTTCTTAATTTATTAATAGTTTTATGTTGTACGAAAAAAATGTTTGATGAATTTTGGATTATCCTTATAATCGTAATTATTATTATCAGTGTTTCTGTTAAAATTATTAGACTTTTGAACTTGGTTTATTTTAAATTTTACAAAATATTTCTTCCCAGTAAATAATTTTCCACCATTGTGGTAATCTGAGTTTTATGAACATAATTGCTTTTCTAGAGCTATTAGGGTTTTTGAATTCGACATTTTTATGTGAAGAGGATAGGGGTTGTGTATAATTCATAATTCACTTTGTATAATAGTGGAAAACTTTATTTGGATTTTTACAAACGCTTTCAATAAGGTATAACTATGTTACCAGATAGTAAAAATATCGTCAATAAATCTTAACTAAACAAGAGGTTTGGGTGATTGAGGTTTAAGAAAATTCCTCTCCCCTCCTTGGCCACATACTGCTTGCCTGGGTAGGTGCCATCTTGACTTCCATTGTGCTACCATTAACTGGTATGTAATTTTGTGGCCTTAAAACGATGCCTATTTATGTACCATTGAATGGAGTAAAGTTATTATAAAGTTGTATATATATTTTATTGTAAAAATGTTGTAAAATAGACTATTTTAGATTCATACAACTTTATTCTATATTAAGAGAAACAAAAGTGGGTTTGATATAATTTTGAATGTTTGTGAAATTAAAATCGTCATTTAATGTTTATTGTAAGTTAACAGATGACAATAATAAATAAATAAACTAATCTTAGAGTATACAGTAAACAATCTGGCCATTATTTACTGAACAGTTACAGCTATTTCATTTATTTTCGCAGATGAACATATACCTGTACAGATGCAGATTTCTTGTGATTTGAAAATATGGAGAACCACCAAATAACGTTTATCGATTTATTTAGGAAAGACTACGATAACAATAAACTATGTATCACGTAAAAGCAATAAATGGTCGATTTTGTTCCCGAAGATTGCGTTTTACGATTCAACGTTCACCCCACAAACTGTACACCCCACAAACACAATTCTTGTTAACCGTCCGCCAACAACTGGATACGTATTGGTGTTGTATTCGCAGTTATATGTGTGTGAATCTCGTATCATAGTATTTTATCAGCAAGCTGGATAACAACAGTGTATATACAAGTGGATGAAAATCTTTATTTTACAGGTGACTTCAGAGTTTGCATCTGAAATTAAAATATGCCAATTTTCAACCCTGTTCGTTTTAATGCGCTTCGTTTACTGTCTGTATGTGTATTTTTGTTGAAGGTATGCATTGTTATTTAAATGCCCAAGACCAGGGAAAATATAATTTAATGACTATCTTTTTGTATTATATGTCTCTATTTATACAAAATATTTAATTAGTTCTTACAACGACTTACTAGATGCCTGTCTTTGTACACTTTGTAAGTGACATTTTGACTTACTTGACGCAACTTTACAAAATATAATGTGAAATCCAACGTCATTTCATCCATAGATGACGTATTGAATAATGTTGCAAATTTAGTATGGTTGTTCGCTTTTTGATAACCGAAATTTAAAATGCTGATTGATGTTATAATCAGCTGATTAAAGCAGCTAAAATTAATACAGCTGATTGTGTGGTTCACAAACAGTGCCGTCACAGAATGACAGTACGTAATGTTTAGTACTCGGTTAAAAAAACTCATTATCTCCTTTAATTTTTAACTGATTTTCTTAAACTTGGTATCGTTGAATTTCTAACTACATTGTATGAAAAATTTAATTATTGTGACTGTTCTATCACATTTCGTTTTTGTAATATTTACTCTTAAAGATTTTAAGAGGCTCCAAATAAATTTTGTACAAAATTATATTTTTCTATAGCTAGGCCTTTATGTTTTAAAGGTACATGCCAAATTTCAACTTATTACAACAAGCCAACTTATAAAAAAAGTTATATGAAAAAAAATGGTGAATATTCGGGTAAGTATTGATTTATTAAAGTTAAAATATGATATTTTGCTTTGTGTTTGGCCCAGGAATAATACCTGAAACTATTGATAGAGGGTTCTGGGACACTCTGTAGATAAGGTACAGAGAAACATAGGTGGTCCAACAAACCATTCCACACTACTTTCTATAATTTAGGTTTCATATTATTTGATAGACGTTTTACAATAAATCCGCTTTTAATACTTAATGAATCATTATCCGATAGTAATTGCTTATGTCACAGTCATTCAAGGTTTGTAGGAATCTACATATTTTCATAGGTTTTCTAGGAAAAATGAAAGGAATTATCTGAAAACCACCATGTTGTGTTTTAGTGTTCACAAATCCACAAGCAACACCATTATTTATAAAGATGGAAATCGTAAACCGAACGTAAATTCAGTTTTATTGGCAAGCTGAGAAAATTACGACAGGAACAAAGGAAAACTCTACCACAAATGTATGTAAATTGCTATATGACATCAACACGCGAGACTGTTGCTGTAAAAGTAGAATGAATAATTTATACGAGAATAGTTTACAGCAACTACTGAGTTGAGATTTGTATGTTTTATTTTTTAATCGGAATGTTTCATAACTTTTTGTTTTTAATATGAAGTATATAAGAAGTGTTTGCAGATTTTCTTCGATTAGACAAAAGATCTTCAGTTTATACAGATGGAAACTGTATATCGCGCCATTTTGGCACTTTTCACTGTCGAATACGAACCTGAAAGTGGTCCATTAACACAGAATAATGAAACAGAGATAATGCCATAACGTCTCGTGATTTAGGATTCGGTAAGAGCTGTTCATTGTCAATTATCAACACTAACGGTGCACAGATGCACGCTTTCAATACCAAGTCAAACACCTTGTACATCCAATATTTAGCGGAATTGTATTTTCTGTTTTTTTTTTCCTTTTTTAAATAATGAAACACATCCTTTTGTGTATTATACATCCTCAATGTGTTGGTGCAAATCGCCTCTTTAACTCAACCATGTTAACACGTTGTTACATTATTGTTATACATGTTTACATATTGAAACTTATTTCTTCAGCTTAATTACTATTCTAATAAGAAAAATGTGTACTTATGGATACAGCTCGCGAGATATAGTCGCAATGAGGTTGCCCAATTTGTCTAACGGAAATCACTACACTTGTAACGGAAGTGCGTGTTTAACTCAGCCACATATAAAAAAGTTGAGGTGTTCAGTTATAAATTGTTTCATCTAACATGCTGTATTATAATATATTGTAATCAGTATAAATTAGACATTTGTAGTACTGTTTCAGGGATCTACAACTATTTAAAGCATAACTTTATTTTAAACAAAATAAAAAGTCAGTATTCCGAATTTTTTCTACTGTTCGATGCACTGTGCGCCGAACATGGCCATTAATTTGTTTAGATCACACTTAAAAATTTTAAATTAATAACGCTAATTTGTTACCGTTTGTACTATTTTAAACCAGAAGGAGGTCTGGATGTACCATACGGGTATGTTTTATTGCAATACACTCATCATTGACTTCTCTTAAAGGCTGCTTCACACTGCCATGTAAGCGTAGCCCGATGTCTTTTGACATATGTCGGTCGTGAAAGTAATTCCTAATTTTATAACCTAATGGTACACGCGTACGGTAGCTGGCTTGAACGGTACTGTTATGTTATATTAAGTGATACGTCCATAACGTCTCTGAAGCTAAGTTATGCCGGTGTGAAATTATCTTTAGGAACACAAAGGAATTTGAGCATAAATATTAAGATAACCTAGACAGATTCCCTGGGCCTGAAAGTCCTTGCGATAGTATCAGACTCGGCTGGTGGTAGAGGAGGAGGAGAAGTAGCATACTGGTCATTGTTCCTGCTTGCGATCAATCATTCATTATTCATCAGCACTTGAAATGAAACTTAGTAGTCTACTCGTTAAACATGTAGATGTTATTATCGAGAGACGCATGGAGTATACTAGGATAAAGCTGTCACTATTATTCAGAAGGCTTAGGAAGGAGATCTCTCAACGCCGGACTCATCATAACAGCCTGTTGTATTTTCTACGAGTGAGGATAGAGCTTAGGAAGAGATGCTATTCCTATTAGGACCCATAGATGTACAATGATTTGAAACTTTACGCAAGCAGATCACTAAAGACAAACTTAGATTCATATTAAATATAAGGTTAGTTTAGATCTCGTTTATTAACACCTCCTGGGGTCGTCTTAACTGTTTAGTGCTATTGTTTCAGTAATCGGAGTTTGGCTGGAGTCAGGCCGAACACGTTGCTGAATGCGTTAAATCATAGTAATCTTAATGCCCCACGTAATACGTATCAAGTATAGATTAAATAGCAAAATCAAGGATATCGTTGCGCATTTATTGAAAATGACTCTCGACGGCGTCTCTTAGATTATATAAACACGTAGTAGAACTCATATCGAACAAGTATACAAAAAATGTACTCTTTTTAAATTGTCTTTAAATGTCTATTTACATATATTCTATTTAAAATGTAATTACACATCTGTTATAGAATGAGGACATTAAACACTTGTTAACTATAATTTTGCTGAGGTATACTTATATGTGGCTTTGAATATAGTTATTGAATATTTACGTTTAACAAATGCGAATAATTTATGTGGTTGAAAATAATTATTTTATGTTGTCAAATCGAATTATTTGAAATAAGTTCAATTTTATTGCACATTTTAGAAAAACTTTTTTTGTATCAACGTTTGACATTGTAATTATTTAGTAATTTGCAATTTAAAAAATTTATTTATATGCCTCAAGGTTGCCTTATTTTTGGATGCCAGTCAGTGCCATTGTGACTTTAAAAAGGAAGTATAATCTGTGTTTTCAAAGCTATTTTTCTTATTTGGTACTCTATTCAATACAATTAATGTTTTAAATTTGTATTTATGATATAGTGGGAGCAACGTACAATTATATTTATGTTGTAAAAATGGAGTTACTTTCAAATTTCTGTGGTGGTAAGATCCCTTATTTTAAGTCTTTCAATCTCAAAAGCATTTAATTTCTAAAAGTAACTTGCACATGGTAAACGATAAAATCTGAGTTCTTGCTTCCTTAGTGAGTTCTACAAGCACGGTTATAATATCGTGTGATAAGAAATAGAGCAGAATATCTGATGGAACGACCTTGGAGACGCTAACAAGATTTATTAGCTTACTCTCGCATTCTCTCTGTCTAGTAAGTGGAGTTTCCAGATCCATTGTCAGTAAAGTGTTATCCAACCATCTTTGCCCTTGCAAATAATATATAATGTGTTCCTTTCTACAACAGCTATATTCAGTGAATTAAATAACTACGATGAAATTTACGATAGAATGAAAGAATTTAATTAATAAATGTTTATGACAGTGAAATTGTTTTTACGATAATATTACCTTATATAATTAAAAACTAGCTATATTACATTATGATGTTTATTTAAATATATTTTTAAACTATAAAGATAAGACGGTTTAAGATCGTAAGAGCTTAAGAGACGCCGTTGCATAGTGCCAATACCCTAGCCGACGTAGCTAAATCCCAATTTCCTTAGCCTGAGGCGATTCTTCCTAGCCGAGGTGTGTTTACGATGATAAGGAGGGGTAACCTAGTATCTAAACAAAAGACGGCTTCTGAATGTGAGAGACTTTGAGCAATACAATGTGTTTCTCCACATTTGGTCTTTCCTATGGCTTAATGTTCACTGCATTACAATAGGTTAATATACTCTATAGTTTGTTGAACCGCAGAAGAAACGCGAGGCACTGTTCTACATTCTACGGCTCAGTACCCGCATTAGCAATGTTGTTTCCCTAACTTGAATGAAACTACAGAAGAAACATTACAGTATATGTGAATTGACAAGGTGCAGTTAGTACCACAGGTGAAGTTAGTAGACAGTGGTAACTGGTTTCTCAACCGATATAGTCACACAAGCTCCCCAGAACTTGTTAGTAGACTAAACTTACGTAGAAATCTATGAGCTAAACATCTATGTCGCCGTTTTAGCAATGTTGTTTCTCTACCTTGTATGAAATTATTAAGAACACTAACAGTGTAAGTGAATTGATAAGGTGCAGTTACTAGTAAGTGGTAACTAGTTTCTCAACCGATATCGTAACACAAGCTTCCCAGAACTTGATAGTAGACTTAAGTTACGTAGACTTATCTGTGAGCTAAACATCTATGTAGCCGTTTTAGCAATGTTGTTTCCCTACCTTGTATGAAATTATTAAGAACACTAACAGTGTAAGTGAATTGATAAGGTGCAGTTAGTAGTCAGTGGTAACTAGTTTCTCAACCGACATAGTCACACAAGCTACACAGAACTTGATAGTAGACTGAAGTTACGTAGACTTATCTGTGAGCTAAACATCTATGTCGCCGTTTTAGCAATGTTGTTTCCCTACCTTGTATAAAATTATTAAGAACACTAACAGTGTAAGTGAATTGACTAGGTGCAGTTAGTAGTCAGTGGTAACTAGTTTCTCAACCGATATAGTCCCCATCTACCATGGAGCTCCTAAGAGCATGATGGTAGACATAGGTTACGTGATCTGTGAGCTAAACATCTATGTCGCCGTTTTAGCAATGTTGTTTCCCTACCTTGTATGAAATTATTAAGAACACTAACGGTGTAAGCGAATTGATAAGGTGCAGTTAGTAGTCAGTGGTAACTAGTTACTCAACCGATATCGTAACACAAACTCCCCAGAACTTGATAGTAGACTTAATTTACGTAGACTTATCTGTGAGCTAAACATCTATGTCGCCGTTTTAGCAATGTTGTTTCCCTACCTTGTATGAAATTATTAAGAACACTAACAGTGTAAGCGAATTGATAAGGTGCAGTTAGTAGTCAGTGGTAACTAGTTTATCAACCGATATCGTAACACAAACTCCCCAGAGCTTGATAGTAGACTTAATTTACGTAGACTTATCTGTGAGCTAAACATCTATGTCGCCGTTTTAGCAATGTTGCTTCCCTACCTTGTATGAAATTATTAAGAACACTAACAGTGTAAGCGAATTGATAAGGTGCAGTTAGTAGTCAGTGGTAACTAGTTTATCAACCGATATCGTAACACAAACTCCCCAGAACTTGATAGTAGAATAAAGTTACGTAGAAATCTGTGAGCTAAACATCTATGTCGCCGTTTAGCAATGTTGTTTCCCTACCTTGTATGAAATTATTAAGAACACTAACAGTGTAAGTGAATTGATAAGGTGCAGTTACTAGTCAGTGGTAACTAGTTTCTCAACCGACATAGTCACACAAGCTACACAGAACTTGATAGTAGACTTAAGTTACGTAGACTTATCTGTGAGCTAAACATCTATGTCGCCGTTTTAGCAATGTTGTTTCCCTACCTTGTATGAAATTATTAAGAACACTAACAGTGTAAGTGAATTGATAAGGTGCAGTTAGTAGTCAGTGGTAACTAGTTTATCAACCGATATCGTAACACAAACTCCCCAGAGCTTGATAGTAGACTTAATTTACGTAGACTTATCTGTGAGCTAAACATCTATGTCGCCGTTTTAGCAATGTTGTTTCCCTACCTTGTATGAAATTATTAAGAACACTAACAGTGTAAGTGAATTGATAATGTGCAGTTAGTAGTCAGTGGTAACTAGTTTATCAACCGATATCGTAACACAAACTCCCCAGAACTTGATAGTAGAATAAAGTTACGTAGAAATCTGTGAGCTAAACATCTATGTCGCCGTTTAGCAATGTTGTTTCCCTACCTTGTATGAAATTATTAAGAACACTAACAGTGTAAGTGAATTGATAAGGTGCAGTTACTAGTCAGTGGTAACTAGTTTCTCAACCGATATCGTAACACAAGCTACCCAGAACTTGATAGTAGACTTAAGTTACGTAGACTTATCTGTGAGCTAAACATCTATGTCGCCGTTTTAGCAATGTTGTTTCCCTACCTTGTATGAAATTATTAAGAACACTAACAGTGTAAGTGAATTAACAAAGTGCAGTTAGTAGTCAGTGGTAACTAGTTTCTCAACCGATATAGTCCCCATCTACCATGGAGCTCCTAAGAGCATGATGGTAGACATAGGTTACGTGATCTGTGAGCTAAAGATCTATTTCGCCACTTCAACAATGTTGTTTCCCTACCTTGTGTTAAATTAAAGAAGATCACTAACAGTTAAAGTGAATTGACTAGGTGCAGTTAGTAGTCTTATACGGCTAGTCAGTTGTTGGATAAGGACATATAAGAAGTTCTTTAATATGCATTTAACAGAATTTTGCGGTGGTTTATTTTTAGTGTTTACTCAAGTTCCTTAGTAGTACCAATGAAGTTTGGAATATGTTCGTTTTATGCAAACAGCCTCGTACTATAAACACTAAAAGTTGTTTTTTAAAAGATAATATTATTTTACTGGAGCAGGACTAAATGGATTCTTAGTTGAATGTAAGTTATTTATAAAGTCAAGTATAATTAGTTTATTCTTATTAATGATACTCTTATTAAGATCGTATTACGTCTTAATTTTGTTTTTATTTAAAAGATTTAAATAAATGAGTTTCAAAATACATTTCTGAAATATAAAAGCAACACGTATATATGTTAATATGCAAAAATACCTTAGAAAACTGCTTGACAATTTTTTTCTAGCCCATAATATCGGATTATCAACAGTACTGATTTAAGTTATCTAGATTTAAAAGATAAGAGTTTTGTAGATCTTTTAGAGTTTTTGTACTTGCAAGAAAGGTATTTTTGTGTTATGCAGTTGGTACCTTGTTGAACGTAGGTATCTAAAACAGTTTCCTATGAAGATCTACTTCATTCTTTGCTTTTTATTGTTGAATTCTATGACTGTTCATTTTGCGGACTTGGGAATTAATAGAAGAAGTTTGCGCACCGATACCTGGAAACAATATATTCCTACACATATCACAATTATTAATGCTTGACATTCTTTACTAACAAGAAAAGTGTTGCACTGAAGGGAAAAGGAACTTTTACTTATAATTTATTAGTCTATTGAATGCAGAAGTTACAATGGAATAAAATTAAATCCGTATATTTTCAAAACTTTATTCAACTATATGTTTAAAAAGTGAACGAATATAAGGGCCAGTTATTGTTAAACTTCACATCAGTGTATTCTGATTTGAACTGTTAAAACTAAAATGTATATACATTAATTACACTGGCATAATCTTACGTTTCATAAAAAATGTAATATATTAAATACTGTATATAACACTGGCTACAGTTATATTAGAGAAATCAATTATACGGAAAATAGTTAGTAAAAGCGCAATCATGTTAGTAAAGATAAAAATGATTCAAGATTATTAAACTGATGTTATTAGGACGAAAGTTCGCATGATGTTTTTTAATGGCTAAGGAAATTGAACTGTTACCTATCATTTAATAGGTTTTTTAACGGTGCACTATTGTCCATTGTGTCATAAGATTGCTACAATCGGCGTACTAGTTTATAGGCTCAAAGAATAGTTATTGTGTTTTCAATAGGTAGTAGAGTCTAAGATTTTATAATACAATTCACTGCTTATAATCCTCGTTCACAACAAAATTCTGCTTACAGTCTTAAAAAAACCAATTATGTAGAGTGTTAATATTTGTTAGTTACGGAATAATAAATGATTTAAAAAAAAACCACACAAGTTGACTTTGTATTCTGATTGTTGCCAGGGGTGATTGATTGATCGTGGATAATTTCCTTAGACTTTTAATGAAAACGAAAACTGAACTTGACTCGTACCATTTTTCAACATAGAGCGATAAAATAAGCAGCATTTCTTAGCACTCCCATCACATAAACATATCATCTCGCAATCATGAAAGGTATATGGAACAAAAGTTATTTGTATCTTGGACAATTTAAATTATAATATCATTGAGATAACGAACCAGGAAAGTAAAATATACAGACAACGCACGCACACTAGCGTTTTTAATAACTGTTCTTTGAGAGGCAAAGTTACTTCGACTACATTTTAATTTCAGCACAAAAATATGAATAAGAAACTGATAAACATAATTATCTCTATTATAATACTGTGGTTAGAAGTGTTTCTATGAGTCCTGATAGTAACAACGGTTTAGCTACTACAATTATTAATATATTTGTATATAAACAGTTATAAAGCATAACATAGCTATATTGCAATCAAGATGATTCTGTTTTTTAACTATTAGAGTAAAGCGTGTACTTATGAGCAGGACCTTTGTCGATAACAGCTGACTAAATAACTAGTCAGTTGTAAATAACTAGCTGACCCGGCCACGCTTAGCTGTGCATTGGTTATTATACGATTAATTAATTGCGCAGCTGATTTGTTGTTTTTATCGGTCTAGTTCGAAATGTATTTACATGCTAGCGGTTACCCGTGGCTTCGTCCGTAAGCTTTGCACCTGTATAATGACTTCTGGTTCGAGTGAATTATATTTCCTTCACCAATATTGAGTTTGCCAAAAGAACATGTGTCAAAAAGTGAATATTTGTGGCCATTATAATTTTTTTGTCCCACAGTTGATTTTGCCTGGTTTTTTCATCAAGACTAAATAACAACAACAACAACTATAATAGTAATAATAATGACTTCAACAATAATAACATATATATTTTGAATCGCAAAAAGTACGGGTGAATGTGCTACCATTACACCACAGAGCCCTCACTTTTTACGCTTCAATTATTTTCTATTTGGCTGTTTCTTTCACATATGCGTTTAAATAAGCAAACTAACTATGATCGGAAGACCAAATACCTGTCAAACGACTTTTATTTACATTAAACTGTATAAATGGCAATTGCCTTATTTTTAATTCCAATAAACATTCAATCACAAAAAGTACTTGCTCCGCCGGGCGTCGAACCCGGATCTCTCACTTGCCGGGTGAATGTGCTACCATTACACCACAGAGCGCTTACTTTTTTCCGATTCAATTATATTGTATTTGGCCGTATCTGACACATGCGTTTAAGCAAACTAAAATATGATAGGAAGACCAAACACCTGTCAAACTATTATATAGCACAGAGAAACCTAATCTTGTCAAAAGACAACTAAGATGGGTTTTATAACTGACTTTAAGTATATAGTAAAAGTTACATAGTAACTTTATCTTTTATAACAACATTACAGTACTAAGGAAGCACTGCATACTTAAAACTTGTTAAAATGTTTATTTAAAATTATACTTTAACTACAATTTTTAATTTTACTATCTGTATATTTTTTTTCTTTACGATAAATAACGTGCACATATAGTGTACATAAAAATGATTTTTTTCGATTCATACTAATAACATTCGACTTAATTATTTAATTAAAGTAACAATTCTAAGTAAATTAAACTTTTATTAACTAAACTGTCAACTTTTCTAATCAAAGTTGATAATACGTTCACAGAAGTTTTATCACTTCAGTTTTATGGAAGTTTCTGAGTTTTCCTTTAAAGCCCAATATCGGGTAGGTGCTACAATACTCAGTATTTTTTCTCACTAATGTATTTTAGTATGGGCATTTAGATGTTTTCATACCTAAAGAAGAATTATACACAGGTAAATGCCGACTTTTAAAATAAATACTTTAATAATAATAATAACTTTCGCTACATAACGTTTTTTGAAAAAGATAATATATTTTTCGACATAATGTTACAAGAACTTTAGTCCTTTAAAATTCAATAAAGGTCAATAAATATATATAAAAAACACTATAAAAAGAACCTTTACCTTTTCAGTTAACACACTTATGTCGTAATAAGTTATGGCATTGCCGCAAGTAATGACAAGGAAAGCATGTAACATGACATTTGTGATGATTGTGTAAGTGCATTTGACAAATGAATAACAACAAACATTTACCATCACCCGTTTAAAAGTGTCTAAATTATTATACTTAGTATTTTTTGACTTAAACATGTGATTAAAATCACATTTTATAACTGCTTATTAAGCTAAGTCCATAGATATAATGGATGATACAGTGCTAAGGAAGTTTTAAAGAACAGTGGTCGTAGCTCGGAGTGATTTTCAAAATAGGAATAGATTTGTTAATCAGCGACCCTAAGAATGGCCATGTAAAATTTCAGTACATTCTTATTTAGCTGAATAAAATTACGATTTCTGAGTATGAAATGAAGTTTTGTTTTCTATGGAAAGGTAAAATAATTGCTTTATATTCTTTTATAAATCTTTGTAGCAGCACAAAAGGAATCTTTTGTAGATTGTAAAATTTTAATATAAATTAATTTGATATAATATTACAACGTTGAACTATAAAAAATGGTTTTTGAGATATTTTGAAAAGATTTTTAAAACGTACTTTATTATCCTTTTTATCCCCCTACCCACGAAAATCCGACGCCCCAGATTAGTAAAAAGTGGTGAAATTAACATTTTTACTCTGAAGATATGGAACAATTTGTATATATATATATATACATACATATGTACATACATATATATATATATATATATATATATATATATATATACACACATACGGTTGGACATATATATATATATATATATATATATATATATATGTATGTATGATTTATAATATATATATATATATATTATAAAATCTAAACAAATTATTATATGTAAACAAACCGTGGTGTCGAATGACGTCTAAAATGCTTCCGATCTGAGATTGCACTATATAGCGTTACTAAGTGATAAAACTTTGTTGACGTGGCGTCAGATTACCAAACTTAATCGTACATAAACGCCCATATCCGTTTCACAAGCTGAATATATCTGCACGCATCACAGAAAGAGAACACTACGACGTACGAACACTATCTTTTAGTTTAGATCTCAAATCTGTATTATTTAAAATAGTAAACTGAGAAACATACTCCCTTAAATTTAGGATTACCTGACAATCAGGCAAAAACCGGCTGAAGATATGAATCTTTTACAGTATGTACATAAGAGATTGGAGGGAATGACATGTTTTTTTATTAATAAAATATTTAATTTTCCTACTTTTTTATCTTTACGGAAGTTATATTAAATAACTATGAATATAAGAAACGGAATTTTTCCAACAGACAATCGATTGTAGGGCTATGGAGTCTTTCATTTTGTAGATCATGTTAATAATTAATTGTAGTTTAGCTCTAAAACTTAAGCAGTCGGTACTGCATGGTAGCCTACTAAACGCTTTTCAAACTTTGCCAAAACCGAGTACAATGTATCTTAAAACGTAGACTAAATACTATTTTACAGTTAATTGATTTTTATATACCATGGATATTTAACTTGAGTAAAACAAACACAACATGTACAAATAGTGTACAGCAGGAAATGCCAATTCTTTTATTGGGTGCAATTGAATTCTAATAGCTTTATTTAAGTACATTATCAGTAATAATTGAAATAAGAACGATTGTTAGTGCAACAGTACACCAAAAACTGATAACTGAATACCGAATGTATGCCATATCTCACAAGCCGTAACACTGTCCAGCGAGGGGTGATGCATTGTTGTTTGTAAACTGAATTGCCGCAGAGCGGACATGCTTTTAAGGATTCCCACTATTCACTACCCTCTGTGCAGAGTATAGGAGTTGGCATCCTTCATGTACACAAGCATTATAAATAGTCTATTTTCATGAACTACTAGACGAACCATAAATAGGCGAATTACATTTCAAACATTCCAGCAATTTATTTTTAATGTTTTTAAAATTAATTACGGAAATTGATATATTGCGAAAATAATTATGTATTTTTACCTTAATACAAAAATAAGAGTATATTTTAGTGCCGGTTTCGATAAGATTACCATCTCATGATAATATTATTGTTATGTTTGGACATGTTTTTATTGTTTTCGGTGTGTCAAGCAAATAGTTTATGTATAATGTTGGAAACTATTTAATATTCAAACCCTCCTATTTTTGGTCTAGCAAGTCTGTCGTAACGAACAATTTATATTTTGATGACTACTGTTTCTTATCAATTTCCTGAAATTATAAGTTGTGTGGTTGTATAGTGCAAATTGGTTGTCAGACTAGTCTTTAACAATAAATTAACGGCAACCACTTGAATTGTGACTTCATTAAGTTTGGGTTCTGTAATAAGGATTTATAAACTAAAATATTTTCTTTTTTTTCAATGTTTGTGTGCTTTGTCAATCAACTAACACTCCTGAAACGGGTTAAACAGAAATGTTACATAGATAAACCTCCTTGTATCTATAATTTCATGGGTGATGATTGAATAAATCAAATTTGGTATTAACTTAACAAATCTCTGTAAGATTGTATGAGTATTTGTCATTGCAATAATAAGTAATCTCCCTGAGAACCACTTTGTCTCAATTCTCGACTTGAATCCATTCATAAAACATGATCACCATGATCCACAGTTTATGTTACCAAACTGGTTATTACTGCATATCAACATGTTTGTTAACAATCCACTAATTATCCTATACAGGTTTAGAAAGGAATATGAAGAGGAAAACAAGAATAGTAAAATAGTTTTTATCAATTTATTATTTATAGTGAGACATTCAAAGTGTAGAGAAATTGTATTCAATAATCAATGATATTAAGGTCTACACACACAAAATTACAATAATATTTTCTACCATGATGGAACGTGTGTGTATGGGGAGGAGCTAGTAATAAATAAGCAAACGAGAAATATTGCAACCACGCAGTTTTAAGATTATTTAATATAAAAACAAAATCTTGTTATAAAAAAATAATGAAAACTATGTTTTATGTTTAACGTTTCTTGCATTTGACGATTTCACGACCGCAATGTTTCAGCATACAACTAAAAAAGAATTAAAATATAATAACAAATGTGTGAAAAATTTTGCAATAAATTACTGTATTATATGCTTTTATTTTTAAAAGTATTTACATTGAAAAAATGATGCATTACACTAGAGCGATGGTTTATTGGGCTTGCACATTAGATGTATTTATCACCATTTTGCTACAAATTCTTCTTACAGTTTAAGCCTGTATGTATGACATAGTTTAATTATGTACCTGTAACATTAAATTGTAGTTCTTAACATGGAGTACTGTGTAAATTAAGTGTATTTTAGAGTACCGGGGCTTATTGACTAAACCGGTAGTATCTAAATATTATATTTAAATTTAATTTTGAGAATATCGGTAATTGACAACGGAAATGCAAATGTATAACTCACTAAAATATTAGTGCAGACAACTTTTTCCATAATTTAAATTCTAATCAAACCTCTAACGTTCTTAATATTGGCTATATGGCTAATACATTTAAACATTTTCTTGGTTAATCTAGTGCTACTTTATTTTTATTAATGTTTTGTCTGAAATCATCATTACATGTATCAATACCTGGTTACACTAACAGCTATTACATAAAGTACAGTAACGGCATGTTTGTTTTACTCTGTCTAAACAAGCATCCATCCACTCAGTCTCTCTAGGGAAACAAAGTTAGCACTTTAAAACACTGTTAATGTGACAGTGTGTAATCAGAGGATGCGTTCACTAGAGCCATTACCTGCATAATAGCCAATTGTCTTCCATTGTTTGCACTCTATGTAAATAATTTAAGTACAGTTTGTAATTTCGTATTAAAGCGTCAGTAATAAAATCTTATAGATCGTGGAGGAATATTCTGTTGCTATCAAAGTTGCTTACTCCACTTGGCTTCAAAATAGATCCATTTAAAAATGAGAAATGTGTTAAAAATATTCTGCCCAAGATTTTAAATATCCCAATAAAAAATATTGTAACGTACTACGATTTGTATACGTATGAATTTTTATATAGAAATCATATTTAAGTTAAAAAGCAAGCGAGATAGAAAATAATAATTGTAAATAACATTTTTATATTTTGTTCCATTCCGCCAAGTTGTGCCTATCTCTCATGGAACGCCGCACATCAATACAGGGAGGCGAGAAGTGTTAAACAGATTTTGTACACATTTTGGAAATACTCATCTAATTATATACAGTTATTAAGTAACATTAAGCACATGTCTTTCGGAATTCGTAATAAAATGTCCAACTTCATAATTTTTCATACAAGCATTTAAAAAAAATTTTATTATTTCTGCCCCCAACCGTCATCGCTTGTAAGATTTACACACAAATAGAAATGTTGTATTAAGAAACTTCCATTGTTGTATAATATTGTCCATACCATCAATGTTCAATATTAATGTTAATATTTCATAACTATATAGTGAAATATTAACATGTAGTACATTAACCATGGAAAACCAAACTAAAATTAATACCTCTTTTCTTTTCTTTTATTTAAACAAATTTTCTTTAGGTTTAAAAAACTGAAAACCCAAAATTGTCAATTTTAAAATCTTTACTGCATTTAAATGTTAAATTTTCCTAGCCGGAAATTATATTTGTCTTTAAATGTACATTTGATACTCTATAATATTTCGTATTTGGAAGCTAAGTAATCTACCAAAAACGTTTGAGCTGTTTTAACAGATTAGATAGACTATGTAATGAATTTGGTATAAATTAGACTGAAGAGACAGAATAACTATGTATTATTTTTTAGTTACCGTATATAAAAGAGTAGAGAATCACGATGAATGTCTTGTATCATTCGGAATTGTGATCTGCAATGAGTCTTCAGTTTTGGCCGGTTGTGCACAAATGTATGAGGAAAACAGGTTCGGGTTTAATTCAGTTCTGAAATAGTGATGAGATAACCTTGAGTCAAGCCCTGGGACACTGCGCTGCAGAGCGAGACTGTCTCACTTGAGTTCACGTGTGAGTTTCCTCCCATTTGTAAATTGGCTGTTATTACATTTACTATTCAGGAAACAGAACATCCAAAACAAGATTCCTTTGTTACGAGTAAACAGAGTCAAACGGTTTGTGTCTTCAGCTTAGATAGAACATTTTGTGAAGCGTTATAAATTTTAACTTTGTTATGTTTGAGCTGATAAATGAAACAAATAATTTACTAAAAGAGTAATCTATTTTTATTTATTAGCTATTGTTTTATACTAAGTATTCAATATTTTTACAATTGATGTTTCTAACAAAATACGTGATCTCTTGTAGATATGATTAAAAAAAATTCCATAGATGCATAGCTTATTTATTTGTGTATGGTAGTGATTACAAATTATAAATTTATATATATATATATATATATATAAAACATATAATTTCAATGCTTCTAACTTGTTAAATACCTAATCTTATACTATTTTGAAAGAAATAAAGTGGGTTTCTATCTTATACTGTTATAAATGGGTTCTATAAATATAACGATATTAATCAGATCTAAATTTTAAAATGTCACATGTTATTATTGGAAACGTTAGTATAAACTAAATGGAAAGGATTGCACAAAAACAACCATTATAGCTCGATTTGTTTATCGAATGTAGGCTAACATTAATTAAATTACTATACAATGAAACGTGTAATTGATGCTAATTTAATATAGACTACAAATATAACAATAATAACAAATTTTAAATTTACTAGTCCATGATAAGATTATTACTGGTATAAATGTGGCATTTGTCTTAATAAACTTATGAAAATTTTCAATTGTAACTGCAAAATTAAATAAAAAAACTACCAATTTTAATATTTCAAGACAGAATCAGTTATCAAGTGATTCCGTATCGGTTAAGTAGATTGCAAAGGTTCTACAATTAGATTAATGAGCATTAAATGGTATTTATCAGCTTCCATCTATTCCAATTTGTCTAGGCAATACAGCCGTTATATTGCTATGACTTCTCGCACATTTACATAACCTCCAACACTGTATCTATAATAAAATGAACCATGATATTCAAAGCTGGTATTTCATACCACTATCCTTTTCAATTCAATCAAATAAATGTTTTTTCAACAAGAAAGTAAATTATGTGCTGTTAAAACATTTACAACTTTGGCACATATATAAATAAATTAAACTGAAGATGAACAGTTTCAGTTCAATACCTGGAACGTAAATTTACTTCAATTCTGAAACCGTACCATAACTATTATAAAGCTGATTCGGTGTCCTTTGTCAATACGGTCTTTAACTGCGTATTCTAAGGAAACTGAGCCGACATTCATTCACTTCTCTTGAACTCCTTCCTTGCCTTAATTAAAGCTAAAAGGTGGCCGCGTAACGTTTGATGTTTGAGGAGTCTATTCAATAACAGAAATAATTTTCTGCTCCGGTTTTCCAGTAAAAGTTACACGCTTATCTCAACTATTGCAGCATACTGTCGTTTACCAGCAACTGTTATGGTGGTAATACTAGGAATACAGTTATACATTATAATTGTTATGATACGCAGAAAAACATACGCAATTAAGTTTTGGTGTTTTTGTCATCGTGTTTTTTCTGGAGAAATTAAAACAACATAAACAACCAATAGTGTTGGCCACAATGAAGTTGTTGATCAAAAGACAAGGATTAAGAAACATTGTTGACATTTAACACAATCAGTCTTTACAATTGACTACGTCACAAAATATAAATGTTAGTTTACTGAACTGCCGATGAGGAACAACTCAAACTTCTCTCACTATTCCTCTTACTGATACATCTCTTCAGTGTCCGAATGTTTGCTGGGGCCACGCAGAACCAAGACCGCAGTATAGTAGAACACCGTGTGGGACCAGAGCACACTTCACATGTTTATTCAATCACTAAGCACTCAGTGTGTTTATGTTAACATGTCTCATAGTATAAATAATTCATTACATTTCGCGTATTCATCTGTCTGTTTGCAGCTAAGCAGACGCCGACGGAAGCACTACTCTACGACCAATAGCTTTTATCCTTGATTATGAAACCTCTTACGTTGGAGACGATCATTAGCTTAATACTCAAAGTTTTATGTAAAGCAGCACTGTAGTTCTTTAGTTATATTCAACATCTACAGTGTCGCATAATTAAACCACATCAACCTGCTTATACATTTTCACATAATTGTAGCGGAACTCCACGAATGAAAGTACTGCATTTTCAATAACTCACAAGACCCAATAAATAAATAATAAATTTGTATTAGATTTTTACTTAAGCACTACCTTAAACACATATGATAAATAAATAACTGATTGTGATGTTATACAAAATATTTATATAAAACTCGTCGTAATAGCAAAATAGCAAGTATTTTAAGTTCATGAAAGGTGATATTCCTATTTAGTGTACCTGCCGATTCAAAAACTAACATGACGTGAAATCGGAGTTGACTCTCGCATGCAACAAGATCGAGTGTATTTAACATCATGTCAAAACAAACCAACAAACTTCTGTCTAATCTGCTTAGATTCATTTTAGCTCGCTTCCTCATACGTGGAGGAATAAGGAGACAGGTAATAGAATTTAAATCTTGAAACTTATGGAAATTAATTAGGTTGAGGTATATTTACTTAGTTGAGACTTGGAATACTATTAACTACATCTTTGCATGTTATAGGTTTGAAGGTGCATGCTTAACATAAAAAATAAATATAAATTCTTTGGAAAACTGACTGAATTTGGGACGTTATTTAGTATTTATTTTAACTTTTCTAATATCCGTATGTTTTAATCTTTTAATCGGCTAAATAACGTATTAACTATTTAAAAACTATAATTGATGTTTAAAATATTACATATATTTGTTAGTAATTTAACAGAAATATACAAGTGAAATGAATTTGCCTGAAAGGCATAGTTTCTCTATACAGTCGAACTATAAAAATCTGAATCTCTGAATCCTCAGTGATTTCCACAATCACAGTTAGAATAGCACAACAGTAAATAGAGCAGGTTATCTGACGAAAAGACCTTTGAAACGGTAACAAGATTTATTTGCATACGCTAGCATTCTCTCTGTCTAGGAACTGCAATTTCCAGTTTTATTGTCGGTAAAGAGTTATCCAACCATCTTTGAACTTCCAATTGAAAAGCAATGAATACCTTTCTATAACAGTTGTGTTCGATGAATAAATAAAATGCCATTATTGCCAAGAGGTATTTAGCAATTGATTTTCAATTCGATTCTCTTGTTGAAAGTAACTTAGATAAAATAAACCACTAAGTTAAAGAAATTTGTTAAATGATTTTTACGACAACCACTTTGTTTTAGCTATAATACTAGGAATTTCCTTTGTAAATAGAGATTCTACGAACAATGAATTCACGCTGACAACCTGGACTACTGACCCCACTCTCCAAGACTGATCTGGCTATGTGTTAGTATTTATATCTGAACAGTCTTCACTCAGGTGTGATTCTAAATTGAGTGATTATGTAGGTTTTATGCTAGAATTTATCTTTGCATTCTTTTATTCGCGCAGCTCTCTCTGTCACAATCCTGCTCCCGTAGGGTGGTTGAAAACTATAGAACACTAATAGAATAAGCGAAGTGAAAATATGCAGGTAGTAAGTAGTCTGTGGAATCAAGATTCTAAACCAATACAATTCCCTCAACCTTTCTAGAACTTGTTGCCAGGAACACAAGTATTTGACCTTTCTCTGACGTCCGGTCAATGAATTTGGCTGAAACCGCGAGAAAACAGGAGACCGTTAAATGCTTAATTCAGCATCAATTACATGAGCTTGCTGCAGTTTGACCGTAGTATAAATGTGTATCGAAGAGGACTGAATTTGGTATGAAACCTGAGACATGATGGATCCCAGAATTTTAAACATGAAATAGTCATGTCCATATGGACTTATTATTTAAGAATATTCTTAAATAATAAGTAGTAAAAATCGAAACAAATGTGTTAGCTAAATATATATGATGATAGAAAAGCCCATTGTACTGTAGTAAAGTTTAGAATGTGATCAAATCGATGAAAAGGAACTTTAAGAATTTGTCTATATGTCCAATTGTTAATTGGGACCTGTCTCTGGGTATATTACACATTTCTAGAGAATATCTCTCAGAGAATAGAAGTGAGGGTGCCCTACAATTAATCACTTTAAAATGGAAATAACTATAATGGTAATAACGTTCAAAGTAGAGTTAAATAGGTGGATCACCCATTATGTGGATCATATTGAAAAATCATACTGAATTAGTTAAAAACTTTTCGTGGATTTCATATTTGAAAGCTGAGTGATATTCGTTTCTCTGAAATAGAAATTGTGATGTTTAAATCTTGAAGCGTAAATAGCAATCTATACTGTAAAGCAAGACAGGTCACAGGCAAGTTATGAACCTTGTGCTATTTCTAACTCAGATAAAAAATGTGAAGCCGTAGTTCGTGCGGTCACCGGCTCACCGCATTGATGTGTTGCGGTTTTATTCTTTATCTTAACCTGAAAAAAGTGGCACCTTATCCTATTTCTTGGCTTACTCTGTGGTTATTGTGTGTTAAGATAAAATAGGGTTATATTAGAGGTTTCAAAGTCTAATGTCATACTCTAGAGTTTGTTCTATGGCAATAACTATATAACGTCTAAGAGGGAGTACAATAATGTGCGCTTTCGAAAATCGTTACTGGATATGACATTTTTACCATATTCTATAAACACAAGTAAGCACGCATACTTGGATATTTAAATTTATTTATTTATTCTGCTATCTCCTCGTTGCCATCATATTTATCTATAAAGCCAATGTACAAATATTCGCTAACGTTCAGCTAAATCCCTTGGAGGAATATGCACCACCAGAACACAGTGTTTCTCCTACAGAAATGAAGCCTCATGAACATTTTAAAGTCTATAGGTAATTTTTGTCTTCGAGATATCATACGGACATACAGACAGACAGAAAGAGACAGTCAGATTGACCGTCAGAGAGGGAAACAGGAATAAATAAAATTTTCTAGCCCCACAAGGGATAAGCTTCACTAAAGCTTAGAAAGTGATTTCCACATTCTACAGAACCAATGTTTAGTAACGTAGAGACTCCAGTCACCATGTTATCACACTGGACAGACATAATAGAACCCTCATATTGGTCGGCCAGCAATCTTCATGTCAACAGCTCATATGGCAACTCTATTTGTGTTTATTGTTCTGTATGTCATTCATTACGCGACGATTTGATGTAGGCGATAGTTAGACGTCAAGGTCAAAAGCCTGGATTTATCACTTCTGTGTAAAGATAAAGGGATTGATCTAGTGAAGCTGATGGGGGGGGGATTGGGGGGGGGTTGGGGTGGGGGCTTACAAATGGATTTCAATACCGTCATTTGAGACTAGAACCCCGTGAGACTTCAAGCAATACTCAAGGACCACTTTGGTTGCCATTAGTTAATAGGATATTAATTAGGGCATACGCTAACGACAACGTCCAGATAAGCTAATAATTAATTTATTCATTCGTTAAATAAACTTATACATCATTCACTCATGAAGAATCTTGCAGCATTGGAAAAAAGCTTATTTTACTAGTGATGGTATAAATGAATAAAACATTTTCCAATATAACTTTTACTTTTGCACAGGGCCTTTCGGAATCAATGATTCCATCATCTGGCATTTCACAAATTAACAAATGTTTACATTTTTCTAAATAATAGATATTATAATCACATATGGTAAAAGATTTGGATACATGATTAGCCAGTATAACATATTTAAACAGAATTACATTTTAATTTTATTTTTTATTGATAATTGAGATGAGAGTAGAATTGAATTTTGAATTGGTCTGTCTTCATTATTGATAAGTTTTTCTTGATCTGTGTTAATGTAAAATGATTCCCAAGCATTTAAATGTGTTTTGTTAGTAACTTCTTTCAATAATCGTAATTTTTTATAAGACGTGTATCCAGATTCAATACAGTGATTCGAAATAGCAGATTTTTCATTTCTTCCATATTTTGTATGTGCAAAGTGTTCTTTGAATCGTGTCTTAATGTTCCTTTTTGTTTTGCCAATGCACAATTTATCATAGTAGTTGCATTTAATTCCATAAATTCCTGATTTGTTTTCGAATGTGTTTTTGTCCTTGGGATTTCCTAATATTTTGTGATAATTTGTTGTATGTTTTAAGTAGCAGATTTGTTTGTATGCTTTTTAAAAATTATCTGTAATTGATTTGAAATATTACTGTGCAGATGGATTCTTGTTTATTATCTTGTAGGGGTAATAATGTTGTTCTAGATTTTCTTACTTTTTTTTTATTGATCTGTGAAGTATGTTGTCAAAAAATTGTGGTGTAACCGTTAAAAATAGCAATATTTTTTATGTAGTTTAATTCTTTGTTATAGTTGTCGATAGAGAGTGGTGTATTCCAAAGTCTGTAAATTATTGAAATTATTGAATTGAAGATAAAGTTTTTTAGGTTTTCATTTAATAAACCAGTTGTTTTATTTAATTTTTAAATAGATTTGTAATGGTTTAAAACGAAAATGGTGGTTTGCATTGGTTTTCCACGGATGATGTAATTATTTAAATAATTTTGCCACTCATTGGTATAACTCACCCAATTCTTTCACGAAGAGAGACTTTCACACAGTAATATAAACATAACGTAATGGAGTAATGCAAGGATGTAAGTGAGCAATAACAACAAGTTAAGAGTTTATTTAAATATTAGTATAGTTTATCAATTTTAATATTAACACTTTTAAATTTACATTTTTAACTATACACATTTTTATAATATGTGTCTTTATTTATATATTAGACAGCTCTTACATGGAACGTACTGTATTATGGTGAGTCTCAATTCGATAGCTGAAAATAATTTGTATGCACACAGTTAATTGTCTATTATAAAGATGTAGAACTTATCAAGCATTTATGAATCTTCTCCACAATAATATAGGATTAAATAGTTAATGTATGCTTATATGATCTTCCTCCAAATATCACAGTCCGGTGATGCATTTGGTCTGATCATCGTACTGGCCTTGAGTGATTTTCTGGGTGCTATTATACTTTCAATATGTGGATTTATCTTGTTTGTAATTTGCATATTATTGAATATTATCATTTTATTTTCTAGCAAAGATGAGAGATACATTTTATGTGTGGATGTCAATATTTTATTTATACAATTTTGTAGTTTTGAAGATCAATCCATATATAGCTGTTGATATTATGACAGCTCAATAATGTCTGATAAGTTAATGTAATTAGAAAAGTGTAGTAGCTCTTTGTTTTGAAACTTTTGAAAATATCTAAATATTTACGAAAATACAAATAAACATATTTTTGGTATATCTACATTATAATACAATACAGTTATGTATGGGGGTACAACTTATTTGTATAGGGTACACATCTTTATTCAAAGCTACATTAAAATATTAGTTAGGACGAGTATATTGTGAAATATAGGAAGGTTCACTCAATTACAAACAGCTGACTTGTTAAAACTTTTAATTGGATGGAAATGGTTGACGAAATCTGCTAAGTCATAAATAAGTAAAATTATGATATCTGGTGGATTGTTTGGATGAGGAATTATGATAATTATCGTGCTTATCAATTTTATTTTGTATCTAAATTGTATAGTAGCTGAGATAAAAATTATGCATACACGTGGACTGCCACCACTTTGTTCACTAGTACAGAATGAGGCTGACCAATTATTTTATAAAAACAATAGTAGAGAGTTTATCATGTGTCGGAAAATCCTTTCATTAAAATGATTTCCATAATATGGAAATCTATATTACAGAGATTTCTATTATAGTAAAAATTGTAGTTAGATAATATTTATGAAAATTTTTAAATGACTTTTAATACTCATTTAAGTAAAAAATGACTAAGGTGTCATAATTATAAAAATTATATGGTTTTCATAAAAGACTCATGTCCCCATAAATATAGGGCATAGAATAAGTTGGTTATGTCTTCAAATAATAAATTATTTCCGATACTTATTGATGCTTTTATAATATAATAATGAAATAATCATAAACCAATTAAAATAAATATCACTACAGCTTTCACTGTCTCTCTCACCTTCTCCACACCGCAAAAGATTCTTATTAAATATCTTTACGCCGTATTTACTATGTGTATTTGTCAGTTAAATTATATTATGATATCACTTAAGTATTTTTATAGTCGTATAAGTGTATTTATGTGTTATTTTATGTCCATGTCTTTGAATTTTACAATAATATGTAATGTATAAACATTGGATATATAGTAAATACGTAAATGGATAAAAACACTTTGTCACGATAAACTGGATAATATAACCTCGTTTTTGGAAGACGTTTATTCCTGCGAAAACTCCAGCGTATTGATTATGGCCAAGATTTTATTTATAATCGACGTTATTGAAATAAATCACGAAAAATGGATGAGCGGTTAATGTTTTAAACTGAATTACCACAGCGTAGCGTTGGACACGTTCGTTGTACGTCGGCTGTGCAGGAAGAATAACATTGATTTAAACGATTCCCGTAAATCCACACAATTCACCCTGTATTGATTGATTACCATAGTTTTAACCATAAGTATCTTTCACTTATATAAAAAATATAAATTTATTTGTATGAATAAATGAGCTATGTTGCAAACCATTCCTTTATTTTCCTTAAGTAATACTACATTAATATTAAAAAAATCTGTATACGGTAAGCATTATTAGAAATGATAATATAGTTTGCTTAATTTTAAGGAATATTAATTTCGTTTAGAAAATATGAACATTATGCGACTGATTGGCAACACAGAATCCCGCTGCTGCTGGAACTCTCGTTTATGTAGAATATGTATAGATCAACGCAGAAACAGCTTATTGTAGAAGTTGTTTTACCGAATAATTGTATTAAAATGTAGTTATTCTTAATGAGGAAGCCTTACTTTTTTATTCATTAACGAAATAATATTGTCGCCTTAACAATCAAACGAATATGGTTATATCTGATATAGTTTCAAATTTTAAAGTCATTTTCGGTCAAGGATTTTCAGTTCATTATCTTCTCCATCATAAAAATTACAAACATAGTTGTTACTTTGTTGTTCAGTGAAATGAAAAAATAGACTTAAGTTTAAGCTCGTTATCTCCTTCTTACCATATGCTGCATAACTATTATTATTCTTATGTTTATGCATAGTAAGTTTGAGGATAGGTTATAAACGTTTATAGTTATAAACGTTGTTTTATAATCAAGTCTATTGGCTTTGTTTAATGTTGTATGTAAGATAAAATAATAACAAAATCGGAAAGAGGTGTAGTAACAGAAATAATTGTGATAGAAATTAGCCTCTATAAAAAGGTTTCATGAGTTATTAATGAATAAACCAAAACTAATATTTTCCACAAGATTGTTACCACAACATGAGCACGTTATTTCACCAAATAGTAAGATGTAGTAGCATTCCAAGTCTTGCATGTATTAAAATGTTTAAAAATAAATCTTAAAAGATTGAATTTATATCCACTGTAACAGTAAAGTTTTTTTATAATTTACCGAAATATTAATTGTGGACTAAATTTAATAGGTAATTTGTGAATATTCAATAGTAAAACCAAGAATAATAACAATAATAAAAGTCCTGAATGCACTTAAATATGTTATTGCTATAAAAAGTAATCTGCTTGAGTAGCGCCCTGTCTCAATCCTTGACCCGTATTCATTCATAAAATAACATCACCATCATTCGCACTTCATGTGAATTCGCACAAACCCTATTTTGGTGCCAATCAAAATCTCTAGCAACAGTACAAATAAAAGAGAAGAAGGAGGATAAATGTAGGATGGTAAAACTATAGTGTAAAGAAGTTGTAGAACATTTTAAATAAACAACTATAATGCTAAGTTATACTAAAATAGTGACAATATCATTCTCTGCCATCACTTGTGCGAATTATAGATAGTTTTAGACAAACGAGAATGATTCAACTCACACTGTTCCAAAATTATATCATAAAAAATATTGCTTCAAATGTAAGGAATTATGTTTTACTTTTTAAAATTTTCAACCAAATATCTTGAAAGTAAAACATATTTTCTAGTATTTGCGCAAGCAACATCCTTTTATTGGTTTATCTGATTTATTAAAGAAAATATATCAGAAAATAAGAGTTATATAACATTTATTACAAAAAGTGGGTAATATTCACAATCCAGGAGCCAACAGTCAAATTTCATAGTATAAGCGCATAACTTACTTTTTAGTGAAATCGATAAAGTAATTTCCCCCAAGAAAGCAATAGATCGCTATTCGCGATTGTTTTGGTGGCGATTGAAATAGTGGTAAAGAGTAAATAGGGTAAACAACTAAGTATAATTTTGTCTAACGATCAATCGGCAAAGTCTGAAGCTATTTGAGATAATTAAATTCACAGTTTTACTAAAGTTAAAAACTAATTGGCCATTTGAATACAAAACGTAATGATGTAGTTCGCTATTTATGAGATAGATAAAAGAGTAACGACTCAATATATCTTTAATAGTGGAAAAATATCGAAATGTCCTGTACAATGAGCCTTAATTCCCGGGACAGTATGTATACACAACGACATGAGGAAAACAGGTTCGGGTTCAACACAGTTCTGAAATAGTGATGAGATAACCTTGAGTCAAGCCCTGGGACACTGCGCTGCAGAGCGAGACTGTCTCACTTGAGTTCACGTGTGAGTTTCCTCCCATTTGTAAATTGGCTGTTATTACATTTACTATTCAGGAAACAGAGCAGCCAAAACAAGATTCCTTTGTTACGAGTAAACAGAATCAAACTGTTTGTCTTCAGCTTAGATAGAACATTTTGTGAAGCGACATACATTAAATCTTTACTTAGTAATATATTTTTATTGCGAAATTGCTGTTGGGAAGTAAATTTTCAATCTGAAGTTTTTCATAAAACATGTGATCCCGTTATAATGTAATGGTAAAACATTAATAGATACCTTATTTATGCATTGCTGCGAGTATACTTTTACCGTTTCAATTCTACAGTTGGAATTAAAACGTGAGAGATAAATGGTACAACGGCAACGACTGATAATAATTTTAAGTACCACCTATTTTATTGGCATTGCAAGTTTAAAATAATTGAAAACATTGGGATCAAAACCACTTTTATAGGGTAAATACTATATCGAATATAGGATCACTACAATTAAACTAGTATGGGATAAAATATAATTGATACAAATTTACAATTGACCAAAATGTTAATGTTAAAGTATTGATGGAAACAGGGTAAGTACCATTATAAACGTAAATTGTTAACTTTCATATTATTCGTACAATTTTACTTGATGTCTCTAAACGTTTTAATTTCAAAACCAGACTCAGGTATTTGTCAAGATTTCTAGTGAGACTGTAGCAGGCTGAGCGGATTCCGTGGAGTCAGCAGTTATAATGTTAGAATTATCAGAACGAAATGCTGTCCATAAGTTATAGTAACAACTATTTTCATCCATTCCAACTCGTCTAGATAATACAGACGTAATATAAACATGAACAGCTCATCACAATTTTAATCTCCCACGCAATTTATAGAATAAGGCCTTGCGTTCTTCCTACCGTATGTTCCCTATGTACTTCCATGTCCTCAAACAGCTAGAACTGTTAATATAATATAGTGTAAACTTTAATACTTAACAACTCAATTAAAATTCCGATGAAGTGGACAATTGTTTATAACTTACAAAAACTTTTAAAAAGTACACAGTGGTTTGCGATTGAAGTGTCGATAAGCAAGTTATCTATACATGTGAAATATAGTAACATTTTGAAATGAAATGAATTGAAAATGAATAATTTCAGTTAAAGACTCGGGAGAAACATTTACTTGAATTCTGTAGCGCAATTTAAAACTGGTTTCCGTTTCCATTCTTTGTCAATACGGTCTTTACCTGCGTTTTCTTAGGTAACTGAGTGACATTCAACTAACTTCCCTTGAGTTCCTTTATGACTTTAATTAAAGCTGAAAGGTGGGCCCATTACGTTTGATGTTTAAGGATTCCATTTCATAAAATAAAGGATTATATTTGCTCTGATTCTCCTCCGGTACTAGTTATACTTTTACCTCAAGTACTGCACTTTAATCTTGTTTATACTACCATTTTTACACTGCGATGTAACAGCCTGATAAGTGAGAAGTCCAGGTCCCAGATAAAGAAGTAGCCTTGTTTATACATTTCTGTAGATGAATGGAATTAAGTTACGCAATTGCTATATTTACAAACTTAATGACTTTATATATGTATATATAATTATTAATAGAATAATGAATAATGGAACCTATAGACTTAAAATAAAATTATACATTAATTTCTATAAGAGCCACTCGAGTTCGATCAAGGTACATGTCACTCCATGAGATTTAGCTGAGAATTAGTGAACAGTTTTACATTGGTATTATGGGTAACATTACTATGATGACAATGAGAAATTTGCAGAATAAGTTTATTTAAAAAAAGTAATGCAACCACGGGACTGACCGAGAGAAGTGACTACGGGCTGTGAATACATATCCTGATAAAGTACGTTTGCTAATTATTAAATTGTTATTTTTTATATTTTGTTTATAATACGAGAGCTCAATTCTTTAACATAAAAAGTTTTATGTTTCCTATTAATTTTATACATATTTTGTAAAATATTTTTACGTTTCATATATAACTATGATCACTGACTTATAAATATTAAAGTAATAAATATTTACAGATTTATATCATTATCATTTGTATTAGTTTCTACAATTTTGTCCAGTATAATTTTCACTATAATCTTGTGTTTCCGAAATAATTTTTATTGTCAATATATTCTAATAATGAAATTATAGGTTTATGATAAATTAAATAAGAAATAAAAATTCTAGAATAAAATGTTGCTAAATATCTTGTAAATACAGCATCTGTTGTTGTTCCATATCCCGTTGTACTAACGCTTTTATCGCTTGGCATTGTTAAATTGATTTTTATTACATTTATATCATTAAATGTAGAAAAACCACGAACTTTTACGGAAGTGAAATATTTTAATGATAAACACAACAAGCCACTTACTTAAATTCTAAAGCATGTGAAAATGTAAAAATATGTTATATTCGCATAATTTTAATATTTCCTTCATTCATAATAATACCATTTTGTCCATAAAACTCGTGAATGTCCGTATAATCTGTGTTTACTAAATGTATTTACTGCATCCGGAAGAGAGTGGGACAGAGCCACATTCGAGTATTTTGAATCCACAAAAGGTATATCTAGATTCTCTGAACTTTTTATTGATACCAAAATGTGCATGTACCTACAAAAGCTTTTGTATACCTAAAGTCGCTTTTGAAAAATCAAGTAATGCTTTTAGTAATATAGAAACACTTGCAAAAAAGTAAATTAATTGCTGAAGAGTAATCTCAGCCTTTTAAGTAAATGAGTTTAGCTGCACACTACGTAAAACTTGCAAAGGGTAGCGATTATCAATCATTAGTACATCTGTAGGTTTATTAGGAGGCACTCAGTTGAAAGCTACATTAAAACAGCACTTGATAGATGACCATTCTTATGAAAGCGAATTTCTTACGCGGACACTCCAACCTCTCTCAATAGCTGGTGCTGGTAATAAATTATGCAAAGCTTTGTATGTCGTGAACGAGTGAATTTGTCTTAGTGGAGTGGCTTTTATTTGACAGCCTAACCCTTTTTACAAAACTAAGCTTGTATTCATCTCTGTAAGCCTGATAAAAATATGCCAAATGAATACAATGTTTGTGAGTAATTCCTGTGATATGTATTTTACATTTACGTTGTACCTAAGGTACAAAAAATGATGTCTATTAGAGTTTAAATAACCGTATAAGGGCTAAAAAAAGAACAATATTACATTTTGTTTATATTTAAATATTTTAAATATTTGTTTTTATTGGTGATGGAACATACCACTACCATATCATAATGTTTGTAAAAAGTATGTAATAGGATTATAACTGACAATAATAAAGATTTGAATACCATTTTATTAAATACTTTCACACAACACCTACACTTTTATAAAACCCAATTAAAATAATTAAATTTAATACATAATTTTCAAGGTTTTACACGTTTTTGTATTATTCACTTATTTTATGTACTTGAAGGGTTACATACATTAGTTATAAAAATATCGAATAATGGTAAAAGATAAATCAGAAAATCAAATTTAATTTGCGTTGTGTTAAGAAGGAAACGTGATATGTGCCATTTTTTGTTACCGGTACAAGGTAAAACTAAATTTTGAGTGGTAGGTGATAAATCAGGTTATTCAGTGGTATGTGATGGAGAACCTCATAAAAGCAATACGATTAGAAATAAAATTAAAGATGTGCTTAACAAAATTCGATTTCCTTAAAAACGTATAATTATACACCAGTATCAAAGACTGCCGAGCCATTGCCACCGAAGCTTACAGCACAGAGTGTGAAGTAACAAGATGGTCCTCTATCAGAATTGTACTTAATCTTCTCTAATCTTTTCCTCGAATAATTTCCGCTTATATTTTTTAGAGGGGCGTGTGGTAAGGAAACCTTAGAGTTCTATAGTGTTGCCTCAGAATTATGAATCGTCTTCACTAGTTACCGTATCTTACCATTCTTATTAGGCATGTATCGATTTATTCGACAACCCTTTAAGCGGCATTAAGAATATCGGCCTCTCCGATAAACTTACTAGTTTAATGTAGGAATGGAAAATGTGCTTCAGGAGCCGGCGATACAACATAAAAGCCACACTGAGAATAGGAAGGCAGTTGGAGTAAAATTTCTTCTAACACAAAACCTGTCACCAAACCCAGTGTCAGATTTTTCCATTCACCTATTATGCCGATAATCCTTGAACGTCAGTTTCAGGAGGTTTTAAAACTGCCGAGTTTCTCTGTGATTTTATTGCAGTCTATAACAGAGGCAAGCTCAGGTTCCTATAATATACCTGCAATGGATCACAAGATAAGAGACGCCTAATACAAGAAGATGACAGTCTTTTACTTGAAACTGAATCCTGGGGTCGGAATAGATATACTAATGCATAATAATACCATAGATTAATAGCATACCCCTACCAATAGATCAATTAAACCCCTACACATAAAGAACTAATCATGAAATATTATATTAATATTTTAAATATCTTATATGAAGTTTTATCTATGTAAGAAACCGTAAATTATAATCAATAACATACCGTCAATAAATTACGTAGTTTGTTTATTTCAATAGTTTATGAACTATATATATATATATATATATATATATATATATATATATAGGAAAGTGTTTCTGATATCTAAAGAGTAGCCATAACTTCAGGCTTCCATAAATTAGTTTACTATATCATAAGTTACATATTTATCATAATAATGTGTGTTGATTTTCCTCTAAATATATATTTTTTAATTAACTTTAAAACCAATGTTTTTATTGTACAGTAAATACTACTTTTGTCGTAAAAAACACTTTCAGATCGGTATCTGCCATAAACGTTAGTTTTAATTTGATTTTGAAGGACTATTGCTGACGTTTCTCCAAGTGTAAGATAGTGGAAATGGTATGAGGAGAAAGATTAGAGAAGACGAAGTACAGCTCTAATAGAGGAACATCTTGTTATTTCACACTCTGTGATGTAAGCCTGTAACAATGGGGCGGCAGTCTTTGTTAACTGGCTTATCCTATTACACGCTTTTAAGGAAACCGAATCATGTTAAGTACATCTTTAATTCCATTTATAATACTACTCAGCCTTTATCGTCTTTGTAGATTTTTTCACAACATACCACTGAATAACCTGTTTCTTCCCACTACTTAAAAATGAGTCTTTCACTAGCAATAAAGAAATGACCAAATATTTTAGTAAGAAAAAAGATCTTTTCAATATTATTTCAAGAGAGTTACTTATTTACTGATGTCAAATAAACATGTGATTGAAAAATATCATGAACTAAAATTTTTTATTTTGCCCTGATCTCTCACTAAACAACACATTTTAAGTTTTTTGAAATATCGTAGTAATTAGAAAATGGTTCTCGATTCTGTCATATTAATATTTCAGATCTTAATGCATATTTTTACAACCATTTTGACGTATACAATTTTAATAGCCATCTTTTATAAAATTACCTTTTATGGTACAATATAAACAAAAAATATTCAACACAAAGGTTAAATACAAATGTTGTATTTATTTAGTAATATTTTTCAGGCTGACAGAGATGAATGCAAGCTTAGTATTATAAAAAGGTTTAGGCTGTCAAATAAAAGCCATTCCTCTAAGACAAATTCACTCACTCACGACATACAAAGCTTTGCATAATTAATTACCAGCACCAGCTATAGAGGACGGTTGGAGTGTCCGCGAAAGAAATTCGCTTTCTATCTATTCTTCGGTCATCTATCTAGTTATTCATTATGTACTGTTTTAACGCAAGTTTTTAACTGAGTGCCTTCTAATAAACCTAATGGAATAGTGCTAAATGATGTAAAATTTTACTATTTACGACTGGTTGAGGTTACAAGAAGGTTTACATGTACATCGAAAAATATCATTTGTATTTCTTGTACATATAATATTTTGTATTTAATATATAACAATAAATAATTCCTGATTTCTGATATTTGGTATAAATCGAAAGCTCTTAAACTCTAAATGTGCCCTTTGTGGATTTGACATACATCATATTATAGGGCTCTGCCCCACGGGCTTCCAATGTTCTAATGTTAATCTTATGAGAGAATTTTTTAGTTCAAACAGCTGTTTGATAAATTTCGTGTTGTTCAAGCAGTTATTCTCAATCCACAAACAAACGTAACATTAGCTGATTGGTTATTACTGCCGAAACAGTCTTGCCGCTTTAATGCACCAGTAAATAAAAATCTATAATTCTGAGCAGTTATCTCGTAACAATAAAACCATGGGAATGTTTTCATGGGAATAAAATAAAGAAATACGAACTAATTAAAAAAATATAAATAACCATTATAATGTGTTTAATATATTGCCAAATCAGAGATGATCTCTTTTTTAAAGAGCTTTTATTTTGAAACTACTATGTTATACCAAATAAATATTAATTTATAAAATTATAATGTCTTCATAACTTATGTTTAAATTAAATGATACAAAGTGGTGAATTAAAACAAAAGCCTATGACGCCTTGCGTTCTCAAAACGGAACAACGTTTTTGCATTGGGGAATTTATTTGAAGTTTAGTCAGAAAAATTACTGTAACCAGTATATTATAAAAGTGTCAAACATGTTATTAATATAGTAGGTATTTTATTTCTGTAGAGACGTATTTGGTTGTTTTAATATGTTTTACTGAAGTTTGTTAATTAAAGTACACATAAACACACGCACGCCCACGTATTTTTATACAGTTTGTGTATCGTTAGCTTCTCAGATATAGAAGGGAAATTGATAAAAGTACGTTTTCTACTCATCGTTACACATTAAGTAATTGACACAGAGAAAACAACTAGACATGCCAAAGTTTAAATTAAAGCATTCCCGAGAAACTCACAAATCAAATATAGTATTTAATTATTTTGCTGCAAATCCTATTTACCTACTTTTGTATACACGCTAGTTACTATGCCACTATAACTAAATATGTATTCTATATGTAGATTATTTAATTCATCCAATGAGTGTGAAGGATAGATTATATACTGCCTACGTACAGGTTATTATCTGGAGGATTATAAGATTGTATACTGTTACATAATATACAGTTAAGATGTCAACATAACCAATTATAAATTTAGATATTAATAAAATCTCCCTACAGGTTATTGTCTGGAGCGCCGTTAATTTTATGTACAATACAATTAAGTTGTCGATATACTCAGAGATCAATATGTGTGTAATAGATAGACCATATACTGCCCTCTTTAGGATATGCGTAATTAAGCAACAGCCCATTGACATCACAATCATTGAGTCAAGCATGGAAACTACAATTTATAAGGCAACTCCAGCGAAATCTGTTGACTGATCGTAGATGTTGCTTGCACTTGGTCAAGATGTTGCTTGCACTTGGTCAAGATTAGGATTGGTTTTGCGTTAGGACAAGTTCCGATTGTCTCAGTGTTTGTGTATAAGTTGTAAAGCAAATCGTATTCGAATTACCCTGAACAGGATAACAACACTGAGATTCTTTGGTGACATGGTTTTGGAGTCACATCTTTTTGTTGGACACTTTTAAATAGACAATTAGATGTCGGTGGAGTCAGCAGGAACTTACATGTTGCTTTCCCTTGTCACTCAAGACAACAAATCTTATCACTGTCCAGCCGGAACAGGAAAACCACTTCCTGTAAAACGTGTGATTTCTAATTGAAGAATATCTAGCAATTTATATATCTTGCAGTTCAGTGAAAGAAGAACGTCAAGATAATATTGTATACCCAATTCCGAGGATAATATTTCTTTATTTTTTTATCATCAGCTTTTAATAAAAGTTTGTGTTTAGAGTTTTACATATTTTTATCTAGACCATCTCCGAGATTTTTGATGGTCAAGGACAGTTAAGTAATTGTGGAGGAAACATTAAATAACATGCTTTTATTATAAAGGTGAAATTAGGACTTAACCTCTAGAGGAATTAAATAGTAGATAGGCAGAGGATAAAGATTATTTGGGCTCAGGTTAAGGATAGGAGAATTCTTAGAAAAAGACAGAGATGCAGGAAGGAGTTTACCATCTTTATTTGCATGAAATTAAAATGTAATTTTTATAGCATTTTAAAAATAATCTCTCGTTTATAAACTAAAATTTTTCATTAGGTGTTACTGTTCACTCTAAAAAATGAAAAATAAACTTTTAAATATTTTCTTTGCGTCTAAAGATCATTCAAATTAATACTAAGATCTTCACTGGCATCTTTATTACTCGAATACTAAAATGCTTTGTTTTCCTCACGATAATCTACCAGTTTTACTAGTTCTAGACAGCAGTGCAGCACTATGTAACATCTATATGTACTCCTGTTAGTCAGTCAATGAGGAGCATGTGTTTGCTACTGCGTAGAAAATGCTATTGAGCTCCGCAATAACACTTTCTATACTAGTATTTAGATACTTTTTTCATCACAATTCTAAAACGCACACTAAATATTTTAAAAGATTATATGATATTTCAAAGTCTAGTTATTATTCTTCTATAAGGAAACCTAACACTTTTTATAATTTATTTTGGTGTTAAAACCAAGTTTTTAAACATAAAGCTGTCAAAACAAATACAAAATCACACTGATGTGTTCATACAGGGAAAGAATTATTTATACAGTAAGGTTTGGGAGAGTGAAAATTAGCTGACAAGGGAGACGACGAATTTCACAGGTCTTAGCTGTATTAGAAAGTAGTTCATTACTACACATTGTGGCAAAAAATAATAACACTACAGAGTGCCAAAAACACCGAGAATACAAGACGTGTCGTCACCATATTAAAGATAAAGAAACAAAAGCTAGAAAACAAAAAAGGAAGAATGAGGGTCTAATATATTATGGGGCTGAAGTGTTTTAGTTATAATTAATACAATACGTACTGGATGTGAATGTTAGTTTAGGTCAAGTTCACCTTCCTCTTACTTCATCCTCTGGAACCTGTCGCTGTCACAGACGACTCCTGGAATCTGATGTCGTGTTCGTCTGAAGAGATCTCTTTATATCGGCTTTTTCGGCGTCAGACACGTAGACTACAAAATAAAGTGTATTCTAGGTTAAGATGATATTCTCAATTGAGAACCTGATTATACAGTAAGAATACCTCTTGTCCTAAATCTTACGTTGCTTCTCCAGTTAAAGATTCCAAGAGATTGGTTTGCGCCACTTCTTACATTTTCAACCAATTTTATTTATGAAAATGTATAAATTCCTCCCGCAGTACAATAAGTAATAACACGTTATGTGTTTTTCCATCTCGAAACTATTTCATTTAGAATTTACACGTACTTTCGTACGCCCACAAAACATTTATCAGAATTTAAGTCTCAAAAGGCCCTATTAGCTAGAAATAAATTAAATTGGTTTGGATAAAAGTAAAAGGCCGATTGGTTTACAATTTTAAGCATTACGTTATAATGTCGCGCAATTATTGAACTGTAGTACATTAAAGGTTGAATTAAGTGAATATCATAGTTGAAAATATCAAATATCTCTTTTAAACATTATAGCAAAAAAAACATTATCTAGAACTAATTTGAAATATTATATATATAGTAGTTGAAGAGCAATGCTCACAGGAATAAATGACAAGTTAAAGCATAGTGCTTTATGTTTGAAATATAAATACCGGCTGAATAATCTACTAATGTATGGCAAGTTGTCTACTTCCACTGATAGACATACAGAGTGATCGGAGTCGCTTCCGTTAGTTATCTCGATCACAGACTACTTCGAAATTGAAAAACGAAGGAAGGAAGATTAAAGTAGAATTTACGTCGCACATAGCATCCCGTGGCTTCTAGCCTACTTAGCGCAAGCTTAACCTTGTACTTACAACTATGAATGTTATAGTGGCCGTTTGGAAGAAAACTATCAGATTATATTGAAATTTGAGGAAATAGTTTCTATATAGGCCTGGTCTTTCACTCTATTTGTTATATTTTGCCTAAGCGTGATTATATGTAAAAGTGAGTTTTCTTACAAAATCCAAACTTGAATATATAGTTTACGTATTGTGATTGTTTTCTAGAAACAGCACTCTCCTCAAGGTATATTACATTATTTGGAGATTTTCAAGTTATTTCTTAGTTAAATCTCAATATTCCGCAATATCATCATTTGCTTAAAGAACGCGTTGTGAATAACTTGAAACGGATTTGATACCAGTGACAAATCCTCAAATGCGTCCCTACATATTTTAGCCTATATTTACACATTCTTGCTAAATGGGTAACTATTAAGTTACCGACCAGCGCCCAGGTCCGCCGACCAGCTGAGATAATTCAAGGCAATTTGTTTTCATTGTTAACTGCAATCATGTGACGAAGCATTTTTATCAGGCAGGCAGGACTCGCTTTCTTTGCCTTTAACTCTAATTCTTTCACGGCGCTAACAAAATAGTCATGGCGCAGAAAATACTAGGCATTTCGTAACTAGAGTTTAATATTTTTGTTATTTAAATATATTATTTAATATGTATTAAATATATAATATATTATGTGTGTGTGTGTGTGTGTGTGTGTGTGTGTGTGTGTGTGTGTGTGTGTGTGTGTGTGTGTGTGTGTGTGTGTGTGTGTGTGTGTGTGTGTGTGTGTGTGTGTGTGTGTGTGTGTGTGTGTGTGTGTGTGTGTGTGTGTGTGTGTGTGTGTGTGTGTGTGTGTGTGTGTGTGTGTGTGTGTGTGTAATCCAAGATGGTAAAAATAATTTCTAATACATATGCGACATGTGAGCGGCATTGCCTAGTAAATTGTAATAGTCACTGAGATGTAACTCACGAGCCGCACGTGAATCTCCATGCCTGGGAAGAGAATGTGACACTTAATGTGAGTCATATTAGACAAGTGAACGTGGGCATCTTACTAACACATCTAATAATAACGCATATAGTTGTTATGCATCTTCCCAGCAACTAAGTCTCATTGTTGAATTTTCTTTCCCAGTTCATGAACCTCGTATCTCTGGTTTTCTTGAGGTTGGGAGGATGGCATTCTGTGGCAATTAGCTTTTAAAAGCTACATAATTTTCTTATTGTATGATAAGTAGTTTACCTATTATTTTACCACGTATTTAGACACAATACTTTACTTGCGGCTCATTGTTGGACGTCAACTAGTTTTACTTTATTTTTCACTTTAGACGAGTTTGTTAGAAACTCTCTAAATTCAAGTAAATATTTTACCCAAAACCCATTAGGCTGATGGCTCGCAGGTTGCCGCTCACCACATAAAGCGCAACCCCTGGCTATGTCAAAGGGACAGCTTTTCACCGTAATATAGTTAACCTTTTGTTCCAGATTTTCCTTTCACCACCGCTCTCTTTTATGTCACGGCTAATAACTGGTAATGTTTTAGGTAATCAGCGTTATTTAAGAAATTAATGAAAAGCTGTTATGCTCGTATACACTATACAGAGATGGTAATACATTGCAATTTAGTGATATCCGAATACCACACAATTATTACAGAATACAAAACGATAAATGGAACTATACAATTTCTGGAGGTTTTAAGTGATAAACAGTTAAATTAACTTCTAAACACTCAAATTATTAAAAAGTTTAACTTAAAAATTGTGTTTTTTTTAATCTTTAGTGTCTTCCTATAGCCTATTCATCAGTTTGGTGTGAAAGGAAATGAAAAGAATCTAAGAGTAACTAATATTAATGAGGAGAAAACATGTTCACATAAAAATGAAATGAGTTTATTTTTGGAATAAGAATTAGATAAAACAATGAATACGAGTTCCAGTAAGAGAATAGTGATGTTGGGAATGAAGTCTTTAAAGGGGCAAGACATTATCTTCCCCTACAATACTATCAAGTTAAATATAAGACAATATTGTGATGGTATAAATTTTTGTTGTTTATTGGTGTTTTGAACCATCCAGACTCAAAGGTGTTTATCTATATATATAAAAATGAAACTGTTCGTGTGTAAACAGCATCACTCACAAACGGCTGGACGGATTCGCCTAATTTTTTTTTAATTTGTTCGTCTTGATCTGTAGAAGGTTATAGGATACTTTTTATCCCTTTCCCGATTCAGGATTCCGCCCCACTGGTTACAGAAATACCCGTAAGAAATGCATTGCAGCAAACATATGTTATTAAGTGAAAGAGTCTTTTCAAATTTTTAATCAGCTGTTCTTTGTAAACATATATAATGCGACAAAAAATATATATAATTTAATTACTACACTTATAGTTTTTAAAGCATAGAGTAAGCTTAAGAGAAACGACAAATTTTTGTTTAAACTGTTTCTGCAATCACTGTTAAACATAGACTTTGCTATCCAGATAATACAATTCAAATTTGACGTAAAAATTCACCTTTAACTGCAATATTTATTTAATATAAACCATGCTCATGCTTGATCAGAAGAGCAATGCAGATATCATAATTACTATCTTACGTTGTGGCTACAAATATAAAGAATGTTATAAAATCAACCTTAGTTGTTTTTTTTTTTGACAGAAGTATCAGGAATGTGGTACATACCTTCATAATGCGCCCAAGAAGCTCACGAAGGAACGACTATCATTATCTCAGCAATGTTTAGAATGTGATAGAAAATGAATAAGTGAATATAGTGTACTGTTTTAAACGGGAAATTGCGTGCGAAGCCGCGGGGAAACTTATTGAAATGCGCAGCGAAGCGCGCCGGGTCCGCTAGTGAAAAATAAATTATATAGACAATTTAATTTATCTTAAACACATATTGCAATAATTAAAATAATGTTATAAAAACGCAAACTTACAATTATTATCAATATTTATGTATTATTAATTTGTTTGATTTATAATTACCAATTTTATTCACAAATGAAAAGTACTTAATTCCTCTTCAAATACTTTTCAGAGGAATCCATTGTTTATAAGAAGCCATTAGATCTTTGTAAATATTGTCAATACAACTCATTTTATTGTGAGGCTGAATAGTTTTGTTTCAGTAAGTTTCAAAATAAAGTTTCTGTCGTTTCTTTTGTTCTAGGTGTTTCGAACAATGTACAAGGAATCCTCTTAGAGAATTGTATTGTTGATACGTCACTTTCAGTTTGTTGAAATGACTCGTTCAAATATTTACGAAAGGAGCAGCACGTGTCTCTGTAAAAGAAAAACGATTCAGAGGTCTTTCTTATTCATCTGAAACTTTACTTTTAAAGTCTTAGTTCTGTTTTCTTACTCAATTCTCCTTTATTTTAAAAATTGTTTTCAGATATAAATAAATTAAAGTAAATTAATTGTATTTATGGTAATTTTTATTTGGTGAAAAATTTGAACTGGAAGCAGGAAGGATAATTCACATAACACTTAATGAGCGTTTTACTTATCGTGCACTTACATCGATAGAGTAAATAGTTGAAAGAATAGCCAAATAAATCCTGTGAAAACATAATTTAGAATCTTTCCGTTTCCACTGGAATCATTTTTCTTTATTTTCCAACTCCTCTTGTCTCAAACAACGCTTTATACACGTGGTATACCTTTGATTCTTGTGTTTAACACACATAAAAAACTTTACCTCATTCTTTAACTTAACTATTGAACTTAACTAAATATGAAGTGATATAATCATCAATTCATTGTAATTGTAACCTTAGTACAAAATATATGGGACTTAAGGAGTAGAACTTTTTACAACTAGGTCATAGAAACCTGTAGGAACATACATGCATGGAACAATTTGTCTAGTATTTTAAAAACTTATACGAGAAAAATAACATAGATTGATGGCTCCAATTAAATTGTTTAAAATAAAAACTTTTTAATTGCACAGCTTGGAGAGACGCTTATTCATTCCGGGCTTAACTGGTTAGCTTTTGGGACGGAGATAAACATTATAGTTAATTAAAAATATAACACTAAAGAAATTTCAATGTTAGTCGAGGGATTTACTTTTAAAAATTAACCGCTGTTATAAATATAATTATGAGAATTTGCACATAGTTAAAATCACATTATTTTGCGTGTCCGGTACTTTTAGAATAAAAACCTTGATGAACTTGTAAAACAGTCAAACATCAAGGTAATATTCGAGAGAATAACAGAGAAACAAGGGAAAGGAGAAGTGTTGTTGGAGTGCGTTGCCATGTTTATCATGTCACAATTAGTAAAGTATCATTAGATGTACATCTCTTTATCAAATAAAATCTGCATCCAAGTACGAAATAGAACAGATTGATGATTTCATTTAAAGTCTAATCATATGATCAGACATATTCGTGCTAATCTTTCTACTTATGATCTTATGAAAAGCACAGGAATTTAAAAGGGATGCATTTACTTTATTTAGTATGTATGGTCATTTCAGTACACTATTATTAACAGGGATTTTGAGATATCTAATCCAAACGTTGATCCAAGTCTACGAATATGGCTATTTGAAAACAATTCTTTATCTTAAAAATCATTATTGCCCTGGCTGTAAATGACAAAACAGTAGTTTTCTTTTTTTTTAATTTTTGGAAAAACAAGATAAACACACGAAATAAAAAACACTAATGAATCGGAAAAAATAAAATTTTGTTGAATAATATGTATTGTAGCTGGTACGGTTACATTTACTCTTGTAGTATTTCTACAAGAGTAAAAATTAATACTTAATAAAAATAATGGAGTTTTACGAGTTCGATGTCATGTAAAATAAGACATCCTCTCAATAGCAACCTAGCATGCACATTACCCGAGCACATTAAACGAGTGTTTCCACGATTACATCGCAAATTAATTTGATAATTTGAGCTTGGTGAAAACAGGTTGACAAGATTCTCTTGTTTGTCAATCTGTTCTATCTTTTAAAAGAATTATGTACTTGCAAATACAAAATATTTTCTTAAATTATACTCGTTTTATGAGAGAGAGAGGGCTAAAGTTGGAAGAAAGTTATAAAATGAGGATGTAATTTATCATGTTGGGATAAAAACAATTTTCTCAATGGTTATTATGTATGTGAATAATACTACCAGACGTTTTACCTGTAATGTCAAGGTTATAACAGTAACTCTGTTTGAGGAGAATAGTAATATCAGTGAGACCAGATATGGTGCAGAGGTATAATTGTTTTATTGTTTGTGCGTTAGAAAATATATACCACTCAACAGAATGGAACATTTCATTTGTGTCTGTCTGCCTGACTGCCTGCAGGATATCTGAAATATTGAACATACCTATATGCTTGAAATATTGCATGAAACTTTATTTCTATATTCACGTCAGCATTCTGAGTTACGTTACCTCTCATTTGGATGTGCATATCGGTTTCTCCCAATGATTTTGATTGACCTCGAGGCATGCAGCTATAAAATATACAGGTTCCGGATACCCTTAGCAGGCGAAAGAAAAAAGAGCAGCAAAACCAGATAGTTTGCAGGGATGGAGTTTTTCTGCCATTAGCCATTTATATATCAATAATATTTAAACAAGTTTCCGTTGTAAACGTCGGTGTTCGCTCATTGAGAACTGTGATATCAGCTTTTCAATACACAGTAATACTGGTATTATACATTCTAACTAATTGATATTGGTCGAACGGAATAATGGAGGTTGTAATTATGACATGGACAAGTCCGAAGTTATATTCTGACATAATGTTTCAAAGAGGGAACCGTGTAAGTGATGAAGCGCGCAATGTCATAACGTAAGTGCCATTTTGGACTAATAAGTTCACAGAAGAAGTGGGTTATAAATGCCTTGCTTTATGCTGCTTGATGACATTACAGATATAGTAGCGCTCCTAGTAGAGTTGCTTTGAACTTTTATGAAGTAACATTACTGTGCTTATCACAACATTAGAAGTAGTTAGTTTCACATTTCAGTAAATTTAACTTCTATACTTTTTGTATTTTTATAGTAAATAACTGCTTTCGTAGTTCGAACATCACTTTTGAAATGGAACATCACTTACGAATTTTTGAAATTATTTGTTTTGATCAAATACAACTTTCAAGCGATTTTAGTCACTGTAATAAGCACGTTTGAATACACTTACTGTAATATTGTATAGAATTAAAAATAACGGTAAGTAAACACTTGCAAAGTAAATAATTGTGTTCCAATATAACGATGTGATTTTATCGTCCTGTAAAATTTTAACCTTAGACACTTGGCATTGAACAAATTGTTTGTTCATCATTTGAGGTGCATTTGCCATATAATAAACTAAAACAAAATATGTGTGTCCATATTGCAAAAGCAATACGATGTTGTGCAATTTGTAGTTTCCATCTTTCTTTATTTTGTTTAGAGTTTTCGTTGGTATAGTAAGGATTTGTAGAAATAATTATGAGGACATTTTACTATATATATATATATATATATATATATATATATATATATATATATATATATATATATATTAACTGTTATGAGTTTTCATAGCGTTTGAACAATGCAAAATCATGAAAAACTATTTTGAATGACATGAATGAGATACGAATCCAAGCTATCACACTGTATCTAATATTGTACATCCTCAGGATTGCACAGGAATGATACAGTTAACAACAAACAATTAACAATTATAGCTGTTAATTTTATAAATTTCAGTTTAAAATATTGGGAATACCTTGTTATGATTGTGATAATAAATCAAACAAAGAGGTACAGAATTACAGTACGGTTGGAATCCTGACACTCAAGGATATAGCTTTGCAAAAACATTATACTGAACAAGGGTTATCGCAGCATAATTACATAGCCTCTTTCGAGCCAAGAGCGTAACTTTCAATGGTATCTTCATAACTAGTGAAAGCTGCTGGAATTAAATGGGTTTGGGGTGTTTTCTTAACTATTAAAATAAAACACTTCACGGCAAACACAGAACAATTTAGAAAATATAAATTGTTAATAAATTATGATTATATTTGTAATCAGTTACTACAGATTTTCTTATAATAGTAAAAATCACAATTACAATTAAAATGCTAAATAAAAATAATTGAATTTTACGATCTCGTGTGAAATAAGGTTGATAAACTCTCAAATGCGAAAAACATGACTAATATGGCATCACATTAAACGATTGTTTCCACCATTACATCACAAATTAATGTGCTAATTTGCGCCTAATGATAACAGGCTGACGAATCATGTTAATCGATTTTAGATGTAGGGCGTTTTGGAACGAAGAACATTGCATCCAGTGAAAACTACAAATTAAAAAATCCAGGAGAAATGGGGTTTATTAAAAATAAAGTTGTGCGACGATGAAGGATAATTAAATTGCTTCCAGGGCGGAGCTTTCAGAGTTAAACTATTCTGGTTTCAGGTAGTTCAAAAAAAGAACTTTATTTAAATTCATGCAGATCCCCAAAAGTTAGAAGGATGCAGAAGATAAAGGACGATTTGAGTTATTGATTTTTGAGGGCCAGTAAATTAAAATGTTTTTTATAAAGATTATGCGATCGTTGAGGCCTATTGATCCCAGTATTTAAGAATTTTAGAGGCCAGAAGCTCGTATTCGCCAGGTTCTAGCAAATACTATGATGGGTTTTCATGCGATTTTTAATGTCAGAGAGATTTCAGAAGCCAAATATTCCACTAGGTAAAGAGATGAACCTCAGTTTCCAGTGATTGGAATGATACAAAATCAAAGTACAATCTAAGCTCTCGATAACTGGGTTGTGGTTTTAAGTAAAGCTGTTTGGACTTATATGAAGCCTATTAAATAATGGAATTGAATATTTTGATAACAGTTTTCATAATCTTTTAGTGATATAACCATTATTTTGGTATTAATAATTTGTTACATATTAAAAAAACACTGACTTAAAATTGTGACTTGAGCCTAGTTAATCAGTTATCTCGTTTTTATTATTGTACTCGGCTAAAAAAATACCGTAATAGGACTTATTACATCACTAACGTATTTTATTATTTTTTTACGATGTATAAAATAAACAGCCGCACGTTTATCATGTGGGGCTGTTTCCTCTTCTATAAAGAGGACATATCTTATAGAAATTGTTCAATATGTTGATTTATTCCAAGTTTAGCCTCAATATAAATTGATTTAAACCAGACCTTTCTGTCGATTCGTATAATTTTATGTTGCAAAATACACGAAAATGGAGTTGCGTAAATGCACGTTTCCTTGTGTAATTAGAATACCAAAAATGTATACTGTTCAGAGATTACCCGTCTCAAGATCATTTGTGGGGGTTCTATCAATAGTTACAACTGAAAAAAAATAACACATAGTCCATGTAATAGTGCATTGTGTATAAAAGAAAATAATCCTAATTAATACACGTAACATTTAGTATACTCATATGCACCGCACTAAAATAAAACCATTGCATATATTCGTAGTATGTTAGCTACGATAGTATGGTGTGCTGAAGTAAGGCCATGCTTTATAGCATGGCTTGTGTTATTACAGGCTAAACTGCAGCCCCCATTACCACTAGCTACGACATACTATCCGACCGTCCGACTGTATACTTCTCACGTTTTTATCAACACTGATTGATTATCACAGAGCGAATAATCTGTTATTAGTTTGTTAAAGATTATTTTTTTGTATATTTAACCTTATTTATATTTTAATTATGCCCGATAGTTGTGGGGTCCCAGGATGTTCTAGTAATTACAAAACCGATCTATAAAACATTAACAGTTATGAGGACGAGCGGGCGCTTATGTCTTGAATGAAGCGGAGCAGTCGGGTGGGTCTTATGACATCTCAGTTTCAGGACTCCAGCCCGAACCATACTCTGGCCTGGGTGAAGTTGACAATATATTATTGTACGTTAAATCGTACAACAAACTTTCATCCATCCCAGAGTATTAAAATTTGAGTGAAGATATTTATAAGAACGTCCTGACACGAACGTCTGTTGACGGCTGCTACAAATGACTTACTAGCGATAGTTCTCGTACACTCTCCAATACATTCACCAAAAGAAGATATATAGTTTTCGTGTAATGGTCTCAAAAGTGTTCTCTCTGTCCACAGAATGTCGTTGCAAGGAATGATGGCGTTATTGTTGGCTATGGCTGTCTGTGTGGAGTGCTGGGATGTCAAGGAGCACCTGGCACACACCGGCTCATGCCGTTGCTGGAACGGAACTGATCCAGAACTAATGCCAGGAAGTCTTTGCTACGGAGACATTTTCCTAGAAGTTCCCAATAACCTGACGTGGTCACTCAGGAAACTGTAAGCATTCTTCAGTATTGAATGTTGTGTGTTTTTTATTGCTTCTTTCTTTCTAATAAACTGTTCATTTGCTACATTCCAACACATTTGGAGTCCGATTAATGACAGTTTTTTCTGCAGTTTAATTCAGAGATAAATTCTACTCATATAAACAATTTACTCATAGTCTATACCTGAGTGCGTTGTGAAAGAAATGATTTCGAGTGTCTTTGTAGGTTTTAAAAGATTAATACGCACATCACCAAAACCTGTTGAATGCAACGTTTTGTTATTATGAAATAATGGATTCATTCAGAAATAATCCTTATTTCCAGCCCGATCATACAAGGTGTTTAATGTCAATAAAAGCCAATCTTTGTTGGACATTTTAAGAATGTTCTAAAGAAACACTAAATATAAAAAAAACATATACCTAAAATGCTTATTTTCAGTATTTTATAAACTACGTTACGCTATATAACTTTGGATGAAAATCTAAATTTTAATAATTAACACAAGATAGTATGAAGTAATAGACTCGTATTTTTCTTCCATATCTTGTAAATGAAGAAAATACAAATTCTGTTGATCTGTAGCTAAGTCACGTGGCTGTCTTGTGATTGAACCGTTTGTGAAAGGGATACTGTATAATGGAGTTTGATGTCCATCTTCCACGACACCGACGATCCTTGGTTGCTTCTGGGTATATTCAATATATTTACACGTCGATTTGACTTCTATATTTTCTTTTAGCAGGCGATGTGATACAAACCAAACTATATATGTTTATATAGCTTACATGTGTGGATAGTAAATAGATCACATAGATTTAAGGTTGTATTAGTAAAACCAAATCAAACAATTTAAAATCCATCAGGTAAAAGACAAATAAGTGAAAACGAAGCTCTCAATTAATTTTCTGTGGTATTCCAGGACAATCACCGATGCCGGGATATCTGTCCTTCAAGCGGACTCTCTACAGCCGTACAGGGAGCTGCGAGAGTTGTAAGTATGTACACTTCTTCAACCTAACTGTCTTGTGTAGTGTTGCTGTAGATTAGAGGAGGAGAATGAACCATACAGTCTGAAACGTCATATGCGTCGAATTTTACTTCAGACAATCTTTGATTTATATCGAAATGCAATGAAATAACATACCATTTTTACAAAATAACTTTTTAGGTAAATTTTACCTAAGGTAGGCACAAATTCAGAGGATTTTTATTTTATAGTTGGTAGAACGTTTCGTTATTCATAAAGTGAATGGATATTTAATTAAGCTACTTGTTATTTAATAGAAAGTGGAACTCAAATTTGTCTGCAGAAAACCTTAAAGGTAAAAGACCTGGAATGTCTCCCATAATGACAATATTTGAAATGCCCGAAATTATACACACAACTCCTGTTAGCAATACCCGATGTATGGCGTATTATATAATATACCTAATGTAATATTGTAATAAATAACCTGAAAGACATTAACTAAAATATTAGTTCACCGTAATTGCATAAGCTGTTAAACTCATAACGTTTTAAAAATTCTAGGAAATTTGATCCTTCTCTATGAATGGTTTGATTTAGTATTAAAGTCTAACGAGCCTATTAACACTTTCAAATAACGCTTGTGCTTTAAAATTATATGAAAAGATGGGTATATGTAAATAAATTTAAATATTTTGAAAGGGAACAATTGGAAATACTTGTAAAGCAACCGCAAGGTTTTTACTCTCTGAAGGAAACGTTATTGAAACAGAATCTAATTTGTCGCAACAAGAGGATGCGACATTACAGAGATGCCACCACGAATCCAATATCTGACCCTTCATGACAGATTAGGACATTTAGGGCATGTCTTGGATTTTAAAGACAAAAAAATTTCATTTGGTTTTAAGGATTTGAGCCAGAAGCTAGCTTATTCAACTACTTATGTTGCCCATACTAACGTTTTGAACAATATATTGATTTACACACAAAATGCTACCTAAACATTGAAGATTAGTTTTATTTGATTAACATACATTCTATGGCCAAGGTATTTTTAAACAAACCCCTTTTTGCTACCACATGAGACATGTTGGCACGAATGTTTTACATACTCTAATGCAAGTTAATACTGAAAATAGATCCTAAAATCTATCAGGAAGATTTATCTTAAATATTTAGAATAAAGGTCCAAAAGATATTTTGGTCTCAGAACTCGATTACTCCAACTACATGGAGTAATTTCATGATCCTTACTTTTAGGAAATCTCTTAGTTTTAGTAATAAATCAGTAAATTGAATCATTTGAATATCGCGCTTGTAGATTGCCAACGTAGAAAGAAATGGAAACAGAATATTACTAAACCTTGGAGGATTAAATATTTCTCACGATATACTTATTAAATGTATGTATGTATGTAAGGTGTTGTTTGAGAAATAAATTTCTTTCTTTCTTTTTTTTCTAAACATACAGGCTGGGGTGTAATCAAACGTTTACATTTTTACATTAAGTTGCTACAGTTATTTTGCGGTTATAAGTAGTTTTTGGGAATTCGAGCTGAACCTCTAACGTAAATTCCTAGAAACCAACCGGAACGTAGTTCGGTTCTCTGATATTCCAAATCTATATTTTCACATTGTGTTGTGTAATAGGAATCTTTTGGTCTCATAATTAAACGGCATATCCAATCCAAAAGTAAAATCATGAGCACTACACACTTTTGCTACATGGAGTTAAATTTGTTTTTCCAGGAGCTTCCGTAATAGTAAACGGTAAAATGATAACACGAAATTGAAACGAATGAGCTCACCTTATAATACGACTTTATTAATCCTAGAATATTACACCTTCTATTGTAAACTTACTATGTAAAACTTCTATACTACAAAAACCTATTGAAGAGAGTTTAGTATACCGGATTTCCTCTGGTAACAAAATTGCGTGTATACGTATATTAACAACACTAAGCTATTCTTCATAAACAATAACTACTACATTAAAGGTCGAATCCTGATTTTCTCTTGACTGAAATTTAGGTCGTTTGAAATTTGGGTTTGGATTGATTATAAGACATAAATCTCTCTTGAACTGAATACAACACAAACACAATAATCACGATATATTTATATAACTCGGTGAAAGTGAAAACAATAAGTGTAATAAAGTGTATACAGCACATGCCTGCAAAGTAGAACATCTATATTTATTTGAACTTTATATACTCGTACTTTAATATTTTATGTAGCAACTAAGAGACTAATTGGTTCTAATAGTGAAATAATCACAGCAAAACAGGTTCCTCATTCTCCTTTTTTTGATAATGACTTAAAGGTTACCTGAATAAAACAGAGAATGTATTGACATACAAGAAAAATTTATGTTGAGAACATGGAGAATATAAAATAAATATATGATTTTCTAAAGGTTGGTAGAATATAAATGATTGTAACGCTAAATGTAGCCTAATGTTAGAATCTGCAAACATGTTTTGTCCTTTTCCTTTCTTTTTATCTTAGCATGCTTATAAGTGCTTCTTATATATTTACAGCAGTAACCCGCGGCTTCGCACGCAATTTCTTAGGTTTTGCACCTGTATTAGACAAAGATATATCGTAACATCGTGTTTTATATCTAATAAGTTACTATTTGATAAACATGTACAGTTAACAATGACACTAAGCGTATGTATCTTTATAAACTGAAAAATACTGTTAATATCTTAAAACATTTTAGAGCTGGAATCGGTACATTAATGCAAAACCAACTTAGTTATCTAGTCTAATAATAATTACCGTTTTAAAATTCTGATATAAAGTACTGCATTAAGGAAAAATAAAAAAAAGTTAAAGTACTTAAAAATTTATCCCTAAAGTGAACAAAATCTCATGATTTGATTCGTGAACACATTCTATCTTAAGTTAGTAACTTTCAATGAGATTTATGTTTCCTCAGTTAATAAGAAATCATTTCAAATTTGTCTCAAATCCAACACTAGATAAACCAACTGTTAATAAAAAAAAAATGATTTATCACATACTTTATAAATCATGTATAACAACTTTGTGCAATACTTGTTTTATAAAGCATCGATTTCAAGTAATGCATGTCGAGGAATGTTGTATAAAATTTAAAATACCTGTCAAAATCCAATGAATATATACTATATATCTAATTTTTGTTTCAGTACTGTAATGAACGTCCAACATTTACACCTGCTGGAGCCTGGAATATTCTTAAATATGATGTACCTGCAAACTATGTAAGTATACATTAATAGTGAGTATACATGCAAATATGAATTAGTTTTTACTAAAAATGAAAATATAGTAAACGTGATATATTTTATAGTTATCATTAATATTATGTAAATCAAACTTTTATACAGCTTTAATAAGTTGAAACACCATATCACTGAACAGTTAGTTTCACTACATTTATTTACTGAATTTCGTATGTGTAGTGGATGTATCTGTCTGAAAGTGCTGTTGGCGCTAGTCTATTGCGCCACCTTGACTTATATGGTAAATAAATGCCACTAGCGAAAGGCTCTTTAAATAGCTGAAAGGAGGAGGGAGTGGTTAACAAAAGACTTTGAATTCTAAACTTACGAATTTCAATTGATCTTGAAATTGTCTGCCAAGATTTTACTTGTTTAGATTCCCAAAGTTCCCTCAAAAAGGTCTGCTCTTTATTTTAAATATTTTATAGGTTTTTCTTATGAACTATAATGACTGAGAAATCGTAAGATAATATAAATCTGCAATAATTTTTTCATCCTTTATCGAAAGCCATTGTACTTCGTAACCAAGATGAGAATATACAATGTGATGTTCCAGATATATTTACAACGCTCCAGCTCTCGTGCAGGTGTTGCCAGCAGTGTTTAACGTCTCTCTGCCTCAACTCAAGATACTGTAAGTTACACGACAGTTACAGAAGTATTCTTTTGCATACTGCAATGATTTTTTAAACTCTATTTATATTAGTATTTTTGAAGAGATAAGCGGATATTGATGAAACAAGGAATAGTAAGGCAATCGTCATCTTTCCCTAAATAATTTTACACTATGTTTGACTGTACGATAATGCTACAATCGCAGTAAAACGTATAAAGGAGATAATCCATTATACTCCAGATCTTCAAATGCAAGTATATTATTTAAAGTAAAATTTAACAGATCGGTGTATTCTTGTTTATTTTAAATGTTGCGAAAATCAAGGAATTCCTTTTAGAATATGGGCTCCAAACGTCAAAGGATCTTGTTAATACCTAAAACACTTCCCCCTGCGGAGAAAAAAGAGAACTTTTTCAATAGATGGATGATTTATTAATTTCAAGCTTACATATTATTTAGCATAACATAATTAACGTGACAGGTGGTTTAGTGCTGCAAACATCAGGTCACTATAGAAATCCATCTCTATCTAGTGACCTATGGCCTTAAAAGTCTTTTTGAAACCCAAAACAAAGTATGGTCATGCAATATTCAGTAACTGTAAAAATAACTGAAATGATTGATGTGAATTCAGTTCGATGGAAATTGTATGCGGAGCAATGAAAACTCTCAATATATTTCCAACAGTTTAAATCAATTCGATTAAAAATTAATCAAACAGCAATTTAATTTTAGCATGATTTGTATTTGCATAAACGTTACTGATATAATTCATATTTACTGTACGCCGCGCCACACCATCGCTCGCGAGGTTTCTAATAATATTGGATTACGCGCACCAGCATGTGATCCAATAAGCTCGCCTCATAATGTTCTTCCCTCGTTGCTGCATGTTTAAATTCCATCTATATGGAGTACATCCAGTGCAATCGGTCCAACTTTATAAAACTCGCAAATATATTAAATCAGTTTCAAAGTAGGTGCAGAATACTTATAATTGATTTAGATCGTTTACGTCAATACGTAAAGATCAATTGATTTGTGCAGTGTGCTTATTTAATTAATTTTCGATAAAAGTTTAATTGACTACCTTACCTTCAATAACAACAGAAACGTGTTATTTGAGGCTGTAACAGGAAATAATATAGCCCGAGGAACCTTATAACGAATAAAACTACGTTATTGATAGGGAAAATATTTTTTATCAACAAAGCAATAGTTAGTGATATTTGAAGTTGAAAATATCTATAACGTAAATAAGAAACTGAAAACAATTAAAGTGTGAAAAACACATAAACATGAACTATTTAACGAATGAGCTGAAACAAACCCTAGTAAGTGGGCTACGTAACCCTGCGGTGATGGTGACGGAAGAAAAGGATTCATTGAAATAATACCTATCAGTAACAGATAAAAACTGTTCACGGATCACAAATGCCCCAGAGATCACGAAGCGAATTTATTGACTGGCTCTGTTATTGATTTAAATTTTCGTCCCCGTCTTATCGATAACGTCGTTTTATTTGTTATTCCATCTTTCCGTTCTATAGTATTACTCATAAAGTTGTATCCTAGGCTCATTTGAGTCCATATTATTTGCAGTATTATTTAATATGCAGTAGTTGAATAACAAATATTGAAACTGAGGCAATCAAACGTATTTGCGATCGGGTGAAGCACGTCCAGAGTGTCTGACTCAAATATCACGTTTTTTTAAACCAAGTTACCAGACGTAGAGTTCACATTTGGGACAGACTGGAGTAAAGGGATATAAATAGAAACGTGAAACATTTTAACACTCGACGATCTGGCAAGAGTGCCAACTCTGTGACTATTAAATTTTACGTCAGATGATTTCTTTTGATTGATAGTATAAACACTACAGTCGTATTTATAAACGTTCATAACATTTATTTTGGTTATAATTAACTTTTATTATCCAAGACAGTACAAACTGCCACGCCACAAGAAGTTCTGTGTCATCTTGTAGTAGCCTTACACAAGAATCAATGTTTCACGTATTTATCATTAATGTGTTATTTTTAAAGTTTGCCACTGGCAAGAGATTGTTTCAAAGTATTTTGTAAATTTGCCATCGTTACATGTTACATAATGTGTAACATTACTTTCACGTCGTTTTGATTAACTTTTAAATATCACAAATTGAGCACAAATATTTGGCTTCACTAGTTTACCACTTAACAGTGGCATTATGCAGATAACTACGAGGTTTAATATATCTAAATTGTATTGTTAACAAAAAGTAATAACACTGACTAAGATGTTATATGTTGCATAAAATAGCCAAAGATCCAAATATAAATATACCTTTGACGTTCAGTAGCGACATAATCCTAAATTATCTGAAAAGGAAATACTGCTCAAAGAGATTTTATAAGCTGCTCACAGAAATCTATGAGTGATTTATACAAACGGCTCTATGTCCATCAGAACAAGAATAACTGTGACAGTATTTGAGTATCCCGGAGTGATATTAAAGAGGATTTAAAAGTATTGGTGTCAGTAGCTCTTTTTAATTCTGTTTGACAAGATACTCGAATCTAATTTATGTCAGTCATCCACGTTAAGAATGGCCTTAATTACAAAAAATACTTCAGTGAACATCAAAAGAAAGTAGCTCACTATAAAGGTAATAGTGAGCTAAAGGTAGTGCTACTCGTATAATAAACAACCATATGTTTCCAGTCACTTTTTTAGATGCAGAACGGACAGCGACACAGGTTTAACTTGCAAAGTAGACAGAATATGTATGTTCCGATGCAGCATGGTGTTACGGCTGGTCTATATAAAGTACATAATATTTAGATTGCGATTGTAAAAGGATTTACAATTAAATTAAAACTGTTTGTAATTAAAAATTTATTTCATAATTTAACAGTTTTTAACAAATATGAAGCTAGAATAAGAAGTTAATGAATTAGTTAATAAGAATTATAATTTAAAGTTAAATTTTCATGTTGAAAGTAAGTCGATATGCCATATATGAATCTAATATTAGTCCTTACAAAGTCTTGCTTTCTTTGATAATCTGCAACTGCAAATATTAACAAGTGATTTAAAAGTGGACAACAGATTGGCTGCATAATTCTGTAATTTATTTTATAATTTAATGGTGTAACGTTATCGTTACACCATAGTATTACTGCATAGTTTTATTTAAATAACTACTTTTGTGAGTCAGGATTGAGTATTAATTTTTTTATTGTTCATGAGTTCAAGAGCTATTCAGAATATTAATCTTTTAAAAGTGAACAAATTAACTGATCCAGCTAAAAATGTATTTTTGAGCAAAATATTTAAATATTGTAATGCTTCCCTTTATATTTTACAACTACATTTATTTCATTCGTAACAATTATAATGGATCTAGTCTCAAAATTTGTAAAAAACAAGTGACGACATTATATGGAGTATTTTCAGGCAGCGAGCTTTCCTTACATACAAACATGTAACATAGAGCAATACGAGTTCACGTAAAAAGTATCAGCAATAATAATTATACAAAATGGATGACTGGATGGATGGTGATAAAGATAGTATAAGACATGGAGTCTAAAGCGCGCCATAGATTGCTAGCGAGTACAACATACAGAAGACATATGCTAATTATAGCATAACATAGTTATAATACTCGTATATGTTATCCTGGACATGTTAAAAATGTTCAATTATGTTTCAGACGAATCATTAATACAGGACTAAAATTTGTTCCAAACTTCAGCCAATTAACTACAGCTGCCGCCCTAATAATGGTGTAAGTATAAATCATTCTCTATGTAATTAGTAATAATTATGAAATAGATTATAACCAAATATTGTTCTAAAATGTTTTTGTTGCCAAGGGAATGGAGTTTCAGAGCTAAAGAGACAGACGGTCTTATAGCGTGAACTCGGATTAGTAGCGAAACGTATTTTAAGTGTTTTAGCGTAACAATTTATTACAGTTAAAATAAAATTTTATAATTATGATTAATTTACAGTCGAAAAGTAATTTAGTGGAATAGCGTCGAAAAGTGCATGATCAAATTAGTGCAGAAAGTATACTCTGGGGACCACAGAAATTATCTTGAGGATTGCGTAGATAATTTTGCAGGCGTTAGTATGGACATCATCTATTGTTACGAACACATTATCTCTAAAGATGACACTTAACGGTTCGAACTACGGTTTAGAACAAACTAGTCCTTTCTTTGTTTCTATCTCGTCATAAAAGCTCATACTTTTAGAGTGATTATTATCCGGTGGATTTTTACAATCCAGTGGTATCATTAAATCATCACCAGTGTGGTTCCTGTTTGTGTGTTTTTTATTGTTATTACAGTTATTGATTTTGAATAGCTTAGTCATTCTTTCTTTTAATACTTAAATAATTGTGGGAATCACGTTTTAGGACCATTTTTAATTAATGGTAATCAATGGTGAACTGTATTTGCAAATGTTACAAGAATCAATTTTCCCCATATAACTACACTTAATAGGGAAAATGATTATGAATATGATGCAGACATCGTTTATTACCAGTAGGATAGTGCCCAGCACATTTTCACCGTGCTGTAGGGGACATTTCCTGGGAACCGAACTACCTGCTTCAGTGTATTGGTAGGGATGGTCTAATAAAATAGCCTGCGCGTTCTCACCCATGGAATGATTTCTATGGGGTCACATTAAATTCATAATTTACAAAACGCCAGTTTTAAGAAACAGGATTGTTGAGGCTTGCAAACAAATACCACTTCAGACTTATCAAAACGTGAGAGGAGCTCTCCCTACGCTTGTCTCACTGCTAAATAGTAGGAGGACATCAGTTGGAACGTTTATTTGACTTGGCAACGTGGTAAGTTATTAAAAATATTGTTCTGGTAACTCTGGCAATTAATTTGGATGGGAAAGATATAGCGATCTGTAGGTTTTTACAATTTTTTAAGTTTTTTATGCTCTTCAAAAATGAGGGTTCACTTGCGAGGGGTTTACATTAAAAATTTTTGATTTGCGCCAAAATTTTGGGGAGCCACAAAAAAATTTTCCAAACCACAAAATGAAATTTCCTTTCCAAATTGAACCACAACCTAGAGGATATCTCCTTCCATAAACTTTAAAACAAAATAGAGGGGGGACTTTTTAACCCTGTATATTATTTTATAAATTGGTAAAATATCTGCTTTCTTTTTATTAAGTAAAACATGGTTCGTTGCATTAAAAACTTGACTCAAAACCTACACCTCCTGCTTTTTGATTTTGAAAACGGTTTCATTAAAACATTTAAAAACTAAAAGAAATTTCATGTAAATTGTATGTAAGAAAACGTTCCATTATAGGTACTAATAAGAAAGCTGTGGCAGTTTAAAAATTTTGACTAAAAACAGTGTTTTAAGTTTTGAGCACAGCGAGTGAACGACGCAACCTATAATTAACTTAACCACATTAGTTTGTTGGTCTTGTTATTACGCATAACTTTGTTTATTTAATCTTTGCTGTATCACTTATAGTTTCCAAGATCCCTTTAGTGTACATAAAATCTGGAAAAAAACGGTATATTCTAACATGCTGTTAAGAAATATGAAAGAAATATATTGTAATCTTGAGGTCGACGTGCTAAACAGTATGGCCAAAAGTAAAGTTTATATTATTATGACGAGTATACTGAGCAGGGGCATAGTTTTCACATGTAAAACAATTAGATTAAAAATTAATCAAACAGTAGTGAAATGTTATAATACGATTTATATTTACGTATGCATTATTGATTTAATTCATATTTACTGTATATTACGCCATCGCTCGCAAAGCTTCTAGTAATATTGGATTATCCAGCACCAGCATGTGATCCAATAAGCTTACCTTATAATGTTCTTCCCTAGGTGCTACATGTTTAATTTCCTTTTATATTGATTACAATTTATTCCATGTAGTATATTCGGTCTTTTTTTAGAGAACTGACAAATATCTTACATGTCTATATCTAAAAGGCTTCGAGTCAAGTGCTAAATTGTACTAGGTATTTCATAAACCGCAAACGCAAATATAATAAAATAAAAATTCAAAAAAAAACATTTTTTACAGTTTTATATATTTTATCAGTGGTACATAAGGGTGTGGAAATATGTTAGGTGGTACGGCACCAAGAAAGTTTGGGAACCGCTGTATACAACAAAATTTAGAATTTCATATGTATACATATGTTCAAAGACACCTAAGCAGATTGAAATACGAGCATATAATTTGTACAAAGGCACCTACCATGTTTCAGCGACCAACCACGATAGTATAACATTAAAGAAAATCTATACCAATATTTAATGAACGTATACATCCATGAAAGGATGGTATCACTCATGTTAATTGTTGTTTGTTTCCGGGAACCTACTTTATTCGTTTAAATTTACTCTATTACTATTTGAGTTTCAGATGCACATTTGGTGCAAAGAATTGGGTCTAAGATAAATCTAAGTATTCAAAACAATTGAGCACATAGTTGTTTTGAAAAATATTCCTAGTTTCTTGAATTCCGAAATCCAAAGGCTCGCAATTCCACGCAAATTGATTAAAACCCATGGAGCTTTAAGATGTCTGGCTCCATATTAGATTATAATCATAGGCTAGTATATACAAAATTGGTTAGTTTACTATGGCTAATTTTTACAGTAACTAGTTTTTGAATTCCTAAACACACAATAGTATCTTGAAACTAATGTTCAATTATCTTGCCCAACATCCCCAACCTGTGAATTCTCTTACCTCTAAACTCAAAAATATATTATAGCCTACATATGCAATAAATATGGAAATAAATGCAATTTATATGATTAGTTTTGTATTATACCTTAATACTGTACTTAATCAGTTGTATAATATGTTATTATAGTTAATCTTTCATAAAACTGTCTTTGTGAAGTTAATACATTATGCATAATACGAGAGCAAAGGTTTTAGCTTAATTAATCTTATTTAGTTATTTATAAATATATCAATTAAGTTATTTTAAATCTTGAAAACAGAAAATAAACCAAGTAGTTAAGGGAACTCTTTTTCCATAAGAATTGGCCATATAAGAGTGATGATGACTTTGCAGCGCAATTTAAAGGAGTAAAATCTTACCAATACCAATTTAAAGAAGTAAAATCTTAAAAAGATTCATCTACAAGCTAATACATTTTAACAGATATTATATTTTTATACAAGCAATAAAATTGGCGTATTCTTAGTTTTTCTCAATTCGGGCAATCAATACGGATTTCAAGAAACGTGAAGTTAGGTTAAGGTGTATCGAACATTGTCAACAAACGTTATTAAGTTCATAGATTAAACTATGACAAGGAATTTATTGTATTGTATAAGAATACGTTTACAAATATCACATTTAATGTCAATCGAAGCATGTATACAATCTATGCAGTATCTATGCAATTTTCAATGCGATTAGTCCTTTTTTCAAACACCATATTGTAGTAATACTATGTTTTCACAAGTCAACTCAAATTGTCTAAGTGTATTTCTAGTCTGTACGTTTATTTGTGTGTTTCAGAGATAGTGAGAGAGTCGACAGTTGGAGTGTAAATATACGATGTTTTAACAACTAAAGGATTGTTTGTTTACAGAGATCTGGAAAACAATCAGATACAAAAGCTCACCACTGACTGTGTCCAAATTCGTGCCGAGTCTTTGTAAGATTTATTTAGATTTATATTCAATTTAGATTTAACTGTTTTCATGTTAACAGACCTTAATTCGTATTTCGGGTAGCACAAAAGTTTAGTTACTGTTTGATAAATTAAAAAAAGTAGTCGTTACACATTTGACAGAAATTTAGGAAAATGTACTCAAATATTCCATTATTATGTAGCCATGAATCCAAACTGTCCTAAACTTTGTGTTATGCTGCTAACATTCCAAATAGTTTTAAAGATTAGTATACAAAAACCTCTTCCGCAACTGAAAATGATTTGTGTTTCATTATTCATCTAATGTATTTTGCTCTTAGATATATTGAGCAATTTGGATTAAAAGTATAGAGAGAGGATTTTTGTGTACTGTTTTACGGTAATATTAGTCATATGTAGGTCTTGACTGTATGAGGAATTATAGTGTTTATATGAAACAATGAGGCAGACTGTTAAACTGTAGTTATTTAGAAAATATCCCTGTGGACTTTTACTAAGCCCTTGTATTTCGTAACTTATACTCAGACCAATAATGTTTATTGATTTTCACAATGGTTTAGAACAATGGAGGGATTACTGGAAGTAGACATAGATTGGATTCTCTCTAGTTTAATATCTTAATTATTTATTCTATTTGCTGGATACGACTTAAGAGAATTTAACTAAGCTATGGTGAGAGTTTAATCAAGTCCCTTATTACAACAAGGATTCAATATTGGGACGTTTTTCACAAACATTTAAACATTTTGTTTGTGATTTTGTAATTGTTGTGGTTTTCTTGTGTATTGTTTCATTTAAATACAAAGGTGTTGAACTCACCTTAAAGATGAACATAAAGTAAATGCATGAAATATTATGGTCGAATGGTAAGACTACATAGTATGTTTCTATATTCAGCTAGTAAATTTACGTAAGTAGCAGTATTTTAGTAAGGTAATGGCAATGTAGTAAGGAGTTACTTTGAACCCCTTTTAACTTATTGATACAACATTCTAACCATGACTGTTTGGTAATGCATGTTTGATGCTGACAGATTCAGCCGTTATGATTTTGTTTCACAGATACAAGAAACTGCATACTGTTAGCTTATGAAAAACATTTAAATTCCAGAGTAATTAATTTTATTATTTTTGTACTATGAAAGAGGTAGAAAGAGATAGGTTTGTCCAACTGTATTAAACGCATATTAAACGTGCACACTGACATTTATATATCCCACAAAGACTAGCATGCTACAAAACCTTAATGCCAATAGTATATATTAAATAAATCTCAAATAAACAAACTATATAGAGCAGTTTTATTCAGCAGTGTTATTAGTTTGACCATATTTTATAAATTAATATGGATTAGAAGAAAAGAAATTTGTTACTATTTTGACTCATGATAAGTGAATTATACATTTGTTGCGAATTATTATTTGTTATAAAGGAGTTTTCCTTATATTAAATGTTTGTTAAAAATGTTATTTTGTTAAACATAACATGGGTTTTACTTTTGATTCATTTATAGGGTACTGAACTACAACGCGATAACGGAAGTGGAAAAAGGTGCCTTTAACCAATCTCAGATTGCCACAGTGTAAGTACTCATTTGAGATGTATTGAACATGAAAAGTAGGCAATGTGCTATAACTAATTCACAAAATAAAAAATACTGTATGTAACATATATAGAACTTTGAAAAAAACGTATTTAGTTATCTTGCATTAGCATGAAACGCATTTCAAAGCCAATGTATATGAAAAATTGCCATAACAGATTTCAGTTGGGTACAAAGAAAAGTTAATTACTCAAATTGTACAGATGTTCCACATATAACTTTTTTTATTGAGTTGACATTCGTTGATTCAGCTGGGTACAAAAACACATCACTTTGTTTGGCCAACGTCACTTTTGGAAGTAAACACATCAGCCGACAGCTTGGACTAACTTCCACTGTTCTGTGTGGTAATAAATCCGTATTCCTGTAAAATAATTTTAGACGAACTGCGGATGAGGAAACTCTAAATTTATGTTTTGATTCAGTTTAGTTTCAGCACTGCACGTCTATAAAAAAGAAAAAAAAAACTTCGTTTAGTATCTATTTGGTCTTTTGTACTCAATAAATAGTAAAGTTTTTGACTACAGTATTAAGACTACAAATATACACGTAATAGACCTATTTGAATATATATATATATACATATATATATATATATATATATATATATATATATATATAATAGATATAAATAACTCTGTATATATATATATATATATATATATATTGTTTTTCTGACTTGATAAGAAAATAAATACTTTACACTAATGTCGTATATACATGCATAAATAGCCCAACAGGAAAAATGTTATCATACTATACACTTTTAAATTTGTGTAAAGACTATTTTTTTACAATTATAATTTTATAAATAGGTTGGTAACTAATTTATAGAATGATTATTGACCATGAGAATTTAAATAAAAATGTTTAGTACATTAAAAACAAGAGCGGTTTTTGATACTTAATTTGGTCCATTAAGTGCTTTTTTCGATACCTTATAACACTAATCTGAAAAAAAATCACATGGAGCACAACTCCAGTTTTTCAGTGTACTAAATGTTACTGTTTTTAAGTTTAATAGTAGTATTGTGTTGATTTATATTGTAATAAAAATAAAATTAAACGTGTAAGTTTTAATTTTGTTTTGCGTATGATAAACGTTGTTAGTATTTCCGACCTTATATTCGTCTCGTTCTTATATCAAGATTGAGCATCTAAAACAACCCTCTTTGATCCTAGTGATGAAAACCAGTACTTTAAAGTTAGTCAATATAAAAAGAACAAAATAAGTATAATAAGTAGATGTGCTCATACAATATGTACTCACATATTTTATAAAATGTATGGAAAAACGTAATAGACATTTATTAAAAACTGTATGATTAAAGAAAATAATGTTTTAATCATTTTTTTGTATTTGGAATTTTTGTGACCAACTTCAATCCACCATATTCAATTTAGGTTAATATTTTAAATATAATATCACGTGATTTACTTTCAAAACATTTTTGTGACTTCGATATAGACTGTTATTTGATATTTATATTCGGTTAAAATTTATAAAAACAAATACAATTATTCGATATGCGATTTTTTTTATCGAAAAATTGCTTTTAAAATATGAAACAAACGTCAATCAGCCAATATAAATCTGAATTCGTCACAACTTTTCACCACTTCGAATCACACAATAAAAATACTAGGGTTCATTTATGTATTATTGAAATTCTTACGAAAAGTTTCATGTAGCAATAAGAATGTGGAGTTACTATCGAATAATCTCTGGAACATAAAGGCTACGAATTTAAACACGTATTTTTAAAATTTAAGTTGATTTAAATAGTAAATACTTAGTGAGAGTAGTTTTGCTTTACTAAACATTATTTTTGCCTTCCTCTATAAACTAATAATTCTATAATGAGCAAGTCGAGATTTGCGTACTTAAAAAGCGTTTAGGATGAGGCCATAAGAACGCAGAAAATATAGTTCCTGTGGTCGGGACAGCAGGAAATTACTCGTCGCAGGCAAACGGCAACGACGATAGAGTTAAGTGACTGTAGCGAAATGATGTAATAACCTAATTAGATTAGCTGCAGGCCCAAGTTCATATGCTGTATCTTGAGCTTAATCTTAATGTAGGCCCTTTAAGTTGAACTTGAATTTTAGACTTGATTCGTTTGAATGGTTGAGACATTAGGCTAGGTTAAGTTGAAACAAATCCTACCCATTTCTTCTGACATATTTAATGAGAACTACTGTATTTCATAGCGGGTCATATATTTTTATACACAATACAAATGATTTGGCTGATAGGATCAAGAAAATTTTTGATAAGAAATCGATAGCTGAATTATGTGTAAACACAAATGTAGTATGATATAATTTTATAATAATTTTATCATTTATAATTTTATATCACGTATTACATACATGTCTTTGTTTCTCCTGCTTGGATAGACAAGAGATGAACTATGGCTGCAAATTCCAAGACACATTCAGTGCATAATACTGAATAAACAATTGATTGGCATTAGCCAAAGTAGCAAATGTCACTGAAAAAATGATATCGTAACGTAATTTAGGAGTATTATTGTGAAAGATCAACATTTAAAACTTGCCAAATATTTTGTGATACTTATCTAGACATCCGGTGATGCATTATTTGTTTTTTGAGCTAATCAAATCACTGACTCTCAATGCGATTGGTTGGAATACCCCCAAAGAGTTCAGCTGTTAAATGTGTCGAGTCCTTCAAAATTTCATCTAATACGTACAACGTATACTTACAACACGTACAAGACAATATACTTAAATGTTTTCATTGTGTTTGATAATGAAATTCTTAGCCCTGCTTCTACTAAACATTACCCTAAAACGAATAACATATACAATAACCTCCATATATTTTTCTTAAACTATAAAAGATATATTAATAATTGATTAATTATATATGTAATTATAGTGACGATACGTTTTGCTGGCAATCTCAAAAACGCATTAGTGGTCGAAGTTTGTAATTGTGTTTTAAATGGAATTTGTTTACACAGTTTCTTGCCAATCCACAAACTTTGAGCTTTTTCTCAAAGAAGAACATTGGTAGTAAAACGTCAACACTTTGTAGTCTAAGAGCAAGATCCAACTCTTGAAAAAATAAAAACTGTTTCGTGAGTTTGGCTACATTTTATTTTACGATTATTATCACTGTATGGGGGTGGAATTTCTCTGTTTCGTTTGAGTGCTTACTACACAGTTATATTTTATCACCAGTTGATGCTCCATGTTTAAGTCATGGGTGTAGTTTCTAAACTTTACTATAGTATTGTTTACATACTAACTGATGTTCCCGGACTCTAACATAGCACACAAATATGGAGCTCCCTTTATTTTGTTTAAGCGTGCAAAAGTTAAAGTCTCTAGTTTTATCATAATGTAATATTAGCTGACTGTGACACCTCGGAAATGTCAGCCATCACTGACGGAAATGGAAGTTGCTGAAGCGGAGCGACGGAGGAGCCGAATGTTTGTAGACGTCAGTCAACTGAAGTTTTGTTGGAGATGTTGACTGCTAACAACAGATTTACTGAAATTCTGTCACAGTTAGATTCCGCTTATATCATCCATTATCATGTAAACTTTTCCAGTATAGTACTACTTTCTCATCTTGTAATACAGGGGTGAACCACGAACGCTGGACTTTAAGACCAATTTATAAATGCTCCCACTTTGTGTCAGTATTGCCTGTGCAGCCTGTGTTCCGTATGCTATTCTCGGACAAGTATGAAGCTCATGGAGACGGGCAAAATGAAACTAAAGTTAAAAGGAAACTTTTAAAAATTGGCAAAGAAGCTTTGCAAATTTAAAATGTGGGAAAGATCACTGAAATTCACAGTAAATTATATCAACAAGGAGGCCCGTTGTGGTTCCGGTTGTAGGGCTAGCAGTAACCTACGTTGTGTCGACCTGTTCCCAAACATCGCTTAAATCTGTGCCATTGGAATGAATCACCGTTTTTGCACCTTAACTCTTCACTCCTCCACGCTATCTCATGTAGATATTATCAAGCATTATTGCATTCATAATTTTAAACAAGCGTTTTCAATTTTGAATCCATATTTCAAGCATTGTTATCGAAAATTTATAAAGAGTGTTGGGTTCACGTGACTAGTCTGAAAACATCAAAGGAACCTCTTCTGTAGCACTCACGTGGAACCCTAATTATAATTTATATGTGTTAGAACTCTAGTTGTAATTAGATTGTAATTAAAATATCTACAAACTATATATTGGCGGACTTCCGAGTTTAGCAGTGAAATTCTTAAAACTTATCGAACACTAAGACGTAAATGTGTACAGAGTTCCATGTAAATCCAATTCGTGAGGAGTTAATCAGTAGTGTTTGGAATTTTATGTTTGTGCATTTCTTTCCTATAAACTATTAATATAATTACAAGGCGATAATTAATGCAAAGCGAAAGTGAAGAATATAATAGACGACTGATTAGGAATAAAATATAAATATCAGTTAACATTGAATGTTTCTTAGTAGATAGGGCACACCTGTATTTAATGAAATGTGGTCTGGATAACAGGGATTAGTTATATTGATAGTCAGCTGAAATGCAATTTCGTCTAAAGTTTAACCTCTTCACCACCAAAATATAACATGTACATTATTTAGATTTCATAATAAAAATTTTAAAAAGTTTGTTGATGCTAGCTTCAGGAACAAGCCCAAATACATCTTAGATTCGTACAACTTAAAATCAGACTTCTAGATATAGATAGGGCCGTCCAATAGTCTCAGTAACTTGCTAGTACAAAATGAATAAACGTATAGAGATGTATACAAATTATTGACAACTGGGATCACATTATATCCTTAGAACGTTATTATTGGTACACAATAAATTGACAGCTTGCAATCAATTGTGGATTAGTTGTTAAACGTCCAAATGTATCATCCATAATTATTAAAAAATATTTATACAATCGGTGAAACTGCTTAGTTTTTTCTTGATTATAAATAGTTTTAAGTTTATTGATGTTATTTGGTTTTTATTCTCCAGGAGCTTGAAAGGGAACCAGCATCTCTCCAAGCTACACGAGAGTGCTTTTGAGGGTCTGAAAAGCCTTCGATCCCTGTAAGTATTAAATATGCAAATCAGCGTTACTAAGTTTCTACATTAGAGTCCCCTTATAAAACATAGATTACTATTTTATTTAAAACAGAGCTTTGGGAAATAAAATACTATGATTTTATCAACAAAAAATGGGACAAAATATTTCGCGTTCAATGTCATGGTAGGAAATAAAATAAAGAATGATTACAAAACCGTCCACTAATTGTTTTTTTATTTTCAGCATACATTTGTGTTTGTATAATTTTTAATTTCTAAATAATCTTAAATAAGTTTGAGTTTTTAATATGTAATAATAAATATTAATCATTAAATATTTATTCTATAATGTATATTATATACTAATATATATTCTAAATATTAGTACTGGAGTTGTTGTTACTACCGCTAAACTTGATTGTGTTCGTTTTTTAGCGATTTATCAGAGACGTCTATCAGTGTTCTGCCTATAATTGGACTGCAAGAGCTGGATGTGTTGCGAGTTGAAGATACAAGAACGCTCAAAGTCTTCCCGTCCGTCTACAACTTTGAAGTACCCGTATTTTCAGTGTAGTATTTATAAATACGTATAATACGATGTTAGAGCAGCGCGCACAATAATAATCCGATGTTGACTGATGCGTTTAAATCCCTCTATATACAACAGGCGCGACACTGTTGCCAGGTTAATGTGTATTAACAATTACTTATCCCTCTCAGCATGAACTGCAATAAAAAACATAAACAAATATACTTACTTGGTTTTTTATTGATCTGATTTTTTTCAAACAACATCTTAATTAAACAAACAAAATATACCATAGCCACGTTGTAGCGTTAACAGGTCAGCAGCGATATGGCAACTCAAATGTTATCGGACTATTTTGGTGATTGCTGTTATAGTTGTAACTGAATTATGAAATAGTGTTAGGTAGAAGACATATTTTTCAAGGAATTAAAAAAACTTGATGAACACGTACTCTCCACTCTTCTAGGAGTTTTCATAAAGTCCATTTATAGTGACCACAAATTCTAAGCAAATGATAACGTAATGCAATGAAGAATATAAAGAAAGATTTCTCACAACGTTACCAATAATTTCAGAATCATAAGTAATCCTATCTTTCGGGAATGAGAAACCTATAACACAGATTTGGATGCAATGAGCCGGAATGCCAATTTATGGAAAAGGATACGAAGATATTCAGGCTTTGGTACTTTAGGGTTATGCACTGAAAGTACGAGTAAATGCCTCGTATATTACCGATCAAAAATGTGCGGGCTGCGGTGGTTGGTAAAAGATAAATAAACCCTCGAGGTGGTACCTAAATTAAAGCTCAAATTACGTAATACAGAGCTTAAACATTGAAATTGATAAAATAATTGTAGCTAATTAACATGTGTACACAGAACAATTTATTTTCCTCCAATAGGAACGTGGCTGTGTAATACCAAAGTATCTGAATTACTCCAGCAACTGTCACCGAAAAATTCAGGCGTGTTGTGGAACAAAGATACAAGGACGATTGTTAACGCGTATGTCAACGAGACAAAGACTTCAAAAATATTCACTAAAGTGGTTATTCACATAGGGGGTAAAAGGGATTCCTAAAATCAAATATTGCTAACCTTAGGGAGTCTTGGGCACGAGGTTATTGTAAGAGTTTTTGAACCCATCTTAACCCCTTGAACCCATGATACTATGACGAGAACAAATAATTGAGATGAAGTACCTACGTATCCTCGACTTGGCAGGAGGTTTGTCGTGTTTCTTTACCAGGTCTTGGCCTTCATAAAAATGCAGATGTGTGTTAAATGTTTATAAAAGTTGTACATATTGTAAAAGTGGATTTATAACTTGAGCATAGCCACGATTTATACGCAATAAAAATATTAGAGGCTATGTAACGGTTATTAAGAGTTTTGTTAGATTCATACACTTTATAGTTTGTCAGTAGGAAAGGATCTCTCAAAATTATCTCTATCGTCGGATTATTTTGGTGACGGCTGCTCTAGGTAGTGTAACTGTATGATGAAATAGTGTCGTGTAGAAGACATTTTTCTTATAGAGGAAATATGTCGATACTGATAGAAATAACGTAATAATGATGTGTCTTAATAACTTTTGGTTGATTTTATTTATGAAACAAAACTACATGAACAACTTCAGATAATTGGGGGGTAGTAAAGTTGATAACATATAATACGGGGTGTCTATAAAAGAACTCCGGGGTTTTAAGACAAAATATTTTAATAAAGTAAAAAACGTACATACATGTTATACATGATTAGAAAGCTTACATTTTCAAGATTTTTTAGCAACTTAGTAAAGTTTAATGTGAGCTCCGTTAGTGGCACGGCACACGTCGAAACGGTATTCTACCTCTTCCCATGTCCTGGCGAGCATGTCTGGGGGAACGGACGCCACGCAATTCACTATTCGTTCCCTGAGATGGCGAACATTTCGAATTTTCTCCGCATAAACAAGATTCTTGATATGCCCCCAGAAGAAAAAGTCCAACGGAGTCATATCAGGGCTCCTTGGTGGCCATGGAATAGGTCCTTCCCTTCCAATCCACCTGTTACCGAAACGAGCGTCCAGTGACTCACGCACACGCAAACTGAAGTGTGGCGGCGCCCCATCTTGTTGGAAGTAAACTAAACCTTCCTCCGCCTCAATGATAAACTGAGGATAAACATACTCCTCTAACATGTCACAATAGACATCACCATTGATATTCCTTTCGGCAAAAATGAAGGGACCTATGACTCTGTCATGCATAAGAGCACACCAAACATTCACTTTGGGCGTGTCACGTTCGTACTCAATAAACTCATGGGGCGGCTGTGAACCCCAAATTCTGCAATTATGCCTGTTTACAGTTCCGTTCACATAAAAAGTAGCTTCATCACTAAAAACCACACTTAAAAAAAAATCATTATCTTCATCAATTTTAGCCAGCATGGAAACAGAAAAGTCGAATCTCTTAACCTTGTCTGCCGGTTTGATATGGTGTAAAAGTTGAATCTTATAGGCAGTTAAACGAAGTCTTTTATGAATTACCTTATGGACTGTTGATCTTGGTAACCCCAATTCCAGACTGCGTCTTGTTACCGATTTCTTAGGGCTTCGAGTGCATGAAGCTCGGATTCTGTCTACATTCTCTTGAGACACACGGGCCTACCCGGCGACTTTTACTTCCTGTTTCCTTGAACGCACTTAACCACTGACGAATTGTTTTGTCTGTAGGCGGGTCAACACCATAGCTACGTCGAAAGTTTCTTTGTACAGTAACAACAGAATTAGTTTCTATGAGCCAAATAACACACTGAGCCTTTTGTTGAGGGGTCGCCATAGCGCGGCAGTCCAGACGACACTGACTGCCTGCCGCAGCCGCTACGTCATTTCAAGGTCAACGCTCCGCAGTGCTGCCAACTGTTGAGAGAAACATTCCCAATTGGTATGAGTAAAACTCTTTGAGCTGCTTGTTTCAAAGGAATTGATCAAATGTTGCTATCTTTTTATAGTTTTAAAAATATTAATTTTTTAAACCCCGGAGTTCTTTTATAGACACCCTGTACGTATAATTTCTGGTCCCATACTACTATAACTCCAACTATCTGTATGTAGAATATAATATAACCTGTAATACACTTTGTATATAACACTTTGTATATAACAGACTTTGCAAAACTGGAGAGGAGAAATAAGGGACACACTTCACTGGATTCTGTCCCGAAGCGGATAAGGGTGTCCCCTATAATTAATAATACGTAAATATTTATGTATAGTGAGTATAGAAAATGCATAGTTAACTTTGCACAGTGCTCTGAATAAGTATAAACGAAATTGCATTCTACATGACAACACTGGTACAGTCATTGGTATGTAGACACATTCCTATACCAAAACATTACATTGGAATGCCACTCATTTAGTGAGCTCATAACGTTTAACATGGTGTTGGGCTCGACATTATTACTCCCCATGTTCAACTTTTGCTTCTAAATACGAGCACGCCGCGTGTTAATAAGCGGTGCTTAAACTCTAGCACAGCGATCATTTATTGGAAATAAACTTTAAAATACAACATTAGACCAGAGCTTCTGAAATGCAATACAAATTATTATATATTAGGTTTATTCCTTGACTGATTTACAAAATTAATATAGGATTTTTTTTAAAATTAGTGCATTATAAACAATATAATATAACTACATTAAGCGTATAATTTTAAAGTATAATATTTTAGACATAACACAGGAAATATTCCATCCCCATCGATTTTCAGGCATCACGAAAAATAAATTATTGTTTTTGTTGCAAACAAAAGTTCTTTTAGGTTTCGTCCGAACTTCCCTGCATTATAACGTGGTAGTAATGAGCAACCTGATTTTAAATTTAATCCCTGAGATGAATAATGATAATTAAAAGAAATATCCATCCTTTAAAAACACGTGAGTTTTACATGCACGTGTGTCAAGTTTACATGCAAAAGGGTGAGGCAGTTGAAGTTAGAAAGAATATTGAGAACATGAATAACAAATTTCTATAAAATGTGTCTCAGAGAAAACAAGAGGGTTGTTCATCTAAATAAAAAAAAAACGTTATTAGCAGAATAAAATAATGATTATATTTAAGTTTAAATTTGTTAAGATTGTTGTGGGACAAACACTCAAAAACATATTTGCCTCTCCTTACGCTCCAATGGAGAGGAACCGTTTTTATTTGGTTTCTTAGGAAACAATATGTCAGATATAATATATTTGGCATGCTGTTATTTTTTATTTTGTCCATAAAAATACTACAAATGACACACACACACACGAACACACACACACACACACACACACACACACACACACACACACACACACACACACACATATTGTACAAAAAAACCACTTATTGTAGATAAGATATTCAACTATTAAATTTTTTATTAAACCAAAATTAGAAATGATTCTTGTGTTGTTAAAATTGAAATTAAAGTATTTATTAAAGATCATAATCTATACAAGGCAGAGATTTTGTATGTAAGCATGACATGTTTTATAAAACTAATACTTATTGCATTAAATCGATCTAAAACTCTCCAGAAACTTCCCCCTTCCTTTTCGTTTGTGTTCTAGATTTTGTTTCTTAAGCTTCAAGTGGTGGCCATAATTCTGGTATTTTACACAGGTTTTGCGCGCTATAAGTTTATTCTTTTTCTGTACCTGACCTTTATAATTATGACATTAAATCCTCATGGAGATAGACTTGGATACTCAAAGAAAACCCAGAGTCACCAAAGTTAAATTGTGACTGCCTCGCCTGCTGCGGCTCCTAATACGTCTTGATACGTTCCTGATTTTTTCAAAATTTTCCATACTGTACCATGCAAATTTTCGTTAACATTCTGTGTATTCTTTTCAAATATTTCTAAAAATTATCTAGATATTAATCTTCGGCATAAAGAGAAGATATACCTTGGAACTGTAGACGTTATGGTAATTCTTATTTCTAGATTTTGCTTAAGAGGATATAATAGGTTATCGTAAGGAAAATGTAGAGAATTTTATCATACCGTCTATAAAAATTCTAAACACAGAAAAAATAAAAAATAAGAATTTTTTAAATATTTTTGTTTTTAACAGCCCCCTTATAAAATGTGGCAGAGAAGACAAAGGTAGTTGCTATCGAAACATGTTATCTTAGCGGAATGGACGCCTGAAATCCGAGGCTATTGTTGCTTCTTTTATTCACAGCTTTTATGTAGCATCGGTACTTGTGCGTAATTGGCATGAAATTTAATGAAGTAATTTATAAAATGTATGTAATTACACTTATAATCGGTTTGCAGAAACAAGTTTGTGCTTATCATTAATAACTTGCTGTGGTGATAATAAGTATTATTACGTATAAAGTTTTTCATGCAATATTATCCAAATATATTGGATCAAACCTCACATTTTCATTATATTGACTTAGTAAAATTAATTTTGTACTGAGTTACTGTAAATAAACATTACTAATTGATGAGTCAAAAAGAGTAACTTGTAATAAGTTCATGATTTTTATTATAATTTAAAACCAATATACACAAGATAGCTACTTATTTGTAGTGAACAAGATGAAATAAACAGTTAGAGAGTGACCGTGAAAGTGATTTCTTATAAATTATGTAGTAAGTAATATAATAGTATTATACAAGCCAACCACTTGGGAACTTTTGGTAGTATCAAATTTACTTCTTCTTCTCTAAGCTACTTTTTGGTTACTAAAATTTGAAATGAAATTTAAGTTAATTAATTAAATTTGACCCGATTCGTCTATTGTGTGAGATCACTATATTGAATAATAATCAAAGTTGGCCCTGCTGCAATGGGAATGTTGTACAATTCGGAAGTAAGGCCTGAACGACTTTTTAGTATAAAATCATAAAATATATAATGGGATAGCTTACTTTCAATAATTTTTGAAGTTTAATAAATTTTAAATTTATTCTCGACGTAATTGAAATACTTTGTTGTGGATAAATAGGTACGGTTTAAAAGAAATATGTCCAGAAATTCTCGGCTAGAATCGTCTTTAGATTATTAACTATTTATCCTGAGTGTCAAGTTGAATTCAAAGTAAGAGAACCATCAAGGTAATGTTTTTATGGAAGGTATGTTTCCACAATAATAAAAACTATTAATGGTTATTATTTATTATAAATAAGAATAATGAGCAAACTCTATTGAGTCAATGAAATCGTTGAGATATGTTTTGTCAGTTAAATATTACCTTTTTGGAGTTAGGAAGTCGAGGAAGGCCTTGAATTATTATAATAATTGTGTTTTCTTATGAGAATAAAAATTGATCAGAAGGAAGTTATTGAAAATTGAACCAACCAACTTGTTTAAGATGGCTTAAATAGCAAACATGTACCAAGTTTTAAGAAACTCGGCTGAAAATAAGGCGTGTAAAATAATTCCAACACACATGCAAATCTAAAAAGCGCCGAAAATTCACTAAAATGCGGTTTAGATGCCAGGATTAGTGTTCATTTCATCTTCCTGTTTCTACGGGTAACTAAATTAGAAATATAAACTAAAATGTGAACTTGAAAACCGTGTTCTGAAATTTCCTTTCTTAATTTGTTCCGTAAAGTTTCGAGGGTAACGCTATCTATACCTGTCAGCACAAGGTATATATCTAAATATTACTTTTTGTTGCAGTACATTCAAAAGGTCTACCTGACTTATGCTTACCACTGCTGCGCTTTTAAATTCCCAGCGAAGCACAACATGCTGGAGCATTATCGTCACCAAGTATGTAGAACATTGTTGATACAACATGAAATAAAAGTATTATGTTACGTTTTATTAAAACGTCTGATTTTACAATACAAGGGATCCGTAAAAGAAGTTTCAAAATGATGTAGTACTTCCCAGTTAATTATAGTGATATATTTTTATACAAATCAGGATAAGAATGAAAGGTAAAAGTGTAACTCGGACATCATAAGTTAAAATACAATAATATTCAGAAGAAGGAAATGTAATACAATGGGATATCTGAAATTAATTTATTATCTGTAAATGTATAAATTATTTTACTCTAGCAAAAGTTTAAATTTTTATTGCATACTTTTATACACTCATATTTTTTGTAACATATAATCAATAGAAGAATTTTTACCGAGCCAGTTTCAATGTTCAGTTCAAATATTTTCAAGAGCTTCAAACATATGTGTTTAAATCTATAGGTCTGAAACTCCATTCTGAATAATGACATGTTATTCTATGTTATATCATTTTATAGGTATCGAATTATATTTATTGGTTTTAAAGTTGCGCCTGAAAGATTGTAAAAAATAGGCTTTTAAGAACATACCATGCTGGCTGGCTTTATGCATAAATTGCTTTCACACATGCTTTAATAATAAACCAAGTTTATAGGAACTGATACTTTCCTTACAGAATTATCTTTTCAGTATAAGCCCAAATTTTCCCACCAACATTACACAGCTTAAATGCATCTTAGCCAATGGAATTTTCTTTTAGCACTAATTTAAAACATGTTTCTATATTTAGAAACGCCAATACTTTAGGAACTGTTTTGCATGATTGTTAATTGATGAATTTTAAAAATAAGGTAATTGTCTTAAGATTATTATACTACTCTGTTCATATTATTGCATAGCAAGTAAACTGGACTATTTGTAGTAGTAAATATAATTGACAATTTCATCTGAAGCTGAACATACTTTAAAACTGCTATAAAGTGACCAGCACCTATTGAAACCTAATCGGTGTATTATTTTGCAGCAATTCCTCCAGAAGTTGGAGAGAGATTGTGAGATGTTAGAGGAGGAGTTGGAAGAAGGTGCAGATCACGGAGAACCACTCGTTAGAAAAGAGAGAAGTTGGGATAATGAGCCCTGGCTAACGGGAAACGATACTGTACAAATATGGGGTCCTCTGCAGACAGCGCCTTCGCCCTTCCTGCAGCCTACAACACCTAGTCTTGGCCCTTTCGGCACCTTCCATCAGAAGGGTGGGTATACTATCATGGTTACAATACTTCTAACACACCTACACTCCTTATAATACGGGGAGTATAGTGAATGTGATGAACAAGAGTATTTTTGATGGTTTAAATATATATATATATATATATATATATATATATATATATATATATATATATATATATATATATATATATAAATAGTTTGACTTTTGAATAACTCAAATACATCGGAAGTATGAAGATAATACTGCTTTGATTTCTAAACAAAATCTAGAAAAATACGAATGTACGATATTCATCCTTATAACAAATGCATGCAACCATTTTTACGGTATTAGAGTGTAACATCACTTATAGATGAATAGTAACGGCATAAGGAAATTGGAATAGACAATTCATTGTATGGATTCTATACGCAGGAGTGACAGTGGGCGTCGGTCGTCGTATCCACAAGATGTGCGGGAACCTGAGCAAGAACTACCAGGAGGTGCTTTGCTCGCCAGCCCCGGATGCCTTCAACCCCTGCGAAGACATCATGGGAAACTGGAGCCTCAGGGTGGCGGTGTGGCTGGTGTCCGTGCTGGCCCTCTTCGGTAACCTCGCCGTAATCTTCGTCCTGCTCTCTTCGAGGTATGTTGCAGTCTTCACAGTAAAATCTAATACATTCTTTAAAACTCATTATTAACCAACCCATGTTTTCGTTTCAGATTTCGCTTGACTGTCCCTAAATTCCTCATCTGTAACCTTGCTCTCGCCGACTTCTGCATGGGCGCGTATCTGCTGCTCATCGCGATTATGGACGCGAGGTCCATCGGTGATTACTTCAACTACGCTATTGACTGGCAAAATGGTAAATAATAAATAATATACTTTTGGCGATTTACTTCAGTATAATAGTGGGGTCATGACCAACCTCAAGCATTACTGAAAAGAGTGATTGAAAGTTTCGTCTTCTGGGCCAATTCCAAATCAATGAATATTCAACACAAATTCCGTGGAGAGTCTCAAATGATATAGGGAGACATGAAGGCCTTTTTCTGGAATACAAGAATTGTATACCTGGCAACGTAATTTTGGTACAAGAACCCTCGTGTTATTCGAAGTCGAAGGAACTATGCGATTCCCTTCATTGGCATTAAAGGCATTTCCTACTGACAGTCGATTTAGTTCATAACAATACGCCTAATACTTTAATTGTATTCTTTACACTTTTCATCCAACAATATTCACCTTAAATAAACGTCTGTTTATATCTCAAACTGATGTTAATTGTTACTGTTACTGATTAATAGTATTATCTTATTATTCAGTAAACTCGTGGCCTAACTTAATTGTTTAGTCGCATATGTTCCGTGTGGAAGCTAAACAGCCCTTTCTATTATAATGTTTGGAGTGACACCATACAATTTTTTTACATTGATACATTAACAAACTAATATAATGTAAAACATACATTATTTATGTTAATTAATCTATTGCAAGATGTGACTCATCTAATAATTTAGAATAAAAGTCAACGAAATCTTAAATTCAAGATATGTAATTTAAATTGCCAATAAATTCCTATTCGATTGGGTATGTGTTTGATTTATTGATTTCCAAGTAGCTGGAATACTCGATGCAATTATACAGATTCAATGCTGCAGCATCGATTTGCCGTGAGGTATTGCTTGTTACATGCTCAACTTCTCTATTGCTAACTTCCTGTATAATGTGACGTCACAAGAACCAACGAGATGTCATCAATAGTCTGTAGAGTTACTACTTGCTAATGCAGCATCGAGCTCTGCAGTGAGGTGTTGCTTGTTACACGCTCGACTTCTCTATTGCTAACTTGCTGTATAATGTGACGTCACAAGAACTAACGAGGTGTCATCAATAGTCTGTAGAGTTACTACTTGCTACTGCAGCATCGAGCTCTGCTGTGAGGTGTTATGTGTTAACCACGTTAAAGTTCTGTATACTTCCTCGCTTCTTGTGTGATGTGACGTCACAGGAACTAACGAGATGTCATCAATAGTCTGTAGAGTTACCACTTGCTAATGCAGCATCGAGCTCTGCAGTGAGGTGTTGCTTGTTACACGCTCAACTTCTCTATTGCTAACTTCCTGTATAGTGTGACGTCACAGTAACTAACGAGATGTCATCAATAGTCTGTAGAGTTATTACTTGCTACTGCAGCATCGAGCTCTGCTGTGAGGTGTTATGTGTTAACCACGTTAAAGTTCTGTATACTTCCTCTATTGCTAACTTCTGTGTAATGTGACGTCACAGGAACTAACGAGATGTCATCAATAGTCTGTAGAGTTACTACTTGCTAATGCAGCATCGAGCTCTGCAGTGAGGTGTTGCTTGTTACATGCTCGACTTCTCTATTGCTAACTTCCTGTATAATGCGACGTAACAGGAACTAACGAGATGTCATCAATTGTCTGTAGAGTTATTACTTGCTACTGCAGCATCGAGCTCTGCTGTGAGGTGTTATGTGTTAACCACGTTAAAGTTCTGTATACTTCCTCGCTTCTTGTATGATGTGACGTCACAGGAACTAACGAGATGTCATCAATAGTCTGTAGAGTTACTACTTGCTAATGCAGCATCGAGCTCTGCAGTGAGATGTTGCTTGTTACATGCTTCTAACATCAGCAGTAGCTGATATTACGTATAATTTGATTTAACGGGAACTAACGAGATGTTATCAATTGTCTGTAGAGTTATTACTTGCTACTGCAGCATCGAGCTCTGCTGTGAGGTGTTATGTGTTAACCACGTTAAAGTTCTGTATACTTCCTCGCTTCTTGTGTGATGTGACGTCACAGGAACTAACGAGATGTCATCAATAGTCTGTAGAGTTACTACTTGCTAATGCAGCATCGAGCTCTGCAGTGAGATGTTGCTTGTTACATGCTTCTAACATCAGCAGTAGCTGATATTACGTATAATTTGATTTAACGGGAACTAATGAGATGTTATCAATTGTCTGTAGAGTTATTACTTGCTACTGCAGCATCGAGCTCTGCTGTGAGGTGTTATGTGTTAACCACGTTAAAGTTCTGTATACTTCCTCGCTTCTTGTGTGATGTGACGTCACAGGAACTAACGAGATGTCATCAATAGTCTGTAGAGTTACTACTTGCTAATGCAGCATCGAGCTCTGCAGTGAGATGTTGCTTGTTACATGCTTCTCTATACTGCTGATATTACGTATAATTTGATTTAACGGGAACTAACGAGATGTTATCAATTGTCTGTAGAGTTATTACTTGCTACTGCAGCATCGAGCTCTGCTGTGCGGTGTTATGTGTTAACCACGTGACGTCACAGGAACTAACGAGATGTCATCAATTGTCTGTAGAGTTATTACTTGCTACTGCAGCATCGAGCTCTGCTGTGAGGTGTTATGTGTTAACCACGTTAAAGTTCTGTATACTTCCTCACTTCTTGTGTGATGTGACGTCATTGGAACTAACGAGATATCATCAATATTCTGTAGAGACGCGGTTGTCATCTGCAACAGTCCCAGTCGTGACTCGAGCTCTGATGGGATCAACGTAAGGCGAATTTCAATGAATGATCCGTGAAAATCAGAAGAGCATTATTTTTGTTTAGTTTTAAAATGCGATTGCGATTTTAATAACTCTGAAAAAGCTCATATGTTTTCTCTTAACAGGTGATTGTTTATTTTTAAGTAGAGAAATTTTATCTATTTTTATCAACATTTTTGCTATTAAAAACATAATCTTTGCTCATTTTCAATTAATTTCTAGAAGTTATTTTAGAAAGAGGTGCGAAAATGCAGACATTTTTTAACACTTCGTAATACTACGTAAATAATACTATTAATATAGAATATTTCATTGCCTCTAAGAGTTCTACATTTTGTTTGCGCCTTTAGAGAAAATATATAGTGTTATTTTCGTAATTTAATATATATGCTTTACTAATGTTCAGTAAGTATTAAACAGAGATGCGAAACCTTCTAATTCATTCGCATCTCGTTCCTAATCACCACCCTCTTCCCTTACATTACAATAACATTTATGATATTTGTAGCACTTCTAGTTCGATTGAATAATATTTCTGACGCCACTTTTGAGTTTGCCTTGCCACGATCAAGAAATTTTTATTTTGGGTGGAGTTGTCTTAGACAGTTGAACCCTCAAAGTTTCTTGGGGCTGACATGGGGCGATAACAATGACAGTGTTTGTTCAAAGTTTCCCTCAAGTTACTGATGCTTTTAATAGCCTGTGAACATTCTGCTTATTATGAACTATAAATATGCGATTGGTTATTCTTATATTATTACTGAACAATGTTAGTAATATTTAAGGTGGAAGCAATATGAATTAAATGAGATAATGTTCAAAATTATAGATAACTTATACAAAAGTAATTAAACGGTTTATTCATTTATCTTAGATAAACTTAATAGATCATTTTTATGGCTTTCGTCCATCAAAAGACAGTTTGATAATTGAACATTGTTATAGAAGTAGAAATATTTTTTTATTTTCTTTTATCGATACCATAGCTAAATTTTTCCACATATACGAATTTGGTCTCGGCCCACTGCCATACAAATCTAATCAAGAGTATCAAGTATTAAATTAAAAAGCCAAAACAAATAAGGATTCTAACGTCCATTTATCTTTGAGCAATATGTATCATTATTACAACCTTTTAGGATGGTTAAAAAATGTCTTCACTAAAGAATTCTCAAGTATATGATCCTAAGTAAATATTGATATTTCTTTACTGATTTATATATGTGATATTAATTTACAAAAATAGCACGGTATAACTATCGAGTGAAATTTAATTTTAGTAAACTGTTAGCTTTTCTGAATGCATTGAGTTTATAAATATAAACCAAATTATAAAATAGCATAAAAAGTAATTTATTATTTTAGTGTCAGTTTATTACAAAAATATAAATCCCTCCATTGCGTAACTTATTAAATACTTTTAAACAAGTCATGTAGTGAGTTGTATACGCCAAATTAATTTAAACAGTAGTGTACTTAGTTAATTTTAAAATATGGACTAATATTAAATCTTGCGTTTAGGAAAATGCTAACTGGAATAAACATATTTTCCAAAAATGATTACGCCTCCTAAAATGTGCTGATATTGCAAATATGCTGAAGCCAGACGCTGCTGTAATACTCGTAGAACCTCAGCGGCACCGCAGTACGCCAGCTGAGCCTAGTTTACGTTATCCACCTTCACGACCGCCCCAGTTATTGTTGGGGTTGTTAGTGATCGTGTTGACAGAGGCGAAGCGTGTTCAGGTTTAATTGGCAATATCATACTCGGCTGGATTTTTACGGTTCATGGCACGTTATACATTTGGCTTTACACATAGTTGTTCAGTGCTTCGAAATAAGTAATAATAATAAAAGTAAAATGTAAAACATACACTAATAATCTAAAACCTATTTTAAATATTTCCCAATGGTATATTGTAAAATAGTAAAGTAACTACATATAATAAATTGACTATAAATAACAATTTGTTGTGAACAACACTTTTTTCCCGGATTCCGGAGTTAGTAAAGCAGTAACGACGTTTGAAGTCTATATGATTCAAAACCCAACTGCCACACTACCAGGAAATACAGTATTTTGGTATCGCCACTTCTCCCACTTCCTTCTTAACATTTAAAGTTAGCACGTTTTCCTTTAAGACTCTGTGTGTTATTTATGAAATGTGGCTTACAATTCCTAGTGCAAGATGGAGGTACCCAAGTTAAAACGATTTAAACATTTATGTATAACGTTTGCACATGACTACATTTGAGTAAAAGCCAGGTCCCATATAACACTATGACGTTCACTGGCATGTAGAACATTCTACCATTACAGTGGCATCCCATTCATAGAGTGTGCTCATAACGCGTAACATGGCGTTGGAGTTGACATTATTACATCCCTTTGTCAACTTATGTTTAGTAGCGAATTTTAAATTACAATTTGTATTTTGAAACTAAATTCCTTGCTTAATATGTTCGTGACTTTCAAATAAATAATACGTAACATAAATATATAAATATTGTTTATAGACTTTTAAGAGTATGTAAGAGACTTTACATTGTCGAAATGAAAGCAGCAGGTACAGCAAGCCGGTATTGGTTCATGTATTACAAAAACATGGTTAGGCTGAAGTACTAAACTAAATCTTACGCTATAATGTATTTTGTAAGTGCGCACTATATACATATATTATATCTAAACGGTAGAAGTGGTTATAAGGTTAGAGTTACAGTTACACTTGCCTAATGTTTTAACCGCCTTCTTTTCTTTGAGAAAGTATAATTCATAAAAAACTATACCTAATTATCTTAGGATCCATGAGAACATTACAACTGGAATAAAAAAATGTGTGAATATTTTTTCAGTAAAATAAATTATCCTGTAATTGAATATAATCCTATAGTCACTGAATCTTTCTTAATTCTATAGCAAGTTCGAAATATCATGGCTGTCCTTTCTCTATCTTGGACCAATAGTTGCACAGTTAGTATATTTTACCACACCTTCACATAAAAACTATTAATCTTCATCCTCATATTGGCTACGGTTGGCAGGTTATCCCAATGTTAGGTACCTATGAGCTGCCAGTTTCCACCCTGTTAGTGGCTGCTGTCTTATAACTTTCACCTTCTGCTTTTCATGTGAAATATGTTGAATAGAGGTTTCTTGCAGTGCAGTTAGTCTGTCAATCTTCACCTTGCCAGTTGCTACTGTACTTAATTTTAAATAATAAACAATTACTGATATATAATAAGACAAAATGTAATTTATTATTCAGTCTTATTTACATTATTAATAGAGTAGTTATATAAAGTGTTTGTTGTAAAGTGTATTTGCTTGCGTGTTAATGCGTATCTGTTATTTTAAATATGTTACGGTATAGTGTGCATCAGAGTAAGAAAGAAATATTACATACCGATATATATATATATATATATATATATATATATATATATATATATATATATATATGACATTATATGACATATATATATATATATATATATATGTCATATATATATATATATATATATATATATATATATATCCGTAATTCAGGCGGATGCTTTTCTATCCTTTTTCTACGATCGTACTCACGCTCATTTACTATACATTTTTCCCAAATATTCTATGAAATGTTTGTTTTACTAATATGTTTTTGTATAAATTAATGTACTGTGACATTTAAGTTTTCTTTATTTTGAAACAAATCAATGTTTGAACTGAACTGAATTAAATATATCATTTAATTGTTGACAGGTAACGGTTGTAGGATGGCAGGTTTCCTGACGGTATTTGCCTGCGAGCTATCAATTTTCACCTTGTCAGTGATCACGGTGGAGCGCTGGTACACCATCACATACGCCATACACTTGAACCGCCGTCTGAGGTTGAGCAGCGCAGTCAGGATCATGGTGGGCGGCTGGGTATACTCTACCGTCATGGCCGCTCTACCCCTACTTGGAGTCAGCAGCTACACCAAGACCAGGTCGGGCTTCAGACACACACATCATAATATGTTAAATATTAAAGTTTCATTGCATTTATTGAAAACGTAGAAAACTTAAATACGTTACCTGTTAAAATGTTGGATATGTTATAAGATTTCCCCAAAGAGCTTCGTATACAATAGAGTTACTATGAAATGAATTACTAATGTACCTGATGACGAATTCATTGAACTCGAAAAGTACATTGTACAAATAATAAAATCTATCAAAAGTGTTAGAAGGTGTATTATTGTATATTAGACATACTATCAATCTTACATATTATGCTATGAAAGAAGTTTGTCATAATATACTGGCATAAATGGTGTACGGAGTAGTAAATATATTGCAAAAGTTACCAAAATTATTCCTTTACACTGCAAAGTCATTGTGTATGTTCATATTGTCTTAATAAGTAAAACCGACAAATGAGAAATACATATTAACTTACCAATTACCTTAACTTAGTTAATTATGAGCAGAATTATACGATGTAAGCGAACAATGTTTTAATAGGAGCATTAAACTAATTGGTCTAGAATATATTACATTGTTAGATTATAAAACCAGTCATAATATGGAAAAAACACAGGAAATTATACACACGAACCAGGAGAGAGAAGTAGTAGGAGGGGGCTAATACACACATTACAGTGGGATTTTAGTTCAGCTAAGTCCCATCACATGTGGGAGAGGTGGAGAGTTGGCTGAGTCCCCACAGCCCCTATGATCATGTTCTAAAGTACATATAGATTTTTCGAGGAACCCTTGTCATGATACCCCTAAGCAGGAGAGACATGAAGCTTAAGCTCGCCGAGAACTATGCGCTGTACAAGTGATCCCGACTGGTACACTGAAATCCTGGCTTAGCAGTTCCATTTCACTGTCAAGCCTGGTAGACTGTATCTTCGAGGAGTAAGTTCCGTAACTCTGCACAGGGCACTGCTCACTCACCAGTCCCTACTTATTGTATTGTTTGTATGTTAATTGTTTACGCGAATTATATTAATAAAACAAATGTGATATAATTCTATAGTTAACATGCTGGATTTGAAATAGCATAATGATCAGTAATGGTGTTGAATCGAGTAAACAATTATGAACTGGAAAAGAGAAAAAGCCAAACAAACTTTGTTTTCCTTACATTACAGGTATTTCATTCTATTATTCTATAAGCAACAACAACGTTGGATACGAGACAAGACAGAGGCACTTGTTCATGCCAGTCACGGAATCGTTTTCCTGAATGCGGATACGAGATATGGGCAGAGATTCATCGCGGTATAGTCCTAAGGGTACAATATGTCAGCAGGGAAATTGTGCTTCACAGATGCAAGTTCTTGCCTGACAAAGCATCAGGCCGTATGGTTGCGTGGCCGCTGTCATCATTTGTTTTCAAGAGGAATTAGATTTACCATCTAATCTAACTGTCCATCGTGTCCGAGTCTGATAACTCACCATAGCAGGAAAAAACGGGCTGATTCGAGACGGCAAGAGCGGTAAAAGCGGTCACACAAGGAATTACGTTATACTTGATCCAGTTTCCCAGTGTAAAAAAAAGTAAAGTAAAAGTAAAGAATGTTTTATTTTACCAGGCAAAGTTAAGGCTAAGAAGCCCTATCTAACACTTAACCTGGGGACCAACGGCTTAAAGATGACTTCCGAACCACCACCAATGGCCGGGTAGGCGGACTGCTTGCAAGGGCAGGATCGCTCAGCGGTCACCTATCCAAGCAGCGGCCACGCTCGACGTTGCCTGATCTGGTTATCTTGCGATAACCGCCGTACCCGCTACACTGCGCCATTGGAGTGTTGTATGGTGGTAAACTAAACCCATATGCAATTTTGGTCAACACTGCAAATATGGTCAGATTTGAAATCTCGAAGTGTCTTTATGGAATTTATACACAAAGACGCAAAAGACATTCTGCAGAAGAAATGAGGTAGAAGATAAGCTGACAAACTCACCAGTCTCTGATCACTCTAGTTGGATCACTGTGTGAGCATATGGAGTTGGAGGATGCTGAAAAAAATAAAGCAGAAAAAGTTATCTGGGTTTATTTGAGACCTTAAACAGGTATTGGGTACTTTCTTGAAGTAAGGAAAGTGACTGAGAAAAAAAAGGATAAAGAACAATCCCAGAGGCATTGTTACGAGGTAATTTATAAAATTCACTTAACGTTTTCATACTTCCGTTTTTTATAACGTACAAAGAAGTCTAATAGACATACAATTTGTAAAATAACAAAAAAATTATTTGGAGTTATGTTAGCAACATTTGGTTATTATTGTGTTGAAACTATTTTTATCACGTTCTTTATAAACTACTACATATTTAAATAAGACTATTTGTTTGAATTATTGTTTTAATATGAAATAATCTATAACATAAATTAAATCGTTGCATTTCAATAATCGGACTACTATTTTCATTGTTTGCATTATTTAATGTGCTTCAGTATGAAATACAGTAAATTATTATCCACAGTGGTTTGAGTAATAATAGTGATAGGATTAGTTCAATAGGTGAAATAGGTTTCCAAATTATGAAATACAGATTTACCCGTTATCAGTTTAAACATTTGAATGTATTGCGCTTGCAACATTTTGTGTATATTTTGCCATACTTGAATTTTAAAATAGCATTAAAATAAAACATGAATTTATTGTCACATTCGCATTACTACCTATATTTAGTATAAAATTTTTCTTAAAATTTGCTACAAAACAACGATATATTAGTATTCGCAATAGTACCAGATAATATCTTAGGGAATTATAATGAAAGAAAAAATATTATTCAATTTTAGATAACAGTTGACACATTACTAGAGTTATCTTATTTAAAACACTGACTCAGTGGTGAACATTTTAGTTACTCCAACATTTCTTCAATATAAATTTTTACAGAAAAAACTATCTTATCATTTTAAATTAAAAATTATGTGTTTCACAAATCATAAGATACATTCGTTTCTTAAGTAAACCTCTATTTCAATAAATGCAACGTTTAAAACTTTTCACTAGTAATAAATTTAACATTATATTTATATTTATTTATTGGTATTGCAGATTTAAAAATCTGTTGTCGTAGTAGTTTTCAAAGTTTTATTGAACGCCTAGGAACTGAAATGATAATGTAATTTGTTGTTCATCAAATCTTATACTCTAGAGCAGTACTGGGGATGGGTGACCGAGAAAGGGAACAAGTTTCATATGCTACAATTTATTGGCGATAAGCACGATCCCGATGTGACGCCAAGACTCAGTTATTTCTCTTTGTTTTGTGCCCAATATCTTAACCTGTTCGCTATTCCTTACTGAGCCCAACCTTCACTGTTAATCATGGCTTTAACTTTTTCCCGTTAATTTATTTATTATGCTTATAAAGCATAAATAATTCCAAACAGTTTTCTTATAAGCAATACTGTTGCTTATCATAAACAGTGTGTATATTATAACAGGTATCTAGGCTTAATATAGCACATTATTCTAAATCTCACCTTCTCTTATATGTAAAGGCATTTGTAATATAAAATCTTATGTTTCTCTAATATTTTTATTTTTATACTGTACATAGGAAGGTTTCATACATCTACTATTTCAGAGAAAGATTGAAAGAAAACGAAGTGGCAGCCTCGATTAGTTAGCTGCAGGACATAAGACTGACTGCGTTCGAACTAACTGAATAGGGCACCTAAAAAGAAAAATTACAATCCAGTTTAGAAAAACTCACAATTTTGTATAGTCATCAATAAACGACTGTTGACTAATTGACAGAGAATGCGTTTTTAGCAATAATTACGAATATCCATGTAGAAGTAACGCCCACACTGGGAAGGTAATGTACAATTGGTTTTTAAATCTATAAAGAGAGTTCATTTTCTTTTTTAATGAAATGAAGTTTAAACTAATAATAATTGACTTATTGTAATAGGGCAAATTCAAATAAATAAAACTTAAAGTATTAAAAATAAAAATACATTTATAGACTAAACCTTTTAATAGGTTTTCACAAGTTCACTTAAAAGTAACAATAGTTGTGTAATTTTAGGATGTATTACTGGAATATGCAACATAAAAAAACAGTTTGTAATATCATCACACATACGTACATTTTTCACTTTATGTAATATAAGAAAGTATGTTCTGTTGTGCAAAACCATTAATCGTGCGTGCGTACATGTTCCAGTATATGTTTGCCTCTGGAGAATCTGAAGGCCCTGGACCTCTCCTACCTGCTGACTCTGGTGCTGTTCAACAGCCTCGCCTTCTCTGTGATCTGCGCCTGCTACGGCCGCATGTACTGTTCCATCCGAGGCGGCCAGGATGCCGCAGCCTCCCTCACCCGCTCTGACCTCACGGTTGCCAAGCGGATGGCGCTTCTAGTCTTCACCGACTTCGCCTGCTGGGCACCCATCGCTTTCTTCGGCATTACTGGTTAGTAGCGAACAAATGTTATAATTAGTTGAATGTAAATCATTTTGAAAATTGTAAGTTACTTAAAATATTATTTAGTGAATTGTGATTTCATTTGAAAGGCGAATCTATTTAGTTCAGCTGCATTTGTTCTGGTACAAATTTCTGATTTGATTTATACGTAACAGCCGGCTTAGATCATTATTACAGACAAGCCAACAAATTGTCTAAACCCAGTGTCTTGATAAATCTAGAATTTTGTTTCTCTATTTATAATGGCAAATATTTCGCCTCATAACTGAGATACATTGGCGTGATCGAGGAACGTTGTTCCTAAATTAGGCAACAACTTTACAGTTGTATCTGAGGAACAGTAAACAGTGCAGGAATTATAAAAGTACATAAATCCAGTGTATTGATAAAATTTGAACTTGAGCTCTATGTAATGGAATTATTTCGACTCGTAACTAGATACATTGACGTAATCGGAGAAGTTATTCCTAATTTATCTAACAACTTTACAGTTGTATTTAACTGAGGAACAGCAGAAAATGTACGAATTCTGGTATATTAATTCTATAATAACAACTGTTTACAGTTTAAATAAGTAAAGAGACCGTTCACGAGATTTCCATTAAGATGCCACGAATACCGCTTACTCAACTCCACTAAATTATAAAAAATACACTTACGCTTACAAATATCTCAGCATCGCTTATGTTTTCCCTGCACAGCTTTTGTACTCCTGTGTATTGAAATTGCTTTAACTTATAAAATATTGGTATAAGAATTGTGGACCCACAGCCAACTTAAAACATTCTGAATGTGCTTCAATCAGTCTTCTACATCCCTCCCCCATATACTAGTTGACATAGAAACCAACCATGGGCTCTTAATATTTTTAGAACTCAAATGACGTTGTTAGAGATGGCGCGTGAGCGGAATGTCTGGAGGATAGTAGCGTTGAGGGAGGGCATTAAATTCTATAAAACGACTAAGAAGGACAAATACCTATGGCTTCATACAACACTCGTAGATCTCTATTTTTTGCCCCAACATGTTCTAGATGACAAAGAGAGATATATGGCATTTTTTTATTGCATCAAGAGTTTGCCCAGGATAAAATTCGATTAGATACTGATAAGAAATAGAATACAATTCAAAGAATAAAATATCTCACGTTAAAATGTAACTAAAAAATTCAAACCTGAAATCATTAGCATTTCAAATACTCAAATTGTATAGGAATAGTTGAGTATCAATTTGTTCATATTCGTAGTTTCTGAATTCATAGATTCACTATGATGACTGAAGATCATTATCCTATATTACGCTAATAGCTTTCTCTGAATCTCAAAACCAACCAACCATATCCATCTACATTCGTTCACGCTTCTAAGTTTTCTCGTTTATTTATCTTCAGTGAACGTTCCACTAAAGTAATTTGATCTAATTAAATACTTAGTTGTTATTTGTGAAAATTTATTTTTTCAGATATATATATATATATATATATATATATATATATATATATATATATATATATATTTAAACTATACAAAAAATTAACTGAACTCATTCCTGGCATCAAATTAATAAAGTTTTACAAAATGAAGGATTTTATTGGAATTTTCTAATACAAAAATTTTGTGCAATCTGTAGCTGTAGTCACATTGATCGTGACTATTCATAGTTATGTTCCAGTTATTTTTGGATCCGTCCATTGACTGATCCAAGAGCAATGTATAACTTCTATGTTTAAAGTTTGTTGTTGACGATGGATTTCAGACATCTTCCATCGTTGTGTCACAAAAATGGTACACTTGTTTAGAATGTATAATACTCATCATGTGTAATAAACTTTAAGGCTTACTGTCACTTGTGGATTACGGACTTGTTATTTTACGGATGTGGAATTCAGTGCGATTGTTTTGTGCAGTGAAATGATTGCACCTGAGGAGGTCTATACTTGAGTTTTAAAACGAGCAACGTTTTCAGTTGTTATTCATGATTTCAGTGAGTTTCATTTTTAAAATTTTCTACATACTTAATCCATACCTTTTTGATACCTGATGATGAGTGTCTTGTATCGGCCCTTATATTTTACCCTCTCATAAAGTTCTGGTTGGAATAATTGAACCTGTGTTCTCTGCTGCAGCTCTTGCCGGGTATCCTCTTATTGATGTGTCCAAGACGAAGATCTTGCTCGTGTTCTTCTACCCTCTGAACTCCTGCGCCAATCCCTACTTGTACGCCCTTCTTACCCAGCAGTATCGCCGGGACCTGTTCGTGCTGCTCAGCAGGCATGGTCTCTGCTCCCGTACCGCTGCCAGGTATAAGGTAAGCCTAGTACTAAACATTGGAATACTTATTATTTTATAATTTCAGTCAAGATTTTAATATTCTTATTTTCTCCGTATTCCTATTATTTAATATTCAATGTATTCATTAACAAATTTTCTATTGGTATTGTGTTCTGTAACTTCATAAGGATCTTGTAATCATAGACATTCTTTTTAAGCTTGTAAACTAAATAGTTGGCCGTAATAGTTAGCAAGAATATTTTTTGAATTTCATAAATATTTCTTCCTTTATAAGAATTTCTACGATCTGCAATTTATATAGTAGTAAAATAAGCTAAGGTTTTTATGACACTTCCCTAGGTTTTTATGATATTCCAAGCACCTCTAGAGTTATACCTGCGCACGTCTTTCCCATCATTGTTGGCCCGCAGCTTTACTTTGATTTCTTAAGTATCGATAGAAGAATATGTAAGAATATCAACCGTTCTTTAGATTTCAAACTTAAAACTTTATCATATAAAAGTTTCTTTTTATTTTTGAACATATGCATTTTCACCTGTTACAAGATAATTAAGAATTAGCTTAAGAAAATCGAGCATTTATACCTACAAACTCGGAGAACACAAATTTATTTAATATTTTAAAACAATTTTTGTACAAATAAATAACCAAATTCATACTAAATGTAATGAAATAATTTTAAAATGTTTTTAAGTGGTAATTATTTGCTTATTATCGGACTACTGAATTACTAGTAATATATGTTACTTACGATATAACTGTTAGTATTATTTTTCTTGTATCCAACAAGCGTTCTTTAATTCTTGTTGCTTTTGTGGGACGCGACTTCATTCACCTGTTACGGATTGCGCGAAATCTGGTTTTTTATATATATGTGAGTTTAGTAAAGAATAATATTTAATATTTAATATTGCTTTAGTCGGAAAATGCAAACATTTAAAATGCTTATTCACTCTTACATGATTCACTAAAGCTTCTCTTTAAAAATATGCTTTCATTATTTTCAAAATATATTTTAAACTAAGAGACCTGAACCTCTTTACTATTATTTATTTGAATTAATAATAGTATGATGTAATAATTTTTTAACATTACGAAGATTTTGAGATGTTACAAATTCTTGAGATTTAACAAAATTTGAACAGGTTTTAGAATATAGAAGAGTAAAGTTTTACTCATATACATACAGAATTGTAGATATAGATAATACTCAAATTCGTCACTTTTCAGATTGGAGAGAAGCCATCGCCTCCACATTACAGTAAAGAGAACGGAATGACTTTGATGACTCCCGGGTCCTAATATTTTATTTATAAATAGAATGATGTCAGAAAAAGTTTGTAGACACATTCTAGAAACAGCATATCCAGCTTCAGACTTTTGTCATTTTGCAATAAAGAATTTGATATTAATTGACTCTTCATTAATTACATGAAAACCTGCTTAATAATAAACTTAATTTTTATGAGCACGGTTGAAAAACCATACTGCATTGACAATGTCATAAACAAGATTTTATTCATAATACTAAGATAGAGAAAATAATACTAGATCAGGGGAAAGTTATACAAATGACATTTTGGGCATTTATTGATGCACATTTTTAAATATAATACTAAAAATGGAGTACACTAAATGGATATTTTTCCATTGTTGAAGAAAAACACAACACAGCTTTTGGTATGATATATATTTATATTAAGCTTTTTATTTATATAATGCAATACGGATATACGTTAAACGCCCTACTAAGTGTAAAATGTGGTCTTTAATGTTATGTAATAGTCTTAGATTACTTAAAAATTTAACAGTTTTGTTATACCTATAGTTGAATATAATCTTCATTAAGATGTTTAGTTTACGTTTGTCTTTGGTAAATTCAAATCTTGGCACCAGTTTATTTATAATGCATTATAATGCTTATTGCAGAATACCATTAAAATATATTACTAATTAATACATGCTAACAAAATGGAAAAGATATTTATACAGAAAAGAAGTACGTTAAAACCTTTATTAACGAACATCCAAAGAAATAACTTAAGGAATAGTTCACTATACATTAATCATTAAAAGAAAATCAATATATTTATAGTTCAAAATTTACAATAAAATATTTGTATTGTAATTGTATTAAAATATCTATAGCTATTTTATAGTTAAGTTTTATTTGTTCGGATCATACAGAATAGGAGGACATCAATAATAAAAGAATTATTACTACATGAAACACAGAAAAGGTTTCCTCGACTGTAGTAAAAACCAGAGTCTGAAAAATATGATGGTGTTATTGTCATGTTTTCATTGACAAAACAATAAGATTAATATTGAATAGTTATTCATTACGATAAATTCAGGAATTCACGGAAATTGTACATGCTATATGAAATAAAAGCGTTCTGTTTACTAGGGAACGGGAGTCATTCATCGAGGTAATGCCCAAGCGACTCAGAGACGGGAGACAATGCCAGAAAGTGTAAACCATCGTGGGTCACTACTGACAACGGTGACCTCTCTCGACTGCCCGACTCGACCCGGCTCTCTAGACATGGTGCCGGAGTGTCCTCTGTCCATACTCTCCAGGGAACACAGTGAGCATGTGCTCAACAAGTGTAGTTCATACCTGTAGTAACAATCACCATCACCGTAGGTCACTATTGACAACAGAGATCTCCCACGACTGCCGGACCCGACCCGGCTCTCTAGACATGGTGCCGGAGTGTCCTCTGTCCATACTCTCCAGGGAACACAGTGAGCATGTGCTCAACAAGTGTAGTTCATACCTGTAGTAACAATCACCATCACCGTAGGTCACTATTGACAACAGTGATCCCCACGACTGCCGGACCCGACCCGGCTCTATAGACATGGTGCCGGAGTGTCCTCTGTCCATACTCTCCAGGGAACACAGTGAGCATGTGCTCAACAATAGTGTAGTTCATACCTGTAGTAACCGACACCATCATGTATTGTGTAGTTTGACCTCACAAAAGATTTGCATAACTTGACTAGTACTGTACACGCGATTGTTGAGTTCTATCCTTGCTCCCTAGGGGTATTGTGAGAACGAATTCATCAAGTATAGTCCATACCTGTATTAGCGAGCACCATCATGTATTTTGTGATTAATTTCAAATCAGAATCTGTATTTTAATTAGGCTTTCATCACTTGAAGGCTGTGTTCTGTCCATAATATCCAGCATATAGTGACGACGAGCTTAGGGAGTGTTGTTCATACCGTCCTGTAGCAGTCAACACCATCATGTATCACGTATAGTGAAATTTGACCTCATGTCGGATTGCTTAATTTGACCATGTTCTTTACACGTTGCGGTATGAGTTCTGTCCATACTCTGCAGGGTAGAGTGAGCACGAGTTTACCAAGTATAGTTCATGTCTGTAGTAGCTAACACCATTATACATAGTGTAATTTGAGCACACATCAGAATAGGATGATTTTGCTAAGATCTTTACACATGAACATGGACTGTGTTCTGTCTACACTCCCCAGGGGTACAATGAGCAATTACTAATAGTAGTTAATATCTGCAATTACCAACACTATAATGTATTTTGTTGCCCGAGCTCACATGTGCCATGATTTTCTTTTCCTATACTCTTGAGGAAGCACAGAGAGCACTGAAAACATGCTTAACAAGTTCAGTTCAAAACATAGTAGCTAATACTATTTTGCATTGTACAATTTGACATCTCATCAGGATCGTATACCAAGACTAAGATCGCCAGGTACGATGCCAGCCTGTGTTCTATCTACGAGTATACCCTCTAGGAAGAACATTGAACACGTTCTCTATAAGTGCAGATCTGTGGTAAACACCAACACCACATACACCAGGATTGTGAAATTTGATCCAGACTGTCTAGATATATTGTCAAGAATTTCCACTCCACGTTTCTAATTACGTATATCAAACTCACGAATATGCGTAAAATCTTTGTATCGTTCTATAAAAAAATAAATATGTGGATAAAAGTACTTTAACCTTGAATTGAGTTTGAAAAAAGTTTATGTATGTAATGTAAACGTACTGACTGTAAATGAAGTACTTATCTGTAGCTTATCCACTGTCTTCCCCTTCCTATAAATGTCACACTATACCAAACTACGTGGTTGTACTATAATAATCATGGTCACTACTTGTTTGTAAATCACCTTTGCAAGAAATACTTGTTGATTTTTATGTTTTGTACATAAGCGCAAATACATGTTATTTTTATATGAAAATGAATATTTGTTATTGATCCTTTTTACAAAAATACACATTTAATATATATTTGACCGGCAAAACGAAGATAACAATTTTATTGAATACTAGCTCTTACCCGCGGCTTCGCACGCAATCTTTAGAACCGAAGTCCTTACTATTACTTAGTAAAAGCAATTATGATGTAATATGATGGGAGTCCTATAAAAATTTTAAAACGAAAGTAGACGTAAATCAGGTAGATATTATTTAAGTTCATAGTAAATATTATCAGAGTTTAATTTATTTATTACATCACGTTTGGCACGTGTAAGAGCATTTCTGGTTCTAATTAATTATATACATAACATCACAGCTGAATCTGCCTTGCCATCCCGATCAAGAAAACATAAATCTAGGATCAAACAGGTCTTGGAAAATTACTTCGGTCAAAAAGCGTATATTTGCAGTCCTTGTCATATATTTCAGATCTAAGATATTTCCAATACCATAGTAGAGTTTGCCTTGTTGTTCTGACGAAGAAAAAATATATATACTTACGTAGGATCGAGATGCCTACTTCGGTTAAAAGTGCCTACTTAAGACCGTTTTAATTCAATTACGTACTATGTCACAGTTTAGCTTGCCATATTGCCTCGATCAAAATACTATATACGTTCAATTATATAGTTCTAGAAAATATATTTTGGGCAAATCGTGTTGGCATAGTTGAGTTTGCCTTGTCCCGAAGAAGAAAATATACACACATAAATAAGACTGAGAAGCCTATTACGGCCTAGGGGAAGTCCTACCTACTTCCTATGTACTTTCGGTAGAAGGGGGAAATCCTTATTAAGGTTATGCAACATTCCAAGATAATCGTTTAGATGTTTCAGCCAATTTGTCGATATAAACTGAAGGTGTGTGCAGCTGTTTAGTGCCAGTTTAATTTGGATTATGAAGAGTAAAAACTACAATTCTTCTAAATTCGAAGATATTTCAGGTAACTTTTCTTATATTTTGCTTCATAAAAACCTTCCATGGATTTCAGTGAACATTTTACAAAAAGAATTAACCGAATCGATCCAGCCATTCTCAAGATTTGCGCTTACCAACACATTTTGCGATTCATTTTTATTTATAAGATATTTCTAATTTTATAAATATATACGTATTTTCACTTCGTATACTTAACTAAAATTCTGAACAGTTTCATAAATACATAGAGAGAATTAACCGAAAAAGTGTACGAAAAGTATACATTATGTTTCTATACATAGCTCGATGAATATATTACATCTTTTAGGAGACACCTACTTGTGATATATTTGTCATATTTTGCTGTTTGTATTTTGTCAAAGGTGATCCAATACACCCATACGCCTTACATATTATGAAAGTCTAAATGTTTATGAACGTTCTTTATTGCCAAAAAATGAAAAAAAGCAGTTAAAGTTAGGTGATCAGTAAGCCACAAAATTATGAATATTTCTAGTTTGAGTCATGTGTCAGACAAGGATATGTACTTCGAGGTACAGATTCACCAAGTCATAGAGATCACATGTTGGATGCCGTGGAGCAGCATGCAGAACAGCAATTGCAGAAGTTGATAGAGGAGTAGAACGCTGTAAGCACGATATGGTTTGCTTGTAATACTTGGTGGTTATTGGCGTGGTGGTGTTGTATGATTAGCATAGTATCGTGATTATCAATCTTCAATACTAGCTTGGTCTCAGACAATGTCGAGGCCATTAACATTGTTGTTTCGTCGTTCACCATCACTTGGCCGGAATAAGGTTACTTCAGACCACGGAGTGTTTGTCCCATTTGCGTTTTAGGCTGAAGAACAACACGATTTGGATCCTCCTATGCAGTTTCATAGGTGGAATAAAATTACCTATAGAACGGAAGGGATTGTGAGGAATAGTAATATACGTTTGTATTACCACGTACAAGATTCGTAAGAATCGAAATCAAGCTACGTCGGTAACAATATTTATTATTTCATTGTACTCGTATTTATATGTGTATCTACTTTCATTCCCATATAACCATGGGGACTCGGTTATTCGAATTATATTGTAATAGCACATTTTTTGTATTGATTTCAACCTATTTTAAAACAGAAAGTTACTCAACTAAAACCTTTAATTGTAATTTTACATACATAATTGCCTATCAATGTGTAAGCAGTTCAAAACGAAATTAGTATTGTGCTCTTTATGTATATACCCATTCCTATGGCATCTGGTTACAAAATATTTTGTCATACTACTGTAACAACAGCTGTTTTTGATATTTCAGTTGGTCCTTAAAGTGAATGATTTTTGTTATCTTATAAGGGTATAACGGAGATCTGATAAATCAGCTGACACACAAATTTGTTATTGTTTCGGTAGAAGTAAATTCAAAAAACAACTGTTTTTCATTAATACACTTGACATTGTTAATGTGATGAGTTGTTATGTAATACAAATTCAATATAAAGCGAAGTTTTAATTTTGTTTCTGTGCGATAAAACAGTTATTCAATACACGTAGCAAAAGTAGGGCGCTTAATCGTATTCCCGACCTCGGCTTCACCTCGTTAGGGAAGTCAACAACACATAAGTTACTGCTGTCAGAAGTTAGACTGTATTAGCCGAAGCGTTTCTGTGCGATAAAACAGTTATTCAATACACGTAGCAAAAGTAAGGCGCTTAATCGTATTCCCGACCTCGGCTTCGCCTCGTTAGGGAAGTCAACAAGACATAAGTTACTGCTGTCAGAGGTTAGACTGTATTAGCCGAAGCGTTTCTGTGCGATAAAACAGTTATTCAATACACGTAGCAAAAGTAAGGCGCTTAATCGTATTCCCGACCTCGGCTTCGCCTCGTTAGGGAAGTCAACAAGACATAAGTTACTGCTGTCAAAGTTAGACTGTATTAGCCGAAGCGTTTCTGTGCGATAAAACAGTTATTCAATACACGTAACAAAAGTAAGGCTCTTAATCGTATTCACGACCTCGGCTTCGCCTCGTTAGGGAAGTCAACAAGACATAAGTTACTGCTGTCAGAGGTTAGACTGTATTAGCCGAAGCGTTTCTGTGCAATAAAACAGTTATTCAATACACGTAGCAAAAGTAAGGCGCTTAATCGTATTCCCGACCTCGGCTTCGCCTCGTTAGGGAAGTCAACAAGACATAAGTTACTGCTGTCAGAGGTTAGACTGTATTAGCCGAAGCGTTTCTGTGCGATAAAACAGTTATTCAATACACGTAGCAAAAGTAAGGCGCTTAATCGTATTCCCGACCTCGGCTTCGCCTCGTTAGGGAAGTCAACAAGACATAAGTTACTGCTGTCAGAGGTTAGACTGTATTAGCCGAAGCGTTTCTGTGCGATAAAACAGTTATTCAATACACGTAGCAAAAGTAAGGCGCTTAATCGTATTCCCGACCTCGGCTTCGCCTCGTTAGGGAAGTCAACAAGACATAAGTTACTGCTGTCAAAGTTAGACTGTATTAGCCGAAGCGTTTCTGTGCGATAAAACAGTTATTCAATACACGTAGCAAAAGTAAGGCGCTTAATCGTATTCCCGACCTCGGCTTCGCCTCGTTAGGGAAGTCAACAAGACATAAGTTACTGCTGTCAAAGTTAGACTGTATTAGCCGAAGCGTTTCTGTGCGATAAAACAGTTATTCAATACACGTAGCAAAAGTAAGGCGCTTAATCGTATTCCCGACCTCGGCTTCGCCTCGTTAGGGAAGTCAACAAGACATAAGTTACTGCTGTCAAAGTTAGACTGTATTAGCCGAAGCGTTTCTGTGCGATAAAACAGTTATTCAATACACGTAGCAAAAGTAAGGCGCTTAATCGTATTCCCGACCTCGGCTTCGCCTCGTTAGGGAAGTCAACAAGACATAAGTTACTGCTGTCAAAGTTAGACGATGTATTAGCCGTAGCGATGTTTCCGTGAACCACTGGAATATTGTTCCCTTTTTACAATATGTTCTATTTTGTAATCTTTCATACAAAGTAAAATTGTAATTAGTTCTTTATATAATATTATGTTATCAAGTTAACCTTTTTTTAGGAGTTGATTACATTTCAAGACTACACATGGGGAACATCGCATTAATTGTTGTCTACCTTACCCTAAAGTTTGAAAATTCGTAATAATCCTCTTCTATTTAATTTGGAATAATCTCGCTCCTAAGATATAGATGTTGTTGGAAAAACATTATCTAATATATTTGTAATACATTGACTTATTTAAGTGAGCTGATAATAAATAAGTCGATTGATTATTGAAAACTAAAGGGAAAACCGAGCGTAAAAAGCCTAAACCTTTTCTTGGAGGTGGAAAATTGAATTTGTGAAACAGCAGCTCCCGCATGCGAAGTAAATCAGATTGTCGTTGTTTCCAGTCAAAATGGATTCAGTAACGACATTTTAATGATCGGTTCCCTGATGTTTCTACATCATATTCCATTTCAATCAATTAATTATATTCTGCTTTTTTCCTAGTTTGAAACTAAACATATTTTTAATATTTTAGTGCACATGGTGTACGTGGTGATTTTTAAGTCACTTCCCTTTCCACTGTTTTCGTTTTACACTATTTGATTAATAGCACTAATCATTTATCTGCGTAAAAATACTATACTGCACAGTACTAACAGGTTGGTTTACTAAGACACAAGGTGCAATGGTCTAATTAAATTTTGCTATCCAGAAGTTGATCATATTAATAATGTAATTTAACATAGTTTTTTTCCAAAACAATACTGCAATAAACTCTAGAAATGACTGTTACCTTAATAAATTCGGAGGTTTACGACTTATGGAGCAGCTTGAAAGGTAATCAAATAACAAACCGTGAGTTTTGAAGTGAATTTTTCAGTCAAATTTATACTATTTTTCCAGGAAAATATTGTAATAAAACATAAATCACGTTATTGGTTCTTTCTTTTTATTATCGATTTGCAAAGAAACTATAAAAACATAAATATATAAAATATTTCTAGTGACAACTGACATTGTATCTTTTATAAGCTAGCATGTCAAACCAAAGCAGCATTGAAGCCGTAATGCACTACTTGGATATAAATGTATATATATATATATATATATATATATATATATATATATATATATATATATATATATATATATATATATATATATATATATATATATATATATATATATATATATAATACATATATAAATAACAAAAGAACTAAAAATTACACAAATGTTATCATTACTGTGATTTAAATCACACTGGAAAAGAATGTTTAGAAAGTTATGGATGGCAATTATTTATAGACTAGGAGATCTGCTATAGGAAATAAAACGATATAATATAATTGTCAACTACTAGCTACACAACGGATCAAGAATTTATTATAATAACAATATTTGAAATTTCATCATGAATGAAATTTCGTGATGGTTCTGCACAATTATTTGTCCAATCAATTACTCAGTTCAGAATTAATTATATATATATATATATATACACATATATATGTATATAAAGAATAAAACATTGAAAATGTTGGAGATTTCACTTTTATGTATCAATCAATAATAAAAATATTGAGCTTTAAAATGTTTCACGGAAGATTCCGTAAATACTCGTAGGATAGTAATGAAATGATCCCTCTTTCACTATTTCTTAACAGTTATACTGCAGGGTTTACAAAAAATATTCCTTTTACATTTATAAAATTATGAAGTTTTTAATGATTACTAATAATTTTGATAATAAACAGATTTTGGATTTTTACTGCGCTAAGTTGGAAGACCTGACAGTTTAAGAGGAAATAACCTATTCATAGTATTGGAGAAAGAGTTTCTAACACTGGTGTCGTTTTTAGTGAAATTAGTATCACTAAAACAAATTATGGTAAAAGTCTCGTTGTTGCAAACCATTCTCGTGTAAAGGCCTCAAAAAGAAGCGAGTCAGAGTTCTGATGTTTGTAAAATCTTAATTGAATGAAACCATTTCTTAATTGTTCTCAACACACTAGCATGTGGCTTCAACCATAAAACTAAAGTCTGATCTCTAAAAAAATACGAAACTTCTCCTATGCATCTCTAAAGCCAAACATAGTATTTGGGGAAATCTTAATCTCTGTTTTTTTTTTTTTTTTTTTTTTTAACATGATTACCTGCTTATGAGCATCATTCAAACCTTATGGTTAACAGCGGAATTGTGCCAACTATCTCAAATTTAAGTAATTTTAATTTGAAGAAAGTTCATTCCTTGTCACATTTACTCAATAACACACTCTCCGTCTACAACAACATAAAGATTCAAATCCTGAACGGTGAATGCAGAGTAAACAAAGTAAACTTACTCACTTGTCACACTAGAACCCCCAATCTGAGTTTTTTCGTGTTATTTTCATAGTGTAAACGTTTTGAAATAAAAAAGGACATAGTTGTGTCCACATTGATTTATTTGACAGATGTTTAAGAGGGAATAACAAGCGCAAGCGGTTCTACTACATTAAAGTAAACCAGCCAATGTTCAGAGGGAAGCTGTTTCTATAATGAAGGGGTTGGGTCTGTTTGTTAACTTCCCTCTGCCAGATGTTTTATTTCTGTAGAGACTTTAAAACACACAGATTTGGCAAGGAAATGGCTTACTTTTATTTAGCTGTCAGACTGTGCTTTCCATTCCATGATCTCTACAAGTTGCTTATAAGACATTACAATTTAAATATTATCGCTAAAGATTACTAATACTAAATTTATATTTAGAAGAAACAGAGTTAAAATTTATACACTTAAAAATGTAAATGCTAGAAAAATTAATTAATTGAGTAATTAAATTTTGATAAATTATTGTTGTAAAATTGTTGAAAATTGATAATTTAATTAAATAAATTGTGATATAACATACAAATGTTAACAAATTCACAACTGAAGTACAATATTTCGTGGAAAGAAATATGCTTAAAGTTTTATAATATATATTGAAACCATAGATAAAATGGTGTTACGTAATGTGACTCCAAAAATAATATTAAATATTTTAGAATGAATTTGTCAACGGATACTCTATACGATAGTTACATTTTATAATTAAATTTTAAAGTGTAGTCTACACGATAGTTAAATACTCAACAGAATAGACTAATAGATGACAAATCTAATTGTATAAAGAATGGATGATAGTAATAAACATTAAAACCCGTACACTAAATAAATTTCTTGCATAATACGTATATAATTTTATGCTCGATGAGATGATAATAAATAAGGTGCGTATATTAATGTAACCACAAAAATATATGACTGTTGAACCTCAAGCTCCACGGTTTGTCTGTTGATATCAAGTGTAGTAGTTAGTTGGGGGTGATTGACATCAAGATGGGGTTGATGTGTATTATTTGCGTGTTGACTAATGTGACTATGCGTTGATTTTATTGACGGCCAACTACATCAATATGCCCATTAACCCCAACGGTAACTAAACGGCTTTAAATGGGTTGAGTTTTATACTATTGGCCGCCAACCGGCGTCAAAGCGCCTATTAATATTAAGTGTGATTAGTAAGTCTATACGTATTGTCGAGGGTAAGGTGTTATATTATCGTGTGTCGACTGACACGACTATCGGCTTATACAGAGGACCGCTTACGAGCATGAATATGTTTAATAATTTCAAGTGTGATTATGGATGCAATTATTATCATTGTGATTATTGCATTGTATGCATTATCCTTATTTTATAACGTTTCACACCGTTATAATTAATTGACATACGAGTATGAATCCATGTTTTTAAAACCATGTAACAGCAATTTTAGGCAAATATATGGTATCTCACTCTGTCAATATTTTTATAATTATTTATTTTTATGAAATAATTATAAAAATACAGACAGTTTTCGGGACGGAAGTCCTGTCGTCAAGAGTATAAAAACACGAAAGTCAACGGAAGTTTGAATAACGTAATCCACATGTAGTTATAATTCTGACATAAAACAAATTTTGAACAACTCTTGACAATGTAAGGTACCTTATATTTGTGAAATAAGAGTTCGGGTCAGAGCTTAGAAATGTTGATGATATGAATCGAATTTGTATACTTTTGGTTAATACGTAGGCCTAATACAACAGTATGATTTCAAAATCTTCTTGGCCATAGTATGTCTTGTGTAGGTTTTGTAGAATTATTGGCTTTCATAAATAGTGTTTATAAACTTGATGTTACATCTCTCAAACAGTAGTTTTAAAATAAGTAAATGAATAAAGGAGAAATAATATTAAATAACATATACCATTGTACTGTTATAGAATCAATACCAGGTATAATTTTTGGCTAAAGAAATCACTCCAAATTTTCAACGATGTAAGTATGTAGTTCTTGGTTTGTCAGATACTCGTATTCTGTATGATGACCCCAAGAGTTTTGGATCGTATCAAATATTTCTAGATTAGAATTTAGTACTCTTCCCTGTACTTGTCATAGTATGTGAACAATTATACGAGTACTCCCACAGTGTGGGCGTCATTGTAAAGGCGCCTGCTATAAAGACTGTACTATGGTTAGGTAGGTATAAATATAATGTCACTGAAAGTAACATAGAAAACACACTGATAATAACTTTTTACTATCCGTTCCCTCTTCAGTGCTTGTTAACTTCTTCACAAAACACAAAATTGGGGCATTTGGATGACAAACAATTTCGCAATTGAACTCAAGAACAATAACGCAGCCAAAATCATGTTATTTAACACTGAATATTAAACTGCTGTTGTAGATTAAATTACCGTATGTTAATTTATTCAAATGTATTATTTCAATTTTAATAAACATGTTTACACTAGCCGTATGGTGAATTGCGAATGATATTGAATTAGTAACATTTATTGCTTTAAAAAGAAACTGCATTTTTAATGTGCATATGTTGAAAGGACCCACATGGATTGTATGAATAAATGACAAAAATAAAAGTTAATAATAATATAGAATCTTAATTCTATAATCGTGTGAATCATAAATCGTGTTAAAACAAACGTAATGCTTAGAAACAAGAAAAACAAGGTTTGTAAGAATATCATATATGTAATCTTAATTCTATAATCGTGTAAATCGTAAATCGTGTTAAAACAAACGTAATGCTTAAAAACAAGAAAAACAAGGTTTGTAAGAATATCATATATGTAATCTTAATTCTATAATCGCGTAAATCGTAAATCGTGTTAAAACAAACGTAATGCTTAAAAACAAGAAAAACAAGGTTTTTAAGAATATCATATATGTAATCTTAATTCTATAATAATCGTGTAAATCGTAAATCGTGTTAAAACAAACGTAATGCTTAAAAACAAGAAAAAAACAAGGGTTGTAAGAATATCATATATGTAATTTTTAGGATGCATATTAAATGTATTATAGATAAAACCGAAAAGGCAATTTGACCCGTTGATTTGTCCACTGCAATTAAAACAAAACTTTTTACAATGAAACAAATAAAGCAAGAACCTTCAATCTACACATTTAAAAATTATGTAAAACAAATTCATAAACTTGTTTAAATTTATCAAACAAAACTTACAATTATTTCCACTGTTGTATAGTGACGTGAAACTTAGTCTGTTGCCAAAATTACCATTTACCATTAGGTTTAAATAACATACTCAGGTTCTCGAAAAACTGTTAAATTTTTTATAATTATGTCAAAATTTTATATTTTTCTTTGTTTATTCTCGTATTGTTTCATTATTTTATATACCTTTCGCATATTAAAATAAATCCATATTTCTCTTAATTTTTATGAATTAACGGAAAAACTGTCTTCAGATGGAAAATCCAAGCAGTTAAAGTGAATAAACATAAACATTAGGCGGACGGGAAATGCGTTACTTCTTTTTGATGCTTTGTAATGCATGACACCAGTCGGACCTGAAATACATTTCTCTTGCAGTTACGTGAAAGAAATAACAGACACAGGCAGCAGACAAAACGACATACATACTTCATTTGTAGATACTGTATATTATACTTAAATTTGTATTAATTATGCATGTATCCTACATTCTATGTATTTTTACACAAACATGGTATAGTATTCAATATTGCTTTGATTTAATTATTTGCTATTATGTAGCAAATATTGGACCAAATATTATGGACCAATTATTGCAAATATTATTGGTTTTTAATTTGTGTTAAAATCGTCAGTTTCCCTTTGTTTTATTTTTATATTATTAAAAAATGCCCGCTTTATTCAGAAGATCAACTGAAAGTTTACATATGGTAATGTTGGATTTAGTCGTTGTTTAGTCACTGCTAAAATGACGTTTATTTTAGATGGACAGGAAGTGTTCGCTTACGTCAAGAGAGGAAATGTCACCCACACAATTTGGTTAAATTAGATCAAAGCAATTGTGCCAAATTAAAAGCGTTACGTAGAAGGAAGAGACCATTTAAAAACATCTTATGCTGCTTACACGTTTTTAAAGATTAAATAGAAACTCATCAAAACTGTTAGATTCTCCTTAAAAGATTTAAGAATGGCTTTGTAATAGGTTCTTATTTACTTGACTAAATAATGTATGTTATAATGCATAATTGATAGAGATCCATTTTCTGCTTACATCATCATTAAATGACATTTGGTAGGGGTAAAACTAAACATTCTATCGTTTTGGCATAAACGCTAACAAAAAAGTACACCGAATTTTTGTTAGTGCTATTTTGGCAGATAAAATGTAATTGTACTTTGAGTATTACATAAGTTGATCACGTAGTAAAAGTTCCAAAGAGTAAAGGTAATGCAACGATGTAGTTAGTTTTGACGTCCTTATTCTGGTTTATATACTGTATAGCCGACTCAGTTGAGAAAGTTTACTTACTGGGTAATCAAAAAGGAAACCATAAAATGTTATTGTGGAATGAGTAAGATCGTATGGCACAGGAATAATACAAGTTGAGCAATTCCTGTATGGTATGGTTACCTCAGTGAGGTAAGGGCACCACAGTATTGTAGGAGAGATGTCTAAGCAGGGCTCCAACAACGAGAGATCAAGCTCCCTGCATATAAGTACTCTATTCGGTTTCCCACTACTACACCATTAACCAATCCGTGCAAACCAGGCCTTTGGAAATAGCAAACAGTTTGTTGGGGTGCTATTTGATTTTATAACAATGTCACTCAAACTCCCTATGTACTATAATTTGCTTTAAAAAGTCCAGGTATTGAAATAAAACTTGAATAATATCTATTGAAATTAACATTATAATAGCAGAGATCATAAGCTATGAATAAAGCGCAAGCCAGGTAAATATTTACAAACTGGGTAATAGCTAATATTTTATCGAAAAAGCACAAATTTGAAATTAATTTGGAAACGTTAATTCTTTCAATGTAGCAAAAGAGTATTTAAGGCTAGTCATTAGATGAAAATGGTTCTTCTGGCAGCATCATGTTCTGTATTCCTCAGTGACAGAAATAATTAGTTTTATGCTCGACACACCATCCACCATATATTTGTCATACTATTTTGTACCCTAATAATATTATAAATGCGAAAGTGCCTTTGTTTGTTTGTTTTGTTTTCACGCGTAAACTACTCAACCGATTGTACTGAAATTTAAATGGACATTTTTACGGTTCCTGGGATGAATATAGGCGTATTCTTGTTTCGAAATTCCATCCGAGCTACGCCCTACTGGTCTTTGAAGTGGCGAAAAATCTCATCTTGGTCTCTAAGTTGTGTAATATTAATTTTATAAGCCCGTCAATGTAATCAACTGTTCTGTGTAAACATTGTTAATTTATTTTCAGTTTGATTACATTTATAGTGATTAAATTGTTTAAAGAATAGCTTTAAATTTTCAGCGATTAGGTAAGCAATAATCTACCTTAGGAAATGTCTTAAACATAATATAGTCAAATTTTTATTCTCAAGACTCCCTTTGAAGCAGTCGACAAAAACTATGCTAGATGAAATTTCGCTAGACTACTCTAAATGTTCTAAAATAATAAAAAATCTTTTACCATTAATGTAAAGACTGAGATAAAACCCATCTTAGTTCTACTTTGAAGTATACTTCTCTGATCTGTCATATATATTTTCTTGATCGAGAAAGAAAACATAATCAGCTATGTAACTAAACGTACTAAACACGAAGTAATGGCTATAATGATACACTTTTTGGCGTATTTTCATGATCGTGCCAAAAAGGCAAACTCAGTATTGGTGTCGGAAATATAAGTCACTCGAACCAGCAGAAGTGAGACACGTGTAACGCGTGCTAATATGCATGCAAAACGGTATACTAAGTTGGTGATACCAATTGAGCAAGTATCAATGCATCATTTTAGTTAAGTTATTAACTAACACACTTAACATTAATGGACTTAACTAAAAGAAAACTGATTTTGGAGCTAAACAAATTATATTACCTGAATAAATTGATCACTTTAACGACAAAACATTTGATTTCAGTCTATGAGTGACCAAACATACATAGACACGTATCATCTGAGAATCCGCTGTTAATGACGGTGCCATTGATAACATTACTTACCAGTAGACATTTGAAGTGTAATATGACAGCAAGTATAAATCACAGAAAGGTATCATGTGTGAATGTAATGGCGACACTGATATGAATGTACTCGTAATATTATTGAGTGTTTCATACTGCACCGATACCGAAACCTTATCACAAGTTCTCAGTATTTTGTTCGTAACAGTTGTGGAAGGAACAAAACAAACATGTCCTTTACTGCTAACACGAATTAAGTATTATATACCTGAAGTTAAATTTTCAAATAGTTCCAATAAAATGTATAATATACTTTAATGAACGAATAGAAATAATTTAATGTACGCTATTATATGAAAATGATCCACTTTTATATTACAAAACATTAACTACAAGAAATAATTCATTATACTTACAACCGATGAAGAACTAATGAAAACATTGTAAGAATGTTTTAAATGTAAGTGTTAAGTTCACTTGAATAGTTTATGACAGTAAATATAGGGATTAGACCTGCCTATTTCACAAAGCAATTTCCCACGTATTTGGTTGTTTAACAACCACCTTTGCGTAAATTGATTGTTCCTTTATTTTATATGCCATGTTTTAAAAGTTAGAAATAAAATAAAATTATTGAATATGAAATTAATTTAAATTACAAATAATATGTATTTTTTGTATTTTCGAGAGGAGGGTGTAATTTTTGAAGTGCCTAGGCTTCAAGTAGTTACTCGTTATACTTAACTACTTCAATTTAAATTGATCTGTGAGCACAGCAACTCGGTGATCGCTACCGTGAACATCATTGACAGCGTGATCATCTCTATTCATGGCACCAAAGTTTCTGTCCTCAATACTGTAATCTCTTATCACTTTGTAAAAGAGGTTGTGGTTTATAAATATAATTAGTGAAACAGCATTATAAATCAAAATGGTAAAGGTTATTCACTTTCAAAACATTTCACAATTTTATGCTTGGTGGGGAAATGATATTTGCATATATCTCTTTAAAGTTGTCGATAGTATCTATATCTAGCCACGATTTCAAGTATTATTTGGAAATTGCTTATTCGTTCAAAATTACTGTTAGATATAAAAAATATTGCTTATCAACATACCGAAGAAGCAATTCATTTAATTAAACCAAACTAATTGTAAGAATTGTTCAAAATAAATTTATTTAAAAAATGAGATATTCAAAACCTTCTAAGGAACGTACATGTAGAAAAGTTGGATAACTTTCTTCTGGCTATAATGCATTTGTTCATAACCTGATGGCAAGAGTGTAAGACAAGCATACTTTATATTAATGATTTTAAGAAATTTATCGGAAGAGGAGAATGAAATGGAGAACGAAATCTAAGACTAAATGCAGGTGGCTAATGTTTAATAAATACCTTTTTTTGCAGCTCCAAATAGTTCTTACGAAAGAGGACCCATATATTTTGGAAGAGGTATTAGGTAATCGGCTGTATACATGGCTGTGGTTCCTGTGTGTCTGTCTTGTATACAGATACTAATCACAAAATAAACGGGTATCATCAGGGATTGTAAATCTTGTTATTCAAACGTTACTTCAAGCCTATTTTTTTAACAAATCATAAAATTGACAGTTTCGTTTGAAATAGCAAATTCCCGGCCTTTTAAAATGCAGCAACATCATCCTTGTATTAATAACGAGGATCCTTATTTATAACCAATTTTAATACCTTCTATGTTCAGTAATAGTCCGAAACCGTATTTTATGAAGGATATGTGGAAAGTAACGAAATTCTGAACCCAGAGTAGTTCGAATGCAGTAACATCATCCTTGTATTAATAACGAGGATCCTTATTTATAACCAATTTTAATACCTTCTATGTTCAGTAATAGTCCGAAACAGTATTTTATGAAGGATATGTGGAAAGTAACGAAATTCTGAACCCAGAGTAGTTCGAATGCAGTAACATCATCCTTGTATTAATAACGAGGATCCTTATTTATAACCAATTTTAATACCTTCTATGTTCAGTAATAGTCCGAAACAGTATTTTATGAAGGATATGTGGAAAGTAACGAAATTCTGAACCCAGAGTAGTTCGAATGCAGTAACATCATCCTTGTATTAATAATGAGGATCCTTATTTATAACCAATTTTAATACCTTCTATGTTCAGTAATAGTCCGAAATCGTATTTTATGAAGGATATGTGGAAAGTAACGAAATTCTGAACCCAGAGTAGTTCGAATGCAGTAACATCATCCTTGTATTAATAACGAGGATCCTTATTTATAACCAATTTTAATACCTTCTATGTTCAGTAATAGTCCGAAACCGTATTTTATGAAGGATATGTGGAAAGTAACGAAATTCTGAACCCAGAGTAGTTCGAATGCAGCAACATCATCCTTGTATTAAAAACGAGGATCCTTATTTATAACCAATTTTAATACCTTCTATGTTCAGTAATAGTCCGAAACAGTATTTTATGAAGGATATGTGGAAAGTAACGAAATTCTGAACCCAGAGTAGTTCGAATGCAGTAACATCATCCTTGTATTAATAACGAGAATCCTTATTTATAACCAATTTGAATACCTTCTATGTTCAGTAATAGTCCGAAACAGTATTTTTATGAAGGATATGTGGAAAGTAACGAAATTCTGAACCCAGAGTAGTTCGAATGCAGCAACATCATCCTTGTATTAAAAACGAGGATCCTTATTTATAACCAATTTTAATACCTTCTATGTTCAGTAATAGTCCGAAACCGTATTTTATGAAGGATATGTGGAAAGTAACGAAATTCTGAACCCAGAGTAGTTCGAATGCAGCAACATCATCCTTGTATTAAAAACGAGGATCCTTATTTATAACCAATTTTAATACCTTCTATGTTCAGTAATAGTCCGAAACAGTATTTTATGAAGGATATGTGGAAAGTAACGAAATTCTGAACCCAGAGTAGTTCGAATGCAGTAACATCATCCTTGTATTAATAACGAGAATCCTTATTTATAACCAATTTTGAATACCTTCTATGTTCAGTAATAGTCCGAAACAGTATTTTATGAAGGATATGTGGAAAGTAACGAAATTCTGAACCCAGAGTAGTTCGAATGCAGCAACATCATCCTTGTATTAAAAACGAGGATCCTTATTTATAACCAATTTTAATACCTTCTATGTTCAGTAATAGTCCGAAACAGTATTTTATGAAGGATATGTGGAAAGTAACGAAATTCTGAACCCAGAGTAGTTCGAATGCAGTAACACAAATCTATACAGTACTTGGTAAACACAATCTATGTATATGTTATCAATGAATTGAATGTGTGAATAAATGTTCAAAGTATAACATAGATGTTTCAGAGTGTTGCCTAACCGATTTGACTAGTAGTGTCTGAAACAAAAAAGTATCTACTTCTTCCAAGGCGACAAGAAATATTTGTTGTACCATAGAATTTCGGCAGGAGTCGGCCCCAGTTATCTACTTTTACTAATTCTGAGTACTCTGTCATCTCGAAAGCCGCGCAGTAAACCTTATGCATACAATTAAATCCAGTGAGAGATTTCCTCTGCTTCTTCTCTAGTGAAAAAAAACATTCTGGGTTTGTGATTAAAATTTACTGACTGATCAACACTCTGTTTGGTTTTCTTTAAAGATTACCATGGATTACCAACAATTACACCTACAGAATAGTTAATGTTTGCAAAGTTAAATACATATGGGTACTGTGTTATCGGTCTACTGTCGCTTAACTAAATTTGGTAACCTTTACGGACCTTAATTGCGAAACCATTTCGAGAGCTGCAACGCAGATTACGCGGTTACACAGATTGTCATCACTCTGACTTGACTATCACTCAGTGATGTCTGATGACATGCATTCTCATGGTTTCAAAAACCTCTAGATATTATTTTAAACCTCTAGATTACTTACGTCTTAGAACTCACAAGAAATGTAAAGTAATAAAGTCAACTTTTCAATAATAAATCATTTATCCTATTCAAAAGATAGAGTTCTAGGATTAATTTAATATTTTGAGGTTCCTGAAATACGAATACATTATAATGAAATGAGAAATCCATGTTATTAACATATTAAACCACCAAATATAATTATAACTCTTATCTTATATCATTATTAAAAAAGTCTATTATATAATAAAGTCGTAAAAACTACAAACAAGTATAATATTGAATTAGAAGCTGGACTACCGTCCTTGCTCAAGTGCAGAGTGAGTTGATATAACACGAATTCTAGTCTCCTTGTCTCAGGTGTTTATGACTCTTCAATGTTATCATATACTACAGCCTTGACAATCAAAATTACAATTTGCAATGTCAAGCAAGTCGTGATTGTCCCACACAATCGGCAGGGGTGTCACCTAGTATTCTTTAAAATGTTATGTTGGATCTGAGATTACATACAAGAGTCCCTATTGACACGTTAATGAGACATGCAGTGCCATCAATGTTCACGTCTTAGACCTCTCAAACTCAAACCTTACTAGGAACAAAGCCTGACAACACAAAACCATACAGAATATCTTGTATGTAATCTAAGATCCAACATAATATTTAAAAGAATACTAAGTGACAAATATATGTATATATACATATATAAATAAATAAATACATATATATATATATATATATATATATATATATATATATATATATATATAAATATAAATATATATATATATACACGGTGAAAAAAGTCAGGACCCCCCCCTCTACTTTTTTCTATAGGTAATATAAAGAAATATCCTTTGGGTAATGATGCAATATGGAAAGGAAGTTTTATTTTATGATATTTAAAATTTTTTGTGTCCCCCAAAAATGCGAAATTTTGGGGGCAACCCAAAAATTTCAAATGTAAAGCCCTATCAAGTGACCTCTCATTTTAAGAGCATGAAAAAACTTAAATAGTGGTGAAATTTCAACATATGATCGGAAGACCAAATACCTGTCAAACGACTTTTATTTACAATAAACTGTATAAATGGAAATAGCCATATATCGTTTGGCCTTAAAACATATTAGGAGTAACTGCAATTGACGAAAATCTCTTATAGTAGTTTAGAAACACCGAATGTTCATAAAATATACAGTGAGACCTATTATTTCAACGTAGATTTGGTACTTTTTTATATGAGCAAGTGTAAAGTGTAGATTTTAGTATTTCCATCACTAATATTGTCGTCATAAAAAAATCTATTTTTTTCAAACCTTGTTTTAAAATTATTTATCATTGAAATACAGAATTATTACAAACAATAACTACGAGGTTCAATTTAAGAGTATTTTTATAAGTTATGGTTATTTCCAATGTCCCATTGTTAAAATTTTGAAATCATTAAACTATTAAATTATCCTTACCAAAATGTCTACAGTTTGTAGCACGATTACTAAATTGTGTTGAACTGAAGTAATTTAGGATACAGTTATATTAGTTATTAGGAATAATGCGCTTTATAAATGTAAAACAGTAAATAGTCTTAATGTGTGAGAAAAAAGCAGTAAATGTAAGTCCTTAATAGTATTAACTATCGTGTTAATGGGTGGAGAGGTAGTCTGAAAGAGGACAGACGTGAATGCATCGGGTGACAGCCGCTTCATTTGTATATTTACTCAATTAACTAACTTTGGTCGGGAATGACTAGCTTAATTCAAGTATAATTTACTGATTTCCAGCTGCAAAATCCACTCATTTCAACAGTAGTGACAGTATAAATTAAGTAGGATAACAACATCAAGTCACAAATATTCAAAATCATAACGCCTTCATTGAGTAGTCACATTTCCCTCCAGTGAAACGGAATGTGCTGTATAAATGATTTCCTGGACCATTGCTTTTTAAGTCCACAACAATATTTATTTTTTTATTCCTTGAATACGCCTAATCTGGAAAGATATACAGACGTTTTATCCTAATTTGGAGCCGTGTTGATCTATTAAAGATCAATCAACGTCTGCTAAAGAGTCCAAAATCAGTAAATTTGTATAATCAATAATTGTTCTGACTAATAGTCCAACGGCAAAATATGCTTCGTTATGAAGAGCCTGTTTAAAAATAAAATAATATATTTTTATACATTTAAATGTTACATTTGTAATATTTTGTATAATTTCGTATTATAATCAATTATATTATTAACTGTTTATGAGTTTGTCCATCTCGTTTCACAAGAGATAAGAGATATAACTTTTAATATACTAGCACTAACTTTATTTTATAATTATATTTTTTAACTAACCATTTATACTTATACGAGTATAAACCAAGAAAATTTTATGCTGTTCTAATCCTGCAGTGTTCTCGTTTAAAAAAGATTAAAAGTGTTAAAATGTAATAGCTCATTAAATGTTATTACTTTTCTATGAAGATGATTATGTTTTTAACAAAAAGGATTTTGTGATAACCATTGGATAAGCATTCATCTTCAAGATATTATTAAAAAAAAGATTTATTAAAGAAAATAAATATCCTTATTTATTCTTTCAAATTTCAGTAACACTGTAAAGCCCGTTTTAAATAAATTCCTGAATTTTATAGATATTAATAACCTTAATTAACAAATCTGTGTGGGAAAAAAACTGTCACCTTCTCAGCAGAACAACACATTTTTAATTAGTCAGGCCTTGATAGAAGTCGATAAGTGGCAGAAATAAGTTTTTATCCTCTATCACTAACTTTTCATACAAAACATGTATTGTACATTATATTACCTCCAAAAGTATTTGTATGTGTCAGAGATATATGAGACATACATATTATTGTTAGGAATTAATTATTCCCCACATTTCCTAATACGTGGTGTTAAGTAGATGCGTGCTTTGCCTAAGTCTAGGCTGCGTGTGTATATGTAATGTCGTCTGCTTACAATCATGTCACAGATCGCATTTTATCGGACCTAAGGTGTTCAATGACACTTTTTTTCACGAGCTTCCAAGTAATGTGTACCTATAACGATAAATAAGTGTATAACAATGGTCTTAATAGTTTAGTCTATGGTACTCGCTGAGTAAGATTCTGAAAATGTAAACCACAATCATTATGTAATTACTGTATAGAGAATAATGATAGTTTGAGTACACGTTTGAACATTTGCCTCAAAACGAAACTCATACAAGCATGGTGTACTTTAGCTTCAAAATGGTTTATGATTTAGAAATTATTAGAAAATAATGATAGAAATTTAATTAATATTACCCTACATTGATAGCAGGACCCAGAGACTCCAGAATTTATCACACTTGTTGAGTTGAGTTCAGCGTATCTATTTTTACTATTGCTATTTCTGTATCTATGGTGAACTTCATAATAACTCCTCATAGCATGGTAGATAGAGAAAAATGAGTTTACACCAAGTTCTACCGCAAGATATCTTGCAGCGAAGCCAGCAGATAATTTGAACATAAATAGGTTTTTATGTTGCTAAGAGGATATCACCATATAGAGGATACCATAACACTCTAGAGTAGTTGAATACTTATTTTCAGAGTTTATAATTTTTATTGCACTGAAAAATTTATCTGATAACAGTGTATTGATTTGGAGAACATCGTATTTACTAAATTTTATCATATGAGTTCGCGTCATGGCTGATTATATTTCCCGTATTGCTAAAGTTCTGTATATCCAGCCACTTAATAATGAAAAGCTGAAAAAATATGGAAATGGTAACCAGCTGCATCCGGTAAAAAAATGTACAATGTTTAATACCTAATTTTAGCCCTACTTGTGATTGTAACCAAGATAACAATGTTAGAAGTGTTAAAGCTTCATATTTTTAAATTGTTTAAATGAGTTTTTTATCACAAAATAGCCAAGAAATCTTTTTACGCATAGCATGAGAACGACTATTACAATAGACAGTTATCTATAAAATTGTTAAACAAACTAACTTAGTTTTATTATATAAACCAACTTGCTAAAAAACAAAAAAAAAAAAAAAAAAAAAAAAAACAGTAAAAATGGTGTTTTCTTTATATGGAAGTAATTTTTCACATATAGAAAGAAATTAAATATTATTTTTATAGAAAGGGAATAATCTTTGTTTACAATGAAAGTACTGCAGCAAAGTTGCTGGCTTATCTAAGGGTCCCACATTATTCAAATACCTCATTATTCATTCACAGTTTGTCTTTATTTAAATTACATTTACTTAGGTTAGTTTCGCAAGTAGTAAATATTACCTTTCTTAAATTTGATCTTGTATCCAAATGTTCAGGTAATTACTTCAAAATAAGCAAGAAAACATCATAATTGAATTTAAATACGCGTGGAAAGCTTACGTTTTATTTAGTTATAGTGTAATCCAATCAATCCCATCGGTGCTGACTATATGGTTAATCTAAGCACAATAGTCAAGAAAAAGTTTTAAAAATTTTAGTGATAAGGATATATATTTATTGTTTTAATTTTTATTACTTGTTTAAATGTTGTAAGTATTAGAATTATGCATAATAGTCGAACAACGATTTTCAAATGACCTACATAACTGGTATTAAGAAATAGTACAAATTTCTAATCTGTAACTTTTCACTGTAGAGAGAAGTAACAAAGAGGGAATACAAAAAATGTTAAAATTCAAAATATTTAGTTTCGAGTTATCCTTTAACAAACTAGAACAGATCGTCATACATTTTTACATATCCGTATATAGACATTCTTATATGCCTACTTCATTATATATCCATACACGCTAGATGAATGTCTTAGTGTGCATTAAAAGTTATATATCCAATTTATAATTAAATGTATGAGGAAAATCATGAGGCACGTTTGTGCCAAATTTCATAATTTCAATACATCTATAAGGTAATAAACAATATACAGTTATATTAGGGGTTGTAATTTAAACGCAAGCACTCTAATTGTTTGCTGTTTATGAAACTGCTTTAGCATTCCCACTTAAGTCATGAGGCATACGTGTGCCAAATTTGTAAAATGAGTGGAGTGATCGAGGGCTTTTATAGAAGTTATAGGGAAAACTCCTAAATAGGGATAGTAAAAAAATTACAACGCAGGTGTGTTAAATGTAACGTTACTTGCGTTGTATGTCTTTTGTCAATAAACGTGATATCCGTGTAAATTGTCATGTTAAAGTTTCCTCTACTTCTCCACCTAATAGTGAGCAAAAATTAAGATACTTTACATGGGGAGACGTCTGAAAATAGAAGCTTATTAAGTTGATGGCACTGTAGAATTTAGTTGTTAATAGAACTTGGGAATATTTAGCTGTAACCAATCAGACGAAATGTCTACGTCAAATCTTGCCTACTTTGATAACCACCAATTTGACCTGCTGTGACATCACAGCAATACAGTACATATGTTACGAGGACACTCGAGCTAACAACACCGAATTCTTCAAAACCGAATTTTTGCACCATGGCACTTTTTCAACGATATATCATTACCGTTTTAATTATTAGTGAACAATAATTTAGTTATATATTCACCAAAACCGAGTTAACTAAAAGTGTTTAGTTACAAACACCCAAATAAGCAACAATTTTTAAAGCAGCACGTCTTTTGTATTTATGTGAATATTAGAAAAAGGTTTAATATTTTACTGTATATTACGTTAAACATTTGCATAAGTAGAAATAAATCTCTTAAGAATTTAATACAACAAAAGGTAATTTTTTGAAAATACTTAGAATCAAATCCTTCAAACAATTTTATTTTAATAAATTGTTATCCTAATAAGACTATATACTTGTAGTAGGATTTCAAACACAAGAATGAAACTATAACTTTAAACAGTATTCTTGTCTGATGTGGTAATTACTGTATATTTCTAAATGTGTGATTTTAATCTACCTACACATTCTTACGAGTGAACTTAACAAAGTTACCGGTGGAAGTAGTCAGGCATAGTGTCCTCTAGTTTGTGTTTATTTAGATTATTCATGTCATAAAGCGAGTAATGCGGAATGTCATAAAGGAAATAAACCACGCAATAAACTTAACCATACCTCCAGACACATTTTCTCAAATTATTTGCAGCCATCAGACTTTCCTTCAACTATAGTGCTATAATACTGAGTTGACTGTATAGTAAGTCATATTTGTTGGAGAGGTCAAATTTTAATCAAGTTTACAAGCTTTAGTATTCTAATAAGGTAAAAAATCTTATTGAAACATAAAATTAAAGTTATATTTTAAATAAACATTTTTTTTAGTTTGTTGAAAGCCTCGTAGTTATTATCTATACACATCTTAATATATTAAGTAAAATATCAACTGCATGCAATTAACTGAAAACACGTGAATTTTTATGTCTAACAATATTTAAAATATTTGAGAAATAAGCGAAACAGAATTATTTGCAAAAGTTAACGGTTTAAGCCGCAACGTTCAGTTGTTCACACAATGGTGAGTGAACAAAGGATTTACAAAGGAAGTGTTCAATATTGACATTCCACACACTCCAAGAGGCGCTGGTCACTCTTCACCGTCTGTTTATGGGCACCGTAAAAGAACATTGCCCGATTTCAGTGCCACAAATTCTGCAAAATCTACTGATTGTGATAAGAAGACATTAGTGTTGTTTTGTTTTGTTGTTTGTTTTTATGGACTTAACTTCTGAACAGTGTTTCTACAGTGTATTGAAAGGGATTTATCAAGTAACAACAGACGGTTCAAATGTAGAAATAAAATTTTACAACCAAATTAATGAAAGATCTTAGTTGCGTTCACTATCTGTATTTATTAATGAATAATGTTACAAAATATACGAAGTCCCTTAACACGTTAACACGTTCCTTAATACGTTGTTACGTACCTTTCACCATGTTGTGCGGTATGGTATACTTCTATAAAATAATATAATACGAGTATATTGTAAGAGATATTTGATATTCCAATACTTTGAATTTTTGTTATATTTTTCTTAATCTATACAGTTACGACATACCAACAAAGTACTATCTTCTCATTTCAGTTTTCGTAGTGATGCCGATTGTAAAATATCTTTCTATTTCGAGATTAGTGGTAATATCATTATGAGGATGTATTCAATGAATTTCAGGATGAACTTGGTCGTCTCTTCCAAATGTACAAGAATAATCAAAATGTTCAAAATGAAATCAACAAATGGAATAATATTTTAATATTGGTATCATCCTAAATTATCCAACAGTAAAGCAAGCTCACCTCCGGCCGCTATATAATTCAAGTTAATTAATATTATTTATAAACACGGACTAAAAACAATATAATACCAAATTTCATCCAAAAAGATGAACAGGCCTATACTTTCCTCACTATGTTTTAGTTACAACGTTAAAAATTTGGAATTTAAAAAACATTATGTATATTTATATGTTCAAATTTAATTTGTGAAAACCGTAAAACCGACTATACGTTAAGAGCTGTTTTGAATATTACATGAATGTTTTTAACTCTGGTAGAATTATGCACTACTCCATAAAAATCCCCAGATATCATCATATAACACAATGAATTATTACCAGGTTTTCATTGGAAGCATATGGATCATTTTGGCACACATTCAAATTTAATTAATGGAGTAAAATCCATAAAACATTCACTGGTTTCCTTGTTTTCATGGATCAGTGTATTTTTAGCTATAATGTTAACTTTTTGTATCATGGTAGTGCTACAAATAATTAGACTTAAACTAGCACATACCAGCGGCTTCACCCACAATTTCTATGCAACATGCCGTGTGTTTGGTTGAAATGCTCCCGTGATTTTAGTAACACATGAACTAATTTAGACCAATCTAGAGGAACTTAGAGGAAAGATAAAGTTCGTATCTTTCTTAATGAAAGCACTTGTCATGTAATACGATAGTGTCACATAACATTTTCCATTTAGGGCCTCTTTTATCCATTTGCAGTGTTAATGATTAATACGATCAGAGGTTAAATATTAATTAGTGATTAATTCTTATTTCAGGTTTGGCAAGTTCAAAAAACAATACACCTCGAGAAACAGTATATATAGACCTAAATATAATTTTATAATCAAGTTGGATTCAAAACAGAAACAGTACAGTTTTTCTAAATTGTAATATATATACATACATGCATACATACATACATATATATATATATATATATATATATATATATATATATATATATATATATATTGTGTTATTAAAATAAAAACTAAAATCAACGTCAATAATATTTACATTATGATACTTTGTCATCCATATGTAAAAATGATACATGATACAGTAAAGTAATGTTCTTGCTTCCTAATCCTTGTTCGCTATATCATACTATTTCCTCGGTCCAGTCTAGGAATTATATCAGTATTTATATACCTAAGCAGTGTCGTATACCTTATCAGTGAGAAATGGATGCGATGTCCCAGTGAAGATTTTCTGTCATAAAAATGGCATTTAGAGTATTTCGTTTATTGCTTTGCGGTTCCACCTGCTATAATCACGAACTCACTGCGCTCGAACCCACAAGAAAACCAAATTCAATACCCAACTTGTACACAATAAAATTTAATTAATGGAGTAAAATCCATAAAAAATTAATTGGTTTCCTTGTTTTCATGATGTTAAATAAGAAATGTTGATACATTTGTTATGTTTTCACTCTATAAACGTAAAAATTGAAAATATTCTTTAAATTAATGAAACATATGCTCGTACTGCCGTAATATAATGTATACCTAGAACAATTTATTATATTTAAAAGGATCTTTTAATTAATATTATGTAACTTTAGAGACCAAAATGGGACATTTTTAGTGCTGTATAGACCAGCGGGGGCGTAGCCCGGAATGGTTTTAGAAATAAGAATAGGTCTGTATTTATCCCAGGGACTGTATAAATGTCCTTGTAAAAGTTTTTAGTACAATCTGTTAAATAGTTTATGAGTTAAAGCAAAACAAACAAACAAAGGCAGTTTCGCATTTATAATATTATTATAATTTTAATTTGTTTGAGAATTAAACCTAATATATAAAAAGTAAAACAGTTGTAAAACTAGGTATTGTAACTAAGTTTTGTCACATTATATATCCAGCAAAATGAATGGAACATTTAATTTGGCATACTACCGATTGTATTGTACAAGTGCGAGAATGTTGGTTACCTCGTTATCACGCGAATATTTCGCCACTTGACAGGAGGATTGCGGAGAATGGATAGGACGTGAATATTCATGTTTACGATGGAACATGACACGATAATGGTTTTTTGAACACCGAGCGATTGATGATAAAACCGTTTGTGACAAAGTATTCAGAAACTTGATTCACTTAGTTTGTATTGATGACGTTTCAAGACTTCTTTTATATTATTTATGAAGATCTCTTTGAATTTAGGAAAACTTAGAAAAACATGTAATGTATTTGCTGTTGTTGTATGATCTTTACTGGCTTGTTATTGACGAATTAATTATATCCAATAGAGACATCTAGTTAAACATAATTTAACATCAGTTAAAGGAAAGTAACATTTGCTGATATTTTAATGATGGTTTACATTTCAAAACTATATGGTAATCGTTAAAATTTAGATTGTTTTATAAAGGATGGTACATATCTAAAATAATAATCTGATAGATAGCCTGAATGAGTAATAACAATATTCTTGATTTCTGTTAATTCAAAAAACTTACGTTGTGTAATATAATATACGCCAGAAACATAAACTCCCACATTATATATTGTGTTGTTGTCACTGTATTATATGTTGTGTCAATTCTATATATATTTTTGCACAGATAGTAGAAAAAAATTATACATTATAACAATACAATATTATGGTTAAAGAACTACGTATTTTTTATGCCTAAATAACTTCCATGAACCCGCTCGGCCCAACATGATCTTTTTATTCGACTTAATCTTTAGATGCCACCACATAGGGAAGTTTGCTTAACGAGATTTGTAATGCACGAAATTATTAGATGTTTGATACCTTCTATTTTACACTAACATAAGACCGAAAGTGCTCAAACAGTACTGTTCAATTTGAAGTAATCCATGCTATTAGCCTTTTTATTTGGTACATTTTAGAGTTTAGCCTTAGACTTAGAATCAACTGTACTGGACAACCTCCAGAATATAGAGCCAGGGTAAAGGTAGTACATGGAGCTCCTTGAAGATGTCTTTGCACAACTCCGAGACTCCGTTTAAAAAATAACTTTATGAATTTTCTTATATTCTCTGAATTAAGAACATTCTCTTATAATAGCCTTTCGAATCTGTATTTATACCTCATAATCTCGTCTTTTAGTCAAACGTAGATATATCAGACTAATTTGTAACAATTTGAGAACAGATTGTAAGTTTGAGCTAAACATAACTTCCTGAAACCACACCTTTTTCCAAGGAACTCAGTGAATTCATATTCTTCTGAGTAAACGATGTCCGTAAACCTCCACAGTGAAACGATAATCTGGCTATTTGGCAGAAGGTTATAAACTCATTATATTTTACTTCATACGGTTTGTTTTAAAATTAATTCTTGAAAGATACAAGGATAGAAATAGAAAAAAACATTACTTTACTTCAAGATTGATTGAAAATGTGCTTTTTAAAGGCATGAATCTCTCGTTTTTTAACCGCTTTCACGGTAAATTTATTGATTATTGCTATTAATCTTATTTAAAGCGTATGTAAGCAAATACCACAATAGGTTAAAATGAAGCAGGCTAAATATCGTGTATGGATGATAAATAATAAATATCCCCATTACAATTTTCATGGACGCTATTAACTTGTAAATATAACATTAAAACAGTTTTAAGTAAGAGTTACCCTTCTGTTACCCAAAAGTTTTACCCTCTGCTTTAGTTAATAAGGTAAAAGTCTGCCGCGTCTAATAAATAATTCTTAGAACACCTCCCTATTCTTATAAAAGCCTATCTAATTAGTTATATATTTTTTATCACTCTGCATTATGTTATTATGAATAAACCATTTATATCGGAAATAGTATTAAAATATAAAATAACAATAATTTGTGCTGGGAAGAGAGAGAATTGATTTTGTAGAAGCATTTTGTTGATATCGTATTTAAATTAAATTAAAATAACTTGATTGGGATATATTAATGGCTATATCCAGTCCCTCTTGTTGTGCTGTACACCTTCTGATATGAAATACCATCTAGAAAATCATATTGTAGAGAGAAACTTATATTTACTTCCATTGTATAGTAGCACAACATAATAAATGTTGTGCTAACATTAAAAACATATAGTCAAGGGTCTCAACTATGTTTGGAAACGTAAAAGTTGTTTAGTGCTGAGAATAGATTTGTGCCCAAAATGTAAAGAAATTGATTGACTTGAAGTCAAAACTGCAATTTTCTTATTCAGTACACAAAACATGACAAAATCTGAGGGAGGAGGGGCCATAGTTCCCCACCTCCGAGGTTCTGAAAAAATTTCAATGAAAGAAAAATAATCACACATGAGTAAATGTCTTTCTAAATATTTTTTTTTTTGTAATAAAATTAAACATCTTCTATTATAATTAAGATTATGCTATATCAAAACCAAGAGAGTCCCTCCGAAAATTCAATACACTGCCCTTGAATCTAATTTGTTTTCTTGGCATGAAATATAACGTAGCTGTTTGTTGCGTAAACGGCTGATGTGTTGTCCAACTTGGGCTCAGCGTTCAAAATTAAAGCAAATTCTGTGGTATATCCAGGTGTGTAATCTTTAGACTTATCTCGAACTGTATGCACAGTGACTACTCTAGCTTCATCTCCTAAATGAAAAAAGAGATTGTTCAGTCTTATCTTCCCATGTAACATCTGATCTCTTCCCTCATGAGCATATTATACATTTTCCTAGCAGATCTAATCTAAAAGGTCATGGATATTTCAGAAACGTGTTGTGTCTTAGAGATGCTTGAATATTTTAGGCAGTGATCAAAATGAAATCGCGGAAATATTTTGTCCTCAGTTGCGTAAGTGTCAATTTACATTTTTGATACTTTGGATCTGAATAGACAGTCTCTTTAGGGGGAGTTCAGTGTTTTAAGAAAAACTGCTAACACTGTAAATTGTGAGTTAATTTCAAAATTATGTTGTGAACAGTAGTTTCCAACTCAACTACAGGTCAATCTTTAGTAAAAAAGTATAATAAGCTATTTAAGATCTATTAGAAACCATAGACATTATTTTTAGTTGTAAATGTCGTAACAAATAGTATCCTTTCAGAGTGGTCTATATTCTCAGCTAAAGTAAGAATGACAGAAACCAGCTGTTTAACAAATTGATATTATATCGAGTAACCTAATGTGTAATACGGGAGTGATATCGTCCATCTAGGGTTACCTAACTGTTTGAGTAAAAATAAGCTTTAGTGAAAGGTTTATTCTGTAACTACATAATATATAGTAGCAATATTAATTTTGGAACGATAAAATCTTTTGGAACTTGTATAATATTGTAATATTACAATTAGCGGTAGTGAACGTGTATACCTACAATATAATAAATGTAGCTTGCTAGAAATATACTTAAAACGATTTAATAGAAATGTATTGTATCAATTATATTAATTGTATAATTAAATAATTATGTATAGTTTTTAACGTGCAAAAATAAATATTAAGGCTTAAAACGGTAGTATCAATATTGAGTTCAAATTTGAATAAATTTACATGCGTATTGTCATATTGTAAGTCGATAATATATGCATTTTATCGGCTTTTCCTGTATATTTTGGGTTATATTGTAACTAGTTTAATATTTTTTCTGTTTTTTATTGTTATTATTCTTATATCATCTGCATTCACAAATAAGTAGTATTTTTAAGTTTAAAACGAGCTTGTTTGAGAAAACAAATTTTGTCTAATATTTAAAAATGTTAAAAATCTTTAAAACACCAAGCATAACATTTGTAAAAGTTTGATTAATACAAAATTGAATTAAAAGATTTGCTATCGTAATTAATACCTATAGCCATTTGTATATTTTATTATTGTAAGAAATGTAACGCTGCATGTTCCCGATACTTGATACGCATTTTTGCAATAAAAGAATCAGAATATACTCTGATATAACTGGATGTAACCTGAAGTCTAGGGAACAGACATCACAGTTAAATTGTAAGCAGGAATACAAGGGTTTGGGTGTCTAATGCTGATAAGCCAGTGGTATTGTCTAGGTTAAATTGGATTGGGGTTGACCGTGATGTCTGTAAGTTGGCAATCTCGTTTCCAAAACTGAACAATGGTTTGCTACTACATTCAATCACTATCGTCTTACAGTTGAGGATTGATCACTGTAAATTTAGTTTCCGTGAAATGGGATATTAAATAACAGAGTTTCTGGGCCAAGTAAACCCATTGTGTGAGTGTGACACCTTATTCTGAAGGTATTGTCAAATAAGGAGAATGGTAAAAATTACAGACGTCTAAGTTAACTCTAAACAACATCGCGTCCAATTGAAGTTATAACTTTGCCTTGATTCAAATAGAGCCAATTTTAGACAGAGTGGTTAGGAAATTAAATTTATTTGTGTCATTCGTTTTGTATAATTACAATTTTAGGTTAAGATATCACTCACAGGCCTATTTCATTAAACGTGTTTTAACAAAGATAATTTTAAAATATTTCACAAAGTTTTAAAAAATAAAATTTTAACATCCCTTTTGCAGATATGTAATACAAACACACACACTAAATATCCACAAAATGAGTTTCTAAGATCTCACCCATTCAACACCATCATATGGTTGGGTGGGGGTGGCAATTTCAAGACATCCTGTATATATATATATATATACCAACGCCAAATTCATACACATATACACAATATTATACTGTAAGAGTTAGGCGCACATTGTTACAACACATCATAAATTCATCACGAAAGAATGTGGAGACTAGGCATCAATTTGCCACTAACTAATACTAGTGTTATCGCTAATAACCAATCTTCTATACTCATGCAAAGATAAAATAATGTACCTTAGGTAACAATAAACAATGTATGTGTATTAAACAACAGTTTCTTTGCAACAACTCAGACTTGGTTGCAGGGATATGTCTCCTAACACTGTACATAGCAATATTGTATTAAGCTCATAATCAACACAGGATATTGGTAATAAAGGGTACAGAAAAGGTATTATTTAATAATCGTATTAGTCTTCCTGTTAGTTAATTGTAATGGAAGGATATAACTAATCAAGAAATCACAAAAATCAGACAATTTCACATGAAATATGTGTACTGCAATGCAGAAACGTGTACCCTTATGTACTTTAGTACTTGGAAAATTTAAATAATATTTGAATTAATATAATTTATGTATTAAACCTTTAAAAGATCCTAGGACAAATTATGTAGTAAAGTTTCAAAAAGACAAAAAATTGTTTACAAAGTATTCAATCATATTTTATTTGAGATAATGCAGTAAAAACAATAGTATAAAATAATTAATTGCACAATATTTTGCGATGTAGATTGTTCATAATAAAATTAGTTTATAAAATCATCCCCACCAAGTTCTTAATTGTTTTGTTAAGACGTACCCGCTTCAAAAGCCTCTAATTACAACCTCAATTAAGAAAAAGGGAAAGCCGGTGTCAATGAGAGATGAAGATAAATGACGTCATACTCACAGATTAGTGTATCTTCCTTTACTGTAACATGTTTATTCATCAAAGACCAACTGTAATTACACCACACGGGGTGTACTCACGCAAGACTATATGCAGCCTTGTTATGTTTATTTTTCGGTTTGTTTCTCCCGTACCCACAGGAAAAATGAATGAAGGGTTGTCCAAAGAAGAGGTCATGCGTCAGTGTTTATTCAGCGGCACTACCAAGAGACCAGTACGTATCTGGAGACAAACCAATAAGTGTGTCGATTGTTAGTGTTATAAACGTTAATGAATGAGTCAACTTCAATCAATTGGCAAATTATTTCTATTAGGTAATAATTTATTACTTCTGTAAAATAAATATGTAATTCCAATGAAAGAAATTATCCTACAAGTTTTAACTTTTCAATTCAAAATTTACTCTTAATTTAAATTAATGTTTTAAAGGATAGGTAGGTTAAACAGAAAATATTGTGTGATTTGTTTGCTGGTCTAAAAAACCTGTGTGGTTTTAAGTATAATAAAGGGTTATAAAAAGTAAGTTTATATCGGAATAAAGGAATTTATACAGTTTACCATATCATAATATAAGTTTGGATACCTATTGTAGAAGTGTAAAAATTGATAAATTGTTCGTAAACAAACCCAAAAATGCTTGAAATTTCAATGAAAAAACAAACAAACAAATTATTAGTCATACATTTTTCTGTGCATTTGTGCTTCTGTTGATTTAACAAACCAATGCAACGGAATATTTAAGAACATCACATACCATAAGGAAAGAGATCGCACAGACGAAAAAGTGCTCTTATAGCTATTAAACCCTAAAATCAATAGAGTTCTTCCTTGGACCAATAGGAACCAATGTACTAAGTTTCAAATCTCCAGGACCTTTCTATCAAGACATATTCTATAGTTGGTCTTACAAACGGACAGACTGCCCTTTAATCCTTTTAATCCTAAAACAATACAGTTCCATTAGATGTGCTTATTAAACAATAAATCTATATTGCAAAGAAGGACAGAAAGGCATACAGGTTGACTTCTCTTTGACCATTTGATATAAAAAAGATAGGGTTCTAAAGAGATCAAGAGATAACAACCTATTTAGTAGGACCTTCCTATCGAAAATCATATACAAACGAAGGACAAACGGACGGCCAACGTCACGATTTTAGGAAGGCCATGGGGGGTCCTCAAGAATGAATTAATACTCAAACAATCACTAGATAATATATACAACATCATGGGAACACAATCATAAACTACATCTATAACAATATTTAAATGTGATATCACATGAATAATCATATGAATACAGCCTGTTCAGTAGCCGCACTACCTACACGATAACAGATTGGTTTACAGCCCTTTATTGTATATGTTGTGTTTGATGATGGTAATTTAACTAGTTGTGGCCAGAGTTGAGTGTGATAAATAACTGACTGCTTTGCTTCCAACCATGACCCATATTTTGTAATATGGCGTTCACATTTTATCCTTATTCTCCTATTGTTACTTCATGTAAAACTACATTGGGCAATCAGTAATTTCATTTTACATTACAATGAACAAGCATTGCAGCAATGCAAACTTTAATATTAAATATAATTCCACTTCGGCTCATGCAATGGAGCATAAAGAACAATGAAATCAATAAAAAAATACAAGCACCAAAATTCATACACTTTATACAAGATTAAAATTAATCTTTTAGAAATAGCTCACCAGAGGCCACTATAAACAAAGCATTCATATGGATAATATTTGAGATATGGATGATCATATTTTGTTTGAATTAACACTAATATTATATAGTTAGAACACTCACTATTAAAATAAATATGGTGTTCTATGTGCTATGCAACATTAGTAATAAATTCCTTTTAATTGAAAACCAGTTTAATTAACATGTAACTTTTTTGTAGTTATTGTAAATATTTAAATACATTATTTCTTCTCTTGAAAATATTACTACAAAAAAATATACAGAATTTTACTATAACGTTATTTATTCTTCAAACCTACCGCCTAACGAGACGTAACTCGATCTATTTTAATATGAATTTTTTGTTTGAAATGATGAGTACTATCATCCACAAAAGTCTGTGACACTCTTTTGTAAAAAAACCCTGTATATATGATTGTCGTACTTATTAACTTAAAAACCATAGATTGTGGGTGGGAGGCTCACCCGAGGATGAAAAACCCCACAAGAGGTTTTATTTTACGAATACGATACTTAACGAATTTACGATCACTATTAATTTGTTTTAAAATGTGGTATAAAGTATACAGAAAGTAGTATTTTGTTTTTATAGGCACCCTGTGACACTAACCTACACCAAAATATATATTATTTAATAGACCAATACACCAGCTATCAAATGATAACATGTATGGCCGTATCTTTTAAAACTTTCAACCAATATAAAGTTTAATTTTTGAAAATATAAAAATTCTCCTAGCCCAATAATTTTAAATGGTAAAGAAGCTTCAGCTACATAAAATATGCACAAAACTGAAAAATTTCACGTTTAAAGATATTTTATATCTGTAACTATTGCAAAACTGTGTAAATATGCTGTAAAGAGTATACTGAGAGAGAAGTATAACGGCACGTGGCAGAGCCAAGTATGACAATTCCCTTGAGGGTACAATAAATTTTCAATACAAGTTTACAGTACTCATTCCATTCTTATCACAGTACAATATTGTGGGGAAAATGTATACAAAAATGTGGAAATCATTTTATGAAGTACTTTTCTTCATGCATAACATTTTATTTCTACCATATTATAAATAACTTAATAATTTCCTTTTGATATGCACATCACCATAATTAAGTATACAGTAGAATATCTGTAAATATCTAAAAAGGTAACCAAAGTGTATAAAACATTGTAAAACACAGGCTACTCTGTAATATATTAGTGACATGGTCTAATTATAAATAATACCAATATGTCTTGGTAGCATGTTGGAAATAACAATGACTATTGGAAATTTCAATGTATGTGTTAATAAGTGTTTTAATGGAATAAGTGAGTTTTTAGAAAATTTTGCATAATTCTAAATGTAACTTCATTATTACAACAAAATATAATTCAATACAAGTAACACAAATATTCCTTACTTGTGCATACCACGGACTAATATCTCGTTCCTAGGACGTCTGAAACGTTATTGCACCTGAAAAGACTAGAAACCGTTCATATTTGAGCTCTGTAAATTAGGAACATGTATTTAAGATTTCCATGAATCAAAGCTGAAAAACAGGATCTCATGATGCACCATAAAATCTTAAGGGATCAAATGTAACTTAATGAACATTTTAACACTTGAATATACCTATCAAAGAATCAGGTTTTAGCTAAAAAGTTCAGAATTAATTTTTTTAATTTTCTTTCATTAGCGCTCTGTAGAAAGTCATGCCAAAAATAGAAATATTAATTAAAACATTTTCAATTTGTAGTAGTCCTGGCCACCTCTGTTCCCTACAAGCGGAAGCGAACACATCGCGACATAGCCAATAAAATTAGAAGCTATTCTTTTCATTATATAGAAATGATATCAGTTAGTCTATCATTTTTATTTTTTGTTACTCACTCTTTTAAGTTAACTTGTATGTAAGCATTACTGGTTGCATGAGCTTTGATTTTTGTTTAAGAATAATGTTTCCAGTCTTAATGTCACTTATTGTCACGCCAAGTTCCTGCGACAGTAGGTTTTAAAAAGCCAAAAGCAAAATAGAAAATGCAATTTGAACCTCTTCCTAGTACAGAAAGTAACCAAAATGTATATTTAAATCTATTTAAGGTAACTGTTAAACTGCAACAGTTAAAAAAATATTCAGAGCTAAATTGTGTTTCACTACTTGGATCTTCAGAACTAGATCCCTTTAGTTAATAATAATAGCCTACTATATTTTTAATTTCATATTTTAAATATTTATTCTAATAAAGCCAAAAGTGTATATAAAAATATATTGAAGGAAAAATTTTTTACCTTTATGAATTTAAATGGTATATAATTTTATATTCTTGTTTTTTCACGTTCCTTACAGATCTGTAAACATTTTGTTACTATAAACTGTTCAACCTGTTTTCTACTGTTTTTATAAGTATAGATCTTTTACTTTGATCATCCACAAAAGTTATCAATACGTTTAAAGCGCCATTGACACTTTATATACTAACACGCATAAAGCAATGCGTCTACGAATTGCATGAAGGAATAAGATACCGAGGGGTAGGCTCACACAATTCCGGGGGATGCGATACATTAGTAATATTAACATGGATCTAGATACTAGTGGTCTATTACACTGACATATTGGGCTCGGTGTGACAGGGATGTGTTGCATGAAGTCAGTGTAGCGGGAAAGAGAGCTAACTCCATTCCGCTGCACTCTAGGCCGCTCAACTGGTTTTAGTGAAGTGTAAGGTCAAAACTCACGTATAAAGCTGTACGTGCACTATACTATTAACATGCATCTAAATACTAGTGGTCTAGTACAATGATATATCGGGCTCGGTGTGACAGGGATGTGTTGCATGAAGTCAGTGTAGCGGGAAAGAGAGCTAACTCCATTCCGCTGCACTCTAGGCCGCTCAACTGGTTTTAGTGAAGTGTAAGGTCAAAACTCACGTATAAAGCTGTACGTGCACTATACTATTAACATGCATCTAAATACTAGTGGTCTAGTACAATGATATATCGGGCTCGGTGTGACAGGGATGTATTGCATGTAGCGTAGCGGGAAAGGGAGCTAACTTCATTGCGCTGCACCCTACACGGACAATAGCAGCAGTGTTGGTCGCGCTAATCGTTTTAGTGAAAAGCAACATTCATCGCATACCATCATCTCTACCATACTATTTGCTTTGTCGCGCTAGATTCACAAATTGTTTTAGTCGTTTGGGAGTAATTGTTGGTCTGAACAGGGTGGGTGTCACGTGATTATTAATAATTATACATTTACATCTTATTTTTATCAATAATAGAGTTATAATATATTGTAAAAGTTATTAAATATATTTAGTTATGTGTTATATTATTTTAAAACAGCCCTAACTCTGCCTCAAAAAATAAAAATATTACTTATCATTTCTATTTTTAATAATGGTTGAGTTTGACTAGTTACAACTGTATATTGATAAGACTGTTTCGGTTATAAATTATTATTAGTTTTATGTATAGAGATTAATTATAATTCACATCGAACAAATTAGTGTTAGCAATTTTATGCTATTAAACTTTACGTCATCTTCCTTGTTTTTCTGTATAACATGTAATTGTAATTCACTTTTTCTAATATAACTAAAAGCATATGTGTATAAATAAAGCATGTACATAAATAAATATTTTATATTACCTATCGCATTGCAGACCGATAATCGTGTACATGCCTGTTTTATTTAAATGGCAAATGCCACTGAACTGTAAACAATAACAACATGGCTACATGGACGCAGCATGTTGTGTCGATGACACAGTTCACTAAGTGTTATTGTGGCAATAACTATAAAACGTTTACAGTTGACTAATTTTCACAATATTTTTGTTATTATATTTTTTTTTATTTAAGAAAGTGTTTTTAAACATCACACAGCTGTAACGAGTTTAGAGTGGTGTAATGAACTGGGGGAAGACAATAATTTGGTACTTGAACAAAGTCAAAGGAATCACATAATCTTAATCATAATCACACACATAATCATAAGATATATAAGATAAGTGACTTATAGTAGATTTAGAGGCTAATTATAGGTATAAGTTAAAATAATTAAGAAATATATATATATATATATATATATATATATATATATATATTATTTCTTAATTATTTTATATATATATTAAGACAAATATATAAAATAATTATATATATTATTTTATATATATTAAATTATTTTAATATATATAAACATAATTTAATATATATTTTGTCTATTGGGATTGGCAAAGTTGCGTGGTATAAATTAAGATTAGAATTAGTGACGTACAAAGAAATGAATGCAATTTAGTGTACGGTTCACTTGTTTGACCCAAAAATGAAACTGAGATATGGCTATATGAGTAAAGTAAGGAGAAAATAAACGACTACCATTAAACCAGGATACCATTAATACTCAGCGTTATCCCTCACAACAACCATACTGATCTCTTCACCGGTGTTACGTGGCGTGATGCGATGTTTCACTACATCGATATATCGGTAGCTAGGGCAGGATACCATTAATCTTCAGCGTTATCCCTCACAACGACCTTACTGATCTCTTCACCGGTGTTATGTGGCGTGATGCGATGTTTCACTACATCGATATATCAGTAGCTAGGGCAGGATACCATTAATACTCAGCGTTATCCCTCACAACGACCTTACTGATCTCTTCACCGGTGTTATGTGGCGTGATGCGATGTTTCACTACATCGATATATCGGTAGCTAGGGCAGGATACCATTAATACTCAGCGTTATCCCTCACAACGACCTTACTGATCTCTTCACCGGTGTTATGTGGCGTGATGCGATGTTTCACTACATCGATATATCGGTAGCTAGGGCAGGATACCATTAATACTCAGCGTTATCCCTCACAACGACCTTACTGATCTCTTCACCGGTGGTATGTGGCGTGATGCGATGTTTCACCATATCGATATATCGGTAGTTAGGGCAGGATACCATTAATACTCAGCGTTATCCCTCACAACGACCTTACTGATCTCTTCACCGGTATTATATTGTGAAGACCTCAGCCTTTTGTTGTGTAAACTATGTTTTACAGTATATCTAAAACAAATCACGTTTCACATTAACGTGATTTTTTATGTACCTGATAACTTCATCTGAATATATCACATTATGTAAGTTTCCTTACATTAACGTGATTAAATATAAATAATTAGGAACGTAATATTAGCAAACAAAAACTTTATATATTTTCACTAATATTTTATAAACCATGTTACTTTAAAAATAACATAACTAGTTTTAAATATATGTTATATTTTTAACCGAGTTCAAAAAAGAGGAGGTTATGAAATTCGACCTATTTCTATGTTCCTTTTTTATATTTAACATTAATTTATTTGCGAATATATATATATATATATATATATAATATATTCAAAAATTTTGATGAGCCTGTTTCTAAACGAAAGAGCTGTTCTACAGTGGTGTGTCATAACGTTTTTAAGGATTATACTAGTATCTGACCAGAAAATTACTTTGGAAGTTTTACATATGAAATATGTACTTTAGTAGACTTCCGAATGAAGTCTCTATTAGAGGAAACAAAAATCCGTTCAAAGAAGAACGGGGCAGGACTGACTGCAAAGGTTTGAATTTTACAATCACTATAGTTGGTAACTGTTATTTAATTCTGTATCGGTTAACAATTAATTCACTTTATAAGGCTATACACATTTAAAATTTTGAATTATACCATAACTGAGATCTTTTTATGTCAATATATTTTGTGATGTCTTATTACATAGAGTGAGTTCTTATTAAAGTTAGTTCATGTTACTCAATTTGAAAGAGAATCGCATTATTAAAGTTCTAAGTATACTTAAGCTTGGTCGCTGTTCTAAGAAACCCATACATTAACTAAAAAAAATTAAACACCGTTTTAGATAGAATAATTTGCAAACTTCCAAACAAATGAACTACTACAACTTTATTTAAAACAAATTTAACTTACTAAATTGTACTGTACGAGGTACTAAACATGGTAAAAACATAAATTACTCCCTTAAATGTTCATTTGAAATTGTAATCCGTTTGGTCTCTTTGCCGTTTTGTGATAATATATTTAACGTTTTTCAATAATAGTTTAAATTTTTTAGGTTTAGATTTTAATATTCAATACAACATAAAATACTTGATTAAAATTGTATTTTACTTCTTATAAACAAATTACATTACATTGTACTCTAATGGTGGGAAATATTGAAATTAAACCAACGTGTAAGAAAAGCTGTTAAAGTAACAAAGTTTCCCAGTGAGTTTTCCCCATACTATTCAATACACCAATAGTTACAGAAAACAATATAAGATTCGAAACTAATCTTAGAATGGATTTCTCTTATCCTTTGGCTATCTTTAAATCGCTGTAGCTTTTACTGGAATGTATCATTTCTCTGAGTTAGTAACATTACTGTCATTAGGATGTTTTTCAGATCGACTGATCTAATTTGCAGTCTAAATAGTATAACTACTTATAGAATTAAGGAAAATAAAGCACGAATAAAATTGTATAAAAGTGACATAGTTCAACAGGTTTATAACTATTGTATTCGATTTAATACTATCGTGTCGCAGCAAAGTAATTTAGAAAGGGAAGGTTACATAAGCGTAACTTGTTATAAGTTAGCAGTTTCAAACTTTTTAATGATTTCGACTTTTTACAATTTACAAATATTTACAATTTGCTAATTTGACTTTATTGTAAGTAGTATTTCATGCACGGGAAATAATAGACCACTAATGTATTTTATTGAATTGTATTGGTTTCAAAGGCAAATCTTAGTGTTTTATAATCAATACTATTAATTTACCTGTTATGTTGTAAAAGCTATATACGTATTTTCTGGCAGTTTGATAGTCATACATTTGCTACAGAATTACATGCTTACAATTAATTGTGTATGGAGCCAGATGTGTTGTGTGTTGTGTATTTATTTATATTATTGGCTGAGATTGATCCTGGGGTTGGAAACATTTCATTGTTGTCTCTCTGTCTTCCGGACGATAGCTCAAAAACAACTCACATAACTACCTGAAATTTCACATCCACGAGATTTGACTGGGAGTTAGAATATTTTTACTTTTTATTTTAGGTAATCATGATGGAAATGAGACTAGCTTAATAAAAACATTTTTAAACGATCTACAATAATATGACATTTTGAAAGTGACTCTTTTATTTATAGAGAGAAACAAATAGGCTGGAGTCGATGTTAAATGTCAGTTACAATGATCGTACCAAAACTTTTATGTGAACACTGCTATAAACCAAATATGAACTAACATGATGAACAAATATGAACATGTATCATGTGGCAAGATATCTTGAAAAATATTTCATCTGTACTCTTTGAATTTCCCTTAAATGTCATTTCTACACCGAACATAACTAGGTTTATGATGGTGCATATCCAACCATTGAATTAAGCGTAGCGTCATTGATGCTTACCACTCAGTAGGCTAACACAATTTATCTTTTACAATGATGTAAATATTTCTTTTCAGTATGATTGTACATCTGTCTATCTGTTCGCAGGATACCTAGAGAATGAGATGAGCGATAAAGATTTAAAATTTCCATGTAAACTTAGTGAAGCCTGTTACGCGACAAGTGATGTGACGTACCCTAACGTTGCATATGTGATGTAAATAGTTCGTTGATCATGATGAATAAAAATACCATCATTCTTCATTTTATTTGGCCAAATCATTCAGAAGGTACTGAATAAACTTTTACTAATGTTGTGCAACGTTCCTGGGTTGTTTTGTTTAATTCCAAGTACTAAAAATGCATACAAATACAAATATATTAAGTTAATAACAATCTTAGTAAAAGACCTTTTAATCATAAAATATTAAATAAATTAAAGATGTTCCTTTTACTTTATAATAAATTAAAAATTCCAAACACTCTTAGCATTATTGTATAAACAAGTTTATATGTACGTATTATGTTTCTAAGATTTTTGTACATACTGATTTGAATAAGTAATATTCAGTCAGTAAAACATGGCTAAAGATTTTTTTTATTCAATTGGTTTGTGCCAAGATTAGAATAATTATACGTTTCTGCCAAGAAAAAATGATAATTATGTACACGTCATAAGGAATGGTGAAATCGTACGCCATATTGCCGACTATGATCTTTTATGTAGAACTTGCCCTTGTAAAGGCTTATCAAAAGTAACAGTACATAAATGAGTTTAATTATTTAGTCTGGATATTTATGAAATGAGAATGAAGTGTATTTAGTCGTACTTATATATATATATATATATATATATATATATATATATATATATATATATATATATATACATTTCAGTTGCAATGTTTCAGTTCGGGACTAAACTTATTTTCAGGTAGAAATTAAAGTTTGTCTTATTTTTGTGGCTATAAACGTTCTATATAGAGCTCAGTTTTAACTGATTGTTATATTACATTCACAATTTTACTGTAGGACACAAAATAAGAGACAGACTGACCATGGATGAGTTAATCGAGTTATTCGATCCTAGTCTATAAAGGAAACAAATATAAAATCACCAACTCGACAACCAAGTTAGGCAATGATTAGGTTTGTTATTAGTGCCATCATCTGCATGTCAAACTGTCTACATTAAATCTTAATACGTACGGTCTAGTTCGTAATTATTAATAATGTACTAACTATCAACAAGATTAAATATTTCTGGTAACTTTGTAATAACATAAAAACTTAAATAATCAAAAGTGAAATTTTAGCTATAAGTTACTGGTGAATATTACTTCTTATAACATTTTTCAGTAGAGTAAAAACGGTGGTATATTAAAAATAGCAGTTAAACAAACTTCGTAAATGTTTTAGGTTCGTATACCTTAATATTTTAATATATTAAAGAAAATATACAAAACAAACTTTTCCGACATATTATTATTCAAAATTTGAAATATTCAAAGAATATTAGATCCAATGGATTAAATTGTGTGCTTTATTACTTGAAAAAATATTCTAAAACTAGTCCAAAAATATATTCACATTTGGTCACTTTTTAGTGAATGTGTTTTAGGAGTAATAGGGCACTAAGTTGCCATAGTGAAACTTGGGATATTTGCATGTTTATTTGATTGTAAGTAGAACAAGGTGAGTCCTTTATGGGTCAACTATAATAACTGAACATCTTCAAAACTTTTTACTTTTGAACAATTGAGTAAAGAAATGGGTATGTATTATCAAAGTTAAACCAACGATCATTAATTCACATGTATAATCACATAAATTAAATATTTTAAATTTTTTTAAATGTTGGATTAAATTTAGAAATCATGTAATTTGTATGAAGGTATTTTGTACCCAAAATATCTAATTTAACTATCGATCTACTACTATGCGAAAGGTTAACGGGATTCCAGAAGTTTGCTGAAGGCGAAGAAACATATCAATCCCTTTTTACCGAGATAACTGAAGAAAATTAGGACCAGACAGAAAATAAGTACAATACTAAAACCACTATTAACTCAGTCTTGAAATCTAAAAAAATACTTCGATGTCAAACATTTTCGTTTATATTATAGTACTTCCTTGTAATAATAAATATATTGTTGAAACAAAGACATTTAAATGTGATATTTAAAGAAACTCAAGACAATAACGAGAAGGGTAGCGGAAAAATCTGTTGACTATTCTGCTTCTTTGTGATCTAAGGTAAATATGTATAACGTGCATTGTATGGATCTGTCATTGCAATGAAGCCATGGAAACGTTACTCTATGGTTACCGTTATCGTTGCCCACATTATAGAGCATAACTTTGAAAATAAAATTCACGATCAGTTAAAACAGAATCGACGACAAAGGGACCAGTTGTTATGGTTAATATACTTGTAACATCTCATACACCATCATCCCTTACCGTTAATAGAGGTTTTTAACTTCTAACATTTCTAACTTTAATGAAACGTTGGGGAATGACAAAGAGGCTTACGTCGTCAAATTTCCATCATTTCAAGTTTCAACGTGAAGCTTGATTCAACTTTAACAGTACCTTTGATAACACTATCAACAGTACCAACTTACTTTATATGGACAGTTACATTCTCGTAGATTCATTCCCATAGGAACAGTTGCTCAAATAAATTATGATCGCTTTCCAAAAGTGTTGATCTAAAATATTACCTAACCTAGCTACGAAGTGACATTCGCGGGACGAGAGTATGCTGGATGATCAGAACGGGCTTTATTGTATGTATGTATTATTCTATTATGAAAAATATTTTCAGTAGCACATAAAGAATCAAAAGGAGTTTAAATACAGAGGTGTGAGGTTGAACAGAAATTTTGACATTAATTTTGTCATAAGGCAGAAGCAGTTTGTGTGAGATACAAATCTCTAAATATTATAACTCCTTTGCATAGTTTTTATTTGATGAGGCCAATTGAAAACAAACAACAGCAATTATGGAAAATGCCACAATATATGGTACTTTGGAAATGATTAAGAAAATAAAATGCTCTTTTAGCATTTTAATCTAGGTCAAAAGACTGATGTAGGAACTTAACGTAAACTGTTATATACCTTTATGTTTCTCGTTTTGACATTGGTTCCAATAATATAAATAACTAGAGTTAATTTGTGCAGGGTTAGATCATATTTTCGAGTATAATATCAACAATCGGTTTAGTATGAATCACAAGACTAGTAGAGAAAATAGTAACTCGACAACTGATGAAACATATGTATGATGAAAATATTTTACCAAAAACTCAATCTGGTTTCAGACACAACCACGGCACTTGCACTGCCTTGACAAATCTGTTTTGTGATATGATAGATGCTAAAGACAGCGGAAAGTATAGTTCAGTTGTCATGCTGGATTATTCGCAGGCTTTCGACTCAATAAGACATAGAATGTTGCTGGCTAAAATGCACTTTTATGGTTTTGGTGAAAATGCTATTGAGTGGGTGAAGTCTTATATTGGAGGAAGAAGCCAGGTAACAAAGACTGAGAATGAGACAGAAGGCGAGGTGTACCTCAGGGAAGTTGTCTTGGTCCTGTACTGTTTAATCTGTACACTTCTGACTTCCCTACGTGTATCAAACATTGTAAGGCACATTTGTACGCCGATGACTGCCAGTTGCACTTGGCCTATGATCCTGGTTCAGTGCCTGAGGCCTTTGCCCATATAAACTCAGACCTTGAGAACATAAGTAAATGGTCTGTTGACAATGGCTTAAGGCTCAATGTAGGCAAGTGCACTGTCCTTCATGTCATCCCACAAAATCTGGTACGGGCCTTGATGGATAGAGGTGTGGGGATCGCTCTTGATGGTGAGTTTTTGGCAGTGTGTGTGACCAGGTCAAAACTCTCGGCCTCTTGCTTGATAGCGGTCTAACTTTCTCTGATCACGTCACTCATGCTATCCAGCGTGCTCTTGGCAGATTAAGAGGCCTGTACAGATTCAGAAGTCTGCTGCCGGAATTCGCCAAGCTTCAGCTTATGCAGTCGATGGTCTTTTCTGTCATTTACTACTGCTATCCTGCTTACGGTAAAAGCATCTCGCGGAGTGATGATGTCGATCGCATTCAGAGACTTCAGAACTCTGCTATACGTTTCATTTTCAATTTAAGACGATTTGATCACGTATCCCCCTTTCGGGATGCTGCTAATTTTCTGCCAATGGAATCCGACTGCAGGATGCTGACGTGCTGCATGGTCCACAAAATCCTATCACACAAGGAACCACGGTACCTGAGTGAGCGGTTGTTGTTCCGGGAGGAGGTCTCTCGCAACGTAGCACCCGCCATGGCTATCTGCTAAACTTTCGTAGAGTCAGATATGAAGTCGGAAGAAGGAGTTTCTCATACTTCGGCCCTAAGTTGTACAACTACCTCCTCCTTAGCCTAAAAGAATGCAGTTGTTCCACATTTAAAAGGAAACTTAAAGACTTTTTGATTGACAATTAACTAAGTTAAGCTATTAGTATGTAAGAATAAGAAATGTTACAGTTTTTATCACTGCATTATTTTAAATTAGCCAATAGATTTTATTGTACCTGTTTAAATTAAGTTTAGTTTAGTTTTTGTTATTTAGTTTTTAAGGCATTCAGTGACTTGAGTTGTTCTGAAAAACAGTAACTGTACTGAGAAACGCTTGTAAAAAGGCATTTTTATTTATTTTATTTATTTAAGACAACGTTACTGTACTTTAATATATTGAAACATATTTATGATAGGATAATTTAAACGAAATATATAGATATGTTAAGTATCCTAATGCAAATTTTCGATGTTTTTTTGTCATGTTTATAATAATTATTTATAGAATACAATATAGATTTAATTGGATCATCAAAGTGCCCCGCTCTTGAGGATGCTTAAATTTAGAAACTGAATTAAGCTTCCGTTCGGTCAGACTCCGCTAGAACCCCTGTATAAGGTCCGGCCAACTCACATATTGTGCCCAAGGCAGTTATTCATGCATTAAACAACAATTGTTGCCATAACCCAGGTTTGCAATTGTATGTCTCATACTATAGTCATGGCACCCCGTTTCTCACTGGATGAGGGTATATTCTGCAGTATTAATATAAAAATGTTAGTTATCGACATCAGTTTATGTGGTTAATAATATTTTTCGTTATTTAGAACACTTGTTTTTAGTTACAATTGTGGGCGTTATTAATCGACTTTTTGACATTTATACACGTTTAATTTAATTTATTTAAAACTACGTTATGATACTTAAGGATTTAGCTTTCTTTGATTTTATCTTATCAGCACCTTTTCTGCTGCATTGCCATTGATGTACATTCACAATGTAGTGTAATGTTCATAAAGCAAATTGTATATAATTACTGCTAGAATTTTGATAGTATGCATATGATATTAATACATTTGTAATTTACGCCACTAGTGCGTTGTAATCAAATCTATGGAATGACTTTTAATACTGACTTTCCACTCTATATTTTATTCTTTAACTCAATACCCTGCACTTCTAAATAGCTCCCACGATATATAGAGAAAATTAAGTTTTGGTTTTAATTTAAAATTAAATACAAGTTAATGTGGTCTGAATCTTGTTTGACCATATATATATATATATATATATATATATATATTATATATATATATATATATATATATATATATATATAAAACTAGCAGTAACCCGTGGCTTCGCACGTAACTTCGCAGGTTTATTTCCGACGCCACTGATGGTTTTGTCCTATTACTACGATCAAGAAAATGTAAAATGTATAAAAAATGTATATTTAATGCCATTGTAATTCACTCCGATCTAAGTTTATCCCTTAAAAACCTATTATCCCTTATATATAAAGAGCTAATTTGGTAAAAATATTTATAATTTAGGTTTCATAACAGTTTGAAAAATATAAAGTAAATGATAGGCTACATTGTCTCTTATATCTGCACTGTTAGCAGTTATAAGAGTTATACCCGCTGCTTTGCACGCAATTTAGAAGGTGTTGCATATTTATGACCACTGCTAGTTCGAGTGAATTATATTTTTGGCGCCAATGTTGAGTTTTCTTAGTTGCCACGATTAAGAAAATACGTCGAAAAGTGTATCGTTATGGCCATTGTAATTTACTTTGTTCTCGGTTTTTTGTTCCATTGTTGATATAGCCTTGTTTCCCGATGGAAAAATATATATCGCAGATCACAGAAGCATACTTCGGTCAAAAGTGAGTTAAGATGGGTTGTACATAACTCTTTAAATTAATAGTAAAAGTTAGATAATAACGTCTTTAAGATCTAATATTTAGTATTTGACAATAATGTATAGTTAAAAGTACATTAGCAATGACACTACGCGTTTGCTTCTTTATAATATACATTTAGACCTTATCGCTAAATTAGTTAAAAAGCCCAGTCTAGCGCACTTTCATCTATCAGAGTTTTTGCCAACTACTTCAAAGTGAGTCTTTGGAAATCGTATGTTTTAGGACATTTCCTAAGGTAGAGGAGTACGTACCTAATCGCTGAAATCTAATATCAGTATTATAAATGAATCATATTAGAATGTATTCACTATAAATATAAAACACCTAAAAATAATAAACACTACTACACAGAACAGATTACATTGACGGGTTCATTAAATAAATATCACACAGCTTTAGGAACCAAGATGGGATTTTCACTACTATAAAGACCAGTAGGGCGTAGCCCGGATGGATTTTCGAACTAAGAATAGGCATATATTTATCCCAAGAACCGTAAGAATGTCTATGTTAGATTTTAGGACAATCGGTTGAGTCGTTTACGGTAAAAATAAAACAAACAAACAAAGGCACTTTCTCATTTATAATACTGTATATAATATAATACACGAGTATGTCAGCAACGTTCGTCTAGTACTGGAAAAATTCATGGAATATACTTTATTAAAAAGTTAATGAATACGTTGGTTATGTTATACGTTGGTTTAGTACTGAAAGAATGATAATATCTTTAATTTTTGTAGCAAACGTTTTCTTAACAAACATTTATTACAAAATAAATGTTAATATTTGTTTTAGAATAGGCAATGTATTTCAAAGATTCCGTATTTATTTATTGTTATATTTAGTGCTTCATGAATTATTTATTTCATTATATTTCAAAATAATTTGGCAAAATACATTGAAGACTTCTACCAAACCAGCTATTAATGAATTTTTTTAGAAAATATATCTTTTATATAAATACATTCCATAGAACACGTAGTCAAAATTTTACTTTCTCGAGTAAAACACATTTACCATAAAATATTTAGAAAATCCAGGAAAGCTTTGGTTAGTAATATTTGAGATTACAAATTAACCTATAATAGTCTTCTTAATAAATCTACAAATGTGACTAACTTCTGTCAGTCAGATGTGACAGACTACATCATACGTCTCCATTAACACTCATTTACGGATCATCACATTAACACCGACAGGTGACAACAACGTACGCGAGTTGCTATCAAATTATATTAACTTTAGAATATGAGATTAAACTTGTATATTGTCCTTAATATGAAAATTAAATAAGACTACACTCTCTTTCGTAGTAATTTTTGCTTTAACGTAATAGCAATAAGTTATTATCTTGCTGTTAAATGCAACAATCAGCTGGTTAAACAACATTAATAACTCGTTAGTGTATTTTAACTCGTCATAGTCCAGATTAATATAGACATATCTATATTTTCTGTGTACGTACTGCGTGTACAACTCCGTCCGAATAGCTACACAAAACTCTTACGAGTTAAGTGAAGAGTGGCGCTTAATAAAATCTTTACTACAAGGTGATTAATTGCAGTAGCGAAATAAACTTGCTATATATATGTTCATATAAAAAGAAACCCAACTTTTCCTATTCTCAAAATATTTTTATAAAGTCTCCCAAGTTATTACAGTCTTAATACCTTTTATGGCTGCCAATTTGAAACCTGATATGATATTGTTTTAAAATTCTTTTTTTTTACTTTTTTAATTACACTTGATATTTTGTAAAGCAGTAACTTTATGAAACCAATATTTATTTTTTTCCAAAAATACACAAAGAGATATGCAGATAATAAACTAATCAAGACAGGGGTATAATGTATAAGACCATTTCTTACTTCTATGACCTGACTCATCGAAATGGCGAAGTTTGGTAGAGATATTTAAGAGAATTTAATTCGACAGCTTCCATTTGTGGCTTCTTCCAAATTGTCAAGGTCAAATACAGATCAAGCATGAACAAAATGAACAAATCAACAATTTAAAGGCGATTGACACAAAATAGTCAAAATCTATAACAGAAAACTTATAAGTAAAAAATCAAATACATACCTTAAACTCAGCACCAAAGTTACAAAATCAATTAAATGCAGGTGCATAGCTACTTCTCTTGAAATAAATATTATTATTCTATATTTCTCTTAATATTTTGGTGTTGAGTTTCAGGTAAATGATAGCGTTTTAAGGTACAAATGATCTATTGTGAAATATAAATTTAGCTTGAAAGTCACCCTATACATTGCTCATCTTATATCCTGTTAGTTAAAACTTATATCCTGGGTTTTGACATCTAAAGTCCTTACCCTTCCTAGCGAAAGCCTTTAAAATTTACATAGGCCTATATGTGCTTTACAGTGAGGTTGAACTCAAAAAAGATGTAAAAATTAGTAAAGATGTTTATATTAAAATTTTCCAAAACCCATCGTCACGCCATTATTGAATAAAAAAACCAGTCTCAACAAATTAGTTATCTATTAATAATACCAAACGATTGAATTCCAAAAACAATAAATAAAATAATAAAACATTTTACAAAGAAATCCAATTCAAAAGGTGGAATTGCACTATTACATATTATATTTAGAGCGTGTGATTGCATGGAGTTTAATATATGCTAATGAACGATTTATAAATTCCTTAAATTTATTAGATTCAGGATTTATTTCGAAATAGTAAGATCCTTATGGATTGAAATTATAAAAAAAGATTTTGTTTATGTCCAATAGCAAGTGAAGGTAATGGTTGTCTCGTAGTTTTAGTGTTCAATACTAAACTAATAATAAATTATAATTTTTACTCTTAAAACAGTTACTGTTTATATAATATCTGGGACAAAACGTAATATATATATATATATATATATATATATATATATATATATATATATATATATATATATTTACACACGAGAGGTGTAATATACGTATAAAGAAACGTTGGACTGATGAGACTTCCACAGTCCAAAAGTATTCCACTTGGGGTATAAGGGGGCAGAGTGAAATAACTTAACTCGACTGTGGCTTAATCTTCAGTAGACCTACATTGGTGATAAATAACTTCACTGCATGTCAAACGGTAATTGAGATAATGTATGGACAAACCTACGCGGACATACACACAATCACAAAAAACAGAACTTTTAGACTGGTTTGATTTATTAGTGATATTTAAGAATAGTTCAATTCCCTAAAAGGAAAACTGTATCCTCTTTTGTGGGACACCCTGCTTATTGCCTTTGTTTATATCCTCGGAATTCGTTTTTTAATTCCTTTTTTCAGTCTAGGAATTATATCAATACTTATACTCGAGTCAGTACTGTATTCCTCGTCAATCAAAACAAGGCACAATGTCCCCTCTACGATTCTCTGTCATAAAAAATTGCATTTAGTGTCTGGTGTAATGATTTGCGATTCCATTTTGTATCGTTGTGAATTCACTGCGCGCCCTTATTTTCTCAAACTGCAGTCACAGAGCGTAGTTGAATAGTTTTAGTGCGCGCTCCCATTCTTTTTTCAGCTACTGTAAATATTAACTCACCTGACAATGTCTTAGGAAACCATTCTTGAGTGCTCTACATGTACAAATTAAACATCTTTTCATTAAATAGAAGTTAAAAATGGCTCAAATACGCGAAATGGCTTAAATTCTAAATTGCTACCATATATAATAAACATTTCATAATATTGACTTGTCATTAATTTTTGAATCACACAATGACTTGTGATGTGCTGATATTTGTAACCACGTAAATACAAAATACTATAATATATTGTGTGGAACATTGCGTTCTGTGACTTGCTTAGTTTGCAAATGTATTACCTATCTTTAGAAAAATGGCGCTGTTTTTAAAGTGAATGTTCTACTCGTATTTCGGAATAAAAAAATGTTTGGTTTTTATTCTCATATTCAAGTAATGCACATTCCAAATTTCGTCTAAATCTTTCCACTAGGTTTTGTGCGGTTTAGTAATTAAACGCTGAAACACATTTGCATTTATGATATTAGTAGGAGAAATATGGAAATTTGGACTTCTTTATACCAAACATTCTATAGCAAAAACTGCAATCAATAATGAATACTATTCCCTTATAAGACCTGACAATTTTAAATTTCACATGATAATTATTCAAATGAATCAAATTATAATTATTATACTATAATTAATTTAAACTATATAACTCTCAGCTAATAACAGAGAGGTACATTGATTAGTGGTCCTATTAGTTTTGTTCTCTACAAGAAGGTTTAGCTGAAGAACAGAGATAAACTTAATAACGGTCACCATATGTTCATTAACCGGGTCTGATGTATACCAATTAAACAATTTATTATAGAGAAATTAAATTGTAAACAGACTTATAATTATAACACCAGTCTAAGTGATAAATGGATAGTTCGCGTATGTAGAGATTAGGTACGAAAGGTCTTGTATGCCTAATTTATTATTTTTCACGCTGTTTCAATTCACCTCGATGAATCTCTACTCGGAATATTTTACTCAGTATATAATATCATTTGAGAACTATACAATGAATCAGTGTTTCTTCAAATATACTTAATGACATCACGTGTAGTCCGAAATATAATAGGGCCAGGTATATATAAATCCCTGCAGCAACTCTCCATGTGTTGTCTACATAATGGCTATGTTATTGTATTCAGAATAGGATAACAATGTTTAAAAGTATGATAGGATTTCGGACATAACATCGTTATATGTTTCAAAATATTCATTGTATCCCGTCTGGACTAGACAGCTTTAGGATATGTTTAATTTATTTTTTTCTTCTTATTAGTTTTTTATTTAGTAACAGTTTATTGCCGCACGTTGTAACTTTTATGAGCAAGTATGTATTATTGTCTTTTCTCCTGACGAAGAGGATAAATGGAAATCCTCGAAACGTAGTGTAATACATATTCTAACATACAGCAGTAGCTAATTTCCAAAATCCTATTATACTTTCAAACTTTCAATGTTCAATACAAAAATTTAAACAAGGAATAACTATATGTTACAAAATTAGATGAAGAAATTTACAGTTTAAACATTAATTTGGCTGAATTAAATTTTAATCCTGTCTAAATATTCATATTAATCTAAATATAATTGAGTTATTTCTAACTGTAAATTATAAATTTTTAATTAGATGAAGGAGTTGGCATACGAGTATGATCAGTAGTTACTTTGCATTTTCTAAATCAACCACTTATTGACTCAGTCCAAAATCTTAGCTTTTGAAGTGTAAGAACTTTGAATTAAATTAAAAATTATGGTAATATCTGCAAACTTGGTTCTGAGAAGCCTGCAGAAATATTTGGAAATGTTCATTCTATCTAAATAATATTTACTATCTTTAATCCTCTCCTTGAATAAATGACACGGAATCCTAGTCTTGGAACGTGGAAATGAACTCTAATATCAATTATCACAGACGACTTACCTCCATCGTCTGTTCTATAACTCGGTGCACTGAACTAACAACATTGTTGATTGAATGATGGTGGTAATTGTGGCAGAAAACTGGAATATGGCTTTTGAAGATGAGAATAATATGTTGTTTTACACCAACCTGGGGGTGATTGATAATGATTACAGAATAAATTTCATACACAATTAGATAAAAATGACGATATAACGAAAATATAGTCTTATCATTTGTATTTGTACACACGATAACAGTGTATTATGATTAGGTATCTATTTTATTTTTACTTAATAAACTGTTTAAATAATAATATTCACAAGTAGTATTATAACCCCTTGAAAGTTACTTATAAAATGCAAGGCAACTGTCAGAAGATTTTTATAATTCCTAAGCATACAAATGTATTTATTTATCCCCACGGTACCACTAGCAGTGATGTAAATAGATACATATTTAAAATATTTCAAACAGGTTAACTGAGCTTATATAGTTTATTAAGAATGTTAAAATATTAATTATCAATATACTTCTTTATTTGAAGTTTGTTTTTGTGATAAGTAACACCACATATTCAAATTACAATACTCCCACTCATTAATTAATTACTTGGATGGTAATACCTCACCAGACCCCTCACAGGTGAATTTCATTTATTTAATATTAGTCATAAGTACAGCTCCTCGTATTTTACTAGTATAAAGTATTTCATGTCTTATAGTTTTTCAGATTAATAATGTAAAACCATGGCTAAAGAATGGAGACATACTGTTGGATTTATCTTTTCAATAGCTGTTACCCGCGGTTTCGCACGCAATCTTAGAACCAAAGTCCTTATATTACTTAGTAAAAGCAATTATGATGTAATATGATGGGAGTACTATACAAATTTTTAAAACGAAAGTAGACATAAATCAAGTAGATATTATTTAAGTTCATGGTAAATAGTATCAGAGTTTAATTTAATTATTATATCATGTTTGGCACGTGTAAGAGCATTTCCGGTTCTAATTAATCATATACATAACGTCATAGCTGAATCTGCCTTGGCATCCCGATCAAGAAAACACGGATCACACAGGTCTCGGAAACTTACTTCGGTCAAAAAGCGTATATTTCCAGTCCTTGTCATATATTTCAGGTCTAAGATATCTCCAGTACTATAGTAAAGTTCAATTTGTTGTTCTGACGAAGAAGAAATATATATATATATATATATGTTACCTTCAAAGTGTAAAATCAGGCATTGTATAGAATACCTAGGCATTCTATACATTGCCAAAAGTAAGCAGGCAAAGTGTGAAATTTTAAACATTTCATACTTTGCCTAGGCATTCTATAGAATGCCTGCTGGAGTTCAGGCAGAGTTAAAAATCTGTCTGTTCCATACAACGTGCTTGCCTAACCTACTCCCCCCGCCCATCCCCGCTATAACGCTGCTCTCAGTTCTGTTCCGTCACGCCACAGTATTGTGCTAGGCCTACGCTTCAGTTCTGTTCTGTCGTGCCACGGTATTGTTGCTTGAAAATTTCACAAGTGAACAGTAGTATCAGTAGTTCTAGTGATCGTTTATCGCTAATGAAACTTCGTTTTAGTGCCGAACTTGTAAAAATTCGGAATGCAAGTGCTAAAAATAGTGTTTTTTTGACTGAAGACGACTATAAGAAGCTGGTGTTGGAGGTCGAAGATGCCAAGGCCAAGCCCAGAAAGGAACCTCGTCACTACTGGCTACTCAACAGGTATGATGTAATAATCGTAGAAAATGTGCAAAAACTAATACACCCATTAAAACAAGGAGACAGTGTTGTAAAATTTTATGTCAACGATTCAGATTTATTTACCATGTTCTCCATGAAGCTCATGTAGCTATTGGTCATGGTGGAAGAGATCGAATGTTAAAAGAGCTAGATATTAAGTACAAAAATGTTACACGTCATGATGTTGAGCTATATATTAGTTTGTGTGAGCCATGTCAGAAGAAACAAAAGGGTTCGAAAAGAGGAGTGGTAGTAAAGCCCCTGATTTCATCAGAATTTAATTCTCGTTGTCAAGTAGATTTAATTGATTTCCAGTCACAGCCCGACAGGGAGTTCATAATGGTCTATCAGGATCATTTAACAAAATTTGTGATTCTTAAGCCTCTCAAAACTAAAACCGCTGAGGAAGTAGCATATCACCTAGTTGATATTTTTACTCTCATTGGAGCACCAAGTATATTGCAGTCAGACAATGGAAGGGAGTTTGCAAACAAAATAGTTTACAATTTAAAAGATTATTGGCCTACGTTAAAAATCGTTCATGGCAAACCACGTCATTCTCAAAGTCAGGGTAGTGTAGAACGTGCAAACCAAGATATTGAAAACATGATTTCGACTTGGATGCAAGATGAAAAAACTGACCGTTGGAGTGAGGGATTGAGATTTGTGCAACTTATGAAAAATAGAGCTTTACATTCAGGAATCAAAAGAACGCCCTATGAGGCTCTCTTCGGCTGTAAAGTAAAGGTCGGTCTTACAACATCTTCTCTGCCTCGAGACATTTTGGATTCCATTAACAGCGAAGAAGATTTGGAAAGAGTGGTTAATAACATGCACACAACAGAAACACAAACAATGTCAAGTCTAGAACCTCCACTCCAAACCAATCATAACACTTCAGAAGTTAATGAGGCAACCGTTGATGTCTCGGTCAGTTCTAGCCTTCTACAAATGTGTAGCGTTTGTTTGCAGTAAACTAATGAGAAACAAAACTGCACAAAATGTTTAGCGGACATACATATTTCATGTGGCCATTCAATTCAGGGGTGTGATGATACTGAAAAAACCCTGTTGTGTGTCCCTTGTTTTAATTCGGAACATATTGATAAAGAGAGGAAGAGGTCAAAAGCTTGTCTTGAAAAACAAGCTAAGAAAATGAAAGCTAATTCCGATAAAAAGTTTCCCCCCGTCACCAAAGGAGTCACTGTTCGTGTGCCAATTCCTGACGTTGACAAAGGAAGAGGTGACTTGAGAAATATTCTGGCAGTGGTCATGGATACGACAGAAGATGGGTTTTACAAATTAGGGACCGCCAACGGAGTTTTGAAACAACTGTACGCAAGGTCACAGTTTACAGTTTGCCAAAAAAGCCTAGTTCGAGTAGAAGACGTGCCTGATCAAGAAACAGGACTTTGTACCGTTGCAGCAGCTCAGTCAACAGGAAGCGGCCAAGGATTTGTGAGATGCACTTGCAAAACTAAATGTCAAACCAAACAATGTGCTTGTGTTAAAAACAATCGAAAATGCAACTCGAAGTGCCATAGTTCTCTTTCCTGCTGTAACAAGTAATTTCTTAAATTAATATTTCACTTTTAAATTTTACTGTAGTAAAATATGAGGATTTTCAGATCCTATGTTTAATACATTTCATGTTTGTTATTTGCAATAAACAATTTTTAACAATGTTGTTCATTTTATACTTTGCCTGCAAAACTTTCCACATTCTATATAATGCCTAGGCATTATACACAATGCCTAGGCAAAGTTTGTACAATTGTTAAGAAATGAGTTTATTTCATACTTTGCCTGGATTCACTCGGCAATGTATACAATGCCTAGGTATTCCATACAATGCCTGAATTGTACACATTGCCGGTAACATATATACAATATATATATATATATATATATATATATATATATATATGATAATATATATACTTACGTAGGACCGAGATGCCTACTTCGTTTAAATATACTTAAGACCATTTAAATTTACTTACCTTCTATGTCACAGTTTAGCTTGCCATATTGCCTTGATCAAATTTTATATATGTTCGATTATCTAGTTCTCGGAAATCTACTTTGGTCAAAATCGTGTTGACATAGTTGAGTTTGCTAGGACTGGAAAGCCTATTACGACCTAGGGGGGAGTGCTACCTACTTCTTATGTGCTTCCGGTATAAGGGGAAATCCTTATTAAGGTTATGCAACATTCCAAAATAATCGTTATTAAAGTTTTGCATTACACTTGTTTTTTGGACTGTAGCCAGGGAAAGAATGAATCGTAAAGGTATGTTAGCATTCATTTCTCTGTTTTTCCGTAAGCCATTGTTAAAATGTAATATCATAATGTCAAGGAAGCCCACCAGTTTAAAGTAACTTAAGTGAAAACATTCATAACTTTGTTCATTGAGGTTAGTTTTATAACAGTATTTAATGCATTAGATGATTTTAATTCGTCACTGGCGCAATCTGGAGTAAAATTTATATATTCATGTTTTATTTACTATCTGCATTACACTACCGATCAAGCACTGTTTACTTATTATTGATAAAATTCAAATGTAAACAGATGTTTCAGAAAGTTTGTCGAACTATAGCTGTCAACAGCTGTCAAAATACGTTTCGTTCTTATCATAACATTCGAATGTAAACAAATTAATTTTTCAATTTGAATTCGACTTTATTTGGTGAAATGAATGTGTTATGGGTGGTAAAAAGTACTCTAAATGTTAATTCAGACCAAAAGCTATACCTGTTTCAAATTTCAGCACAATCCGTATAGCAGTTTCAGCGTGATTCGAGGACAAACCTCCAAACATCCAAATATCCAAACATTCAAACTTTCGCATTTATAATATTGGTGGGATTTCAAACTGTTTTTAGTTATTTCAAAATTTAAAGCTGGAAATTATATCCTTTCGTTAGACGATGTATAACCTAGTACGGGTATATAAAGCTATGAGGTTAACTTCATACGGTGTTTAACGTAGTAATATGTCTTGTCATGATTTGCCAATAGGTTCTTTTAATGAGGCCAGTATGTCCACAGTTTGGCATATCTTACTTTTAAAAAGTAAATTGAAAGTAGTGATTATGATCAAAATCGGTAATAGTAAGTTCATATATAATAAATATTGATAACATTACATTACGCATGTCTTTTTATTAAGTATGGCTCGTTGTAAATGGTAAGTAGTTAATTGTTGTACAGGTAAAAATTCAGTTGAATGAACGGTAAAAGCTGGAAAATATAAAATTACCAAAAATAGTATAGAAGAATTCAATTTACCAAATACAGACTCGTAAAGAATATAGCTGCTTTCATGAAGTTCTCTAACAACTACACATTTCTTAAGGATTATGATCCCAAACTTTCTGGATTTATTGTTCTTGAATTTCCTTGTTCCTTTCAGAATTTATTTCAATCTTCTAATGGCCGCTAATTCAGCCTTTCGGTCGATTTACCAAAGTGATTTAATACAATTCAAACTTCTATTAATACATTTTATGCTTTGGCAAAAATTATTCAACTATTTTCAGCTTTTTATGAAGAAATAACTAATATACTGTCAAAAATAGTTAGTAATAAGTTATTTTTCCGTTCTTGATATTATCTAACAAATATTACTACATTGTCCTACATGAAACGCTTAATAAATCTTTTGCCCTCTGTAAAATTCAATCAGTCCATACAATTTTGAGTTTCTGCGTGTTACTCATAGGTGGTAATAAAGGGCACTAATAGAAATGAATATTGGTTTATAAAAGTTCGGAATTTTATACGGTTACAGTTCATTATATCTAAAAATTGGCAATATGAAGAGACTTTTAATTTGATTTTACCTTTATTTATTAATTAAGTGTTCTGTTACTTTTATTACACCTTTTATAGTGAAAGGATACCGGTGGAATCCACGAAGTAATTAAGAAATAATTAAAGAGAAAATAAAAGAAATAAGTTATATGTGTAATTTAAAATATTTTCTTAGTACTAAAGGTCATAGTTATAATATTGGTATTATAAGTAAAGTGTTTTGAAAGGGTAAAAGTAGTTTGGACATTTGCCAATGATCTATGTTATAAAATGTATAACACTTCGTTTTAAGGATATATAACCACCCTCCTCCTCAAAGTGTAACACATTTAATAGATAAACACGTACTTAGAACATACTACATGGACTATACTAAATAAAAAAGAAAACAATATCGTTTCTACAGATTAAGTTCATAAAGAAGATTTTCCATTGCCAGTAACAAAATCAAAACAGAAGTGATGTGTTTTGATCCCATTTTATTTAATATAAAGGCAAACAGACTAATACAATTTTAAATTCTCAATTACTTGAGTCATACAAACTTGGCGGGAACTCTGCTGTCGGGGTCCTAATTGTAAAAAGGGATGCCCTTTTTGAGATATAAATTTATCCCCTCCCCTCTAATGCAGTAAAATACAAAATGTGGTACTAGGATGGTAATATCTCTCAACAACCAAAGGTAACAATCTATTATAGGTATGATTGAGATTCATTATATTCCAGCGTAACAATCATAACAAGTTGGAAAAGCATATAAACAAATGAGAATGGAAGTGGAAGACGCTGGGACTCACAATATCATCTCCTCTGATCCCCCTAGAACCACACACTAATGCAAGGACCATCTGAATCTGAGCAATCCCTGAGACTATAATAGTAATATTTCATCTACTAAAAATCACTTGCTTATTAGTAGTTCGTATAACAGTCATTGTAATTTATTCCTCTAAACAACCGTGACATAAGATCAAAACAGGAGCTCAAAGCTCTGGAATTATCGGTCACTAATTAGTTCAGTTAACTAGTTATTTGAGATGTAAAATAGACCAGAGAAGCGAAACCCTAAAGGTAGACTGTGAAAAAGTGTTTCAATGTGAAGTAGTCTGTTGAATAATTATGCAATACAATCTCAGTGCAACCAAGAAGGTTTATTATTACTGTCAAAGTCTGTAGTGAATAGAAAATAACAGAGTGATAGTAATTTGAGTACACTATTCCCACTGTACTTAAGTAAACATTTCAGCTACATTTCGTAGAAATCTACCTAATAAAATCGCCCTCATGATGCGATTTCTTGGAGTTTTTGCACTTCAGATTATATATTCATTACAAATAGCATTAGGGATTTATGAAGGTTGCCTTTTTACTATAATTTAAACTTTCTACAACATTTTCAATACTTTTATGATGAAATAGACATAATCAGTGCTGTAAATAATTTACAACAAGATAACTGAATATTCTATTAAATTCTGAGTCTCCGAAACTGACAGCTGTATTATGAGAGAAGGATTAACTTAACTAGCAGCTCATTAGAATAGTAATTGTTCGTAAATCAAATACGTTTGTGATTTTGACGTTAAAACGCATTGTAGAATACTTACTAGAATACATTACAATGTCAGTGGTAATCTGAATTTGTCAAATGGAATGAATGAGTTAACGTCGAAAAGGTTCAACTATAAAAAAGGTTTTTCTCAGATAATATATTTTGACCTAGACACACTTAAAACAAACCGTGAGACAAACCAATAAAATCAGTGTTTCCTATACATACAATGACGACTATTTTGATGAAAAGCTTGTACTTCAGTCTCTTTATATGGTCTACCGGCGGTAAATAAGTAGAGTATATTCACAAGGCAACGTGTTGTATCTTAGTAGCTAGAATATTTCACATTACCTTTATTCAGTACAAATAAAACACTTTAAAGAAATTAAGGAGATAACAAAGGTTCTCTTGCAACTATTTCTTTCCTACATACCATAATCAAATATACCACCTTGTAGTAACTAAAATCTCAATTAAATTTTACAATAACTTGATTTGCAATTCTTGACAATAAAATGGTTTCTCTCACCAGTTAGCACATGCGACACGACCTGTCCTGTCGGAGAGAGATATATCGCACTCGTGTGACACCGTTATTTACACAATGTATTATGCAACGTTTCTAAACTTCTCGCACAGCCATACGACTTACTTAGTCACAAAGCATTACATCTACAGTTGCCGTGTGTACACTGGATTTTATCACAGAAATCAGTAAAATGGAAAACCGCTTTAATTGATATCATTTGACATTGACAAACTCTATACAAACATTCAACGAAGTTCTCTTTCAATAACCGAACAGAATTAATCTGATCAATCTGACATAAGCCCTTTAGCCATAAACGAACTCAGAGGTTAGAGAGTTTGATATCGTAACAGGTTTATTTTCACTTTCAATTCATTTCCATTCGTTCTATTTACATCTATTGTACACAAACAATATAAGGTGTTTGAAAAGTCTGGGTACGGCTTAATATTTTACAAACCATAGCAGATGACATCTATAAACTTTGCACAGTGTCATATGGCCTTGTAAACTATTTTCCTTGCTGTTACCACGACATGCCAACCATGGGGGGACGGCCCACAGAGGAAAACATGGAAATCTTAAATTAAAGCATGGGTCGAGTGATTTTAAAGAGCTCACTTAGAAGAGTTGAATGCCGCAAACCGCATCTCAAAAGGTTTATCCAATCAGAAATGGCGGGTTGTTTTAGGTACACATTGTGAAGTACATTATGCGCTGCCATTTCTGACTGGATCGTCGTATTTTGATGCGGTAGGCGGCGTTTCACTCTACTAACCAATGGTTTCTGATTAGTATAAATAAAAAAGTAAAAAATAATAATTCAAATATGGTAAGTTATTTCACCCAGCAAAGTACAATGGTAAACTTAAGTATTGATATTCCACATTCAAAACATTTTTAAATGCCGTACTATTGTAAAAGTTTCCATTCATGGATGATGTCACTTTCTAATGTATTTTCACATAGTGAATAAAATTGCATTGCTAGTGTGTAACTATGTTAATTCATAACATAAAGACGACGAATTCATTTAGTTTTACTTTATGCAAATAATTTATGACATAATTTGCTAATTAAAACAATGTCAGTGAAAACACACCGGTTTGTAGAGTGAATAACGCCGCGTTAGAATACGACGATCCAGTCAGAAATGGCAGCGCATAATGTACTTCACAATGATAAAACAACCCGCCATTTCTGATTGGATAAACCTTTTGAGATGCGGTTTGTGACGTTCACCTCTACTAAGTTTCAGTCGACCCATGCTTTAATTTTAAGATTTTCATGTCCCTCTGTGGGCCATCCCTCCATGGTGGCATAAATAGCAAGGAAAAATAGTTTTACATAGCCATTACTGCTATGGTTTGTAATGCCGTACCCAGTATTTCAAACACCTTGTATATAGGCAATAGAGCCAGATTATACATTTAAAATGTTACAAATATATTAAATGATTGAATTATTTTTTCAGCTTGTTTTACAATATAATTTTTTCTTATAATCTCAGAGGATGGCAATGAATTATGTTAAACATTGAAATTGCATATGAATAAGTTGAGGTAATGAAACACAAAGGTTATGAGATACTTCAGGTATTGCTCTGGAATGTTTAAAATATATTAAATTCTAGTATTTCTTACCCTGCAATTCAATTTATACCCTACTAGTATTTTTCTAGGGTATAAATTATTATGTGTATGTGATGAAAAAGTGGGGAAGTTATTCCTCATGAAATATAGCACTCGAATCCTCATCAACCCCGCAAAAAACCATTATAGTAGAATATTTAAAAAATAGGTTTGCATGATTTACGGCTTTTCAGTTGCATATTAGCTCAAAAAATACTACTTCTGCATCTTGATGACTCTAAAAAAACTGGCCCTGAAAGATAATCTCCAGAAGTTCACACCGCTCCTAAAAATAGATTCTGCATAAAAAATTTCACATTTCTAAGCATGTCAACATTGTAGAACCTGTTTAATTCGGCCAAGCGCATAATATCTCGACCACAATATCCTGCAAACTGAGTCAACATGGAACTCCCAGCTAAGGCTTTAACAGTGGCCTTGAAAACTACACAGACCATCGGGATTTACTTTAGAGTGAGAGATTACAACATTCACAGTCTTTCACTTTATAAAGTAAAAATTGGATAAAGACAGTTTTTTATATTGAATTATAAAATATTGGAGGACGACCATGCATCACACGTCTTTAAATTTAAGGTTGAAGGAGTGTGATGCATGGTGTCCTCCAATATTTGTATAAGTTTATATTTGGCTGAATGAGTTCCATGAATACTGTGCGTATGGGACACTACTTTTATGCCATTCGTACTTAATTTATTAGGAAATCATTGATGGCAGAATGAATAGAATGCTTAGTGAAAACAAAAAAAATGCCTATAGGACTATACTTTTTTCCATTAAACTTTCAAAACAGAGCTGACAATATTAAATAATGCAATTAAGTCCATCTTCCGCTGAAAATCTCAAGCTGGCGTAGGCTTAATCAATGATAAAAATTAAATATAAATGTTTCTTATTTGGTCTGAGGACCTTTGTAAAGACCGGCAATACTGAAATCGGTCTGAAATGTTTCCTCCTCTGACAGAAATGGGAACAATTTAGTAACTTTATAGATTGAATGAATTGTGCCGGAAGATATATAATTATTTACTATCTAAGTGAAAATGACATTACCTGAGAAGGTCCTTTTTAAAATTCTACACTGGACACCACCTAAAACAGGAGAGCTTTTCTCCATTAGCCGCCCAACGACACAACACTTCAGCCACGACGGACACATTCCTCTTAAAAGTACTGTCTCTACAAGCTAGGTACGAGTGTAAGGGCTAATAGTACTGGCACGATTCATGGCAGGAAATACAAAAAAAACTTGGAATCTAACCTCGTAAACATTTCTAAGCATCAAAACAAACAATAATCAGAAAACATATTGATTCCTAATAAAAGCTTAGCCAATATAAAAACCAAATAATTTATTCCATTCTTTGCCAAACATATATTATAACAAATACTGGTTTGGGAACAGGGTGTTCTGACCTCAAAAAACTAAAAGCATGCATTGATAAATAATAGCAGTTATCAACACTGATAGTAAAAGTGTTTGTTTTCTGTGTTTACGAACAAAGCGAAGCCAAGTTTAGAAATAAAATTGAAGCACCCAAGTTACTATTGAACAGTGTTTTTTATCATTGTGGAAATAAAACTAAAATTTATACATTTTATTTAAATTAAATAACGTAATAGCTCAACGAAAATCAATCACTTTATGCAACAGATTAAGTAAAAAACAGCTATTAAATAAACCATCATAAAAAATAATTAAAAAATAACCTTTACAGAGATTTGGAACACAATTTATATACCAGTTTAAAGAGAAGGTTTTAAGATGTATAAATATCTTATAGAAGTAAATTTAGATGCAGATAACCTAATTATTTTAAAATCCTCTTAACATTCTCCGATTAACAGTTAAGATATAAATATTGCATGTCAACATGATATTCATCATGAAAACGTATGAGATATTGTAAATTGTACAAAAACAATAGTATTTTTTAAATGTTTCAAGTACAGTAAAACCCTACTTCTTCATGCATTTATGACGAGACAAAATGTGAATGTCATCTTGAGACACATAAACAAAGTAAGAGTACGCCACACCACGTGTCATGTAATAATTCACCAAGGTTGCATGTAAAATTGCAAGTCCATACCTCATTTAATTCTGAACGTATACAAGCTTTACGTTTCGACCATATATAATCTGTTAGGCATACGATATAGATTATAATTACAATCGTGTAGATTTGCATTACTGATAACTATCGTGGGGATAACTGATACAGTATGAAGACTTATTTTAATTCTATATAAAACTCAAGTTTATTTTAAAAATATAAGTGGATTTAATTGATGTTGTTAATTTTTTTAAAGTACTAAAATCGTATTTTAACCGAAGGAATCGTCTTTGTTTAAAGTCAAAGCCCTGCAGTAAAGTTCATCCGAACGACATTATTCAAATAGGGAATTAATCATTCACAGCTTGCATTGTTTATACTCGTATTAAGTTAATTTAGTACATTCTTAAAAGCAATAAATATTTTCTCTTCAAAATTCTTTCTGACATTTGACATAAACTATCCAATACTTTGAGAAGAATGTATAAGATTAAACATGTTAATTAGATTTCGTTACCTGTTCCAAAAAAATTTTCAAATCCTGAACTACTAGGTCTTAACAACCGAAGTATCACTGCATACAAAAAAATAAGTATTTATGATTATTTAAAAAAAATATTAGAGATTACTTAAAGCTTCCAAACTGTTATCTTATCCAATCAAGGTTTCTATAGGGGTTTTCACTATCAGTGTTATCCACCTGATACCATTGGTGTTACCTCACGCTGATGGCGACTAGAGACACATATCTCTAACAAAACTTGTTACGTAACAGATTAAAACTATAGAGAGACTGTTTACGAATTAAACACTAGCATAGTTTGCTAAAAACAATTGCCCCTCAAATTTTGGGGACAGATAACGGAGACGTTTATATACCACATGATAATAAAACGGCGCAACACTTGCTACGTGTCACGTGACATGCTCTGCTACATAGATATAGACAGACAGACAATCATACAGGAAAAGAGATTTTCACCCTCTCCCCATCAGCAGACGAAATAGAAGCTGAGCTATTCTACTGAGTAATCGTTTCAATGACGCTCAGCCAAATTCCATTGATGGAAATGCAGAATTATATAGGTAATTCTTATCTATATAGAAATGAAGTTTCGAGAAAAATTTAAAAGTTACAAATGTTACTTATCTCGATAAATCCTGCGGGTAGTTATTTAATTCATTTGTCCTGTAATTTTCTAGTTTTCAGCATAGTTACCCATTAGGACAATGTAAAACTTTTACTAATTCTATGTCATATCACATTGCGTGACGTGCACCTTCATCTAAACAGGTCTTTAAAGAAATGTAGCTTAATACAAAATTACATGTCTATAGGTTAGTTCGTTCTCCAGATATCAAGTAGACATACGAGAAGTAAACAGACAGACAGAAAAGTAACCCATTGAATGATATGTTTCGCTAACGGTCAGCAAATCATAGATCGACGTATCTTTACAAAACATTTATCTTTTAAATTATGGTCTAATCACACAGAACTTCTAATTTTGAAATCACAGATCTTAATAAAATTACTTTAAATGTAATTATTTTTGTACACATGTGATATCTACATCTGACACTGCATCTGCTGTCTTTTAATGCTTCGTGCTTTACAATCAACGACATGAAGTTAATTAGTATGTTACTTCACGCTCCAATAACGTTCAGACGCTTTGTATATTGAAAGTTTAACACAATTCTCTGTTTATTTACTCCAGTTGTGATAGGGATTTTAACTTAACGAGATTTATTGACGTTACGTATCGCCCAGTTTAAAATTTACGCGAAAAAGTGCGGCGTGCTCCTGAAAATAACAGCACGAGATAATATTGTTTACAAAACATTGTTTACTGCAGGGATTTATGTGCGGTCAAGCCTTGTTGTAAAACTTCACAAATCACATACAACTTCAAAGTTGTAGTGGCACTCGAATCATTTATACCAAATATGGTGAGTAATTTTCCAATTAAATCCTTGCTAACCAGTTCATAATTCATGTTAACATTAATAAATAATATTACAGTTAAGTATTTTGTTGTATCCATTTCACTTAAATACGTTTCTAATGATTGTGAATTTAATATCCGAAATGATATTTGTATCACTGTAATTGTTACAGTAATTTTTGTTTTGATGTTTTATGCTATTGATAAAAATAACACAGTAAAAAGTAACAATATTTTTAGAATTCAGGAGGAGACATTTCTCATCAGCATGAGTAGAACTCTACTTCCTTTGGACTTTCATGATAATATTATTTTCGTTCATTTTAAAATCAACTCCGTTCCTAAAAGAGTTAAAGCTTACATAATTTTGATATTCAGTGCCGTGTCGGTTGCAACGTAAAAGCTAGTGTGCAGGTAATTATAATATTGCCAGTGATTAGGGCGCTAATAGTCCAGTATGTTACACAAATGAAGCGATGTAATATATGTAGAGACTGTATAAATTATTGTACTTACTCCATATGTGTAGTTCCTCGGTTCGCAATAAACTTTCCAAGGATCAGGAAAACATTTTATAAAGGATTGCTTACGTTCAAAAGTACATATGAGGAAAATTGACTGCAAAGCATTTTTACGCTGTGATACTTTATTTGAAGCATTAAAGGGTATGGCGCTGGTTTAATATCCATCACTACTATATTTACTGTTACATGATTATTACTGAAACAAATTAATTGTTATTTCAACATAGATTCAAACATTTATTTCATGTTTTTGAAACAACTTGTTCAACTGTTTGAACTACATTAATTTCCATTAAATATACTTTTAATGAGCCATGAGTTGTATAAATTATTTTGAGATATTTTGTTTTCTTCAACAAAATATCACCCATCAACTGAAATAAGAGCTATATCCTAGTAGTACAAAATTCTCTTAAATTGACATTATAATTTCGATCCTAGTAATTTCTATAGTCCAAAAACTAGATGCAGTTTAGGAATTTGACTACGCTATTATATGAACTTTTTTATGTTTAAAATGCTATAAAAATCGCGTAGTGGTTTTTATAATGATAAAAGTAATTTTACCAGATACCATTTCATTTGATATATATAGGTTTACCATTTCACGAGTATATGGGTTTAAGAGGTCATGTTTCCTAGGTGCCTGTATACATTTTCTCGTTATAAAATGTGTCTAACATTCGGTAATCAGTCACAACTGTTGTTTGTAGTATTGGCGTGAGAGTTGTAACAAATATTTTTGCCGGACGTTTTCTAGTTAGAAGATAGAGTTAAACTTACATAACTAACGCTGAATTTAAATTTTATATAAATCTAAGATACGTTGCGGTAATGTTTGTTGGGATGTACTTTTGAGGCCAAATGACTATTAGTTGTGTAATAATTAAAATTTACTACACAAATCACAAACGGCACCAATGGCAGGATATGCGAATACACTTCTGAGTCACAATAGTATAAACTAGGGACACATACACCATAACCCCAAAATGAAAATTATACTTCAACTTGAGAACAGTAGTATTATGAAACGACAACACTTATAAAATTACATAAATAGGTACATCGGTTTTAAAAGTTAAAATATATACGTTTCTAATTTATCAAAGAAACAGGTGTGCTATCTCAAACGTATGTCTAACTAAAGTATTGCGCCTTTTGAGATTTGTAAGATGTTTTTGTTACGACATGTTAAAAGAAAACAGGAGGATACACAACGGAAAAAATCATCGAATTTCATCAAAACGTATAATAACGTTTCAGGACTTGATAAACTGTTATTGAGTTTAAAAGAATATTTTCACAAAGTCAATATTACAAAATTTAAATATATATTGAGTGTTGTGTATGAACTTAAAACTGGGATTGTCATATTTTCCGATAAAGTTGTTCCTACATGCCCGACTTCATTCAGCGTGAAAAACTTTAAATTTACTCAATAGTATGTTACAGTGTGTTTCACACAAAGGGCTGCCTTGTTCGCTTCATTATTTTCTGTTTATTAAGTGACATGGTTTGAAAAGTGAAATATAATTTTTTGACAGTACTCCGCTTGACTGGATTTGATGGTCATTGAAAGTAAAATAAACCTCGATTATTATTAATTCTTGTAACAATCTAAGGATAGTACTCAAACGACGCAGTTGGCTCAGATTTTGACGTTTCCCGGCATCAGTTTTCCTAGTGGAGCTCAAGCGTCGTCGTGCCTACCGATTACTCACAAGTCGTATTGTAGTCGCACGATACCACTTTCCTACCTTGTATTTAAAAATATTTAATAATAATAACTCACTGGTGCTATTCAACACGAGAAACAGTTGCATTACATTTAAACGTCCTAATATCATTACAAAGTTTCACATACCCAGAATATTCACGCATATACGTTATAGTTTCACATACCCAGAATATTCACGCATATACGTTTTTTGAAATATTTGAAACTATACAATTTTTGTGTGAAATATCCAAAATGTTTGGCAAAGTTTATGCGAAGTGTATTGCAAAGTTTGTGAATGGAGAGTTAGATTTAAAATTTCTGAATTAGGGATCTATTATACATGTAATTTAATTCGGAGACGTTGCCATTATTAATTTGTAATTTTTTTAAAGTTTCCGGGAATACTAATCTTTAAACGAGCCACACCGTAGAATGAAAGAAATAAAATAAGTAAAAGTAGTTCATTTTATTTAAATTAAATTTAGTATTTTTGTAAAGGTTCTTGAATATTTTACCTTCTAATTTAATAAATAAGTACTATTCTGTGTATCTGTTTAGGAATAGACACATAATTTAAAGTTTGAATTGTTATTAAGTGTTTATTTCATTAGGAATTTCATTAGTGCGTATTAACGCACTCGCATATTGAATTCTAATTTGTTTTAATTTAAAGTGTGGAATATAGTCTGGAAATTCTATATTAAAGTTATGTAACACATTTATTACTTTTTATTTGAAGTTTTGATACATTATTTCTTACACATATGTATTAAACATTTATTAATCTTAAATACTTTTATTTTTACAAAACCCTCTGAGTTGAATGTTAGTGAGGTCTGTGCGCTATGGAATAATAAAATGCTTGTCAGAACATGATGGTGCGCGTCTATTCACGGGATGTAGTTGAGCGTCATTTAAATTTAACACTTAATAGGCTGGAAAAGTTCTCTTTTGTCTCCTTGTGGAGAGGAGTGGAATGCAATATTTTTTTCTCTATGATTGCCTGCCCATCCAAAAGACATGTCAAGAATAAACTATGAACTCGAATTTTTTATTCAAACCTGTTACGCGCATATGGTCTGGCGTACTCCTACCTTGTATTAAGAGAGACAAACTTCATAAATTTCAAGGTTTGGTCTAAATAATTTTGGTCATAATATTGTGACTGAGTATATATAAACAAAATACGAGTATTAACTCGTATTAACTCTTAACACAGGAAGAGGTTTAGCTTACTATATGACGACAATAATGTGTCTCACATATATCAATATCTCAAGAAATAATTCTGTTAATACTTTTCCAAGTATCCAGTTAAAATGGAAAGTTATACGTATTATTTAATAGCTTTATCGGTCTTTAAGTAATTCAACAACAACAGCTTTAATTTACCCCCTAAGTTATGTGTCATGTTCCGCAAACTGTTAATGGGCTTGGCGGCTGATAGTTAAGTTTGGTCCTAACAACTTCTGAGAGTAGCGTGCTCTTGACATGTACACTTTTCTGACAACAATAAACAATTAATAGGAGGTGAATGAAAGTGGTGGGGGTGGGAGAGGGCCAACAGTGAATTTAGACATACTTATATTTGTCTATAATAGCCTTGGGTAACATATATATTTATTGATAATACTAATTGTTGGACCACCCTATGACATTTGACAACTATTTTGATTATTAAACTATAATGCGTTGTGCATTTTCTCATTGTAACATTTTTATTTTTTTGGCATAAGCAATTTTATGTTATTGGCACAACATGAACAAATTAAAATAACATCCCTTCAGGAGTTTGTAGAAGCTAATTAAGTTAAGAGTTTCCGAGTTAACTTTACAAGTTACCGGTTCTTCCGTCAACTTTATCATCCTACAGCGCGAGCCTCTGTGGACATTCGATGATCGTGGATCTCTTACTTCGGTGAAAAAAGAAGTATCGTCCTTAAGAGCCATTATAATTTAAAAGTTTTCATTTTTATTTCGAGAGTAATTTGAGACGTTTGAAAATTGTTATACAGCATGAAAATGTACCAATGCGATATTAAAAAAGAATGTACTAACGCTGTGTGATCTTCTGTGGTGAGGCTGCTCATTACCTTACAGGTATCTTTTCCATGTGTTGTTTCGACCATAAATACGACCTTTGAAAGTTAGTTTCGACTTTTAATTAATTGAGATAATTTTAAGAACTGTACTATGAAATCAAATTTAACAGTTACAGGACTATAAATCTCAAATTTAACTACAAAAAATTATAAAAAATTAGCTTACTATGATAAATATAAATATAATAAATCATAGGACAAAATATTTATACCAGCTTTGGTCTGATAGATGTGACAACCCATAAGATTGCTTTATAAGACCCAATAAGGAATCTTGCCAATTAAATCCGCCTTTTCTAGAGCAGCTTACTGCCCAAGAAAGGATTAAGAGGGTTATTGATGTCTGGAGCAATTTATTTGTACTTTTTCTCATCAGCGAGCAACATGAAAATTTATAATAATCGATTTAAGATGATACGTACATGGTTCAAGGGTATAAACAATAATTAGGTTTCGAACATAATAGAAAATGAACTATTTGTACTAACGCAAAATAATTCAAATATACTTGAGGATTCTAAAATTTGTTATAGTAGAATCCCTCATAACTAACCAATCCACCAACTCGTCCAGGCTCCAAAACAGCTTTACCTTTTCAGCCAACATACCCTCAAAACTCGTGTGTTATGTAACTTGAAATATGAGCTGTAAATTATGCAAAACATTTGATGTAAAAACTAAATTTTATATATACTGTATAAGAGCACTTTAACTTATTATTTGAGTGCATGTGTGCCCTGTAACATATAAATGTATGCAGTAAACCAATGGTCACATTCGAGTACATTGTTATTTATTATGGAAGATGAAAGACAAATAATACATAAATTTAACAGATAAACAAACATCGGTTCGTTACGAAGAGTAGTGAAGAAACTAAATAGAGAAAATCCCCTGTGTTGTGAAACTATACCAAACTCATTTTAGGTACATTTAATTGAAGTCTTCTCATAACATTCGCCTTCATAACGGAATTTCCGGTATTTGTACTTTACGTGATCATGACACCTAGAATCCATAATCCGAATAATTTATTCACACACACACATACAGTAGACATATGTATCGTGTATGTACGTATGGCCTTATGCAATATAACGCGAACTTGTGAACACGATAACTGGCGTAATTTTCTAAATATCGAGACTAAACTTGGTGAAAAAGCATTACTTGGCATTATGAACTTCGATAACTATTTTCACCTAAAAAAATAAACCCACGTAAGGTTTCGTGTAGATCAAGTAACATTTGAACCTGTTGACAGGAACTACAATGAGATTCTCTGACTTTGGAACTGTACGCATATTATGAGGAGAGCAAACATAGTTTTCCCATAATATGAACATGACATCATTATTATCGTCCAAAGCGAAGATAGGGTTACGATAATCGTACTTCAAAAGTCATAACATCTTTACAACGCTCTAGTGATCCGTATATCGGTGATGTTACAACTTTGACTTCCTGTGCCACTGTCTCATTTTACAAGATATATGATTTACCTTAGTCTTAAACGTTTTAAAATAGTTTTATTAATATACTACCTTATATTTGGGTTCTATGAAATAATAAACACAAAGGAAAAATCAATAATATGGAATGATATCCAAGAGAACCGATATTCATAAATGGTTCAGGGTTACCATATTAATATTATGTAATTAATATATTGATAAAGAGTTCATTAAAACCTACCCTGAGAGCCAAAAATATATAATAAAGTACATTTTTATTGCCATGAGGCTTTGTATATTTTGTTGCATTACATATGTCATGTAGTTTTATATTTACTAGAAATTTGTACTTATATGTAGTTAATGCCTTGTAGTGTTCAAAAAACGTGGGTTTTTCCAAAAACCTATTATCTTTAGTTAATAGGTTCTTTAGATAATAGGTTTTTTAAATAAGTTTTTTTAAATAACAAATGCGTAACCATGCAAAAACCATGAATTCAGCAATTTTATTAAAATATTGAGAAAAAACTGTCGTGGTTTGTTTTTTGATTACATAGATTTATTTCCTAAGACATCACATACAGAAACCTATTACTTGTTTGAAAAATAAGTTGATCCATGTCATCCAATGAAATTTGTATTCTAGTTACAACACCGGTTGTTTACGACTAAGAACTAAAAAATTGGGAAATAGTCATTTTAAACTTCTTGGGATTTCGTTATAAGCAATTTTACTTTGAGATGCTGGATAGTTACAATACCCAGGTTCTTTCACATTAAGTGCCTATTTTGAAACCTTACGAATTCATGAAAGCTGGAAATGACTGGGGTCTATGTGTAACAATACCTGAATGGTTATAATAACCTTAGGAATGATAGTTCACGGGCTTTTAGTGTATATATACTTAGGATAGGAATGGTTTACTTTACACTGGTCTCTAAATTATTGATTCACGTTTAGACGTAGTTACGAAGACAGGAATTTCTAAACTCAGAATGCAATTTGACAGGAATATTCTACTTACAATGCCTCTGTTAAGGTATGGGGATAAGTGAGTGAAGCCTAACTTAACATTATATTAAGTGAAATATTTTAGTTTATAAAGTTAATACAGTTCAAATATTGTATAAAGGAATAAAAACTTACATCTATACAAAAAATCAACTCAGTGTTCCGATTTGAGAATGCACAATGTAGAGGAGTGATCCTAGACCAGTTGTTATTAACTATATGTTTATTGATATAGGAATAATAAATGTAAGGAAATAAAACTTGTACTTTAAAGACGATACAGTTTCTTTGTACCTATCTTTTGGAACAAATGTTGAGGCATGAACGTATGTAATGTTTGATATTTGTTGAGTCATAATTAAAAAATATTCTAAGATTTAAATTTAGGAATTAAGTTCATTGTGTTCACAAAAAAGTGAACTAATACGATTCTAAATTTGGTCAAACAACGAAACTCGTTTTTGCCACAAACACGGGTTTATATTCAAAAGTTATACTAGCTTAATTTACAAGCAGCCAACTTCAAAGAACCTGTCACATGGGTGTTGAATGTAATCCAGAATAAATTAGTGTCAGTGGCGACGTGTAATGCAATCTGTCACACCCTGCTAACAGAGAGTATTTGTTCACCATTTCATAAACATACAGAAACGTTTACTGTTCCGTGTGATATTTTTGTTTATTTATTTGTTCAAAACATATTAGATTTTTAATATTAAAATAAATGTTTTGTAGCCTCCGTGAGGGGCATTCTATACATACTTGCCATCTTAGTTCGAGAAATAATAAAATAACAATGTATTAATCGAAAAAAATATAAAGATAACGGCCAAAATTAATGCATTCACCACAACCGGTTAAGAAATAAAGAAAGAAACACTTCTTTATTGAGGCGAAATTAGGACCATATGGTCCTTTCTTACATTTAACATCTTAAAAATATGTCTTAACAATGCAAATTAAGGCTAATTAACTATAACTTACACTTACAGTATTCCATTCACTCTTCCATTCACACAGTCACGATTCAAAGAGTAGCCCCGCCGCCCGCACCAATCATCCGTTCCAGGTATTTTCGTCTCAGCTCCGCCACAAACGGTTTACGGCTCTCAATTTGTTTGACAGGATCTGGTAAGGAGTTATCTACAGGCATAATCTACAGGCGGTAACGGTGAAGGATCGGTTATAGGTTTTGGTTCTGTGTATTGGAATTCTGAGACTTAGTGCACCAGACCGAGTTTCTCTTGCGCCACTCGCCGCCAAAAACTGAAAGTTTTCAGATAAATATTTTGGTAAATCCGTATTAATAATAGAGTACAACAATGACCAAATTCGAATCGATCTTGAATCAGCTAATTTTAGAATTGATGATTGAATAAAATATGGTTTAACATGATCCCTTCGACGTAAATCAAACAGAAAGCGAATGCAGTAATATTGTGCTCTTTGCAGTTTAGTGCTAAGGGCTACAGTCATGTCATTGATTGCTACGGTCCCTGTCACATGATTACAGCGTTGCAGTAGTTAAAGTAAGGAAACACAAGTGACTTGATCAACAGAAGTTTAATGTAAAATGGTAGAAGTCCTTGCATTCGTTTCAGTGTGTGCACAGCAGCGAACACCCTGTTACAGGTGTACACCACTGCATCGGTCCATCCAAGTGTGTTGCTTATGATTAGTCCTAGACATTTTACCCTTTCAACGTATGGTAAAAGTTTTCCGTCTACAGTTATTGTCGGTGTATTTTGTAGGTCAATGGAGTTGGCAAGTCGTTGATGGCAGACAATCATGGGTTGGGTTTTATCCGGGTTAAGTTTAAGTCCATTTTTAAAGCCCATTAAACAAGTCGTTGTATGTCTTCATTCATCCACTTCACAGTCTGGTTTATGTCGATAATGTGAAAGTGTGAGTAGATTTGTAAGTCATCAGCATAACAGTGAAATTTGCAATGTCGCAATACAGTGTTAATGTCATTTATGTACAAAATAAAAAGTAGTGGGCCAAGAATTGATCCTTGCGGAACTCCGCAGGTCACATTTCGGAAATCAGACATTGAATTGTCATTGCACACACACTGCTTTCTGTCCCTCAGATATGATTTTATCCATGCCAAAGCATTTTCAGATAAACCTAAATTTTGAAGCTTTTTAAATAGAATGTTATGAATGATTGTATTGAAGGCCTTGCTGAAATCGAATAGAACTAGTAAGGTATAAAGACCTCGATCCATGGCTAATCGAATGTCATCAGTTATTTTCAGAAATGCAGTTTCTGTACTATGGTTTTGGCGACTGAAAAACATTAATAATATTATTTTTAGACAAGAAATCTGATATTTGGGAATGAACTATTCGCTCAAGGCCTTTCGAGAGAGCTGATAAGATACTAATTGGTCGGTAGTCTTGGGGTTCAGATGGAGATTTAATTTTATTTAGTGGACGAAATAAGGCGGACTTCCATTGTGTGGGGAAAACACCTGTTGTGAGAGATTTATTATAAATTGCTGTAATGACAGGGCAAAAAGAATTTTCTTAACTAATAAGATTGATATGTTGTCTGAACCCGTAGCATTCGTTTGTATACGCCTGATTGCTTTAAGGACATCTACCTCTAATACTGGATTTAAACGAAACTGGCTGTCTGAGGGAATATTATGGGACTCAATTCATCTAAATGGGTTTGTACAACTACTGTGATAGATTTTTGAGAAAATGATGAAAAATACTCGTATAGATCAATCATTAAGTGAAATATTAATAGAGGCAGGAGAGGGTTGCTCACCAAAACCAAGCTTCTTGACATTACTCCATAACGCAGTTGTCGATTGATTTCTGTCTGAAAACATACCATTTATGTATCGAAGACGGGAATTTCTAATTTGTTGTTTGACTTGGTTACGAAGATGGCGGTACCGTATCATTAAGTTGACATCTCTAGAGCGCCGAGCCCTCCGAAACAAGGCATCTCTTTCGGCCATTAGACCGAGAATATTCTCGGTAATCCAGGGAACGGGTCGTTTCTTATTAATTCGCTTGGTAACAAGAGGGGCATGCTTGTCATACAGCTTTAATATAAGGGAATTTAAAGAGTCAACCATCTCATCAACAGTCTCCTTATTCTGCACGGAATGCCATGGGTATGAATAAACATCCGCAAAAAGTGCAATTTCATTCATATTTCTGTATGATCTGTAAGTTATATATTTTTCTTTAGGTTTGGGAACTTTTAATGAAAGGGCACAGAAAATTAAATCATGATGGGAAATTACCGGAATTGGAAGCTGCCCATGATATAATGATTCCTCAGGGTCCAAGACTACCATAAGATCTAGCCAGGTGGCGGCTTCGGCAGTGTGGTGCGTGGCGTTCAGTGGTAGTATAGTCAGGCTGCAGGATTGGAACATCATAGTGAGCTGTATAGTGTTGTGATTGTTAGGTTTCAGAAGATCCGTATTAAAGTCACCCATAATCAAGCCACGACCATAGCCCGGGAGAAGGCGCAAGAGAGTATCCTCAAAGTCATCCATATGCCCCACCTTAGGTGGACGGTAACATAATCCTAAGAGAAATACATCTGAAACAGACACATTAATTTCTAAAAACATAAATTCCGGTTTAGCCGAATATTCCTGTGGTGTAGAGTACAAGTGCTTAACCCCAAAATTTTCTTTTATAAATACACATACACCCCCACCAATTTTGGACAATCTATCATTTCTGAAAATTAAATAACCCGGAAGTGCTACCTCACATTCAGGAATACTCGGCTTTAACCAAGACTCCTGTACTATCTCTAAGTTATCCAAAATTTAAATTATAGGCTTTGTAGTGATCTGGTTTATTTCCCTAAACATTATGTTTATGTGTTTATTTTCCTTTTATTATTGCGGCTGGATATTTATTTGCAACTAGGGTAAAGAAATGTGTTGCAATTTAAAATAAGAAGGTATCTCGTTTTAGTGAACATTAAAACTCGGCATGAAATAAGCTAAGAGAGCTCAAAAACAAAATGATATACAATTAATTACAGTAAACTTGTGCTATTTTGATATAAATTGAAATTTTATCTGAACGAAAGTGTTCAGTTTGGCTATAAACCTTAAATACTCGAACATATCTAAGGAGTTAAGACTCTGAAATACGTATCTTAAGCCAAGTTGATTTCTTTTTTTCTCGATTTGCTGGTAAAAAGCTTTTTACATACGAAAACTCATATTTTTTATCATTTGGACACTAAGTGTTTTACTTAGTTACGGTTTATCTAGTTTTTATACATAAATAAATATTTTCAATCCTAATAAAGGTAAAACCGTAATGAAGTTGCTAAATAAAATGGTAACTGAGTGACACAAAGTGGGTAGAAGACTTGCATAGTTTTTCCTACTATAATACAGGTAAAGTTTGCTACAACATAATCAGACGACAATTAGACAAATAGACGTTGTAATGGCGGCTCCAGATCCAATCAGGATCATTGTCTAATAAAGTTGCAAGTTGTAGATTTGGAGAATTGTTTCCTTAGGGAATGGGGCCTAATGGTATGATCCCAAAACAGTTATATTAGTAGTCTGCCTTCTGGATTATACTATTTAAACTAGGTAGTGTTAACCTGTATTTGAGGGCTCACCATTTGTAGTTAGTAAAGGTTTTTTCTATAGTCACACTAATATAAGACCAAGAATATGACATTTTTGGTTATAATTACAAAACTCCATACTTTTTTAACAACATTTTTAATTATGATTATATTATATTTAAATAAATGTGGAGATATGTAATATCACGAATTTTTTCAAGAGTTATTTGATATCTAAAAATCGTACCCAAGATATTTTATATCTATAATGCACACATACCGTGCAGTCTGTCCTTTCCTTAATCAAATTTAAATAGTTATTTCCAAAATCACCATTACGTAAAACGTTGTTAAGAGGACATATTTTGGCAGTATGATGTGTTTGCCAATGAACAAGTATATTGATATTGAAGGGCTAATCGTAAAGACAAGTAAACACCACTAATTAATTTCTTACAAAACGTCTTTGTCACATGTATGCTCACAAATATGTTTGACTCGTAATTAATATGGAATCAACAATAATGAATAAGAATTGTATGTGGTTCATAATAGCAAGTTAACAAAGTCGAGATCTGTTACACCACATGTTTCAAACAATGGCAGAACAAGTCTATTACCGAACTTTGTTGGGAAGGAACACTAACAGGCTTCCCCCACCAGTGAACCGTCTTACTTATGTCGTAATGAAATTACTTCTCTCTGTATGATTTTTGTTAGACCGTGATATCGGCGCTGAGCTAATCAATAGTTAGACTAAAATTATTTACGCTGTGTAACTATTGTACATAATACATCATAATTAACAGCTAAGTTTTTCTTGTAATAATTTAGTTTTTCGTAATTATGAAATGAAAATAATTCTTTGAACCGGAGACTTAATTTATTGCATTTCCAAGATTAAAAAAATAAGTATGAATTAAGAGATATAACTAATATTCTACCTAAGTGTGGAGCCCAAAAATCTATATTTAAAAATTGCAGGTTGAAACTTGTCCCTTTATATTTACCATTTTCCAGTAACCTTATTAAAAAACAAGGAAACTAATAAAAATTTTTAATATGAATGTTATTTGTTACGGAATAGATAAGTTTTTGTATTACCAGTCAAATTCAATACGATACTGCCTTTTTTCATAGGTAAATAATACAAATACAAATCACGTACGATTATAAAATGCATCCCTCCTATACAGCACAGGTATGCCTATAAAACTTAAAATCAGAACCTTTATGCTGTGTAAAATAAATTAGAGCTAAAAGTGTAATAGTTAGAATAAAAGAATGATAACGAAGGAATATTATATTACTAGCCCTGTATTATTTCTTTACGTGGCAAAGTTAATCACCTCCACATCAAGTAACCGTAAAGTTTTTACGGGATACACTTAATAATTTTGGTTAAGTTATGTCTATAAGTATTTAATTTTGCGTAGTAGGATCAATTTTATTCTCAGCCAACAAAAGTATCAATGATAAATTAAATATTAAAGAAACCAATTTACGGTCAGTAAAATGCGTATTCTTACATATTTTGACGTAGTAGAAATTATTTTCCCATGAACACACTTTCTGGTCAAACAGTATTTCTTAGTTTTATTAATTTCTAGCAGTTATTCGTGGCTTCGCACGCAATGTCGTAGGCTTTGCGTATGAACACTTCTGGTTCTAGTGGATCATTCCCGACGCCAATGTTGAGTTTGCTTTGTTGCCACGATCAACAAAATCTAAAAAAATGTATATTAGTTGCCATTATATTTGCGAATATACGGCCGCGGCCGTAGTATTTTTTGTTCTATAGTTTATTTTGCCTTATTTTCCGATCAAAAAAATAAATGTACATACACATATTTTGAGAAGCCAATTCTGTGAGAAGCCAATCAAGATGGGTCTTATACTTAACATTCGCTACAAATGTAGAACTAAAAGTATATTTTACTAAAACTCTTAACTTTCTGGTATCAATATGTTCTTACTCTGTGCCCAGTGCACTTGCTATGAAGTTTCCTCTATGCTTTCATATTATAACTGTTCGAGTTAGCGAAAAAAGACAGGAGGCCTCGGAAGCGCGCCCCTCCCAAACTCGGAGCAAATCATAAAAAAAAACAATCACATGCCACTAGTTGGGAAGAGAGACAAGATTTCGAGTACAAGATATAATTTAGTAGTGGCAAACATTTCCATGCAAATACAATTACTTCAGCACCACGGTGCACGGTGTAACTTAAGAACTAAATAACAACAGATAAAATTCCAATATAGACAATAACATAATAAATAGAAATAAATAACATACAAAAATAAATAAATAATATAATATAATATAGAAATTTGATTTATAAATAACAATTTCAGGTACGGCAGTAGTAAATGTAAAAATTTTGACAGTAATTTTTTTTTATGAACTGATGGGGGAGGGAAAAGGTTATAGAATTTCTAGGCCCACTATTTTAAAAAAAGTAATTTTGTTACAAGTTTGTAGCCGAAAATAAAAAAAAAAATATTTAAAAGCCAATTTTCGAAGGAGGCGGGGGCTTAGTTTGCCTCCACGAATCCGAATTAAAGATGAAATCCTCCCCTTCAGATCATGTCACTAAACTAAAATACACACTAGTCTTAACAGTGGCCCTCCTCCAGATATAATATCTGGCAGCGCGCTCCCTGCACCCCAGTCCTCGCAAGTTCAGTATAAGAAGTAAAAAAACATTTTTGATCCAACCTTGTTCCAGAAGAAATGAATGGGAGCACTACACTCCGGTTGGATGCCGGTCCAATAGCGCTGGCAGGGCGCGGGCCATTCAGTTGGCTTCAGTGCTGTGGGCAGACTCGCCGCATCAGTCCGCTGACGGCACTCACGGGGACCCTATAGAGTCCCAACATAACCAGTAGATATTCAGAACAATTTTACTACAACCCGAAGAAATAATAAAAACTTAATTATGTTTGCCACAAAGTATATATAAAATATTTAAATTTAAAACAACAACAAAAAAGTCATCTGTAACTAACAGTACCTTTCAAGTATCAAAAGACTTATTTCCAAAAAAAATAACTCAAGACACCAAGTGTTATATGATATACTACTTGGTGACAATATTAAATATTACAAACAAAACAAATTTTCAAATATATTTAAACATTTACTTATAGGCTAGAAACAGCCATTACTAAATGATTCAGCTTGATAACATTTACTTGTAACAATAAATCACTGTATTTTAATCATTATATAATATTAATTGTAATGTAATAATAATTATGTAATTTTACAAATAATAACAATACATTATTTCCCAAATAACAATAATTAAATTCTAATCCGTTCACGCTACTATAAAGGCAATAATTAAATAAAAAAATTGAAATCATGAATGTTGCCACCAATTTTGCACCGCAACACAAAACACGAGGTAACAAAAATTTGCAAAGTCGGTACCGTCTCGCTTACACTAAAAAAAAAACAAAGTGTGTACACGGAATAAATAATTTCCGTTCGCCGAACGGATCAGTTAGAAAGCACTAGAGCAAAAATATATAAAACTTAACTTGCATAGTAAATAAATTAACAAAATTTAGAACGTACGAAAGACAGGATAGAACACTTTGCGACACGAACACGTACACGAGATCACAAGTTACAAAAATTAATATATAAACTACTTATAACTAAACTACGATAATATATGTCTGCGTGGGAGAGAAAAACCGCCAACAAAATAAAGTTAAGTTAGAGGGTGAGAGAGACAATTACCTGCCGAAAGTAGAGGAGCTAGCCAGCCATGGGGAAACGGGAAGAGCAGAGAACAGCCAGAAACACAGTAGCTTCTCCGAACGTGTCTGACCGCTCCGAACAGTAGCCGGTGCCGGTGAACAGCTTGGTCGGTAAACTAGTCAAGGTCAACCAGCTGACCTCAACCAAACAGTCCAACCAGGCAGAAAATCAATACTTGACGGAGTGACTCCCCCACCGACTGATAAGAGTGGCCGAGGTGGGAAAGGTAAGACAAAAACGTTCAAACTGAGCCACCGGCTCATAACTGTAAGCAAATTGAAAATAGTGGTTAAATTAATTAAATATATGGTTGTGCTGTCATAAAATAATGTTTACAGAGAACGGTTTATTACATTCAACAGGTCCTTTCATTTTATATTTTGCTAGTTTAGAGACCAGATGGGATATTTTTGTTACTTTAGAAACAATTGGAGTGTAGTCTGAAGGGATTTTCGAAATAAGAAAAGGGTTATATTTATACCAGGGATACTAAGAATGTCCATGTACAATTTCGGTACAATCGCTTGGAAAAGTAACGGGTGAAAATTAAAATGGTACTTTCGAATTTATAGATAGATAAATCAATAATTATCGTGGCTTAAGGCTGAAAATAAGTATTCTTTGGGATTTGTTTAGATGGGTTGATGGCAGAATATTCGCTGTCTCATTGTTCCAAGGGGTTATTATGGTTCCGTTCATCATAAATCCTTCTTTGTGCATGGCGTCAGTCATTTTTATTCTGATAATATTTAGCATGACATTCAATTCCTCCATCCTTGGAAGTTCAAAAGTCCCATCATGGAAACATCAGCAGTATGTGCTCATACGGTGAGCGTTCCGGAGAAGAGTGAAATTCTCTTTAGTGTGATGTATCAGTTCTAATTTGTTTTTTCATCCTTTTTTTACTCTATTTTCTTTTTTAATGTTAAGAAACAAATATATTCTGCAACTGAATACCACATGAAATAAAATTCATAATATTTTTAAGTATTTCTTAAGTAAGTCATAAAAACCATATTGATTTTTATACAGCGAATACACATGTGAGTATTAATACACTTGTATCGTATTTATCAAGAATATGAACTGGGGTTAGAATCGTAAGTTATCTTTTCATTGAAAGACACGGACCCCTGCGGACGCTAAGTTCAAATTAACTCTGACATTAATTACCACAGGCGGCGTTGCTCCTCCACAGTTCTCCAGCTCGGTGTATTGAGTTAATATGATGGTCGAGTTGTAATGACCACTGTAATTGGGACATATGACTGAGATATGACTAGAAATCAACCATTAAACTATATCGTGTTCTTTAATTGTACAGCTTATTGAATTGCATTAATTTTATCTTTCGCATATCTATTGACGAATTAATTTTTGTTTTAGACTAATATGGATCTGTTTGTTAATGATTGAAGAACTTTCTCTGTTAATTAAACATCAGTCAAACGAGATGGCAACATATAATAATATTCTAAATGCGAAAGTGCCGCATTTGTTTCTTTTTTTGTTTTCTTACATAAAATTACGTTACAATAGCATCACCTGATCTTACCTAAGCTGATTTCCATCAGTAAATGCTGTTTACATTCAGCAGTTTAAATTTTAAATCATTAAATCAGATTTGTTGGTTCTGTAAAAGTCAGGAAGAGTTATTTGAAGCAATAATAATTGACAATGTTATTCTATTCAAGTTTTAAAATCGGTTGATCAGTTAGTTTCATTCGACCAGTGGGTGTGCACAGTTTGAATTTTATTTGTTACTTGAAAGAATACAAATCTAAAGGAATGGCAAGTAATTGTAGTGCATGAAAAGATATTATTGGTTTGTCAGGCCATGTTTGTTCCATTTACTGAAGATCATAAAGTATATGGTTCCTCAAACAATACAGCCATCTTTAATGCAGTTTAGCTCTAATATTAATAAGCAGTCTACTAAATTCCAATTTAATGATCATTGATGTCGAAAACGTTAATGTAACAATAGAAATAGCTTTTTTCAAAGTTTGGCTTATTTTTTATAAAGTTTAGTAGAAGTTGTAACGAATTAAAAAACCAATTTTCGTTCTTCTCATATTCATAGAAGAGTACAACTTTAGACACACATAGTTATATTTTTGTCTTGTTTTGAAAAATAACATGACCCGTACACTTATAAGATATAATATAAAAGAAGGTAGATTGTCTCTAAATGCACTAAAAAATTTCAAATTGAATTCACGCTCTAAAAATTCAAGGATAGTAATAAAAAAACAAGGGACGTGGACACTTTATTGGTTGAAGACACGACCGCACTAATTCGGATCATAGTGGCCCTTTTCTTGGAGAAGGTAAATATGAAACCTTAATAAAATAAAGTAATAGCACACTACATCTGTATATTGTACTCCTAGGAAAAAGTTTTAAGTTGATAGGATTCAAGTTACTTTAATTCCTATATTTGAATTAGAGATTAGTAAATTAACCACCAATATTTAAATAGGTGTTTATTTTGATTTATTTTTCCTATTCAATCGTGCTGGTTAAGATTAGATATCGTACCGTATAAAATAAATTACAAATCAGATGTCAAAGTTAATAGATTTGAAAGGTAGTACCCAGAACACAGAAGTTCTCAAACAAGTTCACATTTCATACGGATTATGACTCCAACTTTTCTCGATTTATTGTTCTATAGTTGTTTCACATTGTCCTCAGAAATGTTTCAATCCTTCAATGATTTCTTATCCGGCTTTTCTCTCGATTTACTAAAGTGTAACAGGACCTAAACTTGTACAACCATATTTCTTAATTTACGTTAAAATACTAATATCTTTCTAACTCTATAAGACAGCGTAAATATTATATGGATCCATAAACATTTCGAAATGAGTCAATTTATCATTCTCAATCATCTCTAATGGATGTTATTAAAATGAATTCATTTATATTACCTGCTTTAATAATAGGAAAGTGTGTTATGGCAGTGAAACAAAGCGTTACAACGCCAGATGCAAATACGGATGTTATTGTCTTCTTTTAACTAGTATACCAATAATTTATACACACTCATTATCATGTGTAGCATTCTAAGCAACAGAGCACAATTATTCATTTCTGATTTTCAATATATTTTTTCCAACAATATTTCAATCATCTTTTAATAATAGTATTTTTTATAGTTTTTAATATATGCCCATGCGTGTTTTAAGAGTATGGCTACAGTTATGGTAAATTTGTTTATACTACTTATTGGTTGGAACTAACTGGTTTCTAGTTTCAACGTTAATTTCTATTAGAACAACTCGCGAAGGCACGAACTGTAAAGTAAAACACAACCAGGGTAGAACACATTTACAAGGTAGAAGTACGCAAGTATGTGTCGTAATATGATTCGCTGAAGTTACATGCAAAATTTAAATATTTCTATTTCAAATTTCATATTGCTCATTTTCGTTCTCGAGATGTCCTGCAAACAGATATACAGTAAATCAATCATAAAAAAAGAAGTATACACGAAAATGACACATCATAGACCTAATCGTTCTAGAATGGAGTTCTTGCTATATTTTAAAGTCTGAATATGAAGTATTTCTTGACATAAATTGCCACAAAATACATTCACATTTTTGTTCAATAAATTTGGATTCATATCATTATTTGAATTAATAATATTTGCACGTCAATCCACTGTAAAATTATGTTGTTTATGTTGAGATAGTTAGCGTACATGTGTTACATATCACATTTTTGAATATATTATGGGTGTATTGAGTTTACAAATTTATTTATTCTGCTATTTTATTGTTGCCATTAATGTTACCCATAAGACCAGTGTAAAGATATTCGATAACACTCAGCCAAATCCCATTGAGTGACATGCACCATAATCATTCTCCATGTTCCTCATATATCCAAGCCTATATGTCAGTTTTTTCGAGATATCGTGCGGGCAGATAGACACGTAGAGAGACAGACAGAAATGAAATTATTCCTACCCCATAAATTAGGTTTCGTCAAAGCTCAGAGAATTACTTTTTAATACTAAAACTGTTATTATGTATGATATATTATTATTATAATGATTGATATGATGTAATTGTAATTTTTTGACTCTAGTATAACATAACTACAGTTGAAAGATAAATCTGCAGTCATATAGAGTTTAGTCTTGTAACCAATTGAGCCATAAATGCTTGCAGTAGTAAGTTGTAGGGATTCTCGGAACTGATATATCAGTAACGTTGTCCCTTCTACCGGCTTAAAACACTAGATGTGATGCACAATAGTAGTAACTTCTCGTGATAACCATAGGTAACCAGAGATATGTTTCAGATCCACCATTGTCTTAAAATATATAGAGGTATCATTTGAGATCACCCACACCTCAAACGGGATTGGGGGCATACATATGAAAAGTTCCTAAAGATTTAATAGGTGCAAAATTTTAAGCCACGTTATTCTCCTGCTCAAGTTAATATGAATTTCTCGGATAACCATAACCGTGATTTTTATAAAAAGACGAAATATATAAAGTCAAATAAGATTTCAAAGCTCACAGAAAGCAATTCCAAAGGTACCAACAAAGTTTATTATGGTTAAAAGTTTAAGGAACAAATATTTTAAATTTTTATTCACAATTATTTTATTCTATTAAAGAATAATAGAAGTGTAAACATACACATTTTGTGTTTCTAATCCATACTGACTGAGATAAGTATTTTAAAATGAAATGCTTTGTTATTAATGTTACATAGTGCCATTGGAACTTCTTCTCAAAATCATTACAAGGATTTCTGCCAAAGTAATGGCTTTTCTTTATCTGAAACCAACATGGCTAACAACCAAAAATATTTAAATTGCGGTCAGTGGACGGGCTCTGAACCTGGAGTATAAATAAATTTCTTAGTTGCCGCTTACACGAAAATCAATACAGGCATCTCCAAAAAAGTTCGGTAATTTAAGTAGTTGATATTAGATCTTTCAAAGTTAATGGAGCCCATCGTTAATCGCCAATTGATAACCAGTTATATACGTTAAACCCTAGTGAATGTGGTTTGCAATAGAAGTTAATACGAATTTTTACGGTGGAAACAACTACTTTTCATTGTAATATATCTTTATAGCCCTTCATATTAGTTTATGAATATTCGTATAGAATAATATATCAGTAGTTAATATTTTTAATTAATATTCAATGTCTGCAGAGTTATGCAGTTAAAAGTTTATCTCCTTTACATATGTGTAATTTTAAATTGTATTTTTATAAAGTGATTTTTTACTATCAGTTCAAAAAAATAGCGATTATTAAAATTTACGATTATTATGAAAATTTATGAAAGCTATGTTTTACGAGCGAGTATTTAACGGAAAATAAATATATCATTCATAATTAATAATACCACAGTTATTGTAGTATCACTAGATAAAGGAATACAACATTTTCCAATATATATATTTTTTTATTTTGTGCAAGGCCTTTCTGAATCAAAGATTCCATCATCAGGCACTTGACAAATTATCAAATTACCAAGTGCCTGATGATGGAATCTTTGATTCAGAAAGGCCTTGCACAAAATAAAAAATTATATATTGGAAAATGTTGTATTCCTTTATCTAGTGATACTATAATTACTCGTTTTTCCAATGCTCCAAGATTCTACAATACCACAGTTGTTAATCTTCAAAAAGTTAGATAAGGTTTTAAAAATTTGTTTTATAAGTAAATGGAAGAAATAGTAATATATAATCAAAGTCCTAACCACCATTATTTACTGCCGGTGCGACCACAGGAAAGCAAATTTTAACGGAAAGGTTAGATCCTTCAGAATTCAAAAGGATAATCCGATGGAATTGTTGTAAACGTCCACAGTGCTACACTTTGTGTTGTATTTGTATTATTAATACGGTATCTCCTTGAGCAAAGCCAGTTCTTACAGTACCTTATGTTATTATTTTAAGAAGACACTGAATTACTAATAAAGTGCCATTAGACAGCTTAGGAAGTAAACTTTTTTACAACAAAATGGTTGGAACCCCAATTTTCAGGTAGTATGAGATGTACATTTAATAGGTAGTGTAAGTGAACTGAGATGTTCTTCTGGATATTGCTTAAACAATGTTTCTAGTACGATTTAGAAAGTTATAAATAATTTCTATTTCTTTATAAATGTGCAATATTATGTAAACTATTTGATTCGCTTTATTATGCGTTGGTGCCAATAATGCATAAACACACAATAAAATATATTTATCTTTAAAGCGTTATTAGTGAACTTATTCTTGTCTATGTATAAATACATTTTAATGCAGAATTTAAAATTAGCAGGTGGTCTGTGTCACAATATATATTAAAATTTTTCAGTTATGTTAATATAGGTCAAAATTGATGATCTATATTATTCCTAACTGGAACTGTATAATTAATTGAAATATCGTACTAAACCTTGTTAAAACATTTTCAAATGTTGTAGGTTTCCATTACAGTTCCATCATTGGGTGGTTAAAAAGAGTTAAAAGTGCTCCATATAAGATTGTCTAAGTTTCAAAAATTAAAAAGTATCACATAGACAACAACAGCAAATACACAGGGACATACGACAAACAAACCTTACGATAGTAGGCCTATCGCACACACACGATCACGATCACGATCATGGCTACTGTCGGCCCGGTCGTAACGTTTGTTTGTCGTATGTCCCTATTAACTTTGACAACCACATGTGGAGCACTTGTAACTCTTTTTAACCACCTGATGATGTAACGTTCGTTCTGAAACGTGTAGTGGAAACCTGCATTTGCAACTGTTTAGACAAGATTTATTACCATATTTTAGTTAAGGAAGGTACTACAACTGAGGAGTACTACAACTGAGTCTTGTCCCCATATTTAAACTCAGTCATTCACTCCATTATTTTTTTATTTATAATGTATGAATAACCTAAACGTGATAATATTTCATAAGTTAAAATGTCATATGCTTGTATTTAGCTTGTTTACAAACTTATTTACCTATTTTTCCATTTCTATCATAGTTACCCATAAACTAATGTAAAATACTTACTACGCTCAGAGAAATTATATGGAGTAACATCCACTATCCTCGAACTCAGTGTTACTAATATATCAATTAAATTTCAAGGTAAATGTCAAGTTTATATATTTTTTGTTCATTTTAGAAACTTTAGAAATTTTTGTCGTATAGGCAGACAGACAATTTAACAGATATAGAAAGACAAACAGATAGACATGAAATACGTCCATCCTAACGCTAAAACTCAGCCAATTTCAGGTAACAGAAAAAATTAAATTTGATTTTACTAACTTTAGAATTGTGTGGAAAATAGTTGGGAAAATAAATTGTTTTAACTCTTTTGCGTTAAAAATAAAATACATTTACTAAGAAATGTCTAAGTATCTTTCAATCGTTCTTAAAGTACAATCAAAAAGTAAATCAAATATCTTAACTGATAACAAATACTAAGAATTGAAAAACAACTACTTTTTATAACCAATAGTTATAACGGACTAGTAACCAAGAGGATTGTGTTATATTCCAGTATTGATACTCTTTAGAATGCAAAGCTGTCACATTGCCAGTTTGCAGGGTTGCTAGATTAATGGTTTAAATAAAGCTGAATTTGAACTCAAATAGTTAATTATAAAGCAGCTCTAACCTTATTCTATCTTATTTATACACCCAGAGCAAACTTAGATCATTAAACTGCTTACAACGTGTATATCTCAATTATAATTAGGTTTATTTAAATTGGTCATCAGGGTTAGGACAAGAACTTTAGAAATATAGTAAATAGACTGATTACTGTATCAAGTATAGAATGCTGTTTATAGTGGCTAAAATAATTTATGAGAGAGACTTTATGGACATCCAACTGTCATGGAGCAACACTCCAGTTATTATTAATCACGTTTAGATGCTGTTGTGCGTTAACCTTAATCCGTTCTTTTTATTTTGCTACTTGGCTGTAACTTTGTTATATTAAGATGAACTACATTCAATATTTTAAATCAGTATAGCATGATATAATTCATTATCGGCGATATGAGATTGTTTAAAGTGATAACAGGATACGGACATTTTACATAGCTGTCTTAAAATGTAATAGTATAAAAATAAACATTGAAGTCATTTTTATATTTCAAAAAATTCAGTTGTGTCAAGGACCTATTATTTCCTTTAATTGTCAAATAAATAAAGTGTGATTAAGCAAGCATAAAAGAATCTAATCAAGTGATGGATAAACGAAGTTCAAAATTCATAAACAAAAGAACTAATATTGTCATTAATGGCCTAACAGTTCTGAAACCCCTTTTCACTTCCCTTCAAGATGATGAATAGATGAGATCAAAGTGTAAAATTTTAAAACTACTCATGACAATAATTTTTAAACCAAATGTAAAATATGTAAAAGTTTAAGCTGTTTTATATCGTAAATGTTAAAAATATAAACACACACACACACACATTTACACGCATATCCTATCTTTGCATATATTGAGTCAAATTCAGATTCTTTATTAATCGGGCGCCACTTTAAATTATTTATAGATGAAGGTGTCTATGAACCCTTGAAAACGTAAGTTATATTATCATATCATATCTTAAACGTATTAAAATTTAAGTATTGCCGTGTTCTTTCCTCATGTTGTTGGTATATGGGTATAGAATAATTGTTACAATAGGCTGATTTCCGGAAAACATACTAAGTTTGTTACCAAATGAAACGTATATTTTAGAAATTCTTGGTCAGTTGTAACCATTGACATATACAAAGTACTGAAATAGAACTGCAAGAGAACTTTTAAACCATTTCTTTGCTTACAACAAACCCACTGCAGTAAAGATGCCAAATAACCTAAGGGCTCCACATTATTCAAATGGCACTTTACTCATTTACAGTTTTTTTTATATTAAAATCTAGCTACAGGCCTTTAAGAGCATTAAACTTTTCCAAAAAAGAAAATTTTTAAACAGGCTTGATAGAAGACGACGTGAAATCAGGCAATAAAGTGAAAAGTTCCCCACGTCTGAGTTTCTTCACGATAATTTGAGATAACGCAATATCTTAACTTTAACGTGCCTTTTAATAAGTACTTGAATAGCGTTCCATCAAAGAAAGTAACGTATTTATCAACTTCATATTTATTATTTAGATTTGACTAGATTTTTACTTATTGAGTTGTGTATTTTCGTATCATCCTATGTGAGCAATAAAATTACTGTCGCTTCAGCTGTTTGACTGTTAAACGTGCTAGAGAACTGGGTTGTTATGATTGTAATCATAAATCAGAGCTTTAATGGCCATTTTTATGGGTGAACACCACTTTCTCCATACAAATTACTATTAATAAAACCTACGAGCCTTGTTTGAGACGGTTTTTATAATTGTCACTTAGAGGGTAATTTCACTTTGGACATTTAAAGCAATTTAATGGAGTGGAACAAACATAAAGATGGGATAGTAACCGTGAATGGACTATTACGGTTAAATCTTCTGTGGTAAGGCAGCTCATTACTTTCGGTTTATTTTTGAAATTTGTTGTTTTTATTATACCTACTGTTGTTTTAAAGCTACTCTCCAGGGCCCTTGCACTGTTAATATTACAAAGACTTTATTTTTATACACGTACCAGGTCAATTGTTAAGGAAATGTACATGTTACTAAAATACGTAATTGATAAATCGTATGAGATTTGAACATGTGACTTTTATTCCTAGATAAAAAAATATGATGAAAGTCACTATGAATAGTTGGTAACAAGCGCTCTCTTGTGTTGTAGTATCCTCACTACCTCACAGGTTTATGTAACACTGCTATGAAACAACAAACAAGGGGATGTATCCAGTGGCAAAATATCTCTATAAACATAATCTGCAGTCTTTAAATTTTTAATGAAACTTCATTTCTACATAGACAAGAAAGAGTACTATGATGGGGCACGTACAACCATGGAATTTCACTGAGCGTTATTGAGTATTAGAGCAGGCGGAAGCAATTTCTCCGTCTATCGTTCTCTTTTTGTGTGTCGTAGAGATACAAATATTCCTTTTCTGTACTATATCCTGATTATCTTTATTCCCACAGGATATCTTTAGAACAAAATTAACAATATATTTGGAATAACCTGCTGTGGTGTACTCCTAACTTATTTATATATTTTGTATTGGAATGTATGACATTTATTTATATTATATTATATACATAAATGTAATTACTGTTACTATATTAATTACTATACTATTATTTTAGTGTTTATTAGTGGAATTTATGCAAACAGGACATCAGGTATCAGCACTGAACAACCTGTATCCTGAAAGCCTGAAAAATGTAAATTGAATTCTGAAACACTCTAAGCTAAACTCGAGGTGAGTAGTTCTAAATTAAACTAGTGTGACAGTGAAACAGGTGTTAAGATATGGAGTATAGTGACTAAATGTGAGTAGTTATAAATGAAACTAGTGTGACAATGCTACAATTAACAATGAATCAGATTGCCGCGACTAGAGGTGAGCTGTTATAATTGGAACTAGTGCGAACCTTGCAATAAATGCCTGCTGTATCGTAATCTGGACAGATTGGTAATATTGCTGGGACAATGGCGCGATATACGTTACGAGGTGTCCAGCGATACTACATTATTTCCGCTGTATTTAAATTAATTACATTTAGCAACATTGATAAACGTTTCAATATTTTTCCTGTTTTATGTGATCATCAATATTTAGAACTAAATACATGTCTCAGTAAAAATATTGTGGGATCCAAATTAGAGGTTATAAAAATATACTACTTTTAAACCGATGATTTTTGAACTGTACTGTTGGATTGACATAACTGTGCTATACAATTAAATAACCACGGGAATATTTGGGTATTATCAAAACTTACACGTCATTTAACTCATAAACAAGTTTAAATTCATACGTATTTTTTGTGTGTACAATACATACAAGTACAATCCTTTGTCTTTGTCCGGTTGTTCACTGGAAAAGTTCATTTTCAATGGTCTTACAGACTTACCGTAACACGAACTTCCAAATAGCAGCCATCATGAGTAAATCACCACTGAAGTCAAATTTCATATTTGTTAATCTTTCTAAGTTCCATAAAATGTGTGTTATTCAACACGTTAACCCTGGAAAGGTTGCCTCAGTAACTATTTCTTTATTTCTTCAACATAATAAACTTTTATGAACAGTTATGAATTTTGGGGTGTGAATTTTATAAACGCGATAATAGCCTTCAAAATGGTGGCATAATGTAGTTTAATGTGAAGAAAAATGTATTTAAATTCAAATATCATTAATTAAAATATCACATTAGCGCAAAGATCAGTAAATTATAGATATATCTATATATTAAATGTTTAAACACATGTTAGAACTTAAACTTTAGTGTTTAGCGTGTAAAAAACCTCGTTAAAGTCGAAGTTAAGCAGTACATATAAAAATTATCTCCGCCCCAATTCATCATGCTTAACACGAGATTTACACAAGACTCAAATTTCAGTCTTTTAGTTGTAAACGATCTATACCAGTTAGCATATAAAACTCAAATATAATGGTCTGATAGTATTCGTATCGAATAAATGATATATTTTATTCCATCATTTCACTTATCATGTAAGTAAACCACTCTGCAGGAACACATAGCATGTTCTAAAAGTGAGTGATATACAATACTATTGTTCACAACTATGTTGTCTACTGCAGGAGTTTATGAGGGGTCAAGTACAGCTGTATCTCACGCGGCACATACAACACGTAGCCTACTTCACAGTTCCAGCTTCCATGAGTATTTTAATACCCTTATATAACTAATTAATTTATGCAGTTGACAAATATTGATTTCTTAATACGAATAATGTATAGAATTTCAGAAATATATTTTCCTGATGTATAAACGTTTTATTCTTTGTTCCCTTTTAGGTAAATTTCATAGTCTAGATTTAGTACAAAGACAGTATATGCACATAATCTGTATTATTTCATTATACCGAGTGAAATAAAATCTTCAAAATGGCGGCCATTCGCACTTGTGCAAATACATAGTCAAATTGTTTTTCGAAATTAGTGATTATTTCTCCAAATAGAACCAAAATGGCACGTTGTGTTAAATAATTCTTAAAAAAAAAACTTGTATTCTTCTAATATTTTATATCTCTGAAAGTATTAAGGCAATGGCGGTCATTCAAAGTTTGGTAAAGGAATGGGAGATCTCAGTAATGCATTGTAAAGTAAAACAAGTGTTTTAGAATTCGCAGGATTGTTCCAGTAATATTTGTTCTTAGTGTTCTTTGATATCCCGAAAGGTTTCCGGAGAGCAGGTGTACAAAGTTTAGAGTACTGTACGGTAATATTGGGGAAATAAGGGTGAACATTGTAATAGCAGTAATTTATAGCCAATTCAAGCAAAACTTGGTATAGAGCTAGCACTTAAACAGTGCTTAGGTGTGTTTGATAGCCAATCTCATTAGCCAATAAGCAAATTGAATAAGGCGACCATACCTATTTGTACAAAAATATTTAACTAGATTATACTTCAGCATAGACACAAACTAACACGCTAAAAATGTTGTTATTTCAAACAAATTGAATTCTTGCTCAGTTAATAAACACTGCTCAGCTAATAAACGCTCTTAAGACTTTAAGAAAGCTAGTTAAAGTTACTCAAAGAAATGGTTTTGAGAATTAGGCGTCAGAGGAATGTGAAATGCATTACAACCCTTAACCTAGTTGGTTAGTTAATATATGAGCGGTTACCCAGAAACATTACCTCAGTGTCAATGTAATGTGACTCGTACTCTCTCGTGGTTACACCCCCCCCCCTACACCAACCAGTGAAGATAAGATATATCGACCTAATAGAATTAGACCTAATAATCAAGTATTCTCTCGAACCGACCTTCTGCGCGGCATGGCGAACATGCAGATTAGTTCCGCTACAAACTCACACTGCCGATTGAGATTGGCAGCGCCTTGATTGTACCGACATCTATTGGAAACAAATTATATTTTACATCAGAGGGTTTGAATCTCCATTGTAAACTCTTTTTACTTAAAATTAATGAGGGTTTTCATCTGCCCTGGCATGTCTTTCGTAAGGATTGAATACTTGTACTTTGTACAGTGTGAAACAGCTGTATTCCGTAATACAAACACATATAAAATCTGGATGGTTAGTTATCTCATCCGGCGTAAGTTGTATACTTGACTATGGTAGTATGGTTGTTTGAAGATGTAAACAAGCTACAGATGAAACTGGTGCAGTCTCTGTTTGTGAAGTAAAACTTTTGTCTTCAATAGCATCCCAAATACGTCCCCAATAGTCCCAATGTACGTTAACTAAGTGAATATAAATATAAAAATATAAAACAGATAAAAATCTGTTGCCTTTGTACCGACGATGCTTGACCTAAATAGGCGACACATTTGCAGAGAGCTGCAAAAATTTAATTTACATAGAGGCATTCAATTAATTCAATCATTACTTTTTTATCGTTTTTCGGTAAACAAGTAATTATTAAAAGCTAAGAAATCAAACACTACCTGTTTTGCTCGAACGCACATAGAATACTGTATTTCGACACGCCCCTGATTAAAAAATAAAATGTAGATACTTTTTTTATTTACATTAGGTAAATTAACTTAAACATTTATCATATTTAATATTATAACCCTTCTCCATGACAATTTATATTATAAAAAGGTTTTGTAAGTAGAGTGATAAATTATTCAGTTTGATTTTATGAAGGTAATAAATCATCTACAAAAATCTCTGGGAATGTTATAAGTAATGTCATTTGTCAGTAGATGGCAAAGGCGAGTGGCTAGCGCCATTTTGTATTGTTGCATTGTTGAATTCCTCTGTAGCGCAGGAAAGTTTGAAAATATGAGGCCATATTTTATGTCTCAAATCTTAATCTTTTAAACAAATGTCTTAGGAGAGAGAATGAAACAAGCTTTTTGTAGTGCGTGAAACCTTTAATTTTGTATTATTGTTGCATTGTTGAATTCCTCTGTAGCGCAGGAAAGTTTGAAAATATGAGGCCATATTTTATGTCTCAAATCTTAATCTTTTAAACAAATGTCTTAGGAGAGAGAATGAAACAAGCTTTTTGTAGTGCGTGAAACCTTTAATTTTGTATTATTGTTGCATTGTTGAATTCCTCTGTAGCGCAGGAAAGTTTGAAAATATGAGGCCATATTTTATGTCTCAAATCTTAATCTTTTAAACAAATGTCTTAGGAGAGAGAATGAAACAAGCTTTTTGTAGTGCGTGAAACCTTTAATTTTGTATTATTGTTGCATTGTTGAATTCCTCTGTAGCGCAGGAAAGTTTGAAAATATGAGGCCATATTTTATGTCTCAAATCTTAATCTTTTAAACAAATGTCTTAGGAGAGAGAATGAAACAAGCTTTTTGTAGTGCGTGAAACCTTTAATTTTGTATTATTGTTGCATTGTTGAATTCCTCTGTAGCGCAGGAAAGTTTGAAAATATGAGGCCATATTTTATGTCTCAAATCTTAATCTTTTAAACAAATGTCTTAGGAGAGAGAATGAAACAAGCTTTTTGTAGTGCGTGAAACCTTTAATTTTGTATTATTGTTGCATTGTTGAATTCCTCTGTAGCGCAGGAAAGTTTGAAAATATGAGGCCATATTTTATGTCTCAAATCTTAATCTTTTAAACAAATGTCTTAGGAGAGAGAATGAAACAAGCTTTTTGTAGTGCGAGAAACCTTTAATTTTGTATTTATCAAGCCATTTGAGTGATTCAACTATAAAAATTTCTAGAGACCGAAATTGTCATGTTAGTTTACGTGTTTGAAAATATGTTTAACAATTACACATGACCCTTTTTTAAACTTGAATATTAGAAGTTTTATTTTGTTATATTGGGACTCAGATAAGACCTAGGAGTATTCCTTAAATGTTAGCACAAAGTTCAGGGAATACTGGAAAGTACAGCTAGTATCCACTTGGTCTGTGAATAATTGTGAATTAAATCAACGTCACCTAATTCTGAATAAAATCAAGTGCCAAAGATCATTTTTATTACTGTTTAATATGTATATTCCTAATCTTATGATAATTACAACACTCTTTAAATATCTATAGTTACAAATACAACCATGCCCAGCGTGTTTTTATTTAGTCCTTTTATCTGTTCAGTCATACTCATTTTTGATAGCTGCTTTTATTCGTCGGTGAATCTTTCCATTGCCTGCTGTTCTACAAGAAACGAATTAAAATTTCGTTTGATGCGAAATTTATATTCTTAATGCTAGGGAAGTATAGACGGGAGTTTAAGGAGAGGTTGTTGTTGTAACAACACTAGTATCATCAGCATATTGGATTTTATGTACGGCGTCTCATTAACCTATCCAAGATAAAGCAACGTGCCCAGAATATCACTCTGAGAAACGCCTCTAACATTTGGGGTATTGCCACTGGGCCTGTCCATAGGCATTAATAACTTGCAAACACTGATAAAAATTCAGAAGAAATAATTTTAACCATTACAAAGTAGGACAACACAATTATTGAAGACAAAAACACAACCTCCCAGCTTGTTAAAGACGTACTCGTGGTCCATAGGGTCAAATGCTTTACTTATATCGTCAGACACCAACGTGACTTCCGTGTGATTTCCGTCATTCAGAGTGTTAGTTACCTAAAAATTTATTTATTCCTCCCACCACTTGATTTGTCTTTAAGGAATAGAAAATTAAATCAAAACTGCATTGCAGTTTTTGAGGAAAACTATTAGTCAATTGAGAATTGATTACTCTGAAATGAACGTTTAACTGGCTGTGAAGATACTAATAAACCATATATAACGTGAGATCAGCACATAAGAAACAAATACTCTCCATACTACTGTATCCGTATGGCTACACTGTGCTGTTATGGGGTGGAATACTTAATAAATTACCACATACTATTTAAGTAGACATATTAATCTATAGTTTCAAAATTAAAAAAGTACTGTATTTTAACTGGAAATGTACTATTAGATTTTAAATAACTATGTTATTTTATAATATATGTTATTATTGTAACACGTGAACAATACGGATTCTTATTCTAGTTGTACAGTTTAACATGTATCCATTTCATAAGAAAATTAAATATACATTACTTTAATTTTATAGGATATTAACGTTGCTATGAGTGATCCAAGAGGTAGTAGCATAAACTATTAAGAAAACTAAAATTGTTATGAAATGGGTCATTTAAAGTTCTAGGTCTGAGACTTGAATATAATAGTTTTATTTCGCCAATACAAATAACAATAATCAGATTTATCGATAAGTTTACTTTAGTAAACCTCGCCCAGAGACAACCCCATTACGACTCGAGTAAGAAGGTCGACTGAGAAGGAAAGCCTGTTAGTGTTCCTTTCCAGCCAAGTTCTGTAATAGACGTGTTCTGCCGTTGTTCGCGACGTGTGAACTAACAGGCCTCGTCGTTTGTTAACTTGTCATTGTGTACTACATTACGACTCAAGTAAGAAGGTCGACTGAGAAGGAAAGCCTGTTAGTGTTCCTTTCCAGCCAAGTTCTGTAATAGACGTGTTCTGCCGTTGTTCGCGACGTGTGAACTAACAGGCCTCGTCGTTTGTTAACTTGTCATTGTGTACTACATTACGACTCAAGTAAGAAGGTTGACTGAGAAGGAAAGCCTGTTAGTGTTCCTTTCCAGCCAAGTTCTGTAATAGACGTGTTCTGCCGTTGTTCGCGACGTGTGAACTAACAGGCCTCGTCGTTTGTTAACTTGTCATTGTGTACTACATTACGACTCGAGTAAGAAGGTTGACTGAGAAGGAAAGCCTGTTGTGTTCCTTTCCAGCCAAGTTCTGTAATAGACTTGTTCTGCCGTTGTTCGCGACGTGTGAACTAACAGGCCTCGTCGTTTGTTAACTTGTCATTGTGTACTACATTACGACTCGAGTAAGAAGGTTGACTGAGAAGGAAAGCCTGTTGTGTTCCTTTCCAGCCAAGTTCTGTAATAGACTTGTTCTGCCGTTGTTCGCGACGTGTGAACTAACAGGCCTCGTCGTTTGTTAACTTGTCATTGTGTACTACATTACGACCCGAGTAAGAAGGTTGACTGAGAAGGAAAGCCTGTTAGTGTTCCTTTCCAGCCAAGTTCTGTAATAGACGTGTTCTGCCGTTGTTCGCGACGTGTGAACTAACAGGCCTCGTCGTTTGTTAACTTGTCATTGTGTACTACATTACGACTCGAGTAAGAAGGTCGACTGAGAAAGAAAGCCTGTTAGTGTTCCTTTCCAGCCAAGTTCTGTAATAGACTTGTTCTGCCGTTGTTCGCGACGTGTGAACTAACAGGCCTCGTCGTTTGTTAACTTGTCATTGTGTACTACATTACGACTCGAGTAAGAAGGTTGACTGAGAAGGAAAGCCTGTTAGTGTTCCTTTCCAGCCAAGTTCTGTAATAGACTTGTTCTGCCGTTGTTCGCGACGTGTGAACTAACAGGCCTCGGCGTTTGTTAACTTGTCATTGTGTACTACATTACGAACTACAATATGCGTTCATTGTGATCTATTCCACAATAACCACGAGTCGAGCAAAAACTGGAAAAACGTGTGAAAAGTATAACTGATAGTGTATTTTATCTGTACTGTTCATCTTTTCCAATATTAGTAAACCTGGTGCTCGACAAAACAGTGATACATGAAGCGGTTTCACTTGTTAGTATATTTTTCCGTGATGCACTTTCGGAAATAAGTATTTAAACTATAGGAAGAAATAGAAAAACTCAAAGATATGTGATAGAATAAAACTAAGCTGTCTCAAGGAATGATTTTGTAGACTAATTACAATTTACTTCGGTTTACAAAATGTTGAGATGGGATGGTAAAGTATAAAAACATGTTATACCATTGGTGTTATATAATATTGCGTCTACAGAATACCTTTCCTAAATGCCAGCGACAGTGAATAATTGCAAATTCTAAATAAATAGCAGACGATTAATGGAACTATTTTAAGGACCAAACTATTCATATATATATATGAAAAGTTAGATATATTATTATTACATATATATTATTATTACATATATATATATATATATATATATATATATATATATATATATATATATATATTACATAGAAGACATAATAATTCTCCATAAGTATCTGCTAAACGGTATACAAATGTTTTATTAAAGAATTTAGTTCGATTAGGTCGTCAATGATTCGTCACAAAATATAACTTTTGTAACATTAAATGATTAACAAAAGTACAAATTCAATTCCTTGGTTTAGATGCATCCTCATTACCGTCACAAGCAAGAGCAATATGCTTTCATCTGAAAGGGAATCATTGATTTAAAAGGATCAAAGGATTAGGTAAATCTATTCTCAGATTAGTACAGGTCCCGATCTTCTCTGTATCCTTATTCTCTTAAGTAGTGACAATACTCCTGACTGAGTGTTGATGTCACTGTATAGTTTTTTAACATTGTAAATGCAATTGAATTTTTATACATGCTTTTACTAATTAAATATATTCTTTGTAATACTATCTTATGACATAAAAAGGCAATTATATTACGGCATCCTATACTAATCAATGATTTTTTTTTACGATAGGAAAATGCATTATGCACCGTCAGGGACAGATGTTTGCCCTGGTGTGTGGGACTCTCACCCACTAAAAACCTACATGCGGGGTAATCATGGGCGTTTTGCGGTATCAATCAGTGCATATACGCTTTAAGATGGAAATGTACTAGCTCTACTGACCAGGGACGCTTCTCCCTGTCTGTAGCACCCCACAGGGCAGTCAGTACATGGGCTGCCCTGATAGTCTGCACAGCTTTATCCTGGGACGCATAATGCCAACCAGTCTATACTGACCACTTGCTCGGGGAACCCGGGGTCGCCAAGCCCGTCTGGTTACGAGTAACCAGCCCCTGGGGAGATCAATGATTAGTACTCGTACCATTGGCACAACAATTTATAGAATAATTGTAAACATATTATATTATAAATTATTAGTTTCCTTCCTAAATGAAAAGGTAGTACAAAACATATATGTTATTGATGAACAAGTTTCCCATCAGCATTAATTTTTACATTTGCTAACTAGTTAGTATAATCAATTTTTTAGTAATTTAACAGTGTTTTTTTGTACCCACTTGGCTACTCATAACAAACCTACACAAAAATTAAGAACTTCTTGATGTATTGTTAAAGTAAAAGAAATATAGCAATATAACAAAAAAATATAGAAATACGCCTTTTTTATCCACTACAACAGATGTTTTTAATATTTTTTTCTAGTAGAGAATTCATTGAAATCAATTAATGATGTTATTAAAATGTTTGTTGTATAAAACATAATTTATAGTATTACGTTAACATTATTTATACGTAAATGCACAGAATTTTAATTAAAAAATACACATAAAATTTAATTCCTAAAACCAATTACCCTACTATGAGTCTAAACTAAATAATAACGAACCTTGTGCCTTACAGTTGCGTACGATTTGTGATAGGAAGTACAAAGATGATGGCTTGAACTCCAAGTAAATAGATAACTCATATCAAGTACGTCATTAGCCCTCGACTTTAATTAAAAAATTATAGTATTTTTATCACTTTACTTTTAGTTAACATTTTCTGTCTTTATCATTTAGAAATTATATTACAATTAATTTTGGTTCACTATCTGGATTCGTATATATATATATTTATATATATTAATGTGTTACTACAGTTAATTTTTTTCAGTAACATTTTGGTGGGGGCGCCTTTGAATGCTATCCACCTTAGCTCGAGAGCACTATTTGCATTAAATTTCTCTTTTTAGTTTAACACCCAGCGTTGTCTTTAGTATGTTATTTCTCGTAGTTTGTTAAATTTGTATATGACAAATATTAAGTACGAAAAGTAATAAAAGAAGGATTTATTTCATTTTCATTAGGAAAATTATAAGCATAAATTCAAATTAACATGTTGAGTAACCTATACGGTAACAAGATTGCTCAGTGACGTTTTCTGCCACTCACTTGGCATACGGAAAAGATCGGGATCGATAGCGATCTGAGGACGGATTCACCTTATCCTTTGATCCTTTTTAAATCTCACATGCTCTTTTACTGGATTGGATTCTTTTCTGAATTTTGTGATTACTATTAGATAATATATAGTAGTTTAATTTGTTTCTTGGCAAATAATGTTACTGCAAACAATCGCGTAACGTTTTAGTACGATTACGATAAATCTAAAGAAAATATCAGTCATAAGATCAAACGTCATAAACAAGAAAAGGCTTTTAGGTTAGAAGGAATTTATTAGGTCTAACCAACGTTTTCAGTTATTTTATCGATTCAACCTAGCGCTCGTTTTCTTTATATATAAATACTTTAAAAAGTGGAAGTTTGTTAAACGATTGGGATGAAAGCACTAAATATAGTTTAAAAAGGCAATATGTTGCTATGTGATATAGTGCTTATTAGTTTCTTATAAAGTACTTTAAAGTTATTATAAAATTAAAAATTACATTGGAAAAATCTGAACTGTTTGTTAGAACAATTTTACGAAAAGAGTTGTTTATTTATTTTCTTTTTTACAAAACGTTATGATGAAAATTTTGATGAGATGACTGTATTAATTATTTAATCCTCATAATACTAACAAAAATCGGTATTACGGCGTTAGGTGTTAGATTACGCAGAGTGAGAGCACAACAGAAAGTTAAGCAAACTTCACGTGTAAATATTCAGTGCGATTGCTGAGTAAATTTGGAGAGAAAATATTCAATCTCAGCTAGTGGATATTACATTCCATGTCGTAGCTATATCGTAGGATATAAAAATAATACGTTAGAAAAGGAAACATTCTTTTTAAATATAAAACAAGATATTAAAACTAACATCACCACACTATGTCATCTGAGATCAATAAAATAAAGCGAATATTTTAGATGCATTAAACATTTTACATGTTTTATTACGTTATTCTGAATATGTATATATTTTTGGTAAAAAGTAGTATTTTCAATGATATATTTAAGTTAACTTTAGGAATCCTTGTTTATGAAACAGTGTTAAATACCAATAAATTAATGGCTAACGTAATGTTTTTCCGTTATTATGAAATTAATCTTACATTTAATATATATTCTAGAATACTATATGCAAACAAATGGAACGATTTTTATTATAAATTGCTACAAATAATTATACTGTATTTATGATTATAAAATGTATGATATGTGTCTGAATGTCTGTAAGAGCAGCTGATACTTTTTTAAGCCTTATTCTGCCCGTCATCATAGCCCTCTGGCTTCTGTGAGCATATAAACAGACAGAAGGAACATACTGTATACAATACAACGTCAACAGTATTGATAAAAGTGCTACGATCGCAGACAGGATTTAAACCTGTGCTATCTTAAACTGTCTGGTTACCAGCTTTATTCTTTATTACTTTTTTCTGTTAAAATAAAATAATAAAAAAACAACAAAAAATTAACATAAACTGCATTGAAATAATTCTTTATCTGTTTGGACATATAAAAGATAAAACCCACTCATCACTAATTCACCAACTTCACGATATTCCAGAAAGTTGAAATTTAGCAAATGTACGTGTTATGACTCACAGAAAACAAAAGTATTTGAATAAAAAACAGTCATCCACAGGTGTTGAAATGGGAATGCAACCTATAAAAAAACCATAGTTGCTTTTTTTAGCTTCTAGATGACCTAGAATTATGAAATCAGGTATAAAACACAGAATAATGTTTTCACTAAGATCAACCGTCTATAAGGGTTTAAATGGGAGTTCAACCCCTAGAATAACTATATTTTGCTTTTCTAACTTCCCGATGGAGTAGAACGATGAAATTTAAAATGCACGGAGTTTATGCTCTCAACATAAAAATTAAGATTTCTCATAAATTTCAAAAACGCAAAGGAGATATATAGATATAATATATATATTTAATTTCAATAAACGTTGAATCACAAAAAGTACTTGCTCCGCCGGGATTAAGTATATATATACTTAATCGGCGGGACAACAATGCAAACGCTATTATAGCACCTAATGTAGATTATCACGACCGGAATCAGACCCTGTTTGACCGAAAAAGAGTGTATATACATATTTTTTTCTTGGTCGGGACTCAATGCAATATCCTATGGCGTGTGATATGCGGTTGACTAGAATCAGAAATGCTTCATCACACACTAAACCTCAAATAAGAAAGAACCTGTGGTAATTTGTTTTAGCTCTTGAACCTCTTAAGAATAAACACGTAACACAGATATTTTATATTTCCAGTTCAAAAGTACGACAGGACCATCATAATAAATTATATGTGCTTTCACTAAGACTACTATAACGGGTGTCTTGGAGTATCCCTCCATTCTGGCCTGAACTTTTCAAATGTTATTTAAATTGTTGGTGATATTTATTTCAATATTTTTGAAAGTTACTGGAGAATTTGTGTATTTTATAGGTACTCATATAACTGTTTCACTCTCCTACCTAAGAGTCCCAAAACGCTGGTCTTTGTAATTAAATTCTAATTATTCGAAAGTGAATCAGGAGACTGGTTAATCTTCAAATTACTTTCAGGAGTGTTTAAATAAAATATGCCTATGACGTACAATAAGGCATTATGTGCAAAGCTGCCGTTAACTGCTAATTAACTTTATAATTGGTGAGAATATTCGTGTGAAAGTAACATGATAATAGCACATATCCCCGAGTAAGTGAAGAGGTCAGTAGGGCCCTTGTGAGGGATAACCCTCGGTACTGATGACTTTCTGCCCATCGATCGCCGCCCTTTCCTTCTCTCTCGCCCTCTCAATTTAATCCAGTAGGTGGTGACACAAGATTGGATATAAGGTGTATGTAATATAAAAGTATAATACATGTTAATTCCTAGCAACTTAACGCGTTGATTTTGTTAAACAAATTCACATTCAACCATAATGACATAGTTTTATTTGCAAATAGAAACTAAGGATCAATCTCTAAAATCTATAAGGGGAGTACTTTAATTATACCCTTACCAGTATTTGAATATTTTATTCAATATAATTTTACACGATCTTAAAATTGTTAGGTAACGCGATCTCTTTGTAAACGTTTTATTATTTGTATTAATCACCCAACATCATCGTAAAATTTACCAGTGTATTACGATGTGAATGTAACGTTGGTAATTTAAATGCAATATTCACTAGCCTTATTTGTCTTATCAAACGATAACAGTATATAATTCGCCTCATATGTAAGTAGTATTCATATGACTGTGACGAATTTCCAAACAATAATTGGTCATTACTAAATTATTTACTTTATCTACTTTACCGTAGTTGAGCCAAATAAAAATATGTTTGGTTACGAGATGTATTGATGTGATTTCATCAGTATCTTTAACACATGAAAGTTGTTGACTAATCAGAAGGTACTGACAGATGAATTAAATTACATTAAAAAAACACAACACACGACACAGTAAATAAATGAAAACTTGGATTCCATTCTTGTGTATATTTATTTATACGCAAAAGGTGCACTAGGAAATATTACAATAAGTTTATATTGTTATTTCTATAGTTAAGCGTATTCAAATAGTGTTATAAATTATAATGTACTATGCTATTGGTTCTGTTAATCCCCTAATATTGCATATTTTATTATTTTGGAATTAATTTATAACTATATAAATGTTATAAACCTTCATAAAAGTAAGTTAATAAATTAATATTACGAGTAGTTAAACATAAGAGGATTAGATTTTTAATAATTAAACATAACAGTAGTGCAATACTAAAAATAATACAGTTAATACAAAAACATTTTTTTCAACACACATTATATTTTGAAATCGATAATTACAGTAAATCATGAACACGCCCCCACTTATCTGTTCAAATATTTTAAGTATTTTCTTATATATTACAATCACTATTTTACAGTTTAGTACAATATGATTATGAATCTGTTTGAATGTATGAGGAATTGTTTTAATCTTTTCAGTCCGTTTTAAAAAGTGTTTAAAACATTGTTTATTCCATTATTTTGTGTACACAATGTAACAAGAATATTCGGTTAAGAATATATAATGCCAGAATGTATATACAGCTACTTGTTATTTTTAATATAGACTTGGACTTGATTATGAATTATAGCTAAAGAAAACACAAAATTAGTTAAAAAATGTAACTGGCATGTTCAATACATTACGGTGAAACCGCAGCGCAACGTAGTGGTTACACAGAAAATGTTAATGTAAAAGTCGGCCAACAAAAACGGCAAAATCTATGATAAAAACAGCATTTTATCATACTTCACCAATATAACAAATAATGCAGCAATAAATGAACGCAAAAACAATACAAGACTGGCATCTTGGTTTTTAGGTTCAAGCTATGATTATTACTAGTGTATAATCTTCTACCGTTCGCTGAATAATATCTATAAACATCTACCAATAAGTTACTCTCATCACTATAACTTATATTACTACATGCTGCTAATTTTATATAAATGAAATAAAATTTGGGTACCAGTAAGATTAAACGCCGGGGCGGCAAATCACGAATTTGACGTTACCAACGTATTCTGCTCACCCTCCTGAACAAAAAATATATATAGTACTAGGGGGTGCAAATGACAAATAACATGATTTTAGGGGTATATTGATAAGTGGTAAAGTTTCTAATGTTTTAATGTTCAGTTTGTGTGCTGTGTCTGGATAATCTGTTTACTTGAATATTATCTGCGGCCGGGACTGATAGCAGCCTGATAGCATACCTGTTATCTGAGTTGTCCGGGGCATAGGTCAGTTCTACACAAGATATCGTGTTCAGTAGGTCGGATTGAGTGAGTGAGTTTACAATGATGAATCAACCATCCACTAGTTCAACCAACCCTAGTGAATTGTGTGTGTCGGAGTGTTTCGTAGGGCACGTAAAGAGCTTACGTTTTAACCGAAACGAAATTATCTCTTTTTTAATAGAACAGGGCATTTTAAAAAATGAGTGTATTTGTTCGTCGTGCGGTCGAGTGGTGTTTTTAAACCGGGAGACTTTGTTGTTTCGTTGTGATAGACCACTTTTTTGTTGCTGCTGTTTAGCTATATCCGCCAACACACTAATGGTAAGTGTTCTCTGTTAATATCCATCTATATATTTGAGTTTTTCATGATTTATTTAGTTTTTTAACTTTACATAATTGCCTTTGCATTACATTTCAATTTTGGGGGGGTGGGGGGGGGGGGGGGTGGGGGGGGGGGGGGGTGGGGGGGGGGGGGGGTGGGGGGGGGGGGGGGTGGGGGGGGGGGGGGGTGGGGGGGGGGGGGGGTTCTAGCGGAGTCTGACCGAACGGAAGCTTAATTCAGTTTCTAAATTTAAGCATCCTCAAGAGCGGGCACTTTGATGATCCAATTAAATCTATATTGTGTTCTAAAAATAATTATTATGAACATGACAAAAAACATCGAAAATTTGCATTAGGATACTTAACATATCTATATATTTCGTTTAAATTATCCTATCATAAATATTTTACAATATATTAAAGTACAGTAACGTTGTCTTGTGATTCATACTAAAACCGTTGTTGATATTATACTCGAAAATATGTTCTAACCCTGCACAAATTTCTAAATTTAATCCAACATTTAAAAAAAAAATTTAAAATATTTAATTTATGTGATTATACATGTGAATTAATGATCGTTGGTTTAACTTTGATAATACTTACCCATTCCTTTATTCAATTTTTCAAAAGTAAAAAGTTTTGAAGATGTTCAGTTTATTATAGTTGACCCATAAAGGACTCACCTTGTTCTACTTACAATCAAATAAACATGCAAATATCCCAAGTTTCACTATGGCAACTTAGTGCCCTATTACTCCTAAAAACACATTCACTAAAAAGTGACCAAATGTGAATATATTTTTAGACTAGTTTTAGAATATTTTTTCAAGTAATAAAGCACACAATTTAATCCATTGGATCTAATATTCTTTGAATATTTCAAATTTTGAATAATAATATGTCGGAAAAGTTTGTTTTTTGTATATTTTCTTTAATATATTAAAAATATTAAGGTATACGAACCTAAAACATTTACGAAGTTTGTTTAACTGCTATTTTTAATATACCACCGACCGTTTTTTACTCTACTGCTGGGAAAAATGTTATAAGAAGTAATATTCACCAGTAACTTATAGCTAAAATTTCACTTTTTGATTATTTAAGTTTTATGTTATTACAAAGTTACCAGAAATATTTAATCTTGTTGATTAAATTGTACATTGATTAAGTTAGTACATTATTAATAATTACGAACTAGACCGTACGTATTAAGATTTAATGTAGACTAGTTTGACATGCAGATGATGGCACTAATAACAAACCTAATCATTGCCTAACTTGGTTGTCGAGTTTGGTGATTTTATATTTGTGTTCCTTTAATTTACTAGGATCGAATAACTCGATTAACTCATCCATGGTCAGTCTGTCTCTTATTTTGTATCCTGCAGTAAAAGTTTGAATGTAATATAACAATCAGCTTTAAAACTGAGCTCTATATAGAACGTTTATAGCCACAAAAATAAGACAAACTTTAATTTCTACCTGAAAATAAGTTTAGTCCCCGAACTGAAACATTGCAACTGGAAATGTATATATATATATATATATATATATATATATATATATATATATATATATATATATAAGTACGACACTTCATTTCTCATTTCATAAATATCCAGACTAAATAATTAAATTCATTTATGAACTACTACTTTTGATAAGCCTTTACAAGGGCAAGTTCTACATAAAAGATCATAGTCGGCAATATGGCGTACAAATTTCACCATTCCTTATGACGTGTACATAATTATCATTTTTTTTCTTGGCAGAAACGTATAATTATTCTAATCTTGGCACAAACCAATTGAATAAAAAAATCTTTAGCCATTCAAATCAGTATGTACAAAAATCTTAGAAACATAATACATATAAACTTGTTTATACAATAATGCTAAGAGTGTTTGGAATTTTTAATTTATTATAAAGTAAAAGGAACGTCTTTAATTTATTTAATATTTTATGATTAAAAGGTCTTTTACTAAGATTATTATTAACTTAATATATTTGTATTTGTATGCATTTTTTAGTACTTGGAATTAAACAAAACAACCCAGGAACGTTGCAACAACATTAGTAAAAGTTTATTCAGTACCTTCTGAATGATTTGGCCAAATAAAAAATGAAGAATGAATGGTATTTTTATTCATCATGATCAACGAACTGTTTTACATCACATATGCAACGTTAGGGTACGTCACATCACTTGTCGCGTAACAGGGTTTCACTAAGTTTACATGGAAATTTTAAATCTTTATCGCTCATCTCATTCTCTAGGTATCCTGCTAACAGATGAAGAAATCTTTACATCATTGTAAAAAGATAAATTGTGCTAGCCTACTGAGTGGTAAGCATCAATGACGCTACGCTTAATTCAATGGTTGGATATGCACCATCATAAACCTAGTTATGTTCGGCGTAGAAATGACATTTAAGGGAAATTCAAAGAGTACAGATGAAATATTTTTCAAGATATCTTGCCACATGATACATGTTCATATTTGTTCATCATGTTAGTTCATATTTGGTTTATAGCAGTGTTCACATAAAAGTTTTGGTACGATCATTGTAACTGACATTTAACATCGACTCCAGCCTATTTGTTTCTCTCTATAAATAAAAGAGTCACTTTCAAAATGTCATATTATTGTAGATCGTTTAAAAATGTGTTTATTAAGCTAGTCTCATTTCCATCATGATTACCTAAAAGAAAAAGTAAAAATATTTCTAACTCCCAGTCAAATCTCGTGGATGTGAACTTTCAGGTAGTTATGTGAGTTGTTTTTGAGCTATCGTCCGGAAGACAGAGAGACAAAAATGAAATGTTTCCAACCCCAGGATCAATCTCAGCCAATAATATAAATAAATATAAACATATAAACATCTGGCTCCATATACAATTAATTGTAAGCATGTAATTCTGTAGCAAATGTATGACTATCAAACTGCCAGAAAATACGTATATAGCTTTTACAACATAACAGGTAAGTTAATAGTATTGATTATAAAACACTAAGATTTGCCTTTGAAACCAATACAATTCAATAAAATACATTAGTGGTCTTACAATAAAGTCAAATTAGCAAATTGTAAATATTTGTAAATTGTAAAAAGTTGAAATCATTAAAAAGTTTGAAACTGCTAACTTATAACAAGTTACGCTTATATAACCTTCCCTTTCTAAATTACTTTGCTGCGACACGATAGTATTAAATCGAATACAATAGTTATAAACCTGTTGAACTAAGTCACTTTTATAAGATTTTATTCGTGCTTTATTTTCCTTAATTCTATAAGTAGTTATACTATTTACACTGCAAATTAGATCAGTCGATCTGAAAAACATCCTAATGACAGTAATGTTACTAACTCAGAGAAATGATACATTCCAGTAAAAGCTACAGCGATTTAAAGATAGCCATAGGATAAGAGAAATCCATTCTAAGATTAGTTTCGAATCTTGTATTGTTTTCTGTAACTATTGGTGTATTGAATAGTATCGGGAAAACTCACTGGGAAACTTTGTTACTTTAACAGCTTTTCTTACACGTTTGTTTAATTTAAATATTTTCCACCATTAGAGTACAATGTAATGTAATTTGTTTATAAGAAGTAAAATACAATTTTAATCAAGTATTTTTATGTTGTATTGAATAGTTAAAATCTAAACCTAAAAAATTTAAACTTTTATTGAAAAACGTTAAATATATTATCACAAAACGGCAAAGAAACCAAACGGATTACAATTTCAAATGAACATTTAAGGGAGTAATTTATGTTTTTAACCATGTTTAGTACCTCGTACAGTACAATTTAGTAAGTTAAATTTGTTTTAAACAAAGCTGTAGTAGTTCATTGGTTTGGAAGTTTGCAAATTATTCTATCTAAAACGGTGTTTAATTTTTTTTAGTTAATGTATGGGTTTCTTAGAAACAGCGACCAAGCTTAAGTATACTTAGAACTTTAATAATGTGATTCTCTTTCAAATTGAGTAACATGAACTAACTTTAATAAGAACTCACTCTATGTAATAAGACATCACAAAATATATTGACATAAAAAGATCTCAGTTATGGTATAATTCAAAATTTTAAATGTGTATAGCCTTATAAAAGTGAATTAATTGTTAACCGATACAGAATTAAATAACAGTTACCAACTATAGTGATTGTAAAATTCAAACCTTTGCAGTCAGTCCTGCCCCGTTCTTCTTGAACGGATTTTTGTTTCCTCTAATAGAGACGTCATTCGGAAGTCTACTAAAGTACATATTTCATATGTAAAACTTCCAAAGTAATTTTCTGGTCAGATACTAGTATAATCCTTAAAAACGTTATGACACACCACTGTAGAAACAGATCTTTCGTTTAGAAAACAGGCTCATCAAAATTGTTGAATATATATCTATTCGCAAATAAATTAATGTTAAATATAAAAAAGGAACATAGAAATAGGTCGAATTTCATAACCTCCTCTTTTTTTGAAGTCGGTTAAAAATATAACATATATTTAAAACTAGTTATGTTATTTTTAAAGTAACATTAACATGGTTTTATAAAATATTAGTGAAAATATATAAAGTTTTTGTTTGCTAATATTACGTTCCTAATTATTTATATTTAATCACGTTAATGTAAGGAAAATTACGTAATGTGATATATTCAGATCAAGTTATCAGGTACATAAAAAATCACGTTAATGTGAAACGTGACATACTGTAAAACATAGTTTACACAACAAAAGGCTGAGGTCTTCACAATATAATACCGGTGAAGAGATCAGTAAGGTCGTTGTGAGGGATAACGCTGGGTATTAATGGTATCCTGCCCTAACTACCGATATATCGATGTAGTGAAACATCGCATCACGCCACATACCACCAGTGAAGAGATCAGTAAGGTCGTTGTAAGGGATAACGCTGAAGATTAATGGTATCCTGCCTTAGCTACCGATATATCGATGTAGTGAAACATCGCATCACGCCACATAACACCGGTGAAGAGATCAGTAAGGTCGTTGTGAGGGATAACGCTGAGTATTAATGGTATCCTGCCCTAGCTACCGAAATATCGATGTAGTGAAACATCGCACCACGCCACATAACACCGGTGAAGAGATCAGTAAGGTCGTTGTGAGGGATAACGCTGGGTATTAATGGTATCCTGCCCTAACTACCGATATATCGATGTAGTGAAACATCGCATCACGCCACATAACACCGGTGAAGAGATCAGTAAGGTTGTTGTGAGGGATAACGCTGAGTATTAATGGTATCCTGCCCTAGCTACCGATATATCGATGTAGTGAAACATCGCATCACGCCACATAACACCAGTGAAGAGATCAGTAAGGTCGTTGTGAGGGATAACGCTGAGTATTAATGGTATCCTGCCTTAGCTACCGATATATCGATGTAGTGAAACATCGCATCACGCCACATAACACCGGTGAAGAGATCAGTAAGGTCGTTGTGAGGGATAACGCTGAGTATTAATGGTATCCTGCCCTAAACTACCGATATATCGATAGTCGTTTAAATAAAGTGAAGTATTTCTCTTCACTTTAGTCATATAGCCATATCTCAGTTTTGGGTCAAACAAGTGAACCGTACACTAAATTGCATTCATTTCTTTGTACGTCTAATTCTACTCTTAATTTATACCACGCAACTTTGCCAATCCCAATAGACAAAATATATATTAAATTATTTATATATATATATATATATATATATATATATATATATATATAAAATATAAATATAAATAATATATATAATTATTTAATATATATATATGTATTAATATATATAAAATAATTAAGAAATAATATATATATATATATATATATATATATATATATTTCTTAATTATTTTAACTTATACCTATAATTAGCCTCTAAATGTACTATAAGTCACTTATCTTATATATCCTATGATTATGTGTGTGATTATGATTAAGATTATGTGATTCCTTTGACTTTGTTCGAGTACCAAAATTATTGTCTTCCCTCAGTTCATTACACCACTCTAAACTCGTTACAGCTGTGTGATGTTTAAAAACACTTTCTTAAATAAAAACAAATATAATAACACAAATATTGTGAAAATTAGTCAACTGTAAACGTTTTATAGTTATTTGCCACAATAACATTTAGTGAACTGTGTCATCGACACAACATGCTGCGTCCATGTAGCCATGTTGTTATTGTTTACAGTTCAGTGGCATTTGCCATTTAAATAAAACAGGCATGTACACACGATTATCGGTCTGCAATGCGATAGGTAATAAAAATATTTATTTATGTACATGCTTTATTTATACGCATATGCTTTTAGTTATATTAGAGAAAGTGAATTACAATTACATGTTATACAGAAAAACAAGGAAGATGACGTAAAGTTTAATAGCATAAAATTGCTAACACTAATTTGTTCGATGCGAATTATAATTAATCTCTATACATAAAACTAATAATAATTTATTACCGAAACAGTCTTATCAATATACAGTTGTAACTAGTCAAACTCAACCATTATGAAAAAATAGAAATGATAAATAATATTTTTATTTTTTGAGGCAGATTTAGGGCTGTTTTAAAATAATATAACCATAACTAAATATATAATAACTTTTACAATATATTATAACTCTATTATTGATAAAAATAAGATGTAAATGTATAATTATTAATAATCACATGACACCCACCCTGATCAGACCAACAATTACTCCCAAACGACTAAAACAATTTGTGAATCTAGCGCGACAAAGTAAATAGTATGGTAGAGATGATGGTATGCGATGAATGTTGCTTTTCACTAAAACGATTAGCGCGACCAACACTGCTGCTATTGTCCGTGTAGGGTGCAGCGCAATGAAGTTAGCTCCCTTGCCCGCTACGCTACATGCAATACATCCCTGTCACACCGAGCCCGCAATATATCATTGCACTAGACAACTAGTATTTAGATGAATGTTAATAGTATAGTGCACGTACAGCTTTATACGTGAGTTTTGACCTTACACTTCACTAAAACCAGTTGGGCGGCCTAGAGTGCAGCGGAATGGAGTTAGCTCTCTTTCCCGCTACACGAACTACATGCAACACATCCCTGTCACACCGAGCCCGCAATATATCATTGCACTAGACAACTAGTATTTAGATGAATGTTAATAGTATAGTGCACGTACAGCTTTATACGTGAGTTTTGACCTTACACTTCACTAAAACCAGTTGGGCGGCCTAGAGTGCAGCGGAATGGAGTTAGCTCTCTTTCCCGCTACACGAACTACATGCAACACATCCCTGTCACACCGAGCCCGCAATATATCATTGCACTAGACAACTAGTATTTAGATGAATGTTAATAGTATAGTGCACGTACAGCTGTATATGTGAGTTTTTGACCTTACACTTCACTAAAACCAGTTGGGCGGCCTAGAGTGCAGCGGAATGGAGTTAGCTGTCTTTCCCGCTACACGAACTACATGCAACACATCCCTGTCACACCGAGCCCGCAATATATCATTGCACTAGACAACTAGTATTTAGATGAATGTTAATAGTATAGTGCACGTACAGCTGTATACGTGAGTTTTGACCTTACACTTCACTAAAAACCAGTTGGGCGGCCTAGAGTGCAGCGGAATGGAGTTAGCTCTCTTTCCCGCTACACTGACTACATGCAACACATCCCTGTCACACCGAGCCCGCAATATATCATTGCACTAGACAACTAGTATTTAGATGAATGTTAATAGTATAGTGCACGTACAGCTGTATACGTGAGTTTTGACCTTACACTTCACTAAAACCAGTTGGGCGGCCTAGAGTGCAGCGGAATGGAAGTTAGCTCTCTTTCCCGCTACACTGACTACATGTAACACATCCCTGTCACACCGAGCCCGATATATCATTGTACTAGACCACTAGTATTTAGATGAATGTTAATAGTATAGTGCACGTACAGCTTTATACGTGAGTTTTTGACCTTACACTTCACTAAAACCAGTTGGGCGGCCTAGAGTGCTGCGGAATGGAGTTTAGCTCTCTTTCCCGCTACACGAACTACATGCAACACATCCCTGTCACACCGAGCCCGCAATATATCATTGCACTAGACAACTAGTATTTAGATGAATGTTAATAGTATAGTGCACGTACAGCTTTATACGTGAGTTTTGACCTTACACTTCACTAAAACCAGTTGGGCGGCCTAGAGTGCAGCGGAATGGAGTTAGCTCTCTTTCCCGCTACACTGACTACATGCAACACATCCCTGTCACACCGAGCCCGCAATATATCATTGTACTAGACCACTAGTATTTAGATGAATGTTAATAGTATAGTGCACGTACAGCTTTATACGTGAGTTTTGACCTTTACACTTCACTAAAACCAGTTGAGCGGCCTAGAGTGCAGCGGAATGAAGTTAGCTCTCTTTCCCGCTACACTGACTACGTGCAACACATCCCGGTCACACCGAGCCCGATATATCATTGTACTAGACCACTAGTATTTAGATGCATGTTAATAGTATAGTGCACGTACAGCTTTATACGTGAGTTTTGACTTTACACTTCACTAAAACCAGTTGAGCGGCCTAGAGTGCAGCGGAATGGAGTTAGCTCTCTTTCCCGCTACACTGACTACATGCAACACATCCCTGTCACACCGACCGAGCCCGATATATCATTGTACTAGACCACTAGTATTTAGATGCATGTTAATAGTATAGTGCACGTACAGCTTTATACGTGAGTTTTGACCTTACACTTCACTAAAACCAGTTGAGCGGCCTAGAGTGCAGCGGAATGGAGTTAGCTCTCTTTCCCGCTACACTGACTACATGCAACACATCCCTGTCACACCGAGCCCAATATGTCAGTGTAATAGACCACTAGTATCTAGATCCATGTTAATATTACTAATGTATCGCATCCCCCGGAATTGTGTGAGCCTACCCCTCGGTATCTTGTTCCTTCATATAATTCGTAGACGCATTGCTTTATGCGTGTTAGTATATAAAGTGTCAATGGCGCTTTAAACGTATTGATAACTTTTGTGGATGATCAAAGTAAAAGATCTATACTTATAAAAACAGTAGAAAACAGGTTGAACAGTTTATAGTAACAAAATGTTTACAGCTCTGTAAGGAACGTGAAAAAACAAGAATATAAAATTATATACAATTTAAATTCATAAAGGTAAAATTTTTCCCTTCAATATATTTTTATATACACTCTTGGCTTTATTAGAATAAATATTTAAAATGTGAAATTAAAAATATAGTAGGCTATTATTATTAACTAAAGGGATCTAGTTCTGAATATCCAAGTAGTGAAACACAATTTAGCTCTGAATATTTTTTTAACTGTTGCAGATAAAAAGTTATCTTAAATAGATTTAAAAATACATTTTGGTTACTGTCTTTACTAGGAAGAGGTTAAAATTGCATTTTCTATTTTGCTTTTGGCTTTTTAAAACCTACTGTCGCAGGAACTTGGCGTAACAATAAGTGACATTAAGACTGGAAACATTATTCTTAAAAAAAATCAAAGCTCATGCAACCAGAAATGCTCACATACAAGTTAACTTAAAAGAGTGAGTAACAAATAAAAAATGATAGACTAACTAATATATTATTTCTAAATAATGAAGAAAATTATTAGCTATAATGAAAAGAATTTTATTGGCTATATCGCGATGTGTTCGCTTCCACTTGTAGGGCACAGAGGTGGCCAGAACTACTACACACAAATTGAAAATTTTTTAACTAATATTTCTTTTCTTTGCATGACTTTCTACAGAGCGCTAATAAAAGAAAATTTAAAAAAAACGAATTCTGAACTTTTTAGCTAAAACCTGATTCATTGATATGTATATTCAGGTGTTAAAATGTTCATTAAGTTATAGTGGATTAAGATTAATGGTGAATTGTACCATAGTTCTAATTCTTTATGCTGAATCGCGGTAGGAAGTAGGCTCCTGTTAACTAGACGCGGTGCGTGGACATTGTTTGTTTAGTTGGACCGGTAATCAGCTGATCGGTCTACGTTCCGACCCGGCAAGCCTGGAGAGAGAGAGAAGCGGTCAGTCCAGTCTTGGCGATTCGAAGAGAAGGTGTACCGGTCGAGTTAGATGCTGAATTTCTTTCTCTAACCCAATAGTTGGGATTTAGAGTAATTATTTATCGCGGGTAAATTCAACTTCAAGTATTTAAATTTTTAGTGCGTGTTATTTTCCGATCTGCCTCCGTAATCTTCAAAGTAGTAAGTCCCGTACCAGCGTATAGTTAATATCTTTTTATTTTATAATACTGTAATTAAAATTTCTAAAGTTTCCCATCTTTCAGAGTCTGAAAATTTAATTCAATTTTTTGAAGTATTGTGAATTAAATTTTGGTCATAAAGTAAATATCAAGTTTTGTGTTATATTAATTTTGAGTATTTTGAGAAGAGAACTTTTTATTTTGTTTTGTTAATTTAAACCATTTTTTGGAGAAGTATACATTTTTAGTTTAATTTTAATACCTTTTAATCAGACTCTTAATTAGATTTGTTCGATTGAGTGACATTTGAAGAAAATTGAATCAAAAGTTTGTAAACTTTGTAAACTTTTGGGTGAACTTAAATTTCGGAATAAAGCAAGTATTTCCGAAAAAGTTGTTTAATTTATAAAGTATTTTCTCCATATAAATTTAAAATATATGTGCTATAATAACGGTACAGAATCATGAGATTCTGCTTTTCAGCTTTGATTCATAGAAATCTTAAATACATGTTCCTAATTTACAGGGCTCGAATATGAACGCTTTCTAGTCTTTTCAGGTCAATAACGTTTCAGACGTCCTAGGAACGAGATATTAGTCCGTGATATACACAAATAATGAATATTTGCGTTACTTGTATTGAATTATATTTTGTTGTAATAATGAAGTTACATTTAGAATTATTCGAAATTAGCTAAAAACTCATTTATTTCATTAAAACACTTATTAACACATACATTGAAATTTCCAATAGTCATTGTTATTTCCAACATGCTACCAAGACATATTGGTATTATTTTATAATTAGACCATGTCACTAATATATTACAGAGTAGTCCGTGTTTTACAATGTTTTATACACTTTGGTTACCTTTTTAGATATTTACAGATATTCTACTGTATACTTAATTATGGTGATGTGCATATCAAAAGGAAATTATTAAGTTATTTATAATATGGTAGAAATAAAATGTTATGCATGAAGAAGAGTACTTCATAAAATGATTTCCACATTTTTGTATACATTTTCCCCACAATATTGTACTGTGATAAGAATGGAATGAGTACTGTAAACTTGTATTGAAAATTTATTGTACCCTCGAGGGAATTGTCATACTTGGCTCTGCCACGTGCCGTTTATACTTCTCTCTCAGTATACTCTTTACAGCATATTTACACAGTTTTGCAATAGTTACAGATATAAAATATCTTTAAACGTGAAATTTTTCTGTTTTGTACATATTTTATGTAGCTGAAGCTTCTTTGCCATTTAAAATTATTGGGCTAGGAGCATTTTTATATTTTCAAAAATTAAACTTTATATTGGTTGAAAGTTTTAAAAGATACGGCCATGCATGTTATCATTTGATAGCTGGTGTATTGGTCTATTAAATAATATATATTTTGGTGTAGGTTAGTGTCACAAGGTGCCTATAAAAACAAAATACTACTTTCTGTATACTTTATACCACATTTTAAAACAAATTAATAGTGATCGTAAATTCGTTAAGTATCGTATTCGTAAAATAAAACCTCTTGTGGGGTTTTTCATCCTCGGGTGAGCCTCCCACCCACAATCTATGGTTTTTAAGTTAATAAGTACGACAATCATATATACAGGGTTTTTTACAAAAGAGTGTCACAAACTTTTGTGGATGATAGTACTCATCATTTCAAACAAAAAATTCATATTAAAATAGATCGAGTTACGTCTCGTTAGGCGGTAGGTTTGAAGAATAAATAACGTTATAGTAAAATTCTGTATATTTTTTGTAGTAATATTTTCGAGAGAAGAAATAATGTATTTAAATATTTACAATAACCACAACAAAGTTACATGTTAATTAAACTGGTTTTCAATTAAAAGGAGTTTATTACTAATGTTGCATAGCACATAGAACACCATATTTATTTTAATAGTGACTTTGTTCTACTATATAATATTAGTGTTAATTCAAACAAAATATGATCATCCATATCTCAAATATTATCCATATGAATGCTTTGTTTATAGTGGCCTCTGATGAGCTATTTCTAAAAGATTAATTTTAATCTTGTATAAAGTGTATGAATTTTGGTGCTTGTATTTTTTTATTGATTTCATTGTTCTTTATGCTCCATTGCATGAGCCGAAGTGGAATTATATTTAATATTAAAGTTTGCATTGCTGCAATGCTTGTTCATTGTAATGTAAAATGAAATTACTGATTGCCCAATGTAGTTTTACATGAAGTAACAATAGGAGAATAAGGATAAAATGTGAACGCCATATTACAAAATATGGGTCATGGTTGGAAGCAAAGCAGTCAGTTATTTATCACACTCAACTCTGGCCACAACTAGTTAAATTACCATCATCAAATACAACATATATAAAGGGCTCCAAACCAATCTGTTATCGTGTAGGTAGTGCGGCTACTGAACAGGCTGTATTCATATGATATATATTTATGTGATATCACATTTAAATATTGTTATAGATGTAGTTTATGATTGTGTTCCCATGATGTTGTATATATTAATATAGTGATTGTTAGAGTATTAATTCATTCTTGAGGACCCCCCATGGCCTTCCTAAAATCGTGACGTTGGCCGTCCGTTTGTCCTTCGTTTGTATATGATTTTCGATAGGAAGGTCCTAGAGTAACTTGAAACCTACTACATAGGTTGGTATCTCTTGATCTAAAGAAGAACCCTATCTTTTTTATATCAAATGGTCAAAGAGAAGTCAACCTGTATGCCTTTCTGTCCTTCTTTGCAATATAGATTTATTTTTTAATAAGCACATCTAATTGAACTGTATTGTTTTAGGATTAAAAAGATTAAAGGGCAGTCTGTCCGTTTGTAAGACCAACTATAGAATATGTCTTGATAGAAAGGTCCTGGAGATTTGAAACTTAGTACATTGGTTCCTATTGGTCCAAGGAAGAACTCTATTGATTTTAGGGTTTAATAGCTATAAGAGCACTTTTTCGTCTGTGCGACGATCTCTTTTCTTACAGTGATGTTCTTAAATATTCCGTTGCATTGGTTTGTTAGATAAACAGAAGCACAAACGCACAGAAAAACTTATGACTAATAATTAGTTTGTTTGTTTTTTCATTGAAGTTTGTTTACGAAAAATTTATCAATTTTTTACACTTCTGCAATAGGTATCCAAACTTATATTTTGATTTAGTAAACTGTATACATTTCTTTATTCCGATATAAACTTACTTTATTATAACCCTTTATTATACTTAAAACCACACAGATTTTTTTACTCGTAGAACAGCAAACAAATCACACAATATTTTATGTCCAACCTATGCTTTAAAAATTTAATTTAAATTAAGAGTAAATTTTGAATTGAAGTATGTGTAAACGTTAAAACTTTGAGGATAATTACTTTCATTGGAAAAACATATTTATTTTACAGAAGTAATACCAGGTAGAAAAATAAATGTTTTGATTTAACCGCATCATTAACCGCAAATATTTCGGTACATCTCAAAATTATAATATATGAACACATTTATTATTCTAAGACGTAATTATGAGTTCTTGCTAAGTGTGATAATATAAAATTATTATTATTACCTAATAGAAATAATTTGCCAATTAATTGAAGTTGACTCAGTCATTAACGTTTAGAACACTAACAATCGACACACTAATTGGTTTGTCTCCAGATAGGTACTGATCTTTTGGTAGTGCCGCTGAATAAACACTGACGCACGACCTCTTCTTTGGACAACCCTTCATTTACTAATCCTGTGGGAACGGGAGAAACAAACCGAAAAATAAACATAACAAGGTTGTATATAGTCTTGCGTGAGTACACCCCGTGTGGTGTAATTACAGTTGGCCTTTGATGAATAAACATTTTTTACAGTGAAGTAAGATACACTAAGCTGTGAGTATGACGACATTTATCTTTATTTCTCATTGATACCGGCTTTCCCTTTTTCTTAATTGAGGTTTTAATTAGAGGCTTTTGAAGCGGATAAATCTTAAAAAAACAATTAGGAAATTGGTGAGGATCATTTTATAAACTAAATTTATTATGAACAATCTACATAGGAAGATATTTCGCAATTAATTATTTAATACTAATTAATTTTTTTCAAACTGCATTATCTCAAATAAAATATGATTGAATACTTTGTAAACAATTTTTTCGTCTTTCTGAAACTTTACTACATAATTTGTCCTAGGATCTTTTAAATATTTAATACATAAATTATATTAATTCAAATATTATTTAAAATTTCCTAAGTACAAAAGAACATAAAGGTATACATTTCTGCATTTTAATACACATATTTCATGTGAAATTGTCTGATTTTTGTGATTTTTTGATCAGTTATATCCTTCCATTACAATTATTGTTAGCTGGTGTAACTAACAAGAAGACGATTATTAAATAATACCTGTTCTGTACCCTTTATTACCAATATCCTGTGTTCATTATGAGCTTAATACAATATTCCTATGTTCGGTGTTAGCAGACATATCCCTGCAACCAAGTCTGAGTTGTTGCAAAGAAACTGTTGTTTAATACACATACATTGTTTATTGTTACCTAAGGTACATTATTTTATCTTTGCATGAGTATAGAAGATTGGTTATTAGCGATAACACTAGTATTAGTTAGTGGCAAATTGATGCCTAGTCTCCACATTCTTTCGTGATGAATTTATGATATGTTGTAACAATGTGCGCCTAACTTTTACAGTATAATATTGTGTATGTGTATGGACTTGGCGTTGGATTTTAAATATATATATATATATATATATATGTATATAGGATGTCTTGAAATTGCCAACCCCCCACCCAACCATATGATGGTGTTGAATGGGTGAGATCTTTGAAAGTCATTTTTGTGGATATTTAGTGAGTAGTTTGTATTACATATCTGCAAAAGGGATGTTAAAATTTTATTTTTAAAACTTTGTGAAATATTTTAAAATTATCTTTGTTAAAACACTACTAAAACACGTTTAATGAAATATGTCTGTGAGTGATATCTTAACCTAAAATTGTAATTATACAAAACGAATAACACAAATAAATGTAATTTCCTAACCACTCTGTCTAAAATTGGCTCTATTTGAATCAAGGCAAAGTTATAACTTCATTGGACGCGATGTTGTTTTAGAATTAACTTAGACGTCTGTAATTTTCACCATTCTCCTTATTTGACAATACCTTCAGAATAAGGTGTCACACTCACACAATGGGTTTACTTGGCCCAGAAACTCTGTTATTTAATATCACCATTTCACGGAAACTAAAATTTACAGTGATCAATCCTCAACTGTAAGACGATAGTGATTGAATGTAGTAGCAAACCATTGTTCAGTTTTGGAAACGAGATTGCCAACTTACAGACATCACGGTCAACCCCAATCCAATTTCACCTAGACAATACCCCTGGCTTATCAGCATTAGACACCCAAACCCTTGTATTCCTGCTTACAATTTAACTGTGATGTCTGTTCCCTAGACTTCAGGTTACATCCAGTTATATCAGAGTATATTCTGATTCTTTTATTGCAAAAATGAGTATCAAGTATCGGGAACATGCAGCGTTTCATTTGTTTACAATAATAAAATATACAAATGGCTATAGGTATTAATTACGATAGCAAATCTTTTAATTCAATTTTGTATTAATCAAACTTTTCCAAGTGTTATGCTTGGTATTTTAAACATTTTTTACATAAAACAAAAAGATGTTTAACATTTTTAAATATTAGACCAAATTTGTTTTCTCAAACAAGCTATTTTTAAACTTAAAAATACTACTTATTTGTGAATGCAGATGATATAAGAATAATAACAATAAAAAACAGAAAATATTAAACTAGTTACAATATAACCCAAAATATACAGGAAAAGCCGATAAAATGCATATATTATCTATCGACTTACAAAATGACGCATGCAAATTTATTCAAATTTGAACTCAATATTGATACTACCGTTTTAAGCCTCAATATTTATTTTTTGCACGTTAAAAATTATTTAAAATTAATATAATTGATACAATACATTTCTATTAAATCGTTTTATGTGTATTTCTAGCAAGCTACATTTATTATATTGTAGGTATACACGTTCACTACCGCTAATTGTAATATTACAATATTATACAAGTTCCAAAATATAGATTGTATCGTTCCAAAATTAATATTGCTACTATATATTATGTAGTTACAGAATAAACCGTTCACTAAAGCTTATTTTTACTCAAACAGTTAGGTAACCCTAGATGGACGATATCACTCCCGTATTACACATTAGTTTACTCGATATAATATTCAATTTGTTAAACAGCTGGTTTCTGTCATTCTTACTTTAGCTGAGAATATAGACCACTCTGAAAGGATACTATTTGTTACGACATTTACAACTAAAAATAATGTCTTTGGTTTTCTAATAGATCTTAAATAGACTTGTTATACATTTCTACTAAAGACTGACCTGTAGTTGAGTTGGAAACTACTGTTCACAACATAAATTTTGAAATTAACTCACAATTTACAGTGTTAGCAGTTTTCTTAAAACACTGAACTCCCCCTAAAGAGACTGTCCTATTCTAATCCAAAGTATCAAAAATGTAAATTGTCACTTAAGCAACTGAGGACAAAATATTTTCGCGATTTCATTTTGATCACTGCCTAAAAGATTCAAGCATCTCTAAGACACACACGTTTCTGAAATATCCATGACCTTTTAGATTAGATTTCTGCTAGAAAATGTATAATATGCTCATGCGAGGAAGAGATCAGATGTTACATGGGAAGGTAAGACAAAACAACCTCTTTTTTCATTTAGGAGATGAAGCTGAGGAAACCCCTAATTGCACATAGTCCTAAAAAGTGGTCTTTGAACTTTGGGTTGAATAAGGTTGGTAGTAGAGTCCACCTGCTTTCAAGATCTTATTAGGATGGATATTGGGCTTTATATATCCTTCATGTTACTTTGGAAGAAGGGAAAACTAGCTCTGCTCCACCTCTTTCATTCAAAGTGGGAAGGGAACAGTACTACCCCAGTTTATGCTAGCAACGACCTTTAATGTAAAGACGATCCGCCCACTGCTACAGTCACTATACGGGTATAATACTAAACCTATGGATCATTCCTTTTACCCCTATATATAAACATACCGCTTTGGTGATGAGCATCTCCTGGACATCCATGAGGTTATCCAGATGAAATGTGACACATTGATGTTTCTTTTTCCAGTATAAGTTTCACAAAAAGATATAAACCAACCAGAAGTGATTTTTTCCTGGGATAAGAACCAGCTTATTCTTAGTCAAGAGTGTCAACATTTGCCACCTTTTAGTGTAGTCACTATGCATATATTTCGAGATATTCTAAAGACTACACACATGGATATTCCACAGAATTTAGTTTAATTATGTACGCTGAGCCCAAGTTGAACAACACTTTAAGTTAATTACATTTTTAATTTAATTTAATTTAAATAAAATATCAACAAAATGCTTTCTACAAAATCATTTCTCTCTCTTCCCAGCACAAATTATTGTCATTTTATATTTTAATACTATGTCTAATATAAACTTCTTATTCATAATAACTTAATGCAGAGTGATAAAAAATATATAACTAATTAGATAGGCTTTTAGAAGAATATGGAGGTTTTCTATGAATTATTTATTAGGCGCAGCAGACTTTTACCTTATTAACTAAAGCGGAAGGGCTGACTCTTATTTAAAACTTTGTTAATGTTATATTTACAAGTTAAAAGAGTACATGAAAATTGTAATGGGGATATGTTGGTATTAAATTTATTATTTATCATTCATACACGATATTTAGCCTGCTTCATTTTAACCTATTGTGGTATAATGCTTACACATGCTTTAAATAAGATTAATAGCAATAATCAATAAATTTTCAATATTTATATGTGTACTCATATTTGTGCGAAATTATTATCTTGGCTACTTAACTGCATAAACCATGAATACGTGTTATTTACCTTGAAAGCGGTTAAAAAACGAGATTCATGCCTTTAAAAAGCACATTTTCAATCAATCTTGAAGTAAAGTAGTTTTTTTTTTCTATTTCTATCCATGTATCTTTCAAGAATTAATTTTAAAACAAACCGTATGAAGTAAAATATAATGAGTTTTATACCTTCAGCCAAGCAGCCAGATTATCGCTTCACGGTGGAGGTTTACGGACATCGTTTACTCAGGAAGAATATGAATTCACTGAGTTTCCTTGGAGAAATGTGTGGTTTCAGGAAGTTATGTTTAGTTCAGCTCAAACTTACAATTTGTTCTCAATGAGTGTTACAAATTAGTCTGATATATCTACGTTTTGACTAAAACACGAGATTATGAGGTATAAATACAAATTCGAAAGGCTATTATAAGAGAATGCTGTTAATTCAGAGAATATAAGAAAATTCATAAAGTTATTTTTAAACTGAGCCTCAGAGTTGTGCAAAGACATCTTCAGGGAGCTCCAGATGCTACCTTTACCCTGGCTCTATATTCTGGAGGTTGTCCAGTACAGTTGATTCTAAGTCTAAGGCTTAACTCTAAAATCTACCAAAAAAAACTAATAGCATGGATTACTTAAAATTGAACAGTACTGTTTGAGCACTTTCGGTCTTTAGGTCTAATAATCCCCGTGCATTACAAATCTCGTTAAGCAAACTTCCCTATGTGGTTGCATCTAAAGAGTTTTCTACGTTGAATAAAAAGATCATGTTGGGCCGAGCGGGTAAACATTCATGGAAGTTATTTAGGCATAAAAAATAAGTAGTTCTTTAACCATAATATTGTATTATTATAATGTATAATTTTGTTACTATCTGTGCAAAATATATAATAGAATTGACACAACATATAATACAGTGACAATAACACAATATATAATGTGGGAGTTTATGTTTCTGGCGTATATTATATTACACAACATGTTTTTTTGAATTAACAGAAATCAAGAATATTGTTATTACTCATTCAGGCTATCTATCAGATTATTATTTTAGATATGTATCATCCTTTATAAAAAAATCTAAATTTTAAACGATTACCATATAGTTTTGAAATGTAAACCATCGTAAAATATCAGCAAATGTTACTTTCTTTTTAACTGATGTTAAATTATGTTTAACTAGATGTCTCTATTGAATATAATTAATTCGTCAATAACAAGCCAGTAAAGATCATACAACAACAGCAAATACATTACATGTTTTTTTTCTAAGTTTTCCTAAATTCAAAGAGATCTTCATAAATAATATAAAAGAAGTCTTGAAACCTCATCAATACAAACTAAGTGAATCAAGTCTCTGAATACTTTGTCACAAACGGTTTTATCATCAATCGCTCGGTGTTCAAAAACCATTATCGTGTAGTGTTCCATCGTCAACATGAATATTCACGCCCCATCCATTCTCCGCAATCCTTCTGTCAAGTGGCGAAATATTCGCGTGATAACGAGGTAACAAACATTCTCGCACTTGTACAATACAATCGGTAGTATGCCAAATTAAATCTTCCATTCATTTTGCTGGATATCTAATGTGACAAAACTTAGTTACAATACCTAGTTTTACAACTGTTTTACTTTTTATATATTAGGTTTAATTCTCAAACAAATTAAAACTATAATAATATTATAAATGCGAAAGTGCCTTTGTTTGTTTGTTTTGCTTTAACTCATAAACTATTTAACAGATTGTACTAAAAACTTTTACAAGTACCTTTATACAGTCCCTGGGATAAATACAGACCTATTCTTATTTCTAAAAAACCATTCCGGGCTACGCCCCGCTGGTCTATACAGCACTAAAAATGTCCCATTTTGGTCTCTAAAGTTACATAATAATAATTAAAGGATCCTGTTAAATATAATAAATTGTTCTAGGTATACATTATATTACGGCAGTACGAGCATATGTTTCATTATTTTAAAGAATATTTTCAATTTTTACGTTTATAGAGTGAAAACATAACAAATGTATCAACACTTCTTATTTAACATCATGAAAACAAGGAAACCAATTAATTTTTTGTGGATTTTACTCCATTAATTAAATTTGAATGTGTACAAGTTAGGTATTGAATTTGGTTTTCTTGTGGGTTTCGAGCGCAGTGAGTTCGTGATTATAGCAGGTGGAACCGCAAAGCAATAAACGAAATACTCTAAATGCAATTTTCATAACAGAAAAATCTTCACTGGGACATCGCATCCATTTCTCACTGATAAGGTATACGACACTGCTTAGGTATATAAATACTGATATAATTCCTAGACTGGACCGAGGAAATAGTATGATATAGCGAACAAGGATTAGGAAGCAAGAACATTACTTTACTGTATCATGTATCATTTTCACATATGGATGACAAGTGTCATAATGTAAATATTATTGACGTTGATTTTAGTTTTTATTTTAATAACAATATATATAATATATATATATATATATATATATATATATATATATATATATATATATACGAACTAATATAAATATGATACAATTAATATAATACAAATATAAATTGTAATATATATATATATATATTATATATTACAATAATTTAGAAAACTTTACTGTTTCTGTTTTGAATCCAACTTGATTATAAAATTATATTTAGGTCTATATATACTGTTTCTCGAGGTGTATTGTTTTTTGAACTTGCCAAACCTGAAATAAGAATTAATCACTAATTAATATTTAACCTCTGATAGTATTAATCATTAAACACTGCAAATGGATAAAAGAGGCCCTAATTGGAAAATGTTATGTGACACTATCGTATTACATGACAAGTGCTTTCATTAAGAAAGATACGAACTTTATCTTTCCTCTAAGTTCCTCTAGATTGGTCTAAATTAGTTCATGTGTTACTAAAATCACGGGAGCATTTCAACCAAACACACGGCATGTTGCATAGAAATTGTGGGTGAAGCCGCTGGTATGTGATAGTTTAAGTCTAATTATTTGTAGCACTACCATGATACAAAAAGTTAACATTATAGCTAAAAATACACTAATGCTTCCAATGAAAACCTGGTAATAATTCATTGTGTTATATGATGATATCTGGGGATTTTTATGGAGTAGTGCATAATTCTACCAGAGTTAAAAACATTCATGTAATATTCAAAACAGCTCTTAACGTATAGTCGGTTTTACGGTTTCACAAATTAAATTTTAACATATAAATATACATAATGTTTTTTAAATTCGAAATTTTTAACGTTGTAACTAAAACATAGTCAGAAAAGTACAGGCCTGTTCATCTTTTTGGATGACATTTGGTATTATATTGTTTTTAGTCCGTGTTTATAAACATAATATTAATTAAATTGAATTATATAGCGGCCGGAGTTGAGCTTGCTTTACTGTTGGATAATTTAGGATGATACCAATATTAAAATATTATTCCATTTGCTGATTTCATTTTGAACATTTTTGATTATTCTTGTACATTTGGAAGAGACGACCAAGTTCATCCTGAAATTCATTGAATACATCCTCATAATGATGTTACCACTAATCTCGAAATAGAAAGATATTTTACAATCGGCATCACTACGAAAACTGAAATGAGAAGATAGTACTTTGTTGGTATGTCGTAACTGTATAGATTAAGAAAAAATATAACAAAAATTCAAAGTATAGGAATATCAAATATCTCTTACAATATACTCGTATTATATTATTTTATAGAAGTATACCATACCGCACAACATGGTGAAAGGTACGTAACAACGTATTAAGGAACGTGTTAACGTGTTAAGGAACTTCGTATATTTCGTAACATTATTCATTAATAAATACAGATAGTGAACGCAACTAAGATCTTTCATTAGTTTGGTTTATAAATTTTATTTATACATTTGAACCGTCTGTTGTTACTTGATAAATCCCTTTCAATACACTGTTGAAACACTGTTCAGAAGTTAAGTCCATAAAAACAAACAACAAAACAAAACAACACTAATGTCTTCTTATCACATTCAGTAGATTTTGCAGAATTTGTGGCACTGAAATCGGGCAATGTTCTTTTACGGTGCCCATAAACAGACGGTGAAGAGTGACCAGCGCCTCTTGGAGTGTGTGGAATGTCAATATTGAACACTTCCTTTGTAAATCCTTTGTTCACTCACCATTGTGTGAACAACTGAACGTTGCGGCTTAAACCGTTAACTTTTGCAAATAATTCTGTTTCGCTTATTTCTCAAATATTTTAAATATTGTTAGACATAAAAATTCACGTGTTTTCAGTTAATTGCATGCAGTTGATATTTTACTTAATATATTAAGATGTGTATAGATAATAACCAAGACGAGGCTTTCAACAAACTAAAAAAGATTTTTATTTAAAATACAACTTTAATTTTATGTTTCGATAAGATTGTCTACCTTATTAGAATAATATAGCATGTAAAACTTGATTAAAATTTTGACCTCTCCAACAAATATGACTTACTATACAGTCAACGCAGTATTATAGCACTATAGTTGAAGGAAAGTATGATTGGCTGCAAATATTTTGAGAAAATGTGTCTGGAGCGTATGGTTAAGTTTATTGCGTGGTTTATTTCCTTTATGACATTCCGCATTACTCGCTTTATGGCATGAATAATGTAAATAAACACGATCTAGAGGACACTATGCCTGACTACTTCCACCGGTAACTTTGTTAAGTTCACTCGTAAGAATGTGTAGGTAGATTAACCCTTTCCGGGCCAGGCGGCAATATATTGCCGCCATAGATCGCGTCTGAAAAGCACCAGGCGGCAATATATAGTTGCCTTGATATTCGTCGTTTTCTTAAATAAATACGACGTCAAATGATTAAAGTTTCATGTTTTTTTATTCCCTGGTATATTTGTAGATAATTAATATGAATATCATTTTTATTTTGGAGGTCTATGCATTTTTATTTCGTAATAACGTGACATTATCAGCTGACTCGATCTATTGTTGTTAATTCTTTATGCTTTAGTGTAATCGTACTATTGTATGCTGGATTCTTCTTCATTATTTTATTTTGTGGTTGTAAATAATTAGTGCTTAGCTATTGTGTGTAGTAGTTACAATGACTGACAATTAAAAACTACATCTATATATTTTTTTTTTGGTTGATAGTATATATCTATACGAATAATTCGGTGCAACTTTTGGGTCATTCTCTAATTTTTTATGAAAAGTTATAAATTTTAATCTAAGAGACTGCGAAATCGCCAATTTTAGCCTGGCACTTGTGACTAGTCACAAGGGGATATGATATGTGAAAAAATTTTGCAACATCTCATATTTGGTCCTGGCCCTGAAAGGGTTAAAATCACACATTTAGAAATATACAGGAAATTACCACATCAGACAAGAATACTGTTTAAAGTTATAGCTTCATTCTTGTGTTTGAAATCCTACTACAAGTATATAGTCTTATTAGGATAACAATTTATTAAAATAAAATTGTTTGAAGGATTTGATTCTAAGTATTTTCAAAAAATTACCTTTTGTTGTATTAAATTCTTAAGGGATTTATTTCTACTTATTCAAATGTTTAACGTAATATACAGTAAAATATTAAACCTTTTTCTAATATTCACATAAATACAAAAGACGTGCTGCTTTAAAAATTGTTGCCTATTTGTGTGTTTTTGTAACTAAACACTTTTAGTTAACTCGGTTTTGGTGAATATATAACTAAATTATTGTTCACTAATAATTAAAACGGTAATGATATATCGTTGAAAAAGTATCATGGTGCAAAAATTCGGTTTTGAAGAATTCGGTGTTGTTAGCTCGAGTGTCCTCGTAACATATGTATGTATTGCTGTGACGTCACAGCAGGTCAAATTGGTGGTTATCAAAGTAGGCAAGATTTGACGTAGACATTTCGTCTGATTGGTTACAGCTAAATATTCCCAAGTTCTATTAACAACTAAATTCTACAGCGCCATCAACTTAATAAGCTTCTATTTTCAGACGTCTCCCCATGTAAAGTATCTTAATTTTTGCTCACTATTAGGTGGAGAAGTAGAGGAAACTTTAACATGACAATTTACACGGATATCACGTTTATTGACAAAAGACATACAACGCAAGTAACGTTACATTTAACACAACTGCGTTGTAATTTTTTTACTATCCCTATTTAGGAGTTTTCCCTATAACTTCTATAAAAGCCCTCGATCACTCCACTCGTTTTACAAATTTGGCACACGTATGCCTCATGACTTAAGTGGGAATGCTAAAGCAGTTTCATAAACAGCAAACAATTAGTGCTTGCGTTTAAATTACAACCCCTAATATAACTGTATTTTGTTTATTACCTTATAGATGTATTGAAATTATGGAATTTGGCACAAACGTGCCTCATGATTTTCCCCATACACTTAATTATTAATAGAATATATAACTTTTAATACAAATTTAAACATTCATCTAGCGAGTATTTAGGTGTTTGCACAGTGGATAAATAATGAAGTAGGTATATAAGAATGTCTATATACGGATATTTAAAAATGCATGACGATCTGTTCTAATTTGTTAAAGGATAACTTGAAACTAAATATTTTTGAATTTGTTAACATTTTTTCCCTTTTACCTCTCTCTACAGTGAAAAGTTACAGATTATAAATGTTTACTATTTCTTATAGCCAGTTAAGTAGGTCATTTGAAAATCGTTCGACTATTATGCATAATTCTAATATTTACAACATTAAACAAGTATAAAATTAAAACAATATAAATATTATATATCCTTATCACTAAAATTTTAAAACCTTTTTCTTGACTATTTTGCTTAGATTAACCATAATGTCAGCACCGATGGGATTGATTGGATTACACTATAGCTAAATAAACGTAAGCTTTCCACGCGTATTTAAATTCAATTATGATGTTTTCTTGTTTATTTTTCACTAATTACCTGAACATTTGGATACAAGAGTAAATTTAAGACACGTAATATTTACTACTTACGAAACTAACCTAAGTAAATGTAATTTAAATAAAGACAAACTGTGAATGAATAATGAGGTATTTGAATAATGTGGGACCCTTAGGTAAGCCAGCAACTTTGCTGCAGTACTTTCATTGTAAACAAAGATTATTCCCTTTCTATAAAAATAATATTTAATTTCTTTCTATCTGTGAAAATTACTTCCATATCAAGAAAACACCATTTTTACTGTTCTTTTTTTTAATAGCAAGTTGGTTTATATAATAAAACTAAGTTAGTTTGTTTAAAAATTTTATAGATAACTGTCTATTGTAATAGTCATTCTCATGCTATCCGTAAAAAGATTTCTTGGCTATTTTATGATAAAAACTCACTTAAATAATTTAAAAATATACATTTTTATCTTGGTTACAATCGCAAGTAGGGCTAAAATTAGGTATTAAACATTGTACATTTTTTAACCGGATGCAGCTGGTTACCCTTCCCATATTTTTTTCAGCTTTTCATTATTAAGTGGCTGGATATACAGAACTTTAGCAATACGGGAAATATAATCAGCCATGACGCGAACTCATATGATAAAATTTAGTAAATAAGATGTTTCTCCAAATCAATACACTGTTATCAGATAAATTTTTCAGTGCAATAAAAATTATAAACTCTTAAAATAAGTATTCAACTACTCTAGAGTGTTATGGTATCCTCTATATGGTGATATCCTCTTAGCAACATAAAAACCTATTTATGTTCAAATTATCTGCTGGCTTCGCTGCAAGATATCTTGCGGTAGAACTTGGTGTAAACTCATTTTTCTTTATCTACTATGCTATGAGGAGTTATTATGAAGTTCACCTTAGATACAGAAATAGCAATAGTATAAATAGATACGCTGAACTCAACTCAGCAAGTGTGATAAATTCTGGAGTCTCTAGGTCCTGCTATCAATGTAGGGTAATATTAATTAAATTTCTAACATTATTTTCTAATAATTTCTAAATCATTAACCATTTTGACGCTAAAGTACACCATGCTTGTATGAGTTTCGTTTTGAGGCAAATTTTCAAACGTGTACTCAAACCATCATTATTCTCTATACAGTAATTACATAATGATTGTGGTTTACATTTTCAGAATCTTACTCAGCGAGTACCATAGACTAAACTATTAAGACCATTGTTATACACTTATTTATGGTTATAGGTACACATTACTTGGAAGCTCGTGAAAAAAAGTGTCATTGAACACCTTAGGTCCGATAAAATGCGATCTGTGACATGATTGTAAGCAGACGACATTACATATACACACGCAGCCTAGACTTAGGCAAAGCACGCATCTACTTAACACCACGTATTAGGAAATGTGGGGAATAATTAATTCCTAACAATAATATGTATGTCTCATATATCTCTGACACATACAAATACTTTTGGAGGTAATATAATGTACAATACATGTTTTGTATGAAAAGTTAGTGATAGAGGATAAAAACTTATTTCTGCCACTTATCGACTTCTATCAAGGCCTGACTAATTAAAAATGTGTTGTTCTGCTGAGAAGGTGACAGTTTTTTTCCCACACAGATTTGTTAATTAAGGTTATTAATATCTATAAAATTCAGGAATTTATTTAAAACGGGCTTTACAGTGTTACTGAAATTTGAAAGAATAAATAAGGATATTTATTTTCTTTAATAAATCTTTTTTTTAATGTTGTGCGGCTGTTTTTAATATCTTGAAGATGAATGCTTATCCAATGGTTATCACAGTTTGTAAATCCTTTTTGTTAAAAACATAATCATCTTCATAGAAAAGTAATAACATTTAATGAGCTATTACATTTTAACACTTTTAATCTTTTTTAAACGAGAACACTGCAGGATTAGAACAGCATAAAATTTTCTTGGTTTATACTCGTATAAGTATAAATGGTTAGTTAAAAAATATAATTATAAAATAATATAAAATAAAGTTAGTGCTAGTATATTAAAAGTTATATCTCTTATCTCTTGTGAAACGAGATGGACAAACTCATAAACAGTTAATAATAATTGATTATAATACGAAATTATACAAAATATTACAAATGTAACATTTAAATGTATAAAAATATATTATTTTATTTTTAAAACAGGCTCTTCATAACGAAGCATATTTTGCCGTTGGACTATTAGTCAGAACAATTATTGATGATTGAAATTTACTGATTTTGGACTCTTTATCAGACGTTGATTGATCTTTAATAGATCAACACGGCTCCAAATTAGGATAAAACGTCTGTATATCTTTCCAGATTAGGCGTATTCAAGGAATAAAAAAATAAAAAATATTGTTGTGGACTTAAAAAGCAATGGTCCAGGAAATCATTTATACAGCACATTCCGTTTCACTGGAGGGAAATGTGACTACTCAATGAAGGCGTTATGATTCTGAATATTTGTGACTTGATGTTGTTATCCTACTTAATTTATACTGTCACTACTGTTGAAATGAGTGGATTTTGCAGCTGGAAATCAGTAAAATGATACTTGAATTAAGCTAGTCATTCCCGACCAAAGTTAGTTAATTTAGTAAATATACAAATGAAGCGGCTGTCACCCGATGCATTCACGTCTGTCCTTTTTCAGACTACCTCTCCACCCATTAACACGATAGTTAATACTATTAAGGACTTACAATTACTGCTTTTTTCTCACACATTAAGACTATTTACTGTTTTATATTTATAAAGCGCATTATTCCTAATAACTAATATAACTGTATCCTAAATTACTTCAGTTCAACACAATTTAGTAATCGTGCTACAAACTGTAGACATTTTGGTAAGGATAATTTAATAGTTTAATGATTTCAAAATTTTAACAATGGGACATTGGAAATAACCATAACTTATAAAAATACTCTTAAATTTAACCTCGTAGTTTTTGTTTGTAATAATTCTGTATTTCAATGATAAATAATTTAAAACAAGGTTTGAAAAAAATAGATTTCTTTATGACGACAATATTAGTGATGGAAATACTAAAATCTACACTTTACACTTGCTCATATAAAAAAAAGTACCAAATCTACGTTGAAATAATAGGTCTCACTGTATATTTTATGAACATTTGGTGTTTCTAAACTACTATAAGAGTTTTTTTCGTCAATTGCAGATCCTCCTAATATGTTTTTAAAGGCCAAACGATATATGGCTATTTCCATTTATACAGTTTATTGTAAAATAAAAGTCGTTTGACAGGTATTTGGTCTTCCGATCATATGTTAGTTTGCTTATTTAAACGCATATGTGACAGATACGGCCAAATACAAAATAATTGAATCGGAAAAAGTAAGCGCTCTGTGATGTAATGGTAGCACATTCACCCGGCAAGTGAGAGATCCGGGTTCGACTCCCGGTGGAGCAGGTACGTTTTGTGATTCAATGTTTATTGAAATTATATGTATATATATATATATATACAGGGTGAATATAAAGTCAGGACCCCCTCCTCTACTTTTTTCCATAAGGAGATATCCTTTGAGTAGTGGTGCAATATGGAAAGGAAGTTTCATTTTATTATATTGAAAATTTTCAATGATATTTGAAATTTGACCACTATTTAAGTTTTGACGTGACAACGTCTTAAATTAGGTTGCGGCTCGGAGTCACTCATGAAAAAGTGTAACGCCCGGTAACGTTACGATGCCCGTCCAGTGGGTCCGCCGCACGGGATCCGCACGGGATAAAGCAGATAACTGTGGGTCCGCCGCACGGGATAAAGCAGATAACTATGTTTATTCGTGAAAATGTGGAGTGCTTAGATTCGTCATTTACAACAACTACAACAATAAAGGTAAATAATTGTACACTGATATTTCATTATCGTAAACTATGATTGATTGATTAATTGTTAGATTGACACAAAAGTTGAGAAACTGAGTTTATAGGTTATGTCATACTATTGACAAATGTTGATAGTGTTAAGTAAATTATTAGTTTAAATCACTCTGCAATCAATCGTAATTCAGTCGATTGAGATGAAACAGCGCGTATTGCTAGTCAAACATTTAAAATAACAAATTATAACCTCTAACCTGTCATAACAGTGCGACCAAACAAACGAACTAAACCGACCAATCACCACGCGCGGAGTTAGAATTTAACTGTGTTTAGCAAGAATTTCAAATTCCAATTTTAGTAAATGTTTTATTCAACTTTACCATTTACAATAACAAATTTTAATTAATTTCAAATTATGTACAATGTTTTAGTAAACAAAATATATTTCTATAGTTTAAAATTTGTGCAATTCTTATTTTCATTCAATTCCTTGTTCCTATTGTGCAATTTAATAATATTCATATCAATAAATATTCTACCGAGAAAAAGACGTTGTCACGTAAAATCTTCGCCCGTAAAACCGACTTTACAGGCAACCATAACTTTTTTCATGCTCTTTAAAATGAGGGGTCACTTGATAGGGCTTTACATTGGAAATTTTTGGGTTTGCCCCAAAAATTTCGCATTTTTGGGGGACACAAAAAATTTTAAATATCATAAAATAAAACTTCCTTTCCACATTGCACCACTAACCCAAAGGATATCTCTTTATATTACCTATAAATATATATGTGTATATTTGTCACTTAGTATTCTTTTAAATATTATGTTGGATCTTATATTACATACAAGATATTCTGTATGGTTGTGTGTTGTCAGGGCTTTGTTCTTAGTAAGGTTTGAGTTGCTAGAGGTCTAAGACGTGAACATTGATGGCACTGCATGTCTCATTAACGTGTCAATAGTGACTCTTGTATGTAATCTCAGATCCAACATAACATTTTAAAGAATACTAGGTGACACCCCTGCCGATTGTGTGGGACAATCACGACTTGCTTGACATTGCAAATTGTAATTTTGATTGTCAAGGCTGTAGTATATGATAACATTGAAGAGTCATAAACACCTGAGACAAGGAGACTAGAATTCGTGTTGTATCAACTCTCTATGCACTTGAGCAAGGACGGTAGCCCAGCTTTCTAATTCAATATTATACTTGTTTGTAGTTTTTACGACTTTATTATATAATAGACTTTTTTAATAATGATATAAGATAAGAGTTTATAATTATATTTGGTGGTTTAATATGTTAATAACATGGATGTCTCATTTCATTATAATGTATTCGTATTTCAGGAACCTCAAAATATTAAATTAATCCTAGAACTCTATCTTTTGAATAGGATAAATGAGTTATTATTGAAAATTTGACTTTATTACTTTACATTTCTTGTGAGTTTCTAAGACGTAAGTAACATTATCTAGAGGTTTTTGAAACCATGAGAATGCATGTCATCAGACATCACTGAGTGATAGTCAAGGTCAGAGTGATGACAATCTGTGTAACCGCGTAATCTGCGGTGCAGCTCTCGAATTGGTTTCGCAATTAAGGTCCGTAAAGGTTACCAAATTTAGTTAAGCGACAGTAGACCCGATAACACAGTACCCATATGTATTTAACTTTGCAAACATTAACTATTCTGTAGGTGTAATTGTTGGTAATCCATGGTAATCTTTAAAGAAAACCAAACAGCGTGTTGATCAGTCAGTAAATTTTAATCACAAACCCAGAATGTTTTTGTTCACTAGAGAAGAAGCAGAGGAAATCTCTCACTTGATTTAATCGTACGCATAAGGCTTTCGAGATTGCAGAGTATTCAGAATTAGTAAAAGTAGATAACTGGGGCCGACTCCTGCCGAAATTCTATGGTACAAAATATTTCTTGTCGCCTTGGAAGAAGTAGATACTTTTTTGTTTCAGACTCTACTAGTCAAATCGGTAAGGCAAACAACTCTGAAACATCTAAGTATACTTTGAACATTTATTCACACATTCAATTCATTGATAACAGATACATAGATTGTGTTTACCAAGTATATAGATTTGTGTTTACTGCATTCAAAACTACTCTGGGTTCAGAATTTCGTTACTTTCCACATATCCTTCATAAAATACGGTTTCGGACTATTACTGAACATAGAAGGTATTAAAATTGGTTATAAATAAGGATCCTCGTTATTAATACAAGGATGATGTTGCTGCATTCAAAACTACTCTGGGTTCAGAATTTCGTTACTTTCCACATATCCTTCATAAAATACGGTTTCGGACTATTACTGAACATAGAAGGTATTAAAATTGGTTATAAATAAGGATCCTCGTTTTTAATACAAGGATCATTTTGCTGCATTTTAAAAGGCCGGGGACTTTGCTATTTCAAACGAAACTGTCAATTTTATGATTTGTTAAAAAAAATAGGCTTGAAGTAACGTTTGAATAAGAAGATTTACAATCCCTGATGATACCCGTTTATTTTGTGATTAGTATCTGTATACAAGACAGACACACAGGAACCACAGCCATGTATACAGCCGATTACCTAATACCTCCTTCCAAAATATATGGGTCCTCTTTCGTAAGAACTATTTGGAGCTGTAAAAAAAGGTATTTATTAAACATTAGCCACCTGCATTTAGTCCTTAGATTTCGTTCTCCATTTCATTCTCCTCTTCCGATAAATTTCTTAAAATCATTAATATAAAAGTATGCTTGTCTTACACTCTTGCCATCAGGTTATGAACAAATGCATTATAGCCTGAAGAGAGTTATCCAACTTTTCTACATTTACGTTCCTTAGAAGGTTTTGAATATCTCATTTTTTAAATAAGTTTGTTTTTGAACAATTCTTACAATTAATTTGGTTTAATTAAATGAATTGCTTCTTCGGTATGTTGATAAGCAATATTTTTTATATCTAACAGTAATTGTGAACGAATAAGCAATTTCCAAATAATACTTGAAATCGTGGCTAGATATAGATACTATCGACAACTTTAAAGAGATATATGCAAATATCATTTCCCCACCAAGCATAAAATTGTGAAATGTTTTGAAAGTGAATAACCTTTACCATTTTGATTTTATAATGCTGTTTCACTAATTATATTTATAAACCACAACCTCTTTTACAAAGTGATAAGAGATTACAGTATTGAGGACAGAAACTTTGGTGCCATGAATAGAGATGATCCACGCTGTCAATGATGTTCACGGTAGCGATCACCGAGTTGCTGTGCTCACAGATCAAATTTAAATTGAAGTAGTTAAGTATAACGAGTAACTACTTGAAGCCTAGGCACTTTGCTACCGTTTTAAAAATTACACCCTCCTCTCGAAAATACAAAAAATACATATTATTTGTAATTTAAATTAATTTCATATTCAATAATTTTATTTTATTTCTAACTTTTAAAACATGGCATATAAAATAAACGAAACAAATCAATTTACGCAAAGGTGGTTGTTAAACAACCAAATACGTGGGAAATTGCTTTGTGAAATAGGCAGGTCTAATCCCTATATTTACTGTCATAAACTTATTCAAGTGAAACTTAAACACTTACATTTCAAACATTCTTAAAATGTTTTCATTAGTTCTTCATCGGTTTGTAAGTATAATGAATTATTTCTTGTAGTTAATGTTTTGTAACATAAAAGTGGATCATTTTCATATAATAGCGTACATTAAATTATTTCTATTCGTTCATTAAAGTATATTATACATTTTATTGGAACTATTTGAAAATTTAACTTCAGGTATATAATACTTAATTCGTGTTAGCAGTAAAGGACATGTTTGTTTTTGTTCCTTCCACAACTGTTACGAACAAAATACTGAGGAACTTGTGATAAGGTTTCGGTATCGGTGCAGTATGAAACACTCAATAATATTACGAGTATATTCATATCAGTGTCGCCATTACATTCACACATGATACCTTTCTGTGATTTATACTTGCTGTCCATATTACACTTCAAATGTCTACTGGTAAGTAATGTTTATCAATGGCACCGTCATTAACAGCGGATTCTCAGATGATACGTGTCTATGTTTGTTTGGTCACTCATAGACTGAAATCAAATGTTTTGTCGTTAAAGTGATCAATTTATTCAGGTAATATAATTTGTTTAAGCTCCAAAATCAGTTTTCTTTTAGTTAAGTCCATTAATGTTAAATGTGTTAGTTAATAACTTAACTAAATGATGCATTGATACTTGCTCAATTGGTATCACCAACTTAGTATACCGTTTTGCATGCATATTAGCACGCGTTACACGTGTCCTCACTCAGGCCCGGCGACAGGATTCTCGGGCCCCTATGCAATCATGAAGACCGGGGGCCCCCCCCCCAAAGATTCAACAGGCAACCAACCTAATTACATTAAAATTCACCCCCCCCCCAACGTTAGAACAAAATTCCCATATTGGTTATATTAACATAGCAAGCATTAATTTTATTCCAAAACTTACTACTCCATTACTTGATTTAACTTATTTGTTAAATGATTCACTTCTTCAAAATTATGCCAAATCCGTGATTTTTCCTGTATTTACTTCAATTTAAGTTATATAAAATAAATGTTGCTAAACAAAATTGGAAAGAATTGAGGTTTATAATTATGTAGTGATTATTTTTTTACTATTAAATCAATACAAAACAAAACTCACTGAACTTAATTAAAATCAAAAACACCATCCTTAAAAAAATATACACTTAATGAAACTAAATGGACAAAACATAATTAACAAAGAATAAAATCATTAAAATTAAAGTTCAACTCGTGTCGCTCTCCTTTTTAGTAGAAAACAAAACTTAATGATAGGTTCCTGGAAAACCTAATGAAAACAAAAAACTAAATATCATTGAACAATCACTTAACGAACAAAACTAAAAAAAATTAAATGAACAAAACCTAATGAACATTGTACAAAACATAAATTGAAAATTAATAAAGAAACATTGGGCTATGTTACTCACTAACATTAAAACATGACTAAAACACAACTCGTCGGGCCTTCTTCCCAGCAAAGTCTTCTATAATGTCGTCATATTTTCAAACTACGTGCCAAATCTGACTCCATGGCTAGAATACTCAGGTCATTCATGCGGTCTTGCGTCATCGTAGAACGATTTGCACTTTTAATTCTTTTCATCAAACTGAAGCTCCTCTCCCCTTGGCTGACAGATACAGGTATGCAACAGAACAACCGGATCGCTGTAGTGATATTTGGAAAATAAACTATCTAGTTTGTTCTTCCTTAGAGCGTTTATTAGACTTAATGGTTGAAGAGTTTGTTCCCCCAAGTTAGTGCGATGAATCGATTTCAAATGTTTAAATTCATTTAAAATTTCCATCTCAATATCCTCTTTGTATGTTTGACACAGACTCAAACATTGCTGCTCAATAAAACTGTCGTCTTCCTCAATATATTTCCAAAGACATTGGAAAAGGTTGCTGATTTTTCCAGCAAACTCGAATCTCTGAGACAGTCCCCCTAAGGACTGAGTCCTAAGATCTTGAAGAAGACATCAATCCTAAAACGTTCCTCTTCGTTTTTTAATTGATGTTCCGTGCCGTCCCTTGTTTCGTCATGAAAAATCTTTCTTTTCTTTAATCTTTTTTCCTTAAAATCAGTTTCGCAATCTACACTCTCAGCCATGTTGCCTGCCAACTAGCTTGGCCTCAGTGTAGAGATTGCTCCATCTGTCTCTCAGTACTTTTAGTTCCTCTATTAAATCATTCAGATTTTTTGTTTCAACGTCTAGAGTTGTTGATCGGGCTTGTAATACTTTATTTTTGTTGTCTATTGCAACAAGCACCTTTAGCCATATTGTCGACATCATGATACATTCGAACGATTGTAGATATTTCAATAGCCCTTTCAGATCTGTCCTTGCATTCTGCAGATAGATTCAGTTCTTTACAATCATTGAGGGCATTGATGATGAGAGGCAAATGCTTTACGAAAGGGCGCACACTATCTACTCGGGCTGACCATCTCGTTTGAGAAATACTGTGCAGAGAAGAGCCTATTCTGTTTTCTAAGTACTCCCCATCTTTGAGGGCTTCTAGAAAAGAAGTTATACGTCTTTTGCAGCATGCCAAAAAATGTTTGTAGCTTCCTCGCAGCATTCAGCAGCATTAACCCCACACAGGTTGAGGCTATGTGCGGCACAGTTATTATAAAAAGCCAAATTGTTGGTCTCCATTATGATGGCTTGGGCACCTTTGTATATTCCAGCCATATTGGATCCATTGTCGTACCCCTGGCCTCTGCATTCCTTCAACGGAATTGAGTGTTTGTTGAGCTCGCTAATAATCAACTTAGCCACATCCATTCCAGTTTTTTTTGTTACAGTCAACAAAATTTAAAAATCGTTCGCAAATTTTAAATTCTGATTCACAATCTAAGAGATATCTCAAGATCAACGTTGTTTGCTCAGTATGTGAGGCATCGGGGGGTAGAGTCAGCAATAATAGCATAATATTTTGATTTCTTCCTTTCTTCCAATACCTTCTGTCGAACTCTTTCCCCACAAACTTGAATGAATTCATTTTGAGAGTCTTTAGACAGATAATGAGCTTGAACACGTTTTCCCTCTTCTTGGGCCTTTTTTTACTTTTGCAATATGTTCTCTTAGTAAAGGGTCATATTCCGCTAACAGCTCTATCAGACCCAGAAAGTTTCCATTGTTGGGATCCCCAATTTTTTCAGAGGTCCCTCTGAGAGCTAATCCTCGCTCTCCAAGGAACATGACCACGGAGAGCAATCTTTGAAATATATCCCTCCAATATTTGGTTCTTGAAGCCAGTTCTGAGTCGAGTTGAGAATGTATGTCTGATCCATCACTTAGCCTCCTTTCTAACTCTCTCCATTGGATGTAGCAATTTTTTGTGGGAAGCGCTGGTTTCATGCAAAGGTAGCTTGTTGTAAAGCTTCCGCCATCCATATTCCTTTTTCCATCCATCGTTACTTAACAAAACTGACTTATTTGAATCGTGTTTTTCACCCCCACTATTATTATTGAAAAGTCTACATGGAAAACAAAATAAGGACTCAGCAGTCTCACTCCATACAAGCCAATCTCTTCTGACGCTCTCTCCGTTCGGCCTTTTTGAAAAAAGAACCGTTTTTGGAAACGCTCTTTTTCCATCACTTGGCAGATCTGACGGCATCAAAGATGGACCCATTTTCACTAAAGTCTCAATCACACTGTCAGTCACCACCTTGTTTTTTCAGAAGTCCCAAATCTGAACTGGTAATTATAGTTCCTAACCCCGAATCTACATTAGCATTTAGAATGTCACGATTGTGATCTTCCAAAACAATATCATCTTTAGGATCAGGTTCTGAGGTAAAGCTATCTACCATTGTTTCTCCTTCATCAGCATTAGGCCTACAGCTTTCAAGATCTTCGCTGTCTTCAGTATTAGGGTGTTCATGAAAACTGTGAGAAACTTCGCAAAGTTTCTCCCTGGCGGCGCCAGGGTCGTTAGGGCCGCTGTTAGAACTAGTTGTAGCTACGTCTACTTTGATTCCAACGTCAAATAATGTCCTGGATCCTTTATTTGAACTTTCAATTTTCTTTTGCCTTTCTTTACGTTTTTGAGCACCAGATTTATGTTTGTAAGTGTCCATTTTGAGATATAACGGTTGTTTTTTATGCGAAATGATGATAAAAATACTGTGAATGGACCTAAAAATAAATATCTTGGATTAGTCAAGAATAATAAATTGATGTGGGCAGATCATAAAATAATATTTTGAAATAGAATTTTAGAACCTAAATATCAAAATACAAATTTAAAAATGTATCAAATTGATCATAAACACTATTAGACAATTAAAAATTAGTATTGATTACTAGGCCTAAAACCGAAGCAGTTGCTAAAATAAATACGGAATGTAAATTATCAAACGCTGCGTTTAAAGTAGTAATGTATCTCAAACTGGGCTAAACTAATCAAAAACCGACAGGTGCAATCACAGGACACGTGAGGGGATGTGATGAGTCATTGAGCTATTTTCGGATACTGTATCGCTTGCTGCGCTCTCACTCAGATTTCCAAGGTCAAGTTTTTTTAAGACGTTTCACCCAGCGATCTCTATTGTTTACCTGTCTTGCCAACATATTGGGGGTTTACTTCCTGTTTCTCTCTCTCTGTTTATCCTGTCCTCACTCCCCATTCCCTCTCGTAAACTGCGCAACTAGTGATGCGATGCGTCGCCTCAAGTTGGTTGTCATAACAACCAATATATCAAGCCAACGAGCCAACCACGAAACAATACCAAACTATGTCGTCATTGAATAATATTTTCTACGTGCTAACGTGCATACTGCATACAAGCATGTGAACAACCACAAAAGAGTGAGCGATGAGCCGTCGTTCTCTCTGATTTAATAGGATAAACTTGATTAATTGAAACTTAAAAACGACGTTCAGTAGCAAGTAGCAAACCGAATTTATGTGTTGTTTTTTTTAATTTTTAACCATCCTACTCCTCATATGTTTTAGTTTAGATTTAGATACACAGTAACGTCAGTAACATTTATAATTTCACGTCTTATTACATAGGTACGTTTTATAAGACGATTACAACGTCTCAAATTTTGCAGCCCAGTAATAATTAAGTTTATTTGTATTTTTTGCTGTTATGGAACCTTGTTGATCGTCTTAAAGGTTAACCAGCCCTTGGATAATCGGGAGTTAACTGTAGCCTAATTTATTTTATGAAACTGATTACTGTATAATTCAAATTTATAATGAGGGGTAAAAATCATGGCTCCACATGGGTTTGGGCTGGTGGACCCCTGGTCCCAGGCCTGGGCCCCTGGGGGCCCGGCTCTGTCCCTAATTTTATATATTTTACAATTTTTATTTTATTATGTTTATATTATAATCATCAGTTAAAATAAAAATCTGCGTTACATTAAAATTAAAAATCTCATGTTTTAATTATGCCCTACAGCATGACAAGTGAACAGAAGGAGCGGGCCCTGAGCCTGATCCTGGTAACAGGGCCCGCAATCAAATGTGGGATCCATGGTAAAATTTATTCAGTTTTTTAATTTTTTCGGAAATTTGGAACTTATTTTCTAAAATTAAATGATAAAAATATTTACTAACTCACCTGTATGTTTCTTTAATTCACGGTTAAATCAATCTCAATCTCCTTACAACAACAACAACAACAACAAACCTAATTAAGCACGACAACAAACTAAAACTAGAAGTGTACAAAACAACCAATCACGATAACTTAATAAAACCATTACCACCAGCAACCAGCATAGAAATGCAAGATTGAAAGAAACATTAGTTTATTATCGTGTCGGTATCACTGTCATCCGAACGCTCAGGTTGCAACTTGTAGTGAGCAAGGAGGGGAGGGGCCGGGAGGGGAGGGGGTGGAGAAGAGTCACTGCCTGCCTTCGCGTCTGGGCGATGCGGACCCCGGGCCCGACGTCTGACAGCCACAACCACAACGGTTCGCGCCACCTCAGTGTTTTACAATTTTATTGGTTTAAATCGGAGCAAAGAAAGTAGTTTAAATTAACATTGCATGTTATTTCCTGAATATTTTCACCGCACAGGCCCTGGGCCGATGGTAATTGGGCAATGATAAAAAAAAATAAAAATACATATTTTAGTCGGCCCGGGCCCCCTGTGGCCCCGGGCCCCTATGCATTTGCCCCCCTTGCCCCCCCCCTGTCGCCGGGCCTGGTCTCACTTCTGCTGGTTCGAGTGACTTATATTTCCGACACCAATACTGAGTTTTGCCTTTTTGGCACGATCATGAAAATACGCCAAAAAGTGTTATCCATTATAGCCATTACTGTCGTGTTTAGTAACGTTTAGTTACATAGCTGATTATGTTTTCTTTCTCGAATCAAGAAAAATATATATGACAGATCAGAGAAGTATACTTCAAAGTAGAACTAAGATGGGTTTTATCTCAGTCTTTACATTAATGGTAAAAGTATTTTTACTATTTTAGAACATTTAGAGTAGTCTAGCGAAATTTCATCTAGCATAGTTTTTGTCGACTGCTTCAAAGGGAGTCTTGAGAATAAAAATTTGACTATATTATGTTTAAGACATTTCCTAAGGTAGATTATTGCTTACCTAATCGCTGAAAATTTAAAGCTATTCTTTAAACAGTTTTAATCACTATAAACGTAATCAAACTGAAAATAAATTAACAATGTTTTACACAGAACAGTTGATTACATTGACGGGCTTATAAAATTAATATTACACAACTTAGAGACCAAGATGAGATTTTTCGCCACTTCAAAGACCAGTAGGGACGTTAGCTTCGGATGGAATTTCGAAACAAGAATACCGCCTATATTCATCCCAGGAACCGTAAAAATGTCCATTTAAATTTCAGTACAATCGGTTGAGTAGTTTTACGCGTGAAAAACAAAACAAACAAACAAAGGCACTTTCGCATTTATAATATTATTAGGGTACAAAATAGTATGACAAATATATGGTGGATGGTGTGTCGAGCATAAAACTAAATTATTTCTGTCACTGAGGAATACAGAACATGAATGCTGCCAGAAGAACCATTTTCATCTAATGACTAGCCCTTAAATACTCTTTTGCTACATTGAAAGAATTAACGTTTCCAAATTAATTTCAAATTTTGTACTTTTTCGATAAAATATTAGCTATTACCCAGTTTGTAAATATTTACCTGGCTTGCGCTTTATTCCTAGCTTATGCCAAAACGATAGAATGTTTAGTTTTACCCCTACCAAATGGTCATTTAATGATGATGTAAGCAGAAAAATGGATTTCTATCAATTATGCATTATAACATACATTATTTAGTCAAGTAAATAAGAACCTATTACAAAGCCATTCTTAAATCTTTTAAGGAGAATCTAACAGTTTTGATGAGTTTTCTATTTAATCTTTAAAAACGTGTAAGCAGCATAAGATGTTTTTAAATGGTCTCTTCCTTCTACGTAACGCTTTTAATTTGGCCACAATTGCTTTGATCTAATTTAACCACATTGTGTGGGTGACATGTCCTCTCTTGACGTAAGCGAACACTTCCTGTCCATCTAAAATAAAACGTCATTTTAGCAGTGACTAAAACAACGACTAAATCCAACATTACCATATGTAAACTTTCAGTTGATCTTCTGAATAAAAAGCGGGCATTTTTTAATAATATAAAAATAAAACAAAGGGAAAACTGACGATTTTAACACAAATTAAAAAACCAATAATATTTGCAATAATTGGTCCATAATATTTGGTCCAATATTTGCTACATAATAGCAAATAATTAAATCAAAGCAATATTGAATACTATACCATGTTTGTGTAAAATACATAGAATGTAGGATACATGCATAATTAATACAAATTTAAGTATAATATACAGTATCTACAAATGAAGTATGTATGTCGTTTTGTCTGCTGCCTGTGTCTGTTATTTCTTTCACGTAACTGCAAGAGAAATGTATTTCAGGTCCGACTGGTGTCATGCATTACAAAGCATCAAAAAGAAAGTAACGCATTTCCCGTCCGCCTAATGTTTTATGTTTATTCACTTTAACTGCTTGGATTTTCCATCTGAAGACAGTTTTTCCGTTTAATTCATAAAAAATAAGAGAAATATGGATTTAATTTAATATGCGAAAGGTATATAAAATAATGAAACAATACGAGAATAAACAAAGAAAAATATAAAATTTTGACATAATTAATAAAAAATTAACAGTTTTTTCGAGGAACCTGAGTATGTTATTTAAACCTAATGGTAAATGGTAATTTTGGCAACAGACTAAGTTTCACGTCACTATACAACAGTGGAAATAATTGTAAGTTTTGTTTGATAAATTTAAACAAGTTTATGAATTTGTTTTACATAATTTTTAAATGTGTAGATTGAAGGTTCTTGCTTTATTTGTTTCATTGTAAAAAGTTTTGTTTTAATTGCAGTGGACAAATCAACGGGTCAAATTGCCTTTTCGGTTTTATCTATAATACATTTAATATGCATCCTAAAAATTACATATATGATATTCTTACAACCCTGTGTTTTTTCTTGTTTTTTTTAAGCATTACGTTTGTTTTAACACGATTTACGATTTACACGATTATTATAGAATTAAGATTACATATATGATATTCTTAAAAAACCTTGTTTTTCTTGTTTTTAAGCATTACGTTTGTTTTAACACGATTTACGATTTACGCGATTATAGAATTAAGATTACATATATGATATTCTTACAAACCTTTGTTTTTCTTGTTTTTAAGCATCTACATTTGTTTTAACACGATTTTACGATTTACACGGATTATAGAATTAAGATTACATATATGATATTTCTTACAAACCTTGTTTTTCTTGTTTCTAAGCATTACGTTTGTTTTAACCACGATTTATGATTCACACCGATTATAGAATTAAGATTCTATATTATTATTAAACTTTTATTTTTGTCCATTTTATTCATACAATCCATGTGGGTCCTTTCAACATATTATGCACATTAAAAAATGCAGTTTCTTTTTAAAGCAATAAATGTTACTAATTCAATATCATTCGCAATTCATCATACGGCTAGTGTAAACATGTTTATTAAAATTGAAATAATACATTTGAATAAATTAACATACGGTAAATTTAATCTACAACAGCAGTTTAATATTCAGTGTTTAAATAACATGATTTTGGCTGCGTTATTGTTCTTGAGTTCAATTGCGAAATTGTTTGTCATCCAAATGCCCCAATTTTGTGTTTTGTGAAGAAGTTTAACAAGCACTGAAGAGGGAACGGATAGTTAAAAAGTTATTATCAGTGGGTTTTCTATGTTACTTTCAGTGACATTATATTTATACCTACCTAACCATAGTACAGTCTTTATAGCAGGCGCCTTTACAATGACGCCCACACTGTGGGAGTACTCGTATAATTGTTCACATACTATGACAAGTACAGGGAAGAGTACTAAATTCTAATCTAGAAATATTTGATACGATCCAAAAACTCTTGGGGTCATCATACAGAATACGAGTATCTGACAAACCAAGAACTACATACTTACATCGTTTGAAAATTTGGAGTGATTTTCTTTAGCCAAAAATTATACCTGGTATTGATTCTATAACAGTACAATGGTATATGTTATTTAATATTATTTTCTCCTTTATTCATTTACTTATTTTAAAACTACTGTTTGAGAGAATGTAAACATCAAGTTTATAAACACTATTTATGAAAGCCAATAATTCTACAAAACCTACACAAGACATACTATGGCCAAGAAGATTTTGAAATCATACTGTTGTATTAGACCTACGTATTAACCAAAAGTATACAAATTCGATTCATATTCATCAACATTTCTAAGCTCTGACCCGAACTCTTATTTCACAAATATAAGGTACCTTACATTGGTCAAGAGTTGTTCAAAATTTGTTTTATGTAGAATTTATAACTACATGTGGATTACGTTATTCAAACTTCCGTTGACTTTCGTGTTTTATACTCTTGACGACAGGACTTCCGTCCCCGAAAACTGTCCTGTATTTTTATAATTATTTCATAAAAATAAATAATTATAAAAATATTGACAGAGTGAGATACCATATATTTGCCTAAAATTGCTGTTACATGGTTTTAAAAACATGGATTCATACTCGTATGTCAATTAATTATAACGGTGTGAAACGTTATAAAATAAGGATAATGCATACAATGCAATAATCACAATGATAATAATTGCATCCATAATCACACTTGAAATTATTAAACATATTCATGCTCGTAAGCGGTCCTCTGTATAAGCCGATAGTCGTGTCCAGTCGACACACGATAATATAACACCTTACCCTCGACAATACGTATAGCCTTACTAATCACACTTAATATTAATAGGCGCTTTGACGCCGGTTGGCGGCCAATAGTATAAAACTCAACCCATTTAAAGCCGTTTAGTTACCGTTGGGGTTTAATGGGCATATTGATGTAGTTGGCCGTCAATAAAATCAACGCATAGTCACATTAGTCAACACGCAAATAATACACATCAACCCCATCTTGATGTCAATCACCCCCAACTAACTACTACACTTGATATCAACAGACAAACCGTGGAGCTTGAGGTTCAACAGTCATATATTTTTTGTGGTTATATTAATAGACGCACCTTATTTATTATCATCTCATCGAGCATAAAATTATATACGTATTATGCAAGAAATTTATTTAGTGTACGGGTTTTAAATGTGTATTACTATCATCCATTCTTTATACAATTAGATTTGTCATCTATTAGTCTATTCTGTTGAGTATTTAACTATCGTGTAGACTACACTTTAAAATTTAATTATAAAATGTAACTATCGTATAGAGTATCCGTTGACAAATTCATTTCTAAAATATTTAATATTATTTTTGGAGTCACATTACGTAACACTATTTTATCTATGGTTTCAATATATAATTATAAAACTTTAAGCATATTTCTTTCCACGAAATTATTGTAGTTCAGTTTGTGAATTTGTTAACATTTGTATGTTATATCACAATTTATTTAATTAAATTATCAATTTTCAACAATTTTACAAACAATAATTTATCAAAATTTAATTACTCAATTAATTAATTTTTCTAGCATTTACATTTTTAAGTGTATAAATTTTAATTCTGTTTTCTTCTAAATATAAATTTAGTATTAGTAATCTTTAGCGATAATATTTAAATTGTAGTGTCTTATAAGCAACTTGTAGAGATCATGGAATGGAAAGTACAGTCTGACAGCTAAATAAAAGTAAGCCATTTCCTTGCCCAAATCTGTGTGTTTTAAAAGTCTCTACAGAAATAAAACATCTGGCAGAGGGAAGTTAACAAACAGACCCAACCCCTTCATTATAGAAACAGCTTCCCTCTGAACATTGGCTGGTTTACTTTAATTGTAGTAGAACCGCTTGCGCTTGTTATTCACCTCTTAAACATCTGTCAAATAAATCAATGTGGACACAACTATGTCCTTTTTTTATTTCAAAACGTTTACACTATGAAAATAACACGAAAAAACTCAGATTGGGGGTTCTAGTGTGACAAGTGAGTAAGTTTACTTTGTTTACTCTGCATTTCACCGTTCAGGATTTGAATCTTTATGTTGTTGTAGACGGAGAGTGTGTTATTGAGTAAATGTGACAAGGAATGAACTTTCTTCAAATTAAAAAATTACTTAAATTTGAGATAGTTTGGCACAATTTCCACTGTTAACCATAAGGTTTTAATGATGCTCATAAGCAGGTAATCATGTTAAAAAAAAAACAGAGATTAAGATTTCCCCAAATACTATGTTTGGCTTTAGAGATGCATAGGAGAAGTTTTCGTATTTTTTTTAGAGATCAGACTTTAGTTTTATGGTTGAAGCCACATGCTAGTGTGTTGAGAACAATTAAGAAATGGTTTCATTCAATTAAGATTTTACAAACATCAGAACTCTGACTCGCTTCTTTTTGAGGCCTTTACACGAGAATGGTTTGCAGCAACGAGAACTTTTTACCATAATTTGTTTTAGTGATACTAATTTCACTAAAAACGACACCAGTGTTAGAAACTCCTTTCTCCAATACTTATGAAGTAGGTTATTTCCTCTTAAACTTTCAGGTCTTCCAACTTAGCGCAGTAAAAATCCAAAATCTGTTTTATTATCAAAATTATTAGTAATCATTAAAAACTTCATAATTTTAATAAATGTAAAAGGAATATTTTTTGTAAACCCTGCAGTATAACTGTTAAGAAATAGTGAAAGAAGGATCATTTCATTACTATCCTACGAGTATTTACGGAATCTTCCGTGAAACATTTTAAAGCTCAATATTTTTATTATTGATTGATACATAAACGTGAAATCTTCCAACATTTTCAATGTTTTATTCTTTATATACATATATATGTGTATATATATATATATATATAATTAATTCTGAACTGAGTAATTGATTTGACAAATAATTTGTGCAGAACCATCACGAAATTTCATTTCATGATGAAATTTCAAATATTGTTATTATAATACATTTCTTGATCCGTTGTGTAGCTAGTAGTTGACAATTATATTATAATATCGCTATAGCAGATCTCCTAGTCTATAAAATTGGGGGGGGGGGGGGGTGGGGGGGGGGGGGGGTGGGGGGGGGGGGGGGTGGGGGGGGGGGGGGGTGGGGGGGGGGGGGGGTGGGGGGGGGGGGGGGTGGGAATCAGTTTCAAGACCAATAAATGTAACTTAAACATTTGCTGACTTTGAAAGCTGCATTAACTCACCTACATCCGACAAACTCAGTTATCCTTATCCTCATTGAGACAAGTGAAACCAGTAAATTTTTGATATATATATATATAAATAGGTTTAAAGTTGGTATAGAACTGTCACTCAGTAGTAATGTATCATTCATAATTTATTAATTAAATTAATACAATTAATATTTACAATACTTCAGCCGTTCATATTTAATTTGAAAAATAACAACTCTATTTGTTTAATTCAGAAACAGAATATCCATGGAAACTGTTGATGATAATATTGAAATATGTGTAGACGTGTAAGTTGTATCCTACATTACGAATATCTTTTCCAAAGATTGTTGCTCCGTGTTTACGTGTTGATCGAGTTGCATGCTGGTAATCCTTGGCCAAGTTGACCGAAGAATAAGGTCAAGAGCATTTTATCTTTATCTTAAGTAAGTCTCACGTAAGTTTTCTGGTTTCGAAAGGTAAAATAATTAACGTTAAACGTTTTCAACTTGTTTAAAAAGCTAACCACTAAAAAGGTGTTGAGTATAAATTCTAAAAAGGTCACATGGCTAAAATATTCGTCCTTTTCTCCCTTGGTGAAAGCCTAAACCAATATATTAGAATATTGAAACTAATGTCTTTTGAGTCTTTATATAGCAAATCACTAAAAATATTTGCTATATAAATATATTTTTAATCAAATGAAAAAATAGTATCGATATACATCTATAAAAATGGCATTGAACAAGATTCAAACAAGTATGAGTATAACTTTGTATAGTGATATTTCTATTTTGTACAGTTAGGGTTAAAGGGATAAAAAATCCCCATATTCACTCGCTATTCTACTTAAGGAGTTGCACTTTAGGATGCTATATTGTTTGTTAAAATGTGTTTTTTGAATCACATACAAATATTTATATTATGCTATTAGTGGCTTACAAAATTAAATTTAATATTTTTACGCTCGAAAATAGATTACTGCATTTAAGTCGAAGAAAAAGTAGCCATATATTAAAAACTAAAAAAATGTACCGTTGCCGGATTAATCTATTTATAGTTTCCATTTATAATATTAGGTTCAATCAGGGTTATAATTAGCAACTCCAATATGTTGTAGCCAACTCTGTGTCGGCCACCCCCAATAGAGTAGCTGTTATATTGCAGAATAAATATTAATTCGAATTCTTCATTAATTTAAAATCATGTAAAATTTGATTCAATTGGTTCTACAATAAGCAACTGCACTCTGCTATAAACCATATTTTTGAATATTATATTTAATAAAACTATCTAAATGGCGTCCATCACAATTACAGGCTATATTTTATTTTGATAGCCAGAGAACTTATATATGCAACTATGTAATTAAATGAAAACTAGGTGAAAAACAAATGAAACTCCTTATAAGTTCTTGGCTGAGATTTTTAATTCTTCATTCTTTCGTACCACGTTGAAATTTCGTATTGTATGTTTCATATTTGCGGAGGCCATAGCAATTAAACTTTCACACAGTTACGTATCCAATAGTTCAACTCACATTTTATGTCAACAATTAAATAAAGTATTATATGTTTTAACATCTACTTTGAATTTCCTTAAATAATATTTTTAATATCGGTGGTAGAGTGAATAAGAGAAAGACAACTCATGAGAAATTCATATCGGTATCACACAAGGGATTTCTGAACTTGGTCCTCTTGTTTTCAATTTGCATTAATGTTATTTACTCATGCTTGTCAATATTATTAGAATAATGTGTCATTTTTTTAAATATCATATGTACGCAAAACGTCCTATCCTCTAATATTATTGTCAATTAGACAATATTTTATACTATGCTATAAAACTATACAATTAAGAAAATAGAAGTATACAAAAATGCGAAGATAATGTAAAATACAATCTCACATTATACATCTCACATTATCTTTTCTCACATTATCTTCTCACATTATACACGGGTCATTCTGCTTTTGTGACATTGTTTAAAAAAATTATTTAGTTAAATCCTATCTACGGGTTCATCACAAAATTATTCCATCCAAAAATTCAGTTAAAATTAAATTAAAGTTCTTATACTATTTCATGTAATTTTAATTTATTTTTATTAAAGAAAAATTAACCTTGTTAAATTAACTGAATAGTTAAATACACATAGCTTAAGTCCTAATTTCTTTACTGTAAGTATTTTGTTCCTGATTTACTCGTATATAACTTTATATTCGATAGCAATGTCACAAAGATAGCAGATTGATGTTCACATAATTAGGATTATAAATTAAAACAAAGAATAAAAGAATTTGGATGGTAAATAAATGCAAGGATATGTGTTGAAACCCACGTCACTAAATATTTTCAACTGACCGCCCGGCGCCCACACCTGGGTACACGGTCTGCTGTCTGTGGTAATGCCTTTGTCAATACAGCTTGCCGTATTTAGAATACCAACATTGAAAATATTGCTTCATGTGATATTCATACCAGTATGTAACCATATAGATGGTATATTAATACATCATCGAAGTACAATTACTAGTAGTATAAAACTATTAGTCTATATATAAGAACTATAAGAAATAAAATATATATTAATCATAAAATTATTAGGTCTGTTATATTTATATTTTGACATTTGCTTTATTTTATAATCACTATCTACAGCCCACTCAATATCCAATATTATTTGTTTATTATGTTTCATTTATTTATGAAAATATTTGTTTATTCATAAATATTTATTTATGAAATATAATAAGGATTACATTGATCTCAATTCGGGATGTTACATACCTACCAATGTTATTTCCTAAGCATTCCCTGTGCACTTAATCCAATTTTTGAATCTCTTCTAAAATATCAATTTAAAAGGGGCATTAGTAGGGGGTGAAAGCGTGCTAATTCTGCCATGTTGACAACTGAGATGTCTGTACTCAGTATTTGAAACCTTGGAACCAGAAGGCCGAATCACCGTCTGTATAGAATGGCAGCTAGCAGCAAACAATATGAACTAAAACAGACTCTGATTGAATTATACTATGGTAATTTAATGAAACAAATAATTAAATAAACAAATAACCATAAAGATTTGTAAGTAGGAGAGAAGAAAGGTAAATATTTAAATGAGGGAGTTTGAAGACAATTTATAAGAGGGGCTGCCTCTTACAGAAATATATCTTCACTTGGTACACCTAACTCTTAGTCTAGGAGCGGGACCCACTAATTACTATCACTACTAATTAAGGTTAAATAAAAAAAAAATAAAGATTCACGATCACAATAAATATGAACCGCTCGCCAATGACCCTGAGGAGCTCAGTGACAGTTTTCCTTCGAGAACGTATTCTCGTACTCTACGAGTACTCCGTAGAGTCCTCCTGGCGTTGGCTGACCGCGCTATCCGATTGGTATGATGTGAAACTAACAAAGGGATGGTCTGATATGTGGCTTACATCTGACTTTAACTGGCCAATTTATTAATTGCAAACTGTTGTATGTGATATGTAGTTTAAGGGGAATAAATTACTTACTGAAATAAAAATGTAATATTGTCAATATTGTCAATATTGCGACCCGCCTATATCAACTAAATTTGGGTAGAGAAACTCACCTGCAAAGTTTACACATACATTTTGATACAATTAAGCCAAAAAAGTAAATTAATATTTTATATTGTTTACTCCCTACGTTTTTATTAACTCTCTTCTAAATTCTTACTTTCCCATCTGTAGTACATAATGATATACACAATTTATTGTTATCTAAATATCTAACAAACAAACAATAAATGTGTAATAAAATTTTTATGATTCACTAATTTCATGGATTTTATCAATTGAAAACACTTGCATTAATTAGTATTTTATAGTCAAAGAATAACAAATAAATAATAAAAAGTCAATTATTAATAACTTGTATAAATTTCAAACATCATTGAATTGGATTTATATCAAAATGGGTAGAATTTGTTTAAGATTGCCATTAATACAAAAGGCCGTAAGTTAAGAAAACATAAACTGATAACGAAAGAAATACAGTATTTATATATATATATATATATATATATATATATATATATATATGTTTTATGTTTTCTTAACTTACGGCCTTTTGTATTAATGGCAATGTTAAACAAATTCTACCCATTTTGAGATAAATCAAATTCAATGATGTTTGAAATTGAATCTCAATTGCAGTAGAGTCGAAATTGCTTTTCCATTCAATCATCAGTTACAATGCGATCACTCCAAGGACTATTATCCTAACTGCATAGTGACTTCATGTAATTTGATACCAAGATCAACATTATCACGACACTGTACTGATTAATAGACAATGAATACCCAGATAAATCTATTATTACAATAACTAATCACTGAGAGATTAATACTATAACATTTAAAATAACTGATAGATTCGAATTCTAGTCCCGGCGGGTTAAGTATCTCTTGTGATTCAATCTTTATTGAAATTAAATCAGGCTCCAGCTGTTTGTAAAAATAAGTAACTAATCATTACTATGTATTTAGTTATGATAATTTATTTCATAATATTTTAGTATTTCGTAAATCTGAATTTAATAATATACTAATAGTATAAATGTTTTTAAAATATTTTAAAATATTAGAACATTTTCAATAATTAAAACATTAACACAGCAAAATTATTGGATTGAATACATGTATATATTTTATATATCTGTAATGCAATAAAACCATATACGATTAACGATTTTCATTATAAACAATATATGAAGTTTGTTTGGAGACATTAAAAAGTTAAAACATTCACATAGTAATTATATATATATATATATATATATATATATATATATATATATATATATATATATATATATAATTTAAATATAAAATAACCTCTTTAAAGTTTCTTTTTAGTTTTGCGAAATTTTCTTAACTTAGTTATTCAATAACTTTAAGCAGTATATGTTATTATTATTCAGTGATAAATTTAACTTGTTTGTGATGCTGAGAATGTATTGCATACCATTTATTTCTATAGATTTTTATTTTTATATTCGTACATATTTTTAATCAAATCAGATTTTTTAACAGTTACAGTAAATCATTAATTGTCTATCCAAAATTGTATAGATAAATCTGTAATGATGGATTATTTTTTGTTGTACTTCATCCTAGTCAATGCTTCCAATTGTTTTCAGCGCATAATTAGTAACAACTGAGGATGACCTCAGTTCATAAAAGTAATTGTATAAAGTAATTGTGGCTAGATATCTATTACTCATTATTACCTCTGCATTTATACTCCTATTACATAAAGATTTTAAGCATTAAATACATCTATTATATAAAAATGAAACTGTTCGTGTGTAACAGCATCGCTCACAAACGGCTGGACGGATTCGCCTAATTTTTTTTTTAAATTTGTTCGTCTTGATCTGTAGAAGGTTATAGGATACTTTTTATCCCTTTCCCGATTCAGGATTCCGCCCCACTGGTTACAGAAATACCCGTAAGAAATGCATTGCAGCAAACATATGTTATTAAGTGAAAGAGTCTTTTCAAATTTTTAATCAGCTGTTCTTTGTAAACATATATAATGCGACAAAAAATATATTTATATATAATTTAATTACTACACTTATAGTTTTAAAGCATAGAGTAAGCTTAAGAGAAACGACAAATTTTGTTTAAACTGTTTCTGCAATCACTGTTAAACATAGACTTTACTATCCAGATAATACAATTCAAATTTGACGTAAAAAATTCACCTTTAACTGCAATATTTATTTAATATAAACCATGTTCATGCTTGATCAGAAGAGCAATGCAGATATCATAATTACTATCTTACGTTGGCTACAAATATAAAGAATGTTATAAAATCAACCTTAGTTGTTTTTTTTTTGACAGAAGTATCAGGAATGTGGTACATACCTTCATAATGCGCCCAAGAAGCTCACGAAGGAAACGACTATCAATTATCTCAGCAATGTTTAGAATGTGATAGAAAATGAATAAGTGAATATAGTGTACTGTTTTCAACGGGAAATTGCGTGCGAAGCCGCGGGAAACTTATTGAAATGCGCTGCGAAGCGCGCCGGGTCCGCTAGTCTAGTATTAAAATTTAATCTATTTATTGATAAGTTATTGATTAATCTTACAGTTTTGATTTAATAACTCTTTTTGTGCAGCCTGTACAGAGCTGAATTTACTTTAAAGTATTCCTAAACAATCAATATCATATTATAATATGAAGTGAAACAAAGTAAAATAGGATATTCTTAATAACACGAAATTGATCTCAAACGTATATACATATATGTATACACATACATACATACTGACGTTAGTTTGTTTACACCAAAAGTATCTAATATATGCTATCAATGATCTTTAATGCATATAATACTCGTATAAAATAACTTCCAAGTATTTAACTGCACTTGCTTTTTTTAAATGAACAAATTTCTCATATTTGAATCAATATTATTACATAAGTAGGCTACATTATTTTAGTTTAAAGGTTTACTTAAACTTAACTTTAGTGAAATTGTACAGTGATCAGTAAAAATATCCATTTGTAATATTGGTATATAACTGCGTGTAATAGACAATGCATTTCTACAAAACGTCCTTATCACAATTTTTGTACTATTAGGGCGAGTCAGTTTTCTACCCAAAACTGTAATTCATGAACATACGTGAATGTTTTCTATACGAAATTTATATACTCTACATTATTACATAACTTATAACTGAATTGTAGCAAAACGTTATTCAGAATTCCTTATTCAACATATAAATAAAACAACCCCTGTTGACAAGTAATACTCTTACACAGTTGGTGGAAATCAAAGATTCCTTATCCATATTCCATGCACGTTTACTCCGATCTATTGAGCCCACATGAAGATAAATCCCTGATTTTAATTCAGCAGTTCATCTTGTCAGAATATGCGTTAACGGGTTTTGAATCTAACCTTAGAGTTAACAACTAACCATATAACTCTCCCTACCCCACTACTCTCCCTTTAACATAGTGACATTTAGGGGTTGTAGTTTGTGGTATTTAATATTAGGCTCATTACGCAATGATGAGATAGGAGTAACACTAATTTGTTCAAGTTGGATATTACATCTAACCCTTTTACTTCTCTTCACATTAGCTACCAATGGTCAAAAGCCGTTTGTTGAACGTGTTTTGAAATAGACTCTTTTACGTATAACGGATTCAGTAGTATTCATTCATGTCTGTCTGTCTATCTACCTGTCCAAACACGGTATCTCAAGCACGAATTTGAAATTGTGCATGAAGCTTCATTTCTACTTTTTATATGCAACTTCAATTTTGATGACAACACATGTCACTAAATGGGATTTTGCTGGGTTTTATACATGTCTTATTGGTAACCATAAAAGCGAGAAAATCACAGAATAAATGGTTAAACAAACTGAGTACGATCATATAACATTTTAACTTGTGGCTTAATAGCGTACGTAGCTATAAGGTTGAAATTTTGCATGCATCCTCATCGAAGCCTGTCAAGTGAAAAGCATGTTCCATACTCCTCTGTCTACTCAGAAGTTGTATAGATTGTAAATTTGAGTTCCACTGATCTCCATAATATATTTACGTGCTCTGTCTGTTATGTTCTGACTAATCTCAAAAATTTACTGTATTTTGGGTTATTTCGTAAATACATATACATTAAAGTTATTTTGCTTAAGAGCTCAAGCTATAGAGTTGTAATCACAGGGTCTTTGTTTTATTGTAATATTTCAGACAGGGTTCTCTTTATATGATCGAACAACGTTTTAGGTTGAATGTAAATTAAATTAATTCTCTTGCCCTCCTAGTTGTGATTTCTCTTAATATATATAAGATATATATATATATATAAGGTGCGGATATTAAATCGAAGGTTTTTTTATTTAAATCAAGTCTGAATTGTAAATATCCTGTAATATGCCTTAAAGTCCGGGAAAATAATTTAATTAACAAACCGTTTTTTTTTGTTTTATTGTTGATGATGAGAAATAAACTGAGATGAATATTATTTTGGTCCATAAACGTTGTGACTTTTATTAAGGAAGTCAATTTTGTTTACCAACTGTGATCATTCATATTATAAGTGAGTTCCCGTCTGTAAATTTAATGAGTCAGAAATATATGAAAGAAACTGAGGACACGAGTTTATAGCATGAGGCTTGTTTTACTGCCCGGTTCTTTCTTTTTATGACATTCCACAACCGCACTTTATATAAAAAATAAAATGAATACAAATTCCACAAAGGATACTTTTATAATTGATAGTTTGATGAATTTCTGTTGCTAAATTAAAACATATATGTACTGAGTAACAATCCGAATACATCGTATTGTAATAAATGTATAAAACAAAGAAACAACAATTTAATAAATAAGTGATTTAGGCCATTTTTACATAAGAAATGACGAAATAACGCTTAGTCAAATAAAATCGTTTATGTATTTTTCAACTGATTTGCGTTATTCAAAAATCTTTACGTATACATTACAAATAGATTTTCATGTCATTTAAAGGTACAAATTCTATCAAAGACAACGGAAGCATTATTTCTCATCACGTTTAGTTTGGTAGTAGAAATGAATTTAGGCTCAACCATGCAGATTATTAAATGTTAACTATAAAATAAATAAGTTTCATGTATTGAAATGGATAATTATCTTCTTTTTTATTAAAATTTGATTGCAAAAATCTTTATTAAGATCAAATTAAAGATTGACTATAGCCTATGGATTACGATCAATTCTTATAATTTTATGTGAAATAAATTTAAATTTTAACATAAAAATGTGTAAATAACAGATTATCCGTAATCTAAGATTAACACGTTGACTGCGGCAGACATCTTAGGTCGCAAAAGCACAGGAGTAGTAGTTTTTTTCTAGTTCTTTAATATCCTTTCAAAAATTACTACATTACACGAAGAATGTTGTAAATATAAAGATGAAGAATGTTTTTTTCTCCAGGCGAAGTTAGGACTAATTGGCCCTTTCTGACACCCGGGGACAAACGGCTTAAAGGTGATTTCCGAACCATCACTAATGGCCAGGCATGCAGGCTGCTTGAAAGTACAGGATCGCTTAGCATTCACCTATCGAAGCAGCAACCATGGTCAATGTTACTTGATTCGGGTATATTGTTATAACAACATTACCCACTACACTGCGCCATTGGTTGAACCAACCCCGTACATATTGTAAGTAAAAATTATAAGAAATCCGATTCACTCTTGTATCATGGAGTTCAGGATCCTTCACAGTGGTTTCATCCCTCACAATAGACTATTAATAATATCCGTTTTCTTTCAATTAGAAAACACTTTAATGTAAAACTCTGTTCACCAAAGACGTTATCACGATTAAAGAGGGTTCTTTAACATGGAAATCCGCGTAGAGTTGAAAAACCCGGCGCAGGTTACATTTTCTTACATAAATACAGGTTTTCTATCCTATGTAATAGATTATTATTGAAAGTTTAGAACCTAAAACAGAAAATGAACATTTATAATAAAAATAGTGGTGTCTATGTAAGCGTCAACTGGAATTAATCTTTTATAGATCTGAAAAAGTTTTATTTGAAATGGTTGTTCTATGAAAGTCACCAAAAATAATTTTGTAGACTGGCATTTAAATATGTGATTGATAAATCTGGTTCAAAGCTCATATGACTGGCTCATAATTGAAATAAGATGTAGGCTATAACTGAACTTTTTCATCGATTAATGTAAACCCTTGTCCTCACACAATACGGATATTTCACAGTACAATATTAGAATTCATCTTCTCATTGGTTAATCAAACTAAATTAAGGAATAACTCCACAATAACTGTTTATCATTAGCCTAAACATAAAATAATGAGAAGCATAGAGATAAACACAATTGAACCTGAAGCACTTTCTTACGGCACACCATAATTTTTAAAATGTTGTCTAAAAGTAAGCAATTTTTTTGTAACTTGTGTTTTGCCAATTTGAGAACATCAGAATGACTGTTAACAATTTCTTTAGAAACTTCAAGAATAATGGTGATACGCTATAATTCAATTATTAAAATCCTTGAAAAATTCAATTATAGCAAAATGTTTTTCATGCTATTCCCTAACAACAAGCAACACACCAATTACATGACACCAGAATCTACATACAGTAATATCTACAGAATCTACACAGTAATACTACATTCAGTAGATTGAACAAAATCATCTTTGTTGGTCAAAATGAGAATCAGATGTAGGTGGAGATGTTTTATAAAGATCTCACCTTAATTTGTTTCCACACTGACAGAAAACAACCAGTAGAGAGCGCAGTGCTCCCAAAGTGAAACAAGGCATCAATACAGCAGGAACATCCTAGCTTTTCTATTTTAATTGACATTCCCACAATACTAATAGGTTTGCTAAATATAGTTATTCTTCAAATAATGAATTATTTCAAAACAAGTATAAACATAACGAAGAAACCAATATGATTGTTGAGTTTACCTCCTGTTTACCTTCCTCTCAGTGCAGCGTCTGGAATCTGACTTGCCTCCTGGAATCTAAAGTCATGTCGTCAGAAGAGATCCAAAATATTGTCGGCGACGAAGAAGCTCAAAATGAACCTGTTACATCGTTTAGACATCAGAGATACCTAGAGTACAAAATACAGTGTAATTTAGGTGAAGATGTATGCTCCTTGTCTCATCAGAAGTACTGTTCCAGTGGACTCAGATTCCATGATTTAAGTCTGTGACAGCGTCAGATTCCAGTCGCTGCATAAAAAGCCAGATAATACCTTGCATACAACTAAACAAGTACCAAGTCATGCAGCTCCATTACCTTTCTTAGTGACCCTAACCTAGCACCCAGTGTTGGCGTTGCAGCAAACTACACCAGCAATAGCTGCAGTCTGTCCGTCTGACTGTCCGTCTAAGCGGTAACTCCTGGTGTAAAAGTTTTATAGATTTTAATCTTAGTCAAAACGTTCCTCTAAGGTCAAAGGAAGGACCTTATTGATTTTGGGTTCAATGTTAAATGGCAAGGCTGTCTGCCTGTCCGTTTCCCTTCCCATCCCCGTCTGTGCTATAATTATTTAGATACGTTCTATCGGATCCTTCATTAACCAGTTGTATGGGTTTTATTAATTACATCAGGGTATTCTGTTAGCAGTGAGTATTCTATAATTACACCACCTTAGTCCCTTAAATATTTTAAACATATGTAATTTTTGTATTGAAATGCTCAAATTTTCACATTCTAATGTATATTATTCTACCAAAAATTTTCCCGATGTATTAAAATGAATAATCTAATAACGTTGTTACAGCTTTATATATTTGTGGGAAGAAATTGCACTAGGGTAATAGAAAATCGAACAATAAAAAGAATAAGAGTAAGTAGAATCTATGTATTTTATTTGTATATTCCATTTCAAAATTGTTTACAGCACAACACTGGGAAAAAAGGAAACTGTCCCAATGGCCTGTCACGAAGTAAACTGTGCCAATTTTTTGCAGGAATCACTCGGTGTACAGTGGAAATTAGACATAGTAAAGTTTAGTGAAATTGATTATATTGAATTCTCAATTTAATCAATGCACATATTAAATTGGAATATAATGAGTGACCGAAATATAACAAAAGTTCTATGTTCTATGTAAGATTATAAATACCTAATTATATAGAATATTTCTGATACAATGTTTCAGCTCAGTAGTCAGTGTCAATAAACTGAATTTATCTCAATTCTGTCTGCAGTGTAAAAAATATAATAAACAAAATGTTTTTGATTAAAATAATATCACCTTTTTTAAAGTTACAAATTTAGACTAGAACACAATAAAAGGGGACTTGAACACAAATTTTTGGTTTTTTGTGTTTTATTATAGTATATTTCATTGTGAACACGACAATATATAACACTAGCATAAAATATTATGACAGTATTTGAAATAATTCTTTTAAAATCCGTTGTCACGTATTGTGAGGTTGATTTTCACCGCTCTGAATTGAAGAGACAGGTTCGCTATGTGAAAATGTTAGAGGACGGAGATTCCAAGGCCTATTTATGTGTAAAAGAAAGCAAGCTTTATGAGTTATTTATAAGTTGAAAAATTGGAGTGTGCCGGCCATGTTGAAAAGCGGCTTGGAACTAGGCTCAGAAAATTGAAAGAAAAGCTAGGTGGGACAAAGCTTGCGGATGGGAAATCGACAAAAGGCGCAGGACGACTGACCGACAAAGTAATAGATGAGTTACAATCCTATTATGGGAATGCCATTAGAGGTAACTCAGGAAATTTGGAAAACATGCACAAGGCAGTGTGGGCTACATATTTCCACCGACTTTCCTCGGATGAGAACCCAAGTCACGAGTTGTGTTATCCTGCTCCAGATACCTGGTGCAAGTATAGAAAAGATCCAACTGGCTATAGACACAAGAAGTCATTGCCAGAGGTCATCATGAATCAGGTTAAACCTATTTTCAGAGATCTAAGTAATAAAGAGCTCCTGAAAAATTTCTTCATAGGCGCACCCAAAATTCTAACGAGTCATTTAACAATATTGTTTGGAGCCGTCTGCCCAAAGCCAACTTCATTGGTAAAAAAACACTATACCTAGGACTTTGGGATGCTGTGATATCATTCAGTAATGGAAATATAGGTAGATTTAAGGTGCTGGAAGAACTAGGTGTTAAGGATTTAGGCCAATATAAAATTGCAGCCCTGAAGAAGTTTGATGACACTCGTATCAAACAAGCCGACCGAGCAGCGGAAGACATGACCAAGGAGGCCAGAATAAAGAAAAGGAGACTGAACCTAGATCAGGAAGAGTAAAATGAAGATGAATACTAGCCAGGGGGGTTTTAACTTAAGTAAGTAAAAAATAGTGCCTTGTTTGTTAATAAAAATGTAATTTATTTACTTTTTCTACGTTTTTCCGAAAAACTGTATTTTTTAAAACAAATGACCCGATATCTCAGAAACTACTAAGGCTACAGACTTGAAATTTGTATTCATTGTCACACATATAATTGTAAAAATGTGGTAGTAACCTAGTATCAATTTAGTTATAAATACATTAAAAAAAATATATATTGTATATAAAAACATGGGTTTTTTTGGTCAATTTAAAAAAAGGTAAAAAATTGAACTTTTTTTTTAACAAATTTAAATTATTTTACAACAGCGCATTCCTTATAGAACAATAAAAAAGGTCTGAAAAATTCATCTTCCTATTTCAAGCACTTCTTGAGAAAGCGGGTTACCAATATTGACAATTTAACATTGGCGGAATACAAGTGTTCAAGTCCCCTTTTAAGAGGTATATCTAGCCAATAAGAAATACGAAACGATGAATAATAATACAAATAGAAGGCACTGGTGCTGAGGTACCTAATTCGGACAAGTTATATTTGTTGAAACCCTCAAATTGAATTTAAAAATACATAAACGTCAATTTTAATTACATTGGCTACGTTATTTAACTAAGAACTAACTCGTTGGATACAGTCACGATGTTTTGGTCTCAAACACAACGAATGATAAAATTCAGGATTCCTTTATACCTGGCTTTTTTTGAAGGCTGCTAAAGTAGCCAAAATTGGCATAAAATGCGTAATTTACTTTCTATCAAATACGAGTACAATACACAAAAATAGATGACAGTAGTTTGTTAACTAAGGAATTCAGCTAAAACTAGATAAAAAGATAGGACGTATCTATAAAACTACTTATTTTACTAAAAATAAAAATAAATAAGTATCTAATAAAAATAAATAATAAATACATAATAATTTCCTTATTTTTAACGGGATATATGAAAATAACAGTGGTAAAAAATAGACCTGCCAATATAAAGTGCAAAAATTAGTATTTGCCTACAGGCAATAAAGGAGACTTGATTATTTGTTTCATTTCCAGGAACAAAGTAGATGTAAAGCAGCGATATTCCTTACAGTGCCGCAGACAGTGATGTCAGGAGGCTTATCTTTTCATATCAAACACCGTCTTGAATTATTCATCTTACCTCAACAACATGACAGCTTCTTTATTTTGAAACATTACTTTTAAAACAAGCTGAAACATGTATTGAAAATGATAATTAATCAGATACTACTTCCTTATAGGGATTTTATCTAATTATTGCCTAAATCTATTAAAAAATATTGCCAATAAGGATGAACCAGTAATAGGCTTCAAGTTTTAAAATAAAATTGAACACTTTCAACTTTTAATCTGCGTAATTTTGCTAGATTTTCTTTAAATTATCTACTCAGTATTTACTCACGATTAATATTGTTTCAATTTCAAGAAATGCTTATGCTGTGACATTTTAAAGATTATTTTTAGATGTAGATATGAGTAGAATATACTGACTTTATTACAAACCGGAAATCTTTAGTTTACCGATAATCTGTAAATTTTTTGTATTAAACTGTATTTTTAATTGGTAATTATCTCTTTCTAAGGAATCTTAAACATCACTTGCAGGTTTCTACTAAAAAAGTTGGGGTAGTGTATACTTTAGAAGTAATAGGCCTACTTCAAAATTTAGATTATGATTAAATTGAATAAAAATTAGATCAAACGAACTCGAAGTATTCAGTTTATTTAAATTATCTATATAGAAAAAGAAAGAATTGGAAACCCTATTTTTACCCTTTAAAAATTATATTTTGATTTAGTTTTATTCACATGATCAATAAAGAATACATTTTTTTAATTACTTTTGGCCAAGAGTTAGTTTTTAATTTCCTATGACATTGAAATAGCCATCATTTTTGAACACTTCAAATAAAGCTATGGAACAAAACAACACCATAGCTTAACCATGTTGTGAATTACAGTTTTTAAAAGTAAGACACAACGTTTGTAACACAGTAAATTAGTTATATTATTGTTTTTGTAAAAAAATATATATCACATATACTATAGTTCTGTCAGTGCTATATATTGTCTGTCAGGCATATCTCGAAATAAGCTTTCCGGCAATTAATTATGAGATCCGGGTTCGAGTCCCGGCGGAGCAAGTACTTTATATGTAACCAAAAACGTTGTATTTGAAATTAAATAAGGCTATTGCCATTTATACAATTTAACGTAAATAAAAGTCATTTGACAGGTATTTGGTCTTCCGATCATATGTTAGTTTGCTTATTTAAACGCATATGTGACAGATACAGCGAAATACAAATTTTTGGTTTATTTCGGTCATGTATGAAAAATCAAACCTCTATTAAATGCAATGATTTATACGACTAGTTTCCTTTTATAACACCATGATGTCAGGGTATCGAGGCGACACAAAGCAGCTTATTATAGTAATGCAGGTAGCAGTCACAGCGCCGGCCTAACAAATGGCCGAGCTCACGTGAAGGCCAAACATGTCTCGGGATTAACTCTTCCCGGACGGTAAATCAAGTAATCTCATAGGTCTGATATATCAACGCGTATGTATTTACGTACAATATAAAGATCAAGAATGATTTTTGTTCTTTTGGTCAATATTTTAATCATTGAATATAGTGTCTATAGATATAGACTGTACCCATCATTACACAAGTAGGTAAAACATAGCTTGAATGCACTAACATTGTGAAATTTTTAGCAGAAGAATTTAATATTCCCACTGATCATATATAAAAAAAAAATATCTATACATGGTTTTACTTAAAACGATCTAGAATTAAATATTTTTAAACCATAAATGAGCAGTAATGTAATAATATTCTGAAACATATGCTCTAAGACTTTTCATTGTATATTTTTTACATTTGATAAAACCCCTTTTTTAGGGTAATAATAATATTTCAAATATCTTCGAACACTTTACTGTCAGTACCATCAATCAAACAGTTTTACGATGCAAATAATCTTTTACTACCTACCTGATTTTTGTGGATCTAACACATTTATATGGAGATCAAATCTAAACCTAATTAACCATAAATTTTAAATGTAATTAAAAGTTGAAATTAGTGTTAATTTTGATAAAGGTTCTTAATTCAAAATGCCTATATTCGACTACTATTACAATTTATTTTAATTTTAAATTTCAGTGTGGTGGTATATACTATATGTACACAGTTTTTCTCTGCATTATTGTTCTGCAGCATAATACTCGTAGTATTTTTTTATTGGTAGCCTATTGAATATTTTTAATGACCCTATTTAAACCAAAAATAACAAGCTTAAGGATAAAAGTTTAGGGGAAATTGTTTAGTAAGTACTGTTGTATAAGTTTATTTAAGATTACACTAAATTTGTATAAATAGCAAGAGCCTTATTTAATTTCAATAAACATTGAATCGCAAAAAGTACTTGCTCCGCCGAGACTCCATATGTGATAGATACGGCCAAATACAAAATAATTGAATCGTAAAAAGTGAGGGCTCTGTGGTGTAATGGTAGCACATTCACCCGGCAAGTGAAAGATCCGGGTTCGAGTCTCGGCGGGGCAAGTACTTTTTTGCGCTTCAATGTTTATTGAAATTAAATAATGCTCTTGCCATTTATACAAACTTAATGTAAATAAATTCATTTGACATGTATTTGGTCTTCCGATCATATGTTAGTTTGGTTATTGAAACGCATATGTGACAGATACGGCCAAGTACAAAATAATTGAATCGTAAAAAGTGAGGGCTCTGTGGTATAATGGTAGCACATTCACCCGGCAAGTGAGAGATCCGGGTACGAGTCCTGGCGGAGCAAGTACTTTTTGCGATTCAATGTTTATTGAATTTATTTATATAGATTAAATATAATTAACTCCAAGGTATTAAAAAGAGTACTTGTCTTCAAGGTATGTAATTTCACGAGGAGGGATCAAAGGATGTTTCAACTTTTTGTATTCAGGAAAGGTATCTTAAAGAGGTATGAATAATAAAAGACACAAATAATGATATTGTTTCTTAAATCTCGTTTGAAGTAACGATTTATTTTTATTGCTGATACGCTTAAGCGACTGATATATATATATATAAATTAATGATATATATATATATAATTAATTAATTTATTCTATAGTAGTATTTAAATTAAAGAAGGTAGGAGACCGCAACACCACGTGTCACGTAACGGGTTTTACTAAGGTTGCATGGAAAATGTTGTCTATTCAGTAAGACTACATGTGTTACTATGCCAAATGATAAAATTTCACATAGTTTTAGTTTGACAGTATCTTACAAGTTTATTTGTTCCGCGATGTTCTCATTGACGTCAAGTACCAATAACATCAGTGTACAAAATGTTCAATACGCTCGACAAAATCCCAGCAGTGACATGCACCACTTTTACTTATACAGAAATGAAGTGTAAGTTATATGCGGACAAACATACAGAAATTAAATGTTTTCGGCCCCTCAATGCTTTCCTAACGCTCGGCGTATCATGCCGAGAAAAACCAAATTATCTTCCAGCACATCTTTACGAGACATTTCATGGTAAGAGTTTGTACACTTGAAAGACAACTAGGGCCTCAATTAGTGTAACATCATAATATATATATATATATATATATATATATATATATATATATATATATATATATATATATAAATATAACTAAATAGAGTCAATAATTGATTTAATTTAGACTTATAGCTAAAACTTATTTTGTAGGTAAGATTAGTTAAAATTAAATGCACATACTTACAGGATTGTACGTTGGAACGGTGCATTCGCTTACGTCATGACAGTTTTATTATTGAAATACATTTTCATGTAAATAAACCTTTAAATCTAAGGAATAATAAACAGTATCAAATCGCATCCAACTAATAATTCCATTCAAACTAAGTAGGTAGTAATAACACATCCACTTTGAAATTAGAATATGTAATGAGCATTTTTATCGAGGTTCCCATCATGTTAGTACATGATAAAAACAGTTAATCCTAAGTAGGTGTGTTGTATATAATCAGAACCTTTGACCGCCGTTCGTGTATCAAAACATTGTTTAAAAAGAACTACCCCTTTAGTTATGTTGTCAATCATCGGAAAAAATTGCAGTGGCCAAACAAAAACTTAATACTTGCAACAAATATATAGTTCCCTTGAATTTAAACCTTTTAATTTGAAAAATGTTTAAGGAATGAATTTTTTGAAAGTAAGTTAAATTTGTTTCAGCATAAAAGTATACTAATCCAAAGGAAATTTTGTGCATTATAATAGGACCGCCATGGACATGTCCTCAGCCTAAGCAGGCTCTTCAAGGGCATAGTGTGGTAGGAGATGTTCATCGAAAGATAATGCCATTTTTCCAGTTAACCGAAGTTATAAAGTCAGCATAAATAGGTTACATGAGTGAGTACCAATGACGTACATGAACATTCTAATTTTATGTCAGTTACCTTTTAAAATATTTAATAGTTGATATTACATGAATAAAAGTAAAAAAAAAAAAAACAAATGTTTACACCATACCAAATTAATAAAATCATAGGATGAATTACATCGTGTGTGGTATACGGAAAGCTTCTTTCTTTGCTAAACAGCTTGTACGAAACACAAATAGCGGCTTTGCCACACACGATGCTGATACGGAAGCATATTTTAATAATTAATGAATAATGATTTAACAACAGTTTTTACAGTTTATTGCAGTTAAACACAGCACCATTGGCACATTTTCACCAGTTCTAAAATGACAGTTATTAACATTACACTATCATAATAAAAACATAGCCTAAATAAAATCTATGAATAGTCTAATGTGATTTTTTTCGTCCTTTCAACTCTATTTTGCCTATACAAAATGATGCTTAATGTAGAATTTTTAGTGTACAGTATATGTCAGTTTTCTTTCTGATGTATTGCAAACAGAATACGGGCAGAAATGAAGTATTTCCAGCCACTCGTTTTATAGCCGCTCAATATATACACAATATAAACGTGTTTCGTAAAAAGTAACAGAATTTATATTATAGTTTTTAATAAAATGCGATATATGTTATAACTGAAGAAACTCTAAACTCGAAAATCGTATCAATATACAATGGTTTTTTAAAAGTTGAAAACAAACAACCATTAAAAACGGTTAGTTATCAAAATACTAATAAAACACATACAATTTAAATTCTTTAATGAAACGGCGTTTATGTTCAAATTTTTAATGCATCTCACAAATTAAATGTTAACCAAGAACTAATCGGAGAATGTTGTAAAAAACCTGCTGTGCTACAAGCAACAGTCTGTAACATTATATTTTATAGCTGCTCGTTAGCAGGCGATAAAAGTTTATCTTCAGAGTTGATGGTTCTTTAGTATAGCAGGCTGCCACGAAGGAGTAAAATGTATTTAATATTAGAGAAATATAAATTTGTGTACATATGGGCCTAAGTCTACTGTTAAAAACTACATTGCTTACAGTATTCTACTACAGGAACTTCTAGAGCGGCTAGACGTCTTTGAACCTGTTAGGAGCCAAACTGACTTTTGAAACTTGAATTTCCAACCCCGTACTGTGGGGAGTAAAACATTTAACATCACGTATTTTAATGATTAAACCCGTCAATAGACACATTATCCTGAATTCAAGGTCACTGTTGATGGTGTACGTCAAAATAAGTTAAAAAAAAACGAATTGGTTTCAGCATATATCCCACTCATCCCACGAAGTAAATTGTAATGACCATAATTATAAACTTTTTGACGTATTTTCTTGATCGTCACAACAAGGCGAGCTCAATATATGCGTCGGAAATATAATTCCCTCGAACCAGCAGTGGTCATAAACGTGCAACGCCTAATAAATTACGTGCAAAGCAGCGGGTAACTGCTAGCAGTGCAGATACAAGAGACAATGTAGTCTAACTTTTACTATAAATTTAAAGAGTGTTATGAAACCTATCTAAGTTGTCTTTTGACAAAAGTAGGCTTCTCATGGATATATATTTTCTTGATCGGGAGAGAGGCAAAAACCAGCTTTGGATCAAAAGATAGTAAGACCGGAGTAAATTTAAGTGAATATACACTCTTTAACATATTTTATTGATCATAGGAAGAAGTTAAATTCAAAATTGGCGTTGAAAATATAATTTACTCGAACCAGAAAAAGCTTATTCAGGTCCAAAACTGGTGAAGTTGCTATTTTAGTTGCAATAATTTTTTTTTATGAGTAACATAGTCATAATCACCTGGCATTCAGAGTAGATGTTTAGAATAAACGTCAAAAGAATAAGTTTGTAAAACTGAGAGTAGTTAAGACTCTCATTCTAATGACAGTCATTAGCGAGAAAACATTTCTTCACTTTTGTTGGAACAGGTGAGAAGCTGTCTCCGATGAGCTTATTATGACGTTTAACATTGAACATACAGATATTGCACGGGCTTGTTTAAATTGTATTAAAAGTACTATTTACATATTTCTGTGAGAGAAAGATAAATTTAAAAAAATCTAGGATGTGTTTTAAATTTACGAAATAATATACCTCTTTTGTTCACTAGCCTCCTAGAGGTCCTATTAAAACCAAATATTCAAAGTTCTGTGTAACGACTCTTTAATGACTGGTTTGTTAAAACATTCCATTCTCATCCTCTACTTGTGTATCAATAAGAATGTTATCAATATTACATTACTTTTATAAATATATACATATAAATTATTTAAATAAATACAAATAATGTACTTATTTTAGAACAAACTGATATTTAACAACTAATATGTGGTTTCTATAATACTTTAGGATATCAAGTGGTTCATCTACAAAACTCGTGTGAACTGTTTCTTAAAATGTCTCTCCAACGTTGGTTAAGGATCTCTTTAAATTAATAAACAAAGCCATGAATTTATAGATACATTAATAGAATTTGGAATTTTATGTAAATGTAAAATTGTTAGAACACAAAAACATGGTCCAAATAAAAATAAATTAAGTCCTAAAGTTTTCTTTAACGAGCTAAATATTTTATTTAAAAGCAACAATAATAATTGAAATTAGCTTTCAATTGTTCACCTAAAAAGTGATAAATTGTTATAATCTAACACCACAATAGTTATTTAGTATTACACATTAATTATTGATTTATTGTTTTGCAGATCTGTACAGGTACTTGCTTAAGCAAGTGTGTCCCGACATACGTCTGGGAGACAGAAGAATATTTTGAAGTAAATACTAAAAACTCACCAACTTCACAATTTTCTAAAGTACAACGAAAGACAAATTTGATTTGGTTTCTGGATGCAACGAAATTATAAATTTTAACTATGCCTTCACAACTGATCTAAATTTGGTTTTATAGCTGTCTTACATAGTATCTAAGAATCAATTCCCTACCACATTACGTGTCCTTGAGTCCTTTGTTTGTGAGTTAAACAACACTATTATTTAATATACGCTTAATATCACCCGTCCTTAGCAGTGGTAGACTCAAGTTGTCAAATAAAGAGAATCAAGTCTACGTACGAAGCAGCAAAATGTGATTAATGGTAACCGGCCTGTTGCTTCATTTATCATAATTCTGCGTGACGTCGACAAAATCTTCTCGGAAATGATTATTGCCATTATAAGATAAATTATCTTTGTTCAAAGTTACCAGTCTTAAGACAGTATCTCTTTCAATATTTCGTAATATTATCATAATCCTACATCGTAATCTACATTATAAATATAGTCGTAATACTTTCATAATTGTAGATATTACTGTGAATTTAATGGAAAACGTACAAAATAGGATAAATACGTTAGATTATTTTTAAAAAAAAATATAGACTCCTATTTTCCTATTTTAATTAACTTATTGACAATTATTTCCAATTTTAAATATGCATACTTAAACATATAAACTATTTCCAACGGGTAAGAAATATGTTTATATTGTGATATTATAATCGAAAATTTCACCAAATCTATCATCTTTCTATATGTATTATCTGTTTTTCATATTTTAATCTATGACAGTTTCACCCATACTATTTCAATATGAGTTTATGAGCGATTTAAGGTCTCTCGAAATCCGTAGGTCAAAGACGAGGATTACGATAAGTTTGAAATCCCAACTACTTTAAAATCCTAAATATCTCCATCATCACAAATGTTCCTGATGTTTCGGTCTCTGTGTGACGCGGCCATCTCTGACCACTTCGCGCAGGACAGCCATTTCACAAAATCCAAACAAAAATCTGGACTTCCCGCCATGAAAACAAACGAGATTTTTAAAAGCTTGCAAATGTAAATCTTTTCAAAAAAATCTCTCGAGAAAAGAATCATGGTTCTTTTTGGGCGGATTTTTTTGACGAGTAGAGGACGCTTCAACGCGTTTCTTGGCAAAGTATTATTCATTTTAAACATCACTTGCCCGTTCAAACAAATTTCAAAGAGCGTATCAAAGAGGGCAAGACTACCTGGATTACCAGGATATTCTTGAACTAAGAGAAAGGCTCATGTTTTACCATTCGATATATGTCAAGATGAAAATTGAAGAGTTCAAAACTTTTTTCGCAATTACAAACAAAATTATCGAAAAGAAATAAAGAAAGCCAAGTGGTTAGTCAAAAAAACGACAATTTGGCACGGAGACGTCGTTAGTACCAATTAAACAATCAGAAAAGCTTTTCAAAAAGCGCGTAGGAACAATCATTATAATAGCAGCAAAAAAATCTAACCAAAATTTTCCACATTTCTCGGTTCCGACACTAAAAAACAATAAATGAACAATTGACGATCCCTTTAAAGTAATTGGCAGTGAATTTAACTCATTATTCTCGACCGTAGACTGATCCAGATAACTCGTTTATCTTGGACAGCTCTCGCGAAGAGCCCATTGACGGGACCGGTCCTCCATCTATGGTTCTTTTTCCCTGTAGGAGGAGCTTGTGGATTGGCCCGTATCGTGCAAGATCCGAGACCAAAAAGTCTTGCGACATCAACGGAATGTCTGTATGGTTAATCAAAAGGGTGCTTTCAAGAACTTTTTGACCTCCACATCAAAGAGAGATTAATCTCTCTTTTGCACAAGGCCGTTTTCCCCTCTGCATTGAAACAGCCAAAGTCATTTTCAATTTTCAAGAAAGACGTTCCTTGCATCCAATAGCAATTATTCGTCCGATTTCCATCCTCCCTGATTTTCAGCAAAAATTTTTGAAAAAAGCATTTTCAAACAATTCGAAAAAGTTTTTTGAACCGTTACGAAATGTTCTTCGTCGCGAAACAATTCGGGTTCAGGAAAAACTCAAAATCGACAATCGATGCTGTAACGGATTCATTCACAATGTTGGTCGATGGCCTGGAAAGGAGAGACATGTGCCCCTCCTCCTCCTCCCCTAAAAAAAAAAAAAAAAAAAAAAAAAAAAAAAAAAAAAAAAAAAACAAAAAAAAAAACAACACAAAAAAAAAAAACAAAAAAAAAAAAAACAAAAAAAAAAAAAAAAAAAAAAAAAAAAGAAAAACAAAAAAAAAAAAAAAAAAAAAAAAAAAAAAAAAAAAAAAAAACACTAAAAAAAAAATAAAAAAAAAAAAAAAAAAAAAAAAAAAAAAAAAATACTAAAAAAAAAAAAAAAAAAAAAAAAAAAAAAAAAAAAAAATAAAAGCATATTCCTCGACTTTCCAAAAGCTTTTGACTGTGTGCTTATGCAAAAATGACTGCACCAGTTGTGGGACAAGAGGTATTTCGGGGGTCTGCCGGCACGACAGCGCTCTCGTCTTATCTTCAGGATTAGTGAGCAGTGGTACAGATCGCGAATGCCATGTCAAGCAAAGTGAAAATGCCCTATGGTGTCCTCAGGGATCAATATTTGGGTGGCAGTCTTTAATATTTACGTCCATAGGTTGGACGTCATCAATCCAGAAGGAAAGGTGATTCAATTACGCTGACGACACGGACCTCTCTGATCAGATCAAAAATCAAAACACCGCAATCTCGAAGTGAATGGCATTTTATTGAGTTGAAAGTTGAATTCATTGCATCGAGCATTTCTCAAAACTCAAAGTCTGAAAACAAACAGCTCGAAATCAAACGTCATGAATTTTTGGCCTCCGAGCAGCAACAAGACCAAGAGAACTACGGGCCTTGAAGTGATGGTGGACGATGTTCTTCTTGATGAAGCTGGAATCCATTAAGTTCCTTGGAATGCACCTGACGAGGACTTCTGGACATGGGGGGGGGAAACGATCACATTAAAAAAGGTTTGCTCCAAGGTTGCTCAGGGTATTTTTGTCTGCGCACTTCTTGCAAATTTGTTCTTGGATGTATTGAAAAATCGGCATATTTTGGCCTGATACATTCCACATTGGACTTACGGCTTGAGGATGTGGGGCAGTGTTCAAGTACAAATTCGAAAGAGTATTTGAACTCAAAAGAAAGCTGTCAGAATATTTCAAAATTGAACCCCAGAGAGGTCGTGTAAAGATTCTTTAGGGAGCTTGGATTGTGACTTTACCCTGCCTTATATTCTCGATGTCTGCCCTGTACTGTAGACTCAAATGTGAGTTGCTGTGCAGGGTAGGGATTGTCCATCAGTACGAGACTAGAGCCAAGGGACACTTTTAGATAGACCAACACAGAACAATTGACTTTTGAACACTTGCCGTCACAAGTTGGTTGTAAGATAATCCAATAGGTCCTGAAGTTATCAAACAACTCGATGAACCAAAAAAATTCAAAGGCTCGTCTAAAAAACCTCCTGGTTGTATCAAAGGCATATTATTCCTGTTGATGAGTTATGATGGGCCGCTGGATTGAAAATTTTGAAAATTAAGAGCAAACGAGAAAAATCCTGGTTATGATTAGTGCCTTGCATTAAAATAATAATTTTAGTTGACAAAATCATCAATTAAACTGATGTATTTTTTTGTACATATTACTGACGCTTGCAATGCATTGTTTGTAAAATTGTTTTTATGCAATAAAGGAATATTATTATTTTACTTAAAATTACAATATGCGAGTATGTCATGGTCATATGTTTATATAACACGTTTAAATATAGTAGGTTCCCCTGAAATTTCAAATTATTAATACTCATGTCCTCTCTCAAGGTATTGTCGTCATTATGTTGTCTAGTTTACTAATTTTTTTACAAATATACTTAGAACTGGAAAACAAATCCAGTTACAAACCCAACCAAATTTAAATATTTGTAAACGATGTGTTAAGTTTATATAATTTGGCTACGAACAGTAATACTATTTTTTAAATTTTAAACATCCAAAACAGTTTAGTAAATTAACAATACATATATAAAATAAGGCCGGATATTAAAACATACATATAGGGTTGTTTTATTTTTCACTGTTTATAATCTGACTATTCAACTAAAATCTAGTCGTCTCTCACAGCAGATTTCTTATTAATTAACATTAAGGCCGTCACTGCATTAATAATGGCTAAATCTTTCGAGGAAGCCGTATTTTTATTATTTTTTATCATATGCATATATGTATATGTATATATATATATATGTATATATATATATATATATATAAAATATGCCATGGCCATTAATATATAAAAATATGAACAAAATAGTATGAGCTGCAAAATATTATTGTGTATATTTACATTCACATTTATTGTCCACTGAAAGAAATTTTTACTATAAGATTTAATAATAGTGTCTCCTTTAAATTTAAATTTTATGTGTTAAGTTTTTAAAAGTAGCAAATAAAAATTGGAATTAAATAAATAGTTTTTGAAATATATCAAACAACTGACAGTACTTATCACACAGGGGAGAGGGCTCAACAGATGGCGCTCATTCATTGAGATATTATTATTGCTAAATATTCTTCTTCCAATAAGCCACATCTGTAATAGATAGATCCATTCACACGAAAATGTCCCCTTCTTATTGATTTGTTATTACGGTGCCAACAAATTATAATATTAAAAATTTACTCATTCTCTTTAAGTTTTAATCTAACGAAATTCACACATGAAAGGTTTAACACTCAAGTAATTAACAAAGGGTGTCATAATGTGGTGTGACGAGGCTCATAATTATTCATCACAATTTTACGGTGAATACCGTCAGTAAACAAGAGATTCTAACTGGTGTGTATTCTAACTTTACAAAGGCGTATTCATCAAGCTGTGGTAATCCTTGTGTTAAGCTTTTGAAGTGCTAATGCATGTTTGTATGTTAACTGTATGTTATAGTTGTCAATAGGTCGCAATTAATCCTAAAGCTCAATTATTTATGTTAAATGATACGTACTACTTCAACAGAAGTTTATGATAGTTTAGTTCCAGTTATAGTCCACTAATTAGGCCCACCTACTGAGCTCATTACGACTCAAGCATCATTAATTAGCTCAATATTCAGTGCTGGAGAGCTAAGGCACAGCTACAGTGCGTTTGGTAATATATGTCAGAAATTAATCTCAAAGTAGCATGTTTTTGGGGTTTATGTCTCTCAGTAAAACGGAAGAATTACCATATCCATACCAGTTAATATCTTAAGTAAACCAGAAATACTTGAATATATGTGTATATAATTTTAATAAAGATTGAATTACAAAAAGTACTTGCTCCTCCTAAACCTGGATCTCTCACTTGCAGGAGCCTAAACACCACAGAGGCCTTATTGTTGACGATTTAATTATTTTATTTTTTCCATAATTTTACATTCTAAGCCTCAAAAACAATTTTGAGTTTTACCGACTCGATACAACTGAGACGCAAGTTACACTTCTTTCATACTTTGATAAAGTCAGTAGCAAGAGAAGTTTTAGGGATGGATGGAACAGGTTAAACCTACAACACTGTGACTCGTTTGTATTTACATCATGATCAGCTCCAGTATGGTCATATTGTGGTTGACCCGAGAAACTGCATTCATAACCCTTCATATGTTATTATTAATCCTGTCTAGTAAGATTGTCATGATTTTGTTCCACTTGGTTGGTTACTGTATCAGTTAGCCTGCAATTGCCAGTAAGCTTTCACTATTCTATATGAGGAATTTTCTATTATTTTTCTGAAATCGGATTCAAAATATTTCTTACGTTGCTCATACATTCCAACTCTACAAACTAATCTAGTTTAAATTTCAATTGCAAATGTTTACTATTAAATTTTATTTTTTTTTACCAAATGTTAAGTATCGCTTAAAAAAATAAATGTATTAAACTGTTTATATTTCCAATAGTTATGAGAATAAAATTGTAGGCACCCTGATTTTGAATTTAGATAAAGAATTATTAAAAATTTACGTTTTAATAACAACATTTTAAGGCCATATGAACTGGGTTTGAATCTCAGTGAACCTTTTAAGTACTTTATAATAAATAAATCCTTATTAAATGAAATTATCTGTTAGGCCAAATGTATAATTTCTGTTATATCTCACTTTACTGCAGCTACATAGCTTGGACAGTGTTAAAAGGATTATAACATGTAAGCATACATTCCTGTAACATCTTGGGGGAGTTTAGGGTTGAACGCTGGTAATTACAAAACTTCTTGTCTCTGTAACACATCTAGGGTCGCTGAATCAGATATCGAAGTGCCCAAATACTGCAAAAAAGGTATTCATCTGGCATACTAACCTGCTTGAAATATCGTTTATGCGGTAGTTCCTACAGAATAAATCTCACAAGTCCTCAATCAATATTTGTTTATTACATCGAATTAAAACGTAAATTCCAGATGTGCATCATACGGCCATTGATGGTGATGACAAGGCGCTGTCATTACTGGGATGTTAACAGTTACCAGGAGTTTCCGCACTCAGTCATATGTTCCTCCATCACTTCTGGTCTACCAACAAGTCTTATCTTATGCCACTATTTAGATAATCTACCGATTATAATACATTAAAATATATTATGTAAATTAAAAAAAAAATCATACCTGAACACACCTCAGATTTTTATATTGTGGCTGAGGTAAACACTCACTTCCGGTATAATTGTGGTAATTTCCGTTGTACAAATAGGCCTGTCTCGGCCACTAACACAAAATCCAGCGAGCTCTGTACGTAAATAGTATTTTTCGTATTATAATAGTTAGTAAGCCGAGCATTTTTAGTAAATTTTAATGTGAATATATTAAAGTAAATTATAAAACTAATTCAGTCCTACCTATTTGTTTTTCATTATTAAATCCACTAGTGAAGTTGTAGATATTCAAAGCCTTTAGTTCAAACAGTTTTTATTTAATTAATTAATCTCTTGTCAAAAGTTTATTGTTTGAAGCAGGTTCGTGGTGCAGGATTTCATGCTCGTAATTTTTCGTGATAACAACATGTCGTGGTAAATATCTTAATTTTATGTAACCTGGATTTGTTGTCCAAATTATAGGGAAGTTTTTTTATGTGCGACTTTATTGGGAAGTTACGTTATAAGGGAAGTGTTAAGCATTAGGAAATTAGTAATATGTTTTTTCTTGTTGATTGAGACAGCCCATGATTTGTCCCGGATATAGTATGTTTATACTATCCCATCAGTGTGTTATAATATATCATTATTATCAGCCCTGAATACTATGATTATTTATTACAGTACACCTCAATCTGTACTAAGGTATAATACGAGTACTTCATCGATTTTTCATGGACCGCCTTTCATTGGTTCAGAAATGTTATAAGATTAATGGGACATTACTAAAGTAAACACATAATATTATTACTAAGTTGCAATACCCTTGTGACTATGGGTTCTCGAGATAATATTGTGCAGTAACTATACAGTGTCAGACTTTTTCATTACTTTGAATTAGTTGATGAAACACCAAACTCCGCTGAGAAACAGCCAGATTGAATGCAAAAGAAAACCAAGAGATTTTACTGTGTCTCAGTAGGTTTGTAAAAACATATTCACGCACATAATATCAAATGTATCTATTAGTATCTATTAAGTGACTCTGTTTAAAAAAAAAACAGCTATGGCTATGCATTCACTCTTAGTAAACCAAATATGCAGCTGTATTACTTTCTAACAATTATAATAAACAAAATAGTACTGCATTTCAATTTAATTAAAACCAATTTATGAGTGTTTTTTCATCCCCGAAATTAGTATGGGTGTTTAGAAAACTTATTAAGATGAAACTGTAACATTATTAAAAAATTATTTGTGAAACTAAGCAATATATAAAAATTACTTCTTTATAAAAGTATTTTGTTGTAAAAATGAGCGAATGGTTCGTATTAAGTTCCTTCAGCTACTGTAAATATGCCGTCCCAGAACATCAAAGGATACCTATTACTGGTATTTTACATGTACTTTCTCAATTTTGATCGTTAAGTAGTGTCCAGAATAAACTAATTGGTTTAAATTAATCACTGCTGCCATCGTATAGTAAAGTTTAGATAAAACTATTTCTTCATTACTGTAAGTATCACACAAAGACAGCGGATACTTATTCACGAAAATACATGAAAAGTACAGGGACACTGTGTGGCACGTTACGTTCTGTGACTCGATCAGCTGTAAAAAATATTACTTATTATTACTGGGAATATATTTTCCTTACAAAATTTAAAGGGCTTTGTTGTGTGTATATTTGTGTGTTTATATAATTAATATTTATACGTACATTAGTAGTAGCCAACTCACTAGTTGTAGGGATATCTGCAATCTGAACTAATGCTAAATGATAACAAGAAACTTATTAATGAGGGTAGCCTATCATACTGCAAGGTGTTTATTTCAAAGTAACTGGTGTTTCAGTTTGCGAATAAAGTGCAAAATGTGATAGATACACAGTATTGTGCTGGAAAGTTTGCTGTCCTGGCATGATTCCCGGTGTCTACTCGATGATGAAACAAGAGATTTTCCTTTAATTGTTAAACTTCCCTTCAATCTGTCACGCAGAGTTTGAGCGGTGTTGTGGCTTGTTTCCCGGTGTCTACTCGATGATGAAACAAGAGATTTTCCTTTAATTGTAAAACTTCCCTTCAATCTGTCACGCAGAGTTTGAGCGGTGTTGTGGCTTGTTTCCCGGTGTCTACTCGATGATGAAACAAGAGATTTCCTTTAATTGTAAAACTTCCCTTCAATCTGTCACGCAGAGTTTGAGCGGTGTTGTGACTCGTTTCACGAAGCGTTTCTGAAACTTGATCAAGAAGTTTCAATAGAGACAATTAAATGATTCTGACCTGAGCTTTGACCAAGTTTTGCATTTGGTACGAGTCCTAATTTAAAATTTTATTTATAAACATCCCAAAAAATGAATTGTATAGTTATAACTGTGAACTCAATTTACTGAAATTTAAATAAGTAATAAGAATTTTATAATTCAGGAAGCCACCCTTGGTAGCTTTCAATGAAGGTACCTATTAATGTTTTATAGATAACGAATGAACACATATAACTGTTTGAAATTGGCTATAATAAGCTTCACTAAATTGCAAAACTCTAAGTCTCTGTATCTCGCTTCATTGTCTATATAGCCCCGTGAATTATATCTTTTAATAACACTACGGCGATATGCATGGACGGTTATGCACTATCACCAAACTTGATCTTGTCTGTATAAAAAAGAAGATAAATGCAAAATTCTCTATAGGTCAAATAATTATCCAATATCTCGTATTATATGAAATCTGTACGAACTGTTAGGTAAGGCCTATTTCTGTTTCAAAATCACTCCGGGCTACGTCCCACTGGTCTCTAAACTTGCAGAAAAACCCCCCATCTTTGTCTCTAAAGTTGCATTACAGCAAACAAATGTTAGTAATTGATAGAGCTTGTGAAATGTAATCAACTGTCCTGTATAAACATAGTTTTATGTAATAAATTATGTGAAGCTTCAAAGAAACTTGAAAATCAGTATAGCAAAACGATAGTGAATCGTTACATAAACAATTATAATAGTTGACAGGGTGACCATCGCCATCAACAAATACCGATGACAAATGTTAGCAAACATGATAGCAATAGATGCCTCATCAGAACAGTTCGCGTGATTATATTACACGGGTGAAATTCAAATCAATTAACATTTTTACGTATTCCAACATAGTTTTGGTTGTAATGAATTTTTCTACTGGCTACTGGAAAGTGGCTGATGCTGAATGAAATAATCAGAGCGGATATATAAACAAAAAGTTAAATTAACCATTAGTTTAGCTGAATCCTTAATGCTATTTAGATTTAAAACTTCTGCCATTTTATAAATGCACATAACATAATAATTCTACTTTTTATGACTATACATAAATCCCTAAATTTTTACTAAATTTAACTGCTTAAATATTTTTAAATGAAATATTTATCTAGAAAACACATCCAGACAGACAGGAAAGTAAACTTTTTGGCCATATTATACTTATTATATTTTTTATCATATTTAGATCATATGAAACAATTTCTAATTTACTTGTTACTCGATATTAGATCCTGAAATGGAGTCGCATTTTGGCCCAGTACAATGGAAGTATTGTTGACCATTCCCATCTTTATTGTTACAGTTAGTGAATTGTGTCATCGGCAAACATACAGAACCATGTAGCTTTGTTATTGGTTACAATCCAGTAACATTAACAATTATTTTGACTAATTCAAACATGTGCACATTTCACGCCCTAGAACACAGCCAATTTACGATGTCACTCAATAGTAACTTTATGATGTTACTAGCTGTTACCCGCGCCTTCGCACGCAATCTTTAGAACAGAAGTCCTTATATTACTTAGTAAAAGCAATAATTATGATGTAATATGATGGGAGTCGTATACAAATTTTAAAACGTAAGTAGGCTTACATCAGGTAGATATTATTTAAGTTCATGGTAAATAGTATCAGAGTGTAACTTAATTATATTATATGTATCATGTTTGGTACTTGCAGGAGCATTTCTTGTCAGAGTTTTAATTTATTTATTACATCACGTTTGGCACGTGTAAGAGCATTTCTGGTTCTAATTAATTATATACATACCGTCACAGCTGAATCTGCCTTGTCATCCCGATCAAAAAACACAAATCTCGGATCACACAGGTCTCGAAAACTTACTTCGGTCAAAAAGCGTATATTTCCAGTCCTAGTCATATATTTCAGGTCTAAGATATTTTCAGTACCATAGTAGAGTTTGCCTTGTTGTTCTGACGAAGAAAAAATAATATATGCTTACGTAGGACCGAGATGCCTACTTCGGTTTAAAAAAGTGCCAACTTAAGACAGTTTAAATTCTCTTACCTACTATGTCACGGTTTTTAGCTTTGCCATCATTGCCTCGATCAAAATACTATTTACGCTTCGATTATCTAGTTCTCGGAATCTTTTTGGTTTAAAATCGGTTGACATAGTTGACTTTTCCTATGTCCTGAAGGCGAAAATACAAAAATAAGTAGAACTGAAAAGCCTATTATGTCCCAAGGGAAAAGTCCTACCTACTTCTTATGTACTATTCGGTATAAGAGGAAAATCCTTATTAAGGTTATGTAACATCCAAATACACGTTAATAAAGTTTTTGTTTTTTTTTATTTTTTTTTTTTTTTTTTTTTTTTTTTTTTTTTGTTTTTTTTTTTTTTTTTTGTTTTTGTTTTTTATTATTTTTTTTTTTTTTTTATTTTTTTTTTTTTGTTTTTGTTTTTTTTTTTTTTTTTTTTTTTTTTTATATTTTTTTTTTTTATTTATTTTTTTTTTTTTTGTTTTTTTTTTTTTTTTTTTGTTTTTTTTTTTTTTTTTTGGTTTATTTTTTTTTTTTTTTTTTTTTTTTTTTTTATTTTTTTTTTTTTTTTTTTTTTTTTATTTTTGGTTTTTTTTTATTTTTTTTTTTTTTTTTTTTGTTTTTTTATTTTTTTTTTTTTTTTTTTTTTTTTTTTTTTTTGTTTTTTTTTTTTTTTTTTTTTTTTTTTGCTTACACTTGTTTTTTGGACTGTAGCCAGGGAAATAATGAATCGTTGAGGCACATGTTAAAATGTAATATCAAATGTCAAGGAAGCCCACCAGTTTAAAGTAAGTTTATGTGAAAACATTCATAACTTGTTCATTAAGGTTAGTTTTATAACAGTATTTAATTGCATTAGATGATTTAATTCGTCACTGCGCAATCCTGGAAATAAAATTTATATATTAAATTGTTTATAAATCACTATCTGCTTACACTAACGATCAAGCACTGAGTTTTACTTATTTAATTGGATAAAATTTTAAATGTAAACAGATGTTCAGAAATATTTGTGAACTATAGCTGTCAACAGCTTGTTTAGTGCCAGTTTTTATTGAATTATAAATGTAAAAACTAAAACAATTTTTCTGTATTCCAAAATATCTAGTCACTTTTTTAAACATTTTCTACATAAAAACATTCCTCGTATTTCAAATGACATTTTACAAAAAGAATTGAACCGAATTTGCCCAGCCGTTCTCGAGATTTGCGCGTACCACACATTATGCGATTCATTTTTATTTATAAGACTACTGTTACCCCGCTTCGCACGCCAATATTAAGAACCGAAGTCCTTATATTACTTAGAAAAAGCATATTATATATGTATTTATGATAGAGTCCTATAAAAAAAAATTTTTAAAACGTAAGTAGGTATACATCAGGTAGAATATTATTTAAGTACATGATAAATAGTACCAGAGTTTAACTCAACTATTATATCATGTTTGGCACGTGCCTAGACATTTATAGTTCTAAATAATTTATATCTATATATATATACTATATATAGATATATATATATATATAACGTCACAGCTGAATCTTCCTATAACATCCCGATCAAGAAAACACAAAATCTCGTATCACACAAGACCCGGAAAATTTACTTCGTCAAAAAGCGTATATTTCCAGTCCTGTCATATATTTCAGGTCAAGATTATTCCAGTCCCCCATAGTAGAGTTTTGCCTTGCTGTTCTGACGAAGAAAATCTATATATACTTACGTAGGAAACCAAGAAATGCTACTTCGGTTAAAAAGTGCCGACATAAGACCAATACCTGAGTTACAATACAGTTATTACCACCAGTTCTAAGCATGAGCAAACCCGCAATAACGAGTAACCAGTTGGTAAAACTTTGCCATGGACTGTAGTTTTTTATGCAACAACTACGAAAACGTTTAAATGTCACTACTACTATGTCAGAACAGTTTAGCTTGCCATATTGCCTCGATCAAAATACTATATACGATCCGATTATCTATTCTCAGAAATCTTATTTTATAGTCAAAATCGTGTTGACATAGTTGAGTTTGCCTTGTCCTGATGAAGGAAATATACACCATAAGTAGACCTGAAAAGCCTATAACGAACCTAGGGGGAAGTTCTAACCTACTTCTTATGTCTTCGGTATAAGGGGAAATCCTCATTAAGGTATCAATATTCAAAATAGATCGTTATTAAATGTTTTTGCGTTACACATGTTGTTTTTGTGGACTGTAGCCAGGGAAAGAATGAATCGCTGAGCGCATGTAGTATAACATTTTCTCTGTTTTTCCATAAGCATTCTTAAAATGTAATATCATAATGTCAAGGAAGCCCACCATTTTAAAGTAACTATGGGAAAACATTCATAACTTTGTCCATTAAGTTAGTTTTATAACAGTATTTAATGCGATTACGATATTTTATTAATTCTGTCACTGGCGCAATCTGAGTAAAAATTTATATATTAATATTTACTTTACTATCGCATTGTTGCACTACCCGATCAAGCAACGGGTTTACTTTTTATTGATAAAATTTAAATCTAAACAGATGTTTCAGAAAGTTTTGTCGAACTATAGCTGTCAACCGTTGTTTAGTGCCCAGTTTATTTGAATAGGAAACGTAAAAACTACAAATTTTTCTGAATTCCAAATATTCCAGGTAACTTTTCTAACTTTGTCTTCATAAAAAAAAAAAACCTTCCTCCGGATTACAATTGACATTTTACAAAAAGAATTAACCGAATTGGTCCAGCCGTTCTGGAATTTGCGTCCTTACCAACACATTTTGGTGATTCCATTTTTATTTATAAGATAACAATCAATTAACAAGTTTTAATTTTGCTTTTCAACGAAAATAACGTTGTCACTACATGGAGAAATAGAGGTTATCGTCACTACTCATCTCTAGCACGCTGCTAAAAAACTATTACTACTGAAAACAACTTTCGTTCTATCGATAAAACTTTGATGTACTGATTTAATTATAAATATGTATGACAATACAGCGGCTTAGTATTACACGCAGAAGAGTTATTTCAGTATAATTGTAGACAATTATTATTATATCTACCGTTTCTTGTCTGGAAGACAACGGAAGAAATGAAGATAGATAGCATACGATAGAGTAATGGAATCTTTAGATTAGAAGTGATCATTGGTCAACGTCAAAGCCAAACGAAGTTTTGTGAATTTCTTTATTTATTGCTTAAAAATTAAGACAAGCAGGGAAAGTAAAGTTACGTTTTATGTTTACTACTAATAATTAATTATCTTTCAAAGTGATCAGACAACAATGGTGACTAGTCAGTTCATAAATCATTAGCTTAAGTTTGCAACAAGTTAACATGTTGGGAATAAAGTTAAGACATTGTCTTATGTTACTACTTATTAGCTTCCAAGTGATTAGTCAACATCAGAGGCAAATGAGTTCATGGATCATCGTCCTAAGTCGATGATAAAATTTAAAAATGTGGATAATTTATTTAAATTTATGTATTTATTATTTTATTTATTTTTAATAATAATTTTTTTTATTTTATGTCATTTAGATTATAAATGTTCTAATCTTATATAATGACTCGAACAGTTTGTAATTAGTTTCCATTCAAACACATCAACCATCCCTTCATTGCCTCTAAACGGAAAAATGTATAGATGTATCTCACAGTGCCTTAAGTTACACTAACATAAACGTACGAATATTGAATTGTGTTTCAGCAGAGGCTTTTACAGCTGCCATATAAAAAATTGCCTCGTTTCGCTCGTACCATGTAGGACGTAGAGAACTTCAATTACTGTACGTGCGACACACAACCTATAATGGTGTTCCAGGTCATCTCACGTTTCTCTCACTTCAGTTTCAAACATTCAGTTCCATTGAAGAGTGAGTGGAAGAATATTGTTTCCGAATATAAAATCTACATAACACTTGAATGTTTATTATAATATCATGTTTTCAATAGATCAGTATTAGTTTGCAATTCTACTAAAATGAATGAATTTTTATTTTCTTAATAATAGTCTTTTTCACTTAATAAGTTTAATGATTACATTTGTACCTTATAGACTGGGATTTAACATTATAAGATTGTCTTTATTATAAAGATGTCGTAAATATATCTTGTTTTGACGATAGGACATGGAGTTTCAAAACCAAGCAACATAAATACTGGCAGTCTTCTTCTAATTTTAACAATTGGCCAGCCAAATTATTTTCTTCGTTACCACGTCATTATACAGTACAATCCTAATAGTATTATAAATGCAAAAGTGCCTTTATTTTACTTTCACGTATAAACTATTCAACCTATCTGACTGTTTTACATGGGTATTTCTAGGGTCCCTGGATGAACATAGGCCTATTCTTATTTCATAATCCTCCTGGACTACGCCCCACTGGTCTTTAAATCAGCAAAAACACCCTTCTTGGTCTCTAAAGCTGTGTAATGTGAATTCAAAGAGCCAATTAAATGTATAAACCATTATGTGTAAACATTTTATTATGACAGCACGGCCATGTGTTTAAATATTTTAACTAATATTTTCAATTTGTTTATATTTATAGAGTAAAAGCATAACAAAAGTATCACTTATTTCAAACATTTAAAATAAACCAATTTATTTATTCTAGGTCGCAAAGCCATACACGAGATACTAATTCTAATTTTTATGACAGAAAATCGTCGAGGTGACATCGCATCCGTTTCTCTCACTGATTCAATACTGATTATGTCTGTAAATACAGAAATATTTCGAGACTTGGCCAAGGAAATAGTATGATATAGCGAACATGTTGTCGGAAGTAAGAACTTTACTGTATCATCTTTACATGTGAAGGGCAACTGTCATAATGTAAGTATTAAAATTTATTGGTATTTTTGATGTCGATTTTAGATTTAATTTTCAATAACAATATTTATATATATCCACACAACTTTGAATACTATACTGTTTTGAATCCAACCTTATTACATAATTATATGTAGATCTATTTGTATTGTTTGGACTCGAATTTTTGAGTTGCAAATATAATAATTTGAACTAGAAGTGCAAAGCCTGAAATAAGAATTACTCACAATTTTTGCTTAACTTCTAGCTCTCTGAATCATAAACATTGTAAGATGGGTATCTGTTGCATGACATATGACTAATTCCATTTACCACCTACCACTTTGCCACCTAATTCCACAGGACTCTATCATACTCGTATTACATCACAAGTGCTTTCACTAAAAAAACTATGAACTTTTGAGTTCCTCTACATTGATCTAAATAGTCCAAGTGTTACTTTGAGCTATCCAAAGAATTACACTGAATCTTGCATAGAAATTACTAGTGAAGCCGTGGATATGTGCTAGTGTTAAATAAAACACATTTGTTTTTAAATACTAATATAGTTTCTCTTTATATGCTGGTAACCACTTTACATATACAATTTTTAGCAAAACCTACAATACAGATAGGTACAGTTCCTTTAAAAAAGTTAGCAGACATAATATAAATTAAGAAAAAGTATTGTTCAGAATATTTGTAAATAAATTATAGATTTTGGGGTTTTATATCAAGAAATGAGTTTTATATAGAGCTAGTAAAAAGAAGAAAATTATAAAATATGAAACTTTTTCTGACTTATAATATTATTCCAATAATATTCAAATTGATTTTTAAAATGGGCTTAATGAACGGAATTAATAATAACTATTTAATCTTTAAAATATAACATAAATAGATGTGTATTTAAACAAAGTGTAAAAAATTTAAATAGTATTTACATTATAGTTATAGTTGTAAATTCACTCTATTCACATCTCTGAGCTGCAGCTTAAATCATTTATATTACTATACTCAGCGCAATTACTATCATATATTTTACTGGAACTTCTACCAATCTAATTGGTTACGTATAATGAGTTAACTAGCCACAATTACTGGTAACAGTGGTTAGTATTATTCCATTATTGCAATGTCTTGTAAATTTGAATTATTGTGGAATAAACTTCATTATATTCATTATATTCATAATCAAATTATGAAGATTTAAATGTATCGTTTGTATGGAAATTTAGAAATAAAGTAAAACGTTTTACCAAGTACTCTAAAATTCACGAAAATATAATTTTTATAATTTTAAATACTCATAAGAAGTTATTTCATTATAAAAGCTGAAAACCGTTTTCAAACACAAACAGAAGAGAGAGTATAATTTCTCTGTCGCAACTATTATCCGAACTCAGACACAAATGATGCTGTCGGATCAGCAGGTCGGTATGAATATGCAACGATACAACGCAATATTGTTTCTCATGTTGCGGAACTACCCCAGTTACATAAACTACTACTAATTAGGGAGTAGGAGATGTGACGTAACTCTGACAGTTGTTTAGTATGAATATGCAACGATACAACGCAATATTGTTTCTCATGTTGCGGAACTACCCCAGTTACACAAGCTACTACTAATTAAATAGTAGGAGATGTGACGTAACTCTGACAGTTGTTTAGTATGAATATGCAAAGATACAACGCAATATTGTTTCTCATGTTGCGGAACTACCCCAGTTACATAAACTACTACTAATTAGGGAGTAGGAGATGTAATGTAACTCTGACAGTTGTTTAGTATGAATATGCAACGATACAACGCAATATTGTTTCCTATGTTTCTGAACTACCCCAGTTTCATAATCGTCACTGAAACTTTGTGCGTATATTTCCTTAAAAATAGCATGCAAGCTTCAAACATTTGCTTGTTCTGTTAAACCCTAGTTTCGAACAGAGCGAAGTAATGCAATATTTTGAATTTAATTTTGTGTTACGGTTAAAAACTAAGTTTTTTACCATTTTTTAAATTAAAATTATATTTTTTCAAATGCATCTGAATTGAAAATTGTTATTTCTCATAATTTATGTTTACTGGGTGGATATTGAAGCAAAATACTTCATATTTACCTAGTATTTGTATTTTATAACATCTCACTTTCGCGCCTTAACAGAATATCTTTAATTCTAATATCAATAGATTTTTTCAATCGAGCAAGAGGAAAGTTTCAAGCCTGTAGAACTTTTCTATCAAGAGTTAACACACAGACAGCCAGAAAAACCAATGGACATACGAATCCCTTTGCCATTCTGACCTTTTGATCACAAAACCAATAGGGCTTTTCCTTAGACTAATAGGGACCTGTGTACCAAGTATCAAGCCCCTAGGTTCTTTCAATAAAGAGTTGTTACATATACGGACGATACAACAAATACACGATTTAAGTAAGTTACTCTTGGGCCCTTAATCTCTCTAACCTGTTTAATTTCACTAAGGAAAAGTTGTTTAAAACTTAACGTCATACGTGATTGCGTGCAATAAAATTTACCCAGTTGTTTATATAAGACGTTATTTTCTACATTGTGAGTTAAAAGTATGGATACACTTTGTTTTGTTTCTGATGGATAAGGATGGAGGGATGGAACTCGGGACATCTATACAGGAAATAGAAATGAACTTTTAGAGATTTTAAAATGAAAAGACCTATTAAGTGACACCTCATTTGGGATGGTTTATAAAGGAAGAACAGTGGAAACTAGAGCTTTCTATCTCAACCCAGTATAAAATGAAAGCTCATTGAAATGAATGAAAACTAATGAATTGAGGCAAAACATTAACAGCCACATCCAGAAGGATGTCTATAACTTCAATAAACATCCATTTTCCTTACAAACTCAAAACCGTTTTCCAGTTACTACGTGCTGCAGGCTATGCCTCCCTTATCTTATAAGTTTTGAGGAAGTCCAGTATCATGTTCAGTTTCTGGTTGGAATTAACATAGTTAAGGCGCGTTACACTTTACGTTGAGATCGAGTGTTTAAGCAAACAAGAGCGTGTTATGATCCTGATGATGCGAGGCTATGGAGACCGGGTGAGATCTTTCTATGAAGTAAGGAATTTATTTAACGAGATATATCCCAATCGAAACCGTATTCCTAAATCAGGAATTAAAAAAAAAAACAATCAGACGTTTCCAGGAAACAGGCAGCGTTAAAGACCGCCCCAAACCTAGACGACCTAAATCAGCTGCAAACGAATCCGTGTCACTTGACGTGCTACAGTCTGTTGTAGAAGATCCTCATGCCTCAACAAGAAATGTTTCTCAGATATTAGTTATATTTCAAACATACTAAGTTTGTAAATCTTTGCATGACAGTGGTTATAAAAGCGTACATAATTCGTTTAGTTCATGAGCTAAGTAAGGACGATTTTGAATGATGGGGAACAATGATAATAACACAATTAGATGACACAACTTTCATATTAAATGGTAACGTTAACAAACACAATGCTCGTTATTGTCAACCCTACAGCAGGATGGAGCACTTCCACACTATGGCCTGCAATAAAACTTATATTTCTATCCAGTACAAAATGGAAGCTCATTAAAATGAATTAAGTTAAAAGCATGGTTGAATCCAGCTCAATCTTCAATGGACAAAGATAGTAGAAAAATTAACCTAAGGACATCCCTTTCTGAAAAAAAGCGAACAATTTCCCCAAAAATGAGCATTTGGGGGGGGAAGAGTTTAAAATTTGTAATGTAAAGTTACAGTAGCACTAGTAATAACAATTACGATAAGGAATTAAAACGGCTAAAACTTACTAATTTGTTTTTAATATCAAATATTCAAACTGCTACCCCAGTACAGTTTGGCAATGTCCAAGCCAGTGTTTTGAATTTCCGCTATTATTCTGTCCCTAAGGTCATTTAATGCACTGGGGTTTCGTTTTATAGGCGTTGTTTTTAATGTGACCCCACACAAAGTAGTCAAGTGAAGATAGATCAGCGGCATGAATGGGGTGGGGGGGGGGGGGGGTGGGGGGGGGGGGGGGTGGGGGGGGGGGGGGGTGGGGGGGGGGGGGGGTGGGGGGGGGGGGGGGTGGGGGGGGGGGGGGAAACTGTCACACTGATAAACGTATAGAGACTAAAGTATATTATCTTAGAACGAACGTGTGACATTTCATCTCGATGTATGTTATAATAAGTGTAATAATACAGAGAGTATACTGACAGAGAGTTGACAAATAGAGGTGATGTCTGAGGTAACGAGGGAATATCTATTAAGGATATTGGAATTGCTATTTGTCAACCAACATTTGCTTTTACGACTATATGAAATATTCAAGTAAATTTTGGCTTAATAAGAATACTCAGTAGACAGGGCACAATTCAGTGTTTATGGAAACAACATTTTATTCATGCACAGATAATAATTTGTTCACTCGATTTAAGATATTGGCACTAAAAAAATGGAAAGGCAGTCGCGGGACTAACCGACAAAAGTAACTACTTCTTATAATGGGCTGTGAATATATATAAATATATGATATATTGAATATATACAAAATCGTATGTTGTAAAAAATAGTTTGTTAAATATTATTTAATCATTGTTTTAAAATTTAAAATCATATGAGATACTAAATTCTTTAACATAAAAACTATTAGTTTTATACGCATTTTTGTAATATTTTTTTACATTTCATATATTACAATGATCAATTCGTTATATTTTGAATTAGTTTCTATAATTTGGTTACTATGATTTTCACTAAAATCTCGTATTTTTGAAATAATTACTTTATTTTTCATTGTCATTATATTCTAAAAATTAAATTATGGATTTGTAATAACGGAAATAAGAAAAAAAATTCTGGAATAAAATCTCGCTAAATAACTTAACACGGCATCTATTGTTTTTGCCATATATCGCTGTGCTTTTTTACGTTTGACATTGTTAAATTTAATTTATCCTTTATAAAGTAAATTAATGGTTTTGATGTTTCTTCAGAAAAATTTGTATTACAATCTCTTTTTACGTAATTTACTTTTTAAGTGAAAGTAAGATAATGCCCAATGTCATTGAGTAAAAGTTATAACTATAATGAACAGAAAGACCAATATCCTTCCAGGATCAAATAAAAATACGGTTTTATTAGCTATAAAAGATGTAATAAAATTATTTTTAATCCTTTTTTAAATTTTATCAAGACGTAACTAGTTGTGAAATGGAATGCGAATGAATTCAATGAAGTTCAATTAAGAATCAGATGAGGCTTAAATACTACTATTAAATCCATTAATAAATAAATTAGAAGTTCGTAGATTTTACCATATATTTTAGTCTGTGTTTAATTTTATTCACAGCCAGTTATAAGAAGTAGTCACTTCTGTCGGTCAGTTTCGCTACTGCATTTATATTTTCCCCCTGTGCAAAACGTACATCCATAGTCTGCCAAAAGAAGTAGTCATTACAACAAAGAGAGACAGTAAACTCTCACTAGTACAACCAAGATAGCCACTGATTTGAATGGAAAAGCCCATATATCAAAATGGTCGCAATAATCCTTAGCGGCTACAAATTGACGAATAACGACAGATTTTCCCCCGTGAAAAACATGAATCCGTAGCCAGCTAAAAGAAGTTGTCACTTGAACTACTACATTGCCAATTACTTGTATTGACTTTTAGGAAATTTAGATAAATGAACATTCGGTGGTGTTTAAAATGTTGTTTTATTGAAGTTCAGCTGAAAATATTTGAGGATACTGTATATGGTTCAAGTGGTGAAAAATATGTTCCATGCTGACTGTGGTCCTTGATTTATTGTAGGTTGGAGTGGGAACAGTAATTACGCCTGGACTTGACCATGAACCACCAACAGATCATCATCAGCATCCCGCAGAGTGTGGACTAGACACTGATTGTGTGGGCTGCCACGTCACATGCTGACTTAAACAGTTCTGGGCAACAAACAACAATAGAGTGTCAGCTCTTGCTACTGCAGCAGCAGCCCAGCCGTGTGGTACATTCTACTTTATATTTACTGACTCCATACTGTTTTCTGTGTGAAATACAAGGAGGTTTCAGTAAAAATCGTCTGTTAAATTGTTTAAGTACAAACTTAAAATATCGCTATATTTACAGAGATAGGAGAATTCCCTGAACAATTTGTTTTCATTAATGAAAAAGATTTTAGTATAACAAATTTTAATACAACAAAGTTAATTTTTAGTGATGAATCTCCCCACAAGGCTCCGATTACAATATAGTGAGATGTGAGAGATAATCTTTAGTCAAAAAAGGCAATTTTTAGTATGTATGCATAATACACAACTGTCTCTCTAAAAAGAGCTCCCAACTTTTAAACAAAAGGTATACAGTTGTTTTATACCTTTTAAACTAACGTATACTAGGCACAGTACCACAGTTATATAATATGGTTAGGATCTAGTGTTTAATTTTTTGCAATTCTTATAATTAATCCATAATACATGTAACATTAAATATGAATTTAACTTTAGTTAGTTTTTATAAACAATTTACTTTTTATGCTGAATATACTTTATTGTTATTTATATGCCACTTATCGTTATGTATAATCTCACAGTTTATACATTCCTCAATAATTTAATCAAATTAAAAGCATAGTTTATGCATTAAGGAAACTATATATATATATATATATATATATATATATATATATATATATATATATAAATGGCTTAATTATATTTAAACTGATTTTAAAACATGTTTGTGTTAAACATAAAATAAAAAAAGACTTATAATAATGACATCCTTGGCTTTTTACGCTTGCCGTGCCGAACAAGCAATACATAAGGGTGGATGGCCCTTAATGGGCACATCATAAACAATTAACCTTATTATTTCAAATTTAGGTTTATTTCTGCTATGATATGAGTTATTTAAAAAAAAAGCTCTTCAATGTTTATACTGCATTATTTATTATTTTCTCTTTTTCACTAGTATTTATTCTCTTTTAGCTTATTTTTGACCATGAAGAATGTGCAACAGGAATTGTACAAATCTTTGCAATCTATAATAATAATAATACTCTTTAATGCAGTTTGACAATATGTGCATTGTACTGCAAGCATCATTTGTTTCAATTCCATAGCTAAGGCATTCACACATACATTCAAAATACGTAAGTGATAATTTATTCTCTCATTCAGTACTATTAGGACCGTCAGACCCGCACAGAAGTTACAATTATCCCGGCGGCATATCAGGAACTCATCGACAGAGCAAAACGCATTTTACTCCAAAAGATGTTTCAACTGAGCTCTTTAATAACGATCTTTAATTGGTAGAATCTCATCATTTCCCGATCTGAATCTAGTCTTATTTGAAATGTGTACTTAACCAGGGTTTAAATATTACGGTTTCAAGTTTTATACTATTCAAAAATATCCAGATATTATTTTTTGGGAAACTATCTGTTTTCGGTAAAATTTTGTGTATACATTCATGCTTGTGACTGGAAGAGCTGTCAGAATAATTGTAAAAATACATTCGTTCTGGTTTTACAAAAATATTTCTTTTGTAAAACCTCGCTCAATCGACATTGAAGTGTCATCAATCATACAGCTGTACAATGCACATGTCGTAGCTGTCATGGCCCACATTGACCATCAATGGTGAGCTTTATTGTGACGTCAGTGTTAATGGTTTTTGGTCGCAGGTGAACACAGGGACATCGAGGACGTCACAGGTGTTAATCAATACTTGTGTTTGGCACACGCATTCTTTCCGAATCTACTTATCAGCAGAGTTATACGTATTCTTGTGTTTAGAATTCTATAGAGACTTCTATACAAATATTTATATTTTAAAATGCAGATACATACTATTACTAAGCATTTCTACTGACCAACCTTTGTAGTAGGGTTACAGGATTTGAGAGTTAATTTAAATTGAAATGGTATAAACACACAATCTAGGTATCACCTAAAGTTGTATAGGAATCACCTCTGAAAAAGATATTATTCTAGAGCTTCGTTAATTTGGTGGGGAATAAAAGGAGAAGCCACTATAAGTAAAAGAATCACAAATTAACATTATTATGGTATATTGTTTAAATGTACACTTTTATAAATTGAAAAATCTGTATTACAATGAATCAGTCACAATATATTCACTTTTAGTGACTGATATTTTTCGATCTTAAGTATTTTTTATGTTTAAAATAGAATAATAAATCATTACTTCTATACGTTTGGATAAACTATTGCCAAACTTTCTAGGTTTATACGGGAAGACGAATTTATGAAACGAATCCAATCCATTTGTGAGTTACCGAAACTTGGCTGATGATTGGAAACCAAGCGGAATATTCAGAGCAGAAGCCCTTTTCTTGAAACTAACAAATTTAGTTTGTAAAATAGTTTCTCTCCCATCTAATAGTAAATAAATTTATATTACCTTTTTACTATGCGGCTTTGCAGTAGTTAAAGCTCAATGTTTCTGTTATCGTTTCATATAATTCTACTACCTATTACATTAGGATGATATGGTTCTGTTTTCAGGTATAAATCTTATGATAACATTTTATGATCTCCATCTGAAAATTCCCGATCATACACCCAGATATATAACATATAAAGCTGATATGTTATAAATGATAGTATTACATCTCTGTTTAGAAATAAAATATAAAAAACTTAACGCTAAAATAGAATACGATAAGCTGTAAACGTATTTGTATAACGAAATCGGAGCGTACAAAATAGGCTAATTAATAATATTTTTCTACTTTATGCGTGTTACGATGACTAGAAAGATCGTAAGTTCAGTTTCGTTATGTTTCGTATGGATGGTCTAAAACTCTATAATGTAACAGTTTGTCACATTTTTGGAGTCTCCCGAGTGACCTTAACCGGTAATTTGGTTCTTAGATTTGGCAGTTTATTTATTAATCACAGTTGTTATCAGTTCTTAAAAATTACGATTCAATAAATCCTATGAAATCAGCCAATGGTATTAACCGCGTGACTGAAAAGATTAAAGACAGAAGTCTTACTGGAACATTGCTCACAGCGCCATCTAACGGTCAGGCCTGTTACTACTATTGATGAGACATATCGCATCACTAACTTTTCCTAATTAACTTAATTAAGACATATTTAGATTGCCTATGAGCAGCATACATGTCCAGGAGCTGGAATGTAATTTATATTGGTAAAGTACATTACCCAGTTCTTATGAAATCAATAAGGAAATATTTCCTAATAGAGAAATGGATTGACAGCCGAGGCTGTTTAGGTGTAAATCGAAATAGGATAGTATCAAAGGATTATATATTCATATATATATATATATATATATATATATATATATATATATATATATATATATATCAAATTATAACTTTGCTCTCTGATCGCACTTTTTGAATCGTAAATCCAAGCTACGGACATAGAAATGGAATTCAGATTCAGATTATTTTATCTATTCCAGTGTTCTGGAAAACGTTAGTTGAATTAGTCCTGGACTACTTAAAATCGCTTCCTCCATTCTGTTTTTCCGGAGGTAGGCCAAAAATTAAACTTTTTGATTACCTTGGCTTTTCACAATTATTGGCTGAGCGTTAGCAGACCTAATCAATCACTCAAGGCATAAAAAATTATATTTTTGTCTGTCATCTGTTTGCTTGCATCTCGAGGATAAACTTTCGCACCTTGAAACCTTGCATACACATGAGCGAACACTGTTAGGCGACATGTGACACATGACTGTTAATTATTACCAATATTAATTATTACCTTTTGACTTAACTTATATCAAACTTTACTACTAATTTGTCAAGTAAGAAGGCTCGAATATAGCTTCTCAACCGTAACAGATAAATACTCGTATGTTGTTGAATAAAAAGATATTCATATTGTAGCAAGCGCTTGGATCCAGACGAACATAAATAACTTATAAATACATATATGAAACTACCGCTCTTATTTTTGTTTCTCTCTAAACATGTAAGTGGGAAACATTTGCACCGTGTCAAAGAATGTAATATTATACACTAGTACGATGAGTGAAGTCTGCATTGTGTAGTATATTGAGGAGAAAAATGGCAAGAGGAATGTAAGTTAAATGTTTTGTTTATTCTGTTTGTATAAAATTTAATAAATGTGCCTCGTGTAGACACTCTTCTTCGCAAGACATTAGAAACTTTGGTAAACGCAAATTAATATGCCTTTGGTACCCTTTCTCCTCTTCGTAATCTACGTTGACAGTGGTTCAAGCACGTTTTCAAGCAGTTCAAAGCGATATTTTCAATAAACCTACCTTAGATAGTGTATAAACGTTTAAAAAGTTATACTCATCCATTTATTGTATTTACAATACTTGAATCTCGTTATTAACTACACTTTAAAGCTATATAAACAAGATAATTGTATATACAGTAATATTGTTGTGTAAATTTATTTTAATTTGAAACCAAATGTACTGATTCTGTACAAAATTTAAAAATATCTGTCATGCTAAAATGCAATTCAATTCCAAATTATCTGAAATTTAAATGCCCTTATTCTGAAAGTTTTTACAAAATTGAATAGTTAGATATCTAAACTCATATTCTAGAATTAGTATAGGAATAAAGAATCTTTAGGTTGAGAGGTTGACCATTATCAAGTAGTTTTGGATTGTTTTAAAGAGTGTAGTGTTCATGTTTTGCTATATTAAAACATCTCAAATAGGCTTAATATTGACACAAACTTTACTATCGCTCGTTTAAACATGGGCAACTGAAGATAAAGTATGGCTCAAACCTGGAAGCAAGATCAAGATCAACTATGGTATTTTTTAGCCACACTATTTCATTATTAACTGAAAAAATAACAGGAATTTGCTATGAAAAATCTGTAATACTTGGAATACCATCCGTCGATCAGTGAAGTAGACTTTTTTCAGCTTAGTTGGAAGAAAGACATACTTCACTTGGACCTGTCATCTATAAATTGTATTGTTATCATAAATGACTTTGCTATGGGTTTGTAATAAATAACGAAGCATTATTAGTATTAATGGTTAATTTGTACAAAATGATGATACGATGACAATACAGGTTGGCATGTTAATACACTCGTAACTCTGGTGTACTCGTAAGCATTTATATTTGTTTATGTAAACTTTGACTTTATTTAATTGTAATAAACCAAAACTTATACGTATAAAACATATTCAGTTACGAGTATAAAGAATCAATGATACTGTACACTTCTTTAACAAAATGTACAATTGAAAATTCGAAACCTCGTGAAAAGTAAAAAATCACCTAAATTGTTGAACATTATATTATTAAGCATTCTAAAACCCTTTTTTGTTTTGGTCTTCGATGCGTAACAACTTATACATTAACATTCTTTCCATAATTTTGTACAGCCACTTAATCTTGAAATTTAAACAGTTATTAAGAGTAAATTGTGCTTTACAAATTTAAAAGACTTATTAATTTTGATTTATGTTGTGATATACCCGAGTTAGTGAATATTTTGCACATATGTGCAAAAAACTCTTGAAACATTGGTTGAAACTGGCTTCGAACTTATCCTTGCCAAGTACCAAGTTCAGTGTGAATCGGGTTACAATTATGGCAATTTTAGTATTTACCGCAATTCTTAATACTCAAACCTTCCCACTATGTACCTAAATATCCTTATCTAAATTTTGACCACTCGCTATCTTAATATGTAAAATAGTTAAAATGTTAACCGTTACTTAGTATTAAAAATAGTGTATCTGTTGAGAAATATTTCAGGTCAAATATTTGCATAAAAGCGAATGGCCGCCATCTTGAAACATGTTACTGGTTAACACTACCTAACCAATTTATCTAAGCTATGTGTAAATAAATAGTTTCTCTGTAACAAGTTCATTCTTGATAAACATTAAACAGTTATTGTGATCACAGTTATTTCCTTCGTTGTTTTATTCTACTAAACACCTTATACGAGTCATTATCTGGAAACCTTACGAAATAAAAGAAAACACGTAGTTTCAAACAATATTGCAAATTACCTAGTTATTTAAAGCAAATTTAGTTTCTTCTACGATAAAACTGAAATATAACGATTCCTATTTGAAACTTTTAATAGCCACCGTCTACAAATCCAAAGGAGGTATGGAAGAATAAACCAACATGAAAGTGGTATCGCATAGAGGCAGAAGGAATGGCTGCTCCTTGATATTGAACCCCAAATCCAGTAGAGTTCTCCCTTGGATAAAAAGGAACCTATGTGGAAAGTTTGTTTTTATCTCTAAGACCGTTCTATAGAAATTTATCGTACATACGGACACACAGATAACGACACAATTAATTGTAAAAAAGACATTTCGGATCCTTAATAAATAAAAACTCAGAGAAATAAGAAGAAAGTACCTGAGTGTTCTTGCCCAGTCAAATATTGAACAATTATTTTATTAATTTATACATATCACAACAAACTAACTTTTTTGGGCTGGAGTTAAATCTAATAAAATTTGGCTTATTACCGATTTTGAAATTTGTAATAGTAATATTATAAATGCGAGTATACAAAATTAAGTACAAAAAGACGTTTACTTCTTTACTTTCTGTCACTAGAACTACAGTAGGTAACTTTCCAGTAACATTACAGTTGTCAATCCTATATTATAAAACTTATTAAATTTTGGGTTGTAAAAATGTTACCACCAAATATGTTACCGTACGTAATAAAAACTACTGAATGTAACGCTAGGATTCAGTCCTAGCATCAAAATGGCTTTATCAACAGAAAACACACAGTTCGTGTTGAACTGGAAAAGTTTTCGCAATTGAGGATCATAAGTGAAAGATCTTTAAGTAAAAATCCATGTGTTCTTTACAAATAGAAATTTGACCTTATAAATAAATTAAAATCCAGATTGATTAGAAAAAATACAATTATACTTCTTATTTTCATGAAAGTATGAGGTAATAAAACCACATACTGTACTACACCTATCGAGGTGGCGAAGGTCAAGCGAGCAATATTGGTCTTCTGTTATTTTATACGTTGGTCAAGATGTGAATATGGCAAATTTTATTGGTGAAACTTCAAGTCATGTTTACAACAATAGGGCATAAAACTATGTTCGCTCGGGTTCTTGTTTGCATGAAACGTTTTTTACTTACATTTAAAAAAAACAACCTAGGCCTATGTTTGTAAATACGTTTTTTATCGCTAGTTGTATTTATTATTAATCGATTATCCATAACTTTGTTAGTTAAATTTAAACTATTGTGCGGCCTTTTTAACACGGTTGCTGCTAAAAATCCCTATATAGAGTTCCTTATATGCTGACATGTTTTAAATATATTTTTACTTAATTTTGGATGAAATATGGTAGAAATATATGAAAATTACTTATAAGTCACAAACATTATCACTCTCTACTATTTTGCGAATGCGGTAACTGTGGTTACTAGTATTGAAGCTCCTGTAGCTTTTACTATTACAGAATGTTGTACTGAAAAGATTCATTAAGTAAATTCAAATACTTAGTAATAGAGTGGTGCTATAAGTAGTTTGATACATCACTACATATAATAAGTAGTTCATAAATTAATATAATAAGTATCTAGAGGTATCCGTAAACTTTCTGCGATTTCCAAAACTTATTTCTGGAAAATAATGTGATGATACTATTCACATACATAGAGATTCCAATGATCTTTCTAACATACAAGCTAATAGCGACCTTACAATTTCCTTTTTTATTAATAAGTAGGCTTTAATTCAATTAATATTCTCTATTGTAAATAAATAATAATTATATATATTTGTATATTCTTAGATATATTATTATTATTACTTTATAAAAATACTTGTTATGAGTATGGATACATAACTAAGTTTTTTGAGAAAGCTAAACTATATTTAATGTTATACAATTTATTATTATTATTAATATAATAATAATAAATTGTATAACATTTCATCGAGTAGGATGTCTGGTGTCATGAAAAGCATACATAATAGATCACACATCAAACAAATTTATAATCAATTGGTTTTTTATTGTAAATTGATGGGGCAGTCTTATTCGAATATTTGTTTGACTGCATGTATTATAGCTAGAAAGCGTATTGTACAGTAGCTTACATGATGCAGGAAATATCGAGGACATCATTTTTCAATTTTGATCCAAAAGGATAATCTACAATGTTTATGTATTTCAAGTTGTTTATCCACCCTTGGCCATTTCGATCTTTCATAGTAAAAAATAATCCTTAAAAAACAGCCACTTAATTTAGTATCGAAACTCTGGTAATGTGTGAGCAGGTTACATTATTGACAAATATTTCCCTTAAGGACAGATTATGTTTTTGTAATGGCTTACGCCGGGAGTTTGTATGGTATTAATATATAGTCCATCCAATAATGGAAATAACGAGTCTAAATCTCTGAATATATTTTATACAGGGTAATTCTAACATGAGGTAACAAACTTCAGAAAATAGCTGAACACATTAAAATAAAGATGGATTTAATTCACATTCGTGTTATAAAATTGTTAGTTTTAAGTTCACTGTTTGTTATTGAAACAACAACAAGAGTTCAATGTTGTTAGTTAATTTTCTTTTCTGGATTATTTAGAAGATTATGTTCATTCAAAAAGATTTAACATGTAAAATTATACATAGTTCCTTTATTTTAGTGTGGTATTTAGAAGTATAGAATAAACAAGTCTTCCAGTCTTCCAAGTTTTCCACTTTATAGCTTAATAGCTATATAGAAAAATATTGAAACATAAAAATACAAACAAATACAAAGAAAATACTTTGATTTCCATTAAGGGAACTTCGTTTTTATTTTCGTATGTTTAACTACCATCCGAAGTTTGATATTATATTTTAGAATCACTCTGTGTATGTAGTTTTAGTTATCCTTCACAAAAATAGTGAACATGTTTTGCGAATGAAAAATTATTTTTGTGTAAGGTGGTGATAACTGATTTCAAATAGAATCCCTAAAATGGAATTTGTAAAATACCTTGATATTATTGCACTATTTTTTTATTTAGAACAGGAAGCTGAGGACATCCGTAATTGTACTTATTATAAAAGGACCTTTGCGCTTGCTTCTGGGAGAACATAAGGAAGGGTAAGGTATTAGTGGGTAACGACTACAACTGTCTCCTGTCAAGATCTCACACGGAGGAGTAACGGACTCTATACTTCAGTCATGGCACCTTGGTAAAAGAGGGCTAGGTCTGTTTTAGTTTCATCCAGTCAAAGCGGGTAGGGATACGTTTAGGTCTCATGTTTAGGCTGGCAAGAGCTCCACTCCCTAACGCAGTGTTTCCCAACCTTTTCCTGGCGAACCACTTCACATGACAAAACTATTTTGCATACCACTTAGTCATTTGGAAGTAATTATGGATGGAATATTTAATAATTAATATTTTGCTAAACCATTTTCCAACCATAAGTATAAAAATAAAACTCCTAGTAGTCTTATATTACTTTAATGAAATAATTTGAAAGAGGGATCCATACAGGCATACAGTAAGCTAAAAATATTAATTTTGATTTTATATTATAAAACACATTACACGGTTATACTGTAGGGAAAATACAACAAATATAATAAAAACTTTTTTTTTCCGTATCACTAAGAGGTGTCAACGGATAACCAAACCTTAATGTAAATCTGAGTGTTAGAAGTCAACATATCCAGTAAAACAGCCTAATAGACATATACAAATACTTGGAGACTAAACGTTCCACGCCAGCTAGATAAACTTCCGTTGCTGATATCCAGATAGTAAAGTTGTATCCTATAATATTAAAAGTGGATAATTTTATTAGTTATCACATTATGTATTTTTAAACATTTAATATTTTTACATTAATTAACTACGGAAGAATTGATTAATTAAATATCCACATTCCTAGGTGCCATAGCTGTTTATATTTGGCACACAATAATTGTCCTGTGGTTCAATGCTGTCCAGGAAAGTACATAAGCAAATGGCTTAGAATTTGAATACATTTACTCGTGATAGACGGTTTAGAGCACTTAACAACTGAAAGGTTGTAAATATATCAAATGGACACAAAAGTTGTAGGTAATTTTTCTTACCTTTTTCTTTTTTTGATGAAATTCTCCGAGTTGCTTGGTTAATAATAAAATGTGCTCACTTTCTACAATTAATAGTTGTTCTTGATTCCTGTGTTCGTGATTCGATGTCCTATCAAGAATGATTAGAGTAAAAATAAATTAAAAGAAGTTTTTGTTTTAAACCATTTTAGTGTTTATAAAACTTGTTTCATATAAAAAATACCATTGCTTTATTTAATTTTTGAATGATCTGAACTTGCTTTGTTTAAGTCCCACTCTCTGTGCCTCAAACGACTTTGCGTGTTCTGCAAAATGGAGTTCAAAGTTGAACTGAATTACTTTATGCTAATTTTAAGAATAATAGTCTTTTCAATATTCAGGAGGCATACCTCAAGTTGAAATTTATTTATTTTGAATTGATTTTGTTTGATTGATGAGAAAATTCTCTATTTTGTTTTATGGAGCCTGTAGAATAAGGATTGTTTGTCCCGCTAGAACCACTAAAACACTTATGTAATAAAACACTCTATATCATATAATGTCTTATTTGTAATTTTATGCAATTAAAGTATTACAATGCTTTCATGGCATTATTTACATTTATTCTGTAGTATATTTAATAGAGTAGTGAAATTATATTACTTTAATAATTATGAAGAATGAGAGATAATATTATATTAAATTCATACCATACTGTCTTCTGGACAATTAAATACATTCAATGAGAAAGACAAAGAATTCAATGACAAAGAAGAGCACGTGGAGAAATGCACCAAAGACGTACCAATTTGCGTGTAACATCAAGTTTATAATGTCGCACAAAGAAGAGTTCTCCTTACAAGGAACATTTATTGGATTTTATACAAATAGGGTCCGCAACACATCATACTTAATTAAATTCTTTTTCTCACTTTTCTTCTTAATATTTTACACAGTATTGTCTTTACTTGTCTAGAACCATTATTACATTCTTTATCGAATTGAATATTTTCAAGATTGTATACAAGCTTATTTACAATACAGTTCATCGAGAAAACCTTTTTCATCTTACTTAACTTATGATTTTAAGTTCATATAATATATAAACTATTTAATCACATACACGAAGGAAAATAACAAATTTTACTTGGCTTAATTGTTACTTTCACCCACGTCTTTTGAAGATCTGAATCAAAGGAATTATTAGCATTGTGAACATCATTTATACAATTTCTGATACAGTTTTTGAAATGTTTGGTTATATTTGAATAAAATATTTCATGGTTTAGATTCAGCTAAACTCATACAATTATATCTCTGATGATTGAGATCCTTTTTGATACAAAACCAAGACGGTGTAAAGATAGTTTTTAGTAGAGCTCTGTTCCAAACATTATTGTTCAATCAAAGGTAAGTAATAAGTATATTAAGTATAGTCTAATTTAAAATGTCAGTTTACAAATGAAATAACTAGTCCACATGTTTTATTGGCTCATATTATCATTGATTGTAATGCTTGTTGACATATTTAAATAGAATTGCATCTTAATACTGGGATCAATATCTACCTACATAAACTACTCATAATATATACAGTTTCGTTACGTTGCTCAGATATACCAATACATTAAAGTTGCAGAACGGAATAACACTGAACTGTTTTGTGTTGACTACTCTACATTTAACGAATTTTGTTAACCAATTTTAACAGTGCCGTATTTTTGACGCTGCAGTGAGGGGAAAGTGGGCTGGACCAAAACTCAATACTTCCTAACCAGGACTCCATGATGGACACAACATCTGAACACTAAAGACTAACAAAGTATATACAGTACGTCAGGAAAGATATTATAAAATACATCAAAATATGTAATTTGATATATTATTTTATTTTATGCACTGTATATATAAATAATATGTATATGACAACAAAACGACTACTACACAAACGTAAAAGTCCAAGAGTCAAAAGCAAATTTACATTGTATAAAAACATAACCTGGTGTTTCATGAAAGTAATAGAGGAATTTCTCCTAAGAATTAAACTAATTATCGGCACGCTAATTTTGGTGGAAGTTGAAATAGGCTGATATAAAAGGGTTACAAATATCAAATGACAATTTATTTTCTCAGATCATACTATTCGTAGCTTGATACTTTTAAATCAGGCCGTCAGACACATAAATAATAATAATAGTTAAATCTTAATCAACAAATAGCTAGATGAAGAAAATGAAAGTTATAAGAATAGTCGGTCTTCATGCGGTTAGCTTAGGATTATTTAACTTTTATTTTTATATCTAGTATCTTCAGAATAAAGGTTGTATGAAGAAAGATACAAATTCTCCAGTTGCAATTTCGATCACGTGTTTAACAAAATTACCAAACTTCACCTGAGTTGTCAGAAGGTAGGTGTAAGATGTGAAAGGATAGTTGGAAGGAGAAGTCAGTGGTTTGTAAACTTTGTTACACTCGAGTTTTACTCTTTTTTGGGGAGAAAAAAAAATACAGTTTATAAAAGTTTACTGAATATTTACTAACTACACGTGGCAACTGGTTAAGTAACTCACACATCTAGGTGATACAATAGATTGGTGGGTTGCATTTTTGAATACTTAAAAAGGGGCGTTACGTGACGTAATAAAAATTTTAATTCTTGAACAATTAAGTATACTTAGTGAATACTGTAATGTGTAAAGGGTTCAATGAATACAGTACAATTGCACAACTGTATTTAGTTCTATAAGATTTGATCAAATATTTAATTACGATAAAATAAATAATTCTCTTTGTAAAACTCTCAAATGCATAAAACTTGAGTAAAAAGAAAATTGTGTCTGTATCATCAACCATAATTATTCTAAATAATAGTACTTACAAAGTTGAACATTAAATCATATTCTTGGACCGACAAGGTAATAACAATATTTTTTGTCGTTAAATTCCATAAACGTATGTCATACATTAAATGCTAACGTATATTTAATCATCTGATGTCCTGAATTTTAATATTGCATTAGAAATAATCGAAAAAAAACAGACATGAAGATTCCCTAGTCTATAAAGGGAACAAATTTTCCAATCTCCAACTCGAAATTCAAGTTAGGCAATGATTACGTTTGTTATTGGTGCAACCATCAGCATGTTAAACTACATACATTAACATTATTTGCAAGTCCAGTGGTAAGAGCATGTGTCTGTGCAGTAGAAGATCAATTCTGTTGCACATATTTGTAGAATGTAAATATAACATATCGATAACAAATTCAATTGTAAAACATGTTGACATGACAAGAGGAAGTGTCGAAACTCACGGACATTATTTTAATTTAATTTAAGATTATATTTAACTTTTGTAAAAAAACAAGATACGGACTATAACGTTAAGCTGCTTTCCAATGATACAATAAGTGTTAAAATGTTTGTAATTTGTCTTTTCCTAATATTTTGTAATGATAAGTGGACATTTTAATATTACGTAAATACTGCAATGTCTGTATAAGACTATGATTATGAAGACGGTGAATAACAGAAATGTGATGCACTTACAATTGATGCTTTTTATTAAGGACTCGACCTGTCCTTAAAACCGCGTCTTTGTCCTTTCGTCCATATATCTGTCTTTCTAGTAATGATTCTTGGTTCTAGAGACCAAAGTTGGTACATGCGATCCTCTTAGTCCAAGGAAGTATTGATTTTGGAGAGAAAAGGCTACGTTCTGTTGGTTAAAACGATACTCCGATGTATCGGTTTGTATTATTGAAAAAGATTTAATTGCTTTTGTATATGTATATGTATCGAAGGAACTAACAGAACATAGTCTCTTCAATCCAGCATCAATAGAGTATTTCCTGGGACCAACAGGATCGTATGTACCAATTTTTGTATCTGGGACCTTGTGACATCACCAAACCGATATATGGACGGAAAGACAGCGACACGGTTATAAGGTTATAATAAATACAGCTATAATCGTTTTAATAAATACATGTTGCACGTAATTTTAGAAAATTATAAATTTTATATCCTAAAAAAACTTAAAAAAACAATATCTAAATTTAAAAAATCTTAAAATAATGGATTTTTCTAAAGATTTTCTCGGATGATTGAAATAGTATCCCTGCAGAGTCTAAGCTGTAATAAAACCTATCTTATTTTCTTACATTTATCCTAAACACTGATAACAATTTCAATAACTAGCCATTTCTAGTACATGTCTTGAAATTGTTATATTGCACAGTAAAATACGACATATAAACGACCAGGATTTTTTAAATTTGTAAAGCTGTAGTCGTCATATCATGTTACTCATGATGTATTTGGGTTAATCAGAGCATTAGGGAGTCCTAAAAAATGCACTATTTTAAATTCATTCTTTTTCAAAATTAAAAGAAATTCTTAATATGATTATGCAGTTGATAAATGCTAAATATTGCATTCTACCATTCTTTTACTATTAATCATCACTTAATATAGTTTTATAAGTAAGACTTGTTCGTGTTTAAGTTCTTATTCTTCCAAGATTGAAATTTGCTGCCATTAAAGGTCTCCAGCCGTTAGGGAGTTACCATATATTATACATTGAGTAAAATACGACAATGTAATGTCTGGTTCTTGTTTTTGAAACATTTAAAGCTGCTGTCAATAAATGATCACGAACGAAAATGATTATTTCAAATCTGTGCTTCATATAAGAAGTTAAACTCTGAAGACTACACGCGTGTCTCGGAGAATAGGCAGCGGCTTTACAGCTGTCGGGGGATCACCATAAACTGTCGCTTATCATACAACAATTTCAAGACTGGTTCTACACCAGATCCATGTTGGGAGCTGTAATATTGAGACAAGACATTCACAGTGACTCATTTTTATCTTTTAAAATGACAATCTTTTAAATAATTTTAAAAATAAGTAATCTTTTGATGCACATACTTATGAAAAAATAGAAACTCGTACTACTCATTTTACGTTTAAAAGTGCAAGCTTATATATTTTTATTTACAAAATTGTATTCTATTTTGACTTAGCTCCGTTTTTGAATATAACCTGATATGTGACACGTGACTGAATTATTAACACCGAATGAATAGCTCGCTGAGTATCATATGATCTCTCTACTTATTAAAATTAATTATGAGAAATACAGTCTTTTTAACCTGGAGGCGTCTTTGAAAAACAAGTCATCACAGGCCAAGTTTTACACTCATTAACATTAGCAATATCTAGTTAAATTATGGTGCATGGCTTCCTGAGAATGTCAATTCTATTTTTAGCGAAGCCTGTTATGCGAAACTTGGTCCGGCATACTCCAATCTTTTAAACTTTTATATAAAAATTTCAAAATGGTATAAGGGTTTACAACAAACAAGATAGTCATACGTTAATAAACTTTGTTACAAGTTACATTCTTCATATTTGTTATTAATTCTATAAATAATAATTCTATATATCCATATAGCTCTCGCTGCCTTTAAATTACTTTATATCCTATATTGAATCCACAAACCAACCTACATTATTTTACATTTTTAGTACTATTTTTCTTTATATAGTAAGTGAGTATTAAGGAAGGACACTTTTACGGAACCATTGTTTGGTTTGCAAATTAGAAATAGAAATCAGACCAATTGTTTTACCTTAAAATATTAAATTGTAGTAGAATATTAAATTGATTTGAAAGTCAGTCTCTTTCCTACGTATTATACGCAGCATACTTTACTCCTCTACTTTACTCTGGTAAAACAATTACCTTTGAGTCAGCGTGGATATAATAACATACTTTTTAATAAATTACACCTAAAGTTAATTAAATTATCTTGATACATAAGTTTTTACAACACTAATCAATATGCACTCTTTAAACACTGTAAAACACCTTTCTTGATATAATTATTATACTTTATATATAATTAGTTAAAATAACAAACTATTTATTACACAGAAATGGCCACTTGAACAAACGTGTAATTATTTTTCGAATATTTAAATTTATATTCATGCATATAAAGTCAAAAACCAACTCTTAAGCACACAAAAGTAAAGTATATTTTACTCCACATACTATATTTTGTAAAGTGCAGCTATCTACTTGGGGGAAATTATTTACTATTTTATAATGATCAGCTATAAATTGTAAACATGCTTTTACTTTGTTGTGAAACATATTGTTACAGCACTCTGAGAGAGATTATTTCTTATGTAACGTAATACATTTGGGGTAAAGAGATAAAACTAAGATAACCGGAAAGTTACGATGTATCATAAAAAATTACCATTTGTATGTAGCAACAAAGAAACGTGTATTTCTACCGCTGATCGTTTCTACTCTTATCGCTTTGTATTTTATTGTTGTTGGGCGTGTACGTGGTTATACAATTTCAGAATAAATGGCACTTGCCTTTATCAATAAATTTTCTCAACATTTTTTATATCATATGTAGACAAAATCTACTTAAAAATAATTATTTTCACACACACAAAACTAATGGGTGTTCCAAACATTTTAATTCAACAACTTAATAACAAAAGAAAAATGCTCTACTTGTATATATAGATTTTCTTACTGGCAATAAACTTCTACAAACTTAAAAGCTTATACGCTTATTAAAATTTAAAAATATATTCATAATACTGAATAAATCATAACACTGTAACATATTAAACGATTAAATATATAATAAAATATCACAGCTATAAAAAATTAAATATATTTTTTGTATTTGTAATCATTGCATTAGTACAAAATACTTTGTACAGAATAAATATTCTTATAAAAATCACTGCCTACTGGTGTGCCTACTGTAGTTCACCTTCCTCTTAGTGTGGCGTCTGAAGGTGTAAAGCCGAATCTTCAATTATTTTTAAATTCATACTCATTTTAAAGTATATACTTTATGTATACATTATTACTTTATATTTAAAGATCCAATTAAAAACTAAGAGCTTAAATGGTCATTTATAATAAGCAATTTTATAAATAAAATCATTTCTATCAAAGTATAATTCATTTAAATGACGATAATGGTTCGAGATTAATAAGTAATAAATATGGATAAACGATGTTGTTTGATAAATAAAAAGTAAAAATTGCTTTTTAATTTCACTCATTAAAATAATTAAAATGAAGGAATTTTAAAACGGTATTTAAACAGTTTCATGATTATCTGTCATCTTTAGCCCGTTTGTAAAATAAAACTTCTAATGTTTTTATGGTTCTTATATTCACATGAATAAGACCGTACGTCCAACTGAGAAGCAGATGATTTTTAGAATTTATTTAGATATTATAAAGCATCTAAAGTTAACTATTCGCCATGGTTGGTGTGTACTTCAGAATGAAAAACTATCTAGAGAATCATTGGAGAGTAAAACACACACACAAACACACACACACACACACACACACACATTTTGTTTCATATAAAAAAACAAACGTAAGAACATTATTATTTGCAATGTTAAATACATACATGTTTTTAAAAATAGTTTAATTGGCCTCAGACTCAAAATATACCTCTCTTTATCCATTTATTTTATAATAAAATTACAAAATATTTTTATACATTAATATAAATAAACAATTCTAGTAACCCCACAATTTAGAACAGTGATGCATGCGCAACATTCATACGAAAAGCTTTGAACCTTCGCAGTATTAAATCCACACGAAATGTTTGTAATATTGTTTGTACTAAGTAATTTTAAATGAAGCTTGATATTCTTCCATTGAATATTGAGCTGGATTCAACCATGCTTTTAACTTAATTCATTTTAATGAGCTTCCATTTTGTACTGGATAGAAATATAAGTTCTATTGCAGGCCATAGTGTGGAAGTGCTCCATCCTGCTGTAGGGTTGACAATAACGAGCATTGTAATTGTTAACGTTACCATTTAATATGAAAGTTGTGTCATCTAATTGTGTTATTATCATTGTTCCTCATCATTCAAAATAGTCCTTACTTAGCTCATGAACTAAACGAGTTTTGTACGCTTTATAACCACTGTCATGTAAAGATTTACAAACTTAGTATGTTTGAAATATACCTAATATTTGAGAAACATTTCTTGTTTTGGCATGAGGACCTTCTACAATAGACTGTAGCACGTCAAGTGACACGGCTTCGTTTGCAGCTGATTTAGGTAGGTTTGGGGCGGTCTTTAACGCTGCCTGTTTCCTGGAAACGTCTGATTGTTTTTTTTTAAATTCCTGATTTAGGAACAGGGTTTTCGTTTGGGATATATCTCATTAAATAAATTCCTTACTTCATAGAAAGATCTCACCCGGTCTCCATAGCCTCGCATCATCAGGATCATAACACGCTCTTGTTTGCTTAAACACTCCATCTCAACGTAAAGTGTAACGCGCCTTAACTATGTTAATTCCAACCAGAAACTGAACATGATACTGGACTTCCTCAAAACTTATAAGATAAGGGAGGCATAGCCTGCAGCACGTAGTAACTGGAAAACGGGTTTGAGTTTGTAAGGAAAATGGATGGATTGAAGTTATAGACATCCTTCTGGATGTGGCTGTTAATGTTTTGCCTCAATTCATTAGTTTTCATTCATTTTCTATGAGCTTCCATTTTATACTGGGTTGAGATAGAAAGCTCTAGTTTCCACTGTTCTTCCCTTTATAAACCATCCCAAATGATGTGTCACTTAATAGGTCTTTTCATTTTAAAATCTCTAAAAGTTCATTTCTATTTCCTGTATAGATGTCCCGAGTTCCATCCCTCCATCCTTATCCATCAGAAACAAAACAAAGTGTATCCATACTTTTAACTCACAATGTAGAAAATAACGTCTTATATAAACAAACCGGGTAAATTTTATTGCACGCAATCACGTATGACGTTAAGTTTTAAACAACTTTTCCTTAGTGAAATTAAACAGGTTAGAGAGATTAAGGGCCCAAGAGTAACTTACTTAAATCGTGTATTTGTCCGTCCGTATATGTAACAACTCTTTATTGAAAGAACCTAGGGGCTTGATACTTGGTACACAGGTCCCTATTAGTCTAAGGAAAAGCCCTATTAGTTTTGTGATCAAAAGGTCAGAATGGCAAAGGGATTCGTATGTCCATTGGTTTTTCTGGCTGTCTGTGTGTTAACTCTTGATAGAAAAGTTCTACAGGCTTGAAACTTTCATCTTGCTCGATTGAAAAAATCTATTGATATTAGAATGAAAGATATTCTGTTAAGGCGCGAAAGTGAGATGTTTATAAAATACCAAATACTAGGTAAATATGAAGTATTTTGCTTCAATATCCACCCAGAAAACATAAATTACGAGAAATAACAATTTTCAATTCAGATGCATTTGAAAAAATATAATTTTAATTTAAAAAATGGTAAAAAAAACTTAGTTTTTACCGTAAGACAAAATTAAATTCAAAATATTGCATTACTTCGCTCTGTTCGAAACTAGGGTTTAACAGAACATAAGCTTGCATGCTATTTTTGAGGAAATATACGCACAAAGTTTCAGTGACGATTATGAAACTGGGGTAGTTCAGAAACATAGGAAACAATATTGCGTTGTATCGTTGCATATTCATACTAAACAACTGTCAGAGTTACATTACATCTCCTACTCCCTAATTAGTAGTAGTTTATGTAACTGGGGTAGTTCCGCAACATGAGAAACAATATTGCGTTGTATCTTTGCATATTCATACTAAACAACTGTCAGAGTTACGTCACATCTCCCACTATTTAATTAGTAGTAGCTTGTGTAACTGGGGTAGTTCCGCAACATGAGAAACAATATTGCGTTGTATCTTTGCATATTCATACTAAACAACTGTCAGAGTTACGTCACATCTCCCACTATTTAATTAGTAGTAGCTTGTGTAACTGGGGTAGTTCCGCAACATGAGAAACATATAGCGTTGTATCTTTGCATATTCATACTAAACCACTGTCAGAGTTACGTCACATCTCCTACTCCCTAATTAGTAGTAGTTTGTGTAACTGGGGTAGTTCCGCAACATGAGAAACAATATTGCGTTGTATCGTTGCATATTCATACTAAACCACTGTCAGAGTTACGTCACATCTCCTACTCCCTAATTAGTAGTAGCTTGTGTAACTGGGGTAGTTCCGCAACATGAGAAACAATATTGCGTTGTATCGTTGCATATTCATACCGACCTGCTGATCCGACAGCATCATTTGTGTCTGAGTTCGGATAATAGTTGCGACAGAGAAATTATACTCTCTCTTCTGTTTGTGTTTGAAAACGGTTTTCAGCTTTTATAATGAAATAACTTCTTATGAGTATTTAAAATTATAAAAATTATATTTTCGTGAATTTTAGAGTACTTGGTAAAACGTTTTACTTTATTTCTAAATTTCCATACAAACGATACATTTAAATCTTCATAATTTGATTATGAATATAATGAATATAATGAAGTTTATTCCACAATAATTCAAATTTACAAGACATTGCAATAATGGAATAATACTAACCACTGTTACCAGTAATTGTGGCTAGTTAACTCATTATACGTAACCAATTAGATTGGTAGAAGTTCCAGTAAAATATATGATAGTAATTGCGCTGAGTATAGTAATATAAATTATTTAAGCTGCAGCTCAGAGATGTGAATAGAGTGAATTTACAACTATAACTATAATGTAAATACTATTTAAATTTTTTATACTTTTTTTAAATACACATCTATTTATGTTATATTTTAAAGATTAAATAGTAATTATTAATTCCGTTCATTAAGCCCATTTTAAAAATCAATTTGAATATTATTGGAATAATATTATAAGTCAGAAAAAGTTTCATATTTTATAATTTTCTTCTTTTTTAGTAGCTCTGTATAAAACTCATTTCTTGATATAAAACCCTAAAATCTATAATTTATTTACAAATATTCTGAAAAATACTTTTTCTTAATTTATATTATGTCTCCTAACTTTTTTAAAGGAACTGTACCTATCTGTATTGTAGGTTTTGCTAAAAATTGTATATGTAAAGTGGTTACCAGCATATACAGAGAAACTATATTAGTATTTAAAAACAAATGTGTTTTATTTAACACTAGCACATATCCACGGCTTCACTAGTAATTTCTATGCAAGATTCAGTGTAATTCTTTGGATAGCTCAAAGTAACACTTGGACTATTTAGATCAATGTAGAGGAACTCAAAAGTTCATAGTTTTTTTAGTGAAAGCACTTGTGATGTAATACGAGTATGATAGAGTCCTGTGGAATTAGGTGGCAAAGTGGTAGGTGGTAAATGGAATTAGTCATATGTCATGCAACAGATACCCATCTTACAATGTTTATGATTCAGAGAGCTAGAAGTTAAGCAAAATTGTGAGTAATTCTTATTTCAGGCTTTGCACTTCTAGTTCAAATTAATTATATTTCCAACGCAAAATTCGAGTCCAAACAATACAAATAGATCTACATATAATTATGTAATAAGGTTGGATTCAAAACAGTATAGTATTCAAAGTTGTGTGGATATATATATATATATATATATATATATATATATATATATATATATATATATATTGTTATTGAAAATTAAATCTAAAATCGACATCAAAAATACCAATAAATTTTAATACTTACATTATGACAGTTGCCCTTCACATGTAAAGATGATACAGTAAAGTTCTTACTTCCGAAAACATGTTCGCTATATCATACTATTTCCTTGGCCAAGTCTCGAAATATTTCTGTATTTACAGACATAATCAGTATTGAATCAGTGAGAAACGGATGCGATGTCACCTCGACGATTTTCTGTCATAAAAATTAGAATTAGTATCTCGTGTATGGCTTTGCGACCTAGAATAAATAAATTGGTTTATTTTAAATGTTTGAAATAAGTGATACTTTTGTTATGCTTTTACTCTATAAATATAAACAAATTGAAAATATTAGTTAAAATATTTAAACACATGGCCGTGCTGTCATAATAAAATGTTCACACATAATGGTTTATACATTTAATTGGCTCTTTGAATTCACATTACACAGCTTTAGAGACCAAGAAGGGTGTTTTTGCTGATTTAAAGACCAGTGGGGCGTAGTCCAGGAGGATTATGAAATAAGAATAGGCCTATGTTCATCCAGGGACCCTAGAAATACCCATGTAAAACAGTCAGATAGGTTGAATAGTTTATACGTGAAAGTAAAATAAAGGCACTTTTGCATTTATAATACTATTAGGATTGTACTGTATAATGACGTGGTAACGAAGAAAATAATTTGGCTGGCCAATTGTTAAATTTAGAAGAAGACTGCCAGTATTTATGTTGCTTGGTTTTGAAACTCCATGTCCTATCGTCAAAACAAGATATATTTACGACATCTTTATAATAAAGACAATCTTATAATGTTAAATCCCAGTCTATAAGGTACAAATGTAATCATTAAACTTATTAAGTGAAAAAGACTATTATTAAGAAAATAAAAATTCATTCATTTTAGTAGAATTGCAAACTAATACTGATCTATTGAAAACATGATATTATAATAAATTTTCAAGTGTTATGTAGATTTTATATTCGGAAACAATATTCTTCCACTCACTCTTCAATGGAACTGAATGTTTGAAACTGAAGTGAGAGAAACGTGAGATGACCTGGAACACCATTATAGGTTGTGTGTTGCACGTACAGTAATTGAAGTTCTCTACGTCCTACATGGTAGGAGCGAAACGAGACAATTTTTATATGGCAGCTGTAAAAGCCTCTGCTGAAACACAATTCAATATTCGTACGTTTATGTTAGTGTAACTTAAGGCACTGTGAGATACATCTATACATTTTTCCGTTTAGAGGCAATGAAGGGATGGTTGATGTGTTTGAATGGAAACTAATTACAAACTGTTCGAGTCATTATATAAGATTAGAACATTTATAATCTAAATGACATTGGGGGGGGGGGGTGGGGGGGGGGGGGGGTGGGGGGGGGGGGGGGTGGGGGGGGGGGGGGGTGGGGGGGGGGGGGGGTGGGGGGGGGGGGGGGTGGGGGGAACCGTTCCAGACCTGTAGCTACAGTAATTTTTAAGATATGTGACGAAATACGCGAAACTTGGTCCCGAAAAACAAGTTACATTTAGGTTTGAAGCAGATTTACTATGTTAAATGTACAATAAACACAAAATATTTTTTCACGGTACTTGTAGAAAATTTAATTTCGAAGAGAAAGATGTAAAATAAGTCCTATAATAGACAAACGCAAACTTTAAAAAAATAATCCTTAATTACATACAAAACGCATGAAAAATAGACAAAATCTGTTAAGCTCTCTACAAATGTAATATTGAAATTAAAACAGCTGTTTTATTAAAACAAATTAATGAGTTACTATTATTTTTTATCAAGTAAATATTTTTAACAATCATACATTATCATACATAAAAAGTTATCTGAATTATCATTCAACAAAAAAGTTACACTTGTCCTAAAAAAACTAACCACGTCACAGTAGATGTTCAAAATGTTTCCCCTCATTCAAAATACAAGCATCCAGCCGTCTTCTCATAGACTGCCGAACTCTTTCGAAGATCCCAGGTGTCTCACGTATCCTTTGAATCCCGTTAACAATCCTTATTCGCAACTCTTCTATGGTATCCACAGGCGAGTCGTAGACAAGCGTCTTTAAATGTCCCCATAAGAAAAAGTCTAGAGGATTGAGGTCAGGTGACCTTGCAGGCCATGCTACTGGGGCTCCTCGACCAATCCATCTGTTTGGATATGCTCATTTAAAAATTCTCTTAGTTGTAATGTGTAATGACTGGAGCTCCATCCTGCATGAACCACATGTTGTTGCGTGTGTATAGTGGCACATCTTCGAGTAACTCATTCAGATTAGTCGTCAAGAAATGTAAATAATTTTCACCATTGAGCGTATCAGGTAAAAAACTAATACAAATTTTATCACCCAGAATACAGCCCATACGTTTATAGAAAACTGATATTGGTGACGGTTCTCTGAAACAGCACGTGGATTTTCAATTGCCCACATGTGAGTATTGTGGGTGTTACGAATAGCCATTCTTGAAAATTTTGCTTCATCAGTAAAGATAATGTAATTTAAAAAATGTGGATTTCTGCACCTTTGGATAAGCCATTGGCATAGCTGAACACGAGGAAAGTAATCTCAAGGCAAAAGAGCCTGGACCCTTTGATAAGTGATAAGAATGCAACTGCTGCTCGTGTAAAATCTTCCAGACAATTGAATTACTAACACCGAAATCCAAGGCTAGTTCTCTAGTACTTCTTCCAGGATGATTCTCTATTTCGTCCAACACGCCCTCCTCCAATTCAGCTGTACACGTTGTACGTGGCCGTCCTGATCTACCAACTTTTCCAGATTTAAAGGTTCCCGTCTCGCTTAGCCTTCTATGAATGGAAGAAAACATTTTATGAGTCGGTAACTGTCTATGAGGAAAATGTTCCTGATAGAGTCGTCCCTAGCCTGACGACTGTTGCAATGTGCAAGACCGTACATTAAATGCATGTCTGCCATTTCACCATTAGTGTACATAAATATTCATATTACCTGCCATGATGAATAAGATATTATTAGCTATCAAAAATTAACTTCAACGGCACTCGCACTAACTTGTATTAAAGTACAGATCAACACACGCACTTAATGAGCAATGGAAAAATAGCTGCTTGTAATGTTTATTTAAATTATTATAAACAATGTTACATTGTTTAAAACATATGTTATTTAAATAGAAATTATTTTGTTTCTCAAATCAAATATTTTAATAAAACAGCTGTTTTAATTTCAATATTACATTTTGTAGAGAGCTTAACAGATTTTGTCTATTTTTTTCATGCGTTTTGTATGTAATCTAAGGATTATTTTTTAAAGTTTGCGTTTGTCTATTATAGACTTATTTTACATCTTTCTCTTCGAAATTAAATTTTCTACAAGTAACCGTGGAAAAATATTTTGTGTTTATTGTACATTTAACATAGTAAATCTGCTTCAAACCTAAATGTAACTTGTTTTTTTTTTCGGGACCAAGTTTCGCGTATTTTCGTCACATATCTTAAAAATTACTGTAGCAACAGGTCTGGAAACGGTTTTATTCAATTTTTCAGTTCATTTTACATAAAGTACGCTAAATTGTACATCTTAATTAACAGCCATCAAATACCCGTAGGGCTTCGTTGCAGCAGGGGAACTGAAATTCAGACGAAATCTTTCACCCTGTATAAGTTGGTAACTAAGCATTTTCGGACCTATGTTAATTAGACCTTTTTTTTCTTATTTTGATGTGAGAATCACGCCCTGACTTATTGGGCACCTTTTTTTCAGAACACCCTGTATAATGAGAATGATGCAGAATGATGATTTTTTCTCCCAACGAAAAATAATTACTAACATGTTGGATGTTTCGGGCGACTATCGTGTCTGGTCACAATCCTGTTTGGATGACAAGAATTAGTGCCATATAATGATGTAGAGTAAGATTTTCTCCTAACGACAAATAATTACTAACGATTTTGATGTTTGGAAACCCCCTTACCCGATCGCGTGTCTGCCGGATGAGAACTGTAGTAGTATAATGGTAACGATGAAGAATGATGATTTTTCCAATTGACTAACTAGTTGGATGTTCGGAAACTCTCGTGTCTGATATCAACCCTGTCGGATAGCAAGAATTCGAGTAAGATGGTGGATATGAAAACGGGAGTATTTAATTATATGACATATTTCAACCTGGAAATTAGTATCTTCTAAACAAAATAGATATGTTAATAACTAACAGTATTTTTTATCCCTTACATTTCGGTCTGGTCTTTTCAACATATCATGTTCAAATTGACTTTCATATAAACACAAAAAATGTGTGATGAAGAATAATTATAAATCGTGGAGCAATAAATAATGCTCTCAAGCAATAATTAAATAGGTTTTATTTATTTGTAAACCAATAAAATGTCAGTATCAGTGTAAACAGACTTTTTCCCCGGAATTTATCGTATGTGGGGGATGGCTATAAAGCTTTGTCGTTCAGGTCCAAAGCATATTTGAATATTTTATACGGTCATGAAAGCAAACCTTGGTTGACAAATAGCAGTTCCAAGATTCCTCATCGATATTCCCAAGTCTTCCCTCAGATATCACCTCAGTTCGTCGTTATCACGTGTCCATATCTTCTCTTGTATATATTACCTCATCCATATATACATATAGAGCGTTGAACACACATAGGTAATGTGCTTTAATATTTTTTCTTTTTCATATTGGACATTATATACAGGATTTTCACAAGCTACAAGTACCTGGATGATTTATTTAAAATGTAAGCTGCGCTTTCCACATTATATCTGAAACAAATTTAGTGCAATAAAGCTGGTAATATAATAAAAGAATTACAATAACATTAAATCGTTCCTTTCACCAATTAATTGTCGCAAGACTAACAAAGTTTTGTTTTGACAAACATAAGGAGTACATCATGACATTTATATAAAAGGAAGTAGGAGAAACAAGTGAAATTCCTCCATGATATCTCATCCCGCAGTTTCCATTGACACGTAAAGGTAATTTTACAGGTTTAATAAGAATAATGACTTTTAAAGAAGGGGTTTCTTTTGTATTTGATATTGATTCCATATCAGCTTAATGATTTATTTGGAGTATTCATGTTTCTTTTTTTAATTAAATAATCAACGCATTAACTGCATACAGCTGACAAGGGAATTTGCTTTAATTTCATTTACTATTCTGTATTTACTTTTGTATGGTAAAGTTATTGAAGTTTTCCCCCAAACTAACCTATATATCCTCTTACGTAAAAACTTCTTGGTATGTGAAGCGATTTGATCAAGTTTTTTATAAATAAAATAAAATGCGAAAGAGGTCAAACATGTCTACTCGGATTTTGCCTCTCTCATGTTACACGCACCAGTTACATGTAAGGATAAACCGTAAAGGATAACATTATATTAACTAATAAAGGAGAACCATATTATTCCACTTCTAGCGATTTCTCAATGTTCATTGAACATTACAGCTTGTTACGTACAGGTAAATATTGTGTAGTTCTATCCCTTCAGATAAATATTCAAAATGTAAGGTTACTTTTATACAATAATACCTTGCTAACAACATTGTTACAGAACATTTCAAGACTCAAAATATTATCAAGGGATTCGTTCTGTTGAAATGCAACCTAACCCGGTGATTGCAGTATTATAAGAATAAGTCTATAATAACAGCCCACTGTCAGTTAAACTAGATTTTCTAGTATAAATTATCGTATTATTCTTGTTTTAAATTATAAAATTAATTCATTTTGTCTAATTATACGCACCCTACATTCATTTTAAGAAGAGCAAGATTGGTAAGCTACGAAGCTAGAAGGGGCAAGTCTGATCGGTTCTGTCCCAAGCTGAAATCACTCAAAAAATTCTACAGCACAGGAAAAACAACGACTGAAAGTGCACTACTATAACCTCGACATAATAATATAACGTCAAGACACTGTTGCAATATTGAACAGTAATTGACGGTTCGACCTCGACCAAGAATTGTGGGAGGGAGGAGTGCTTGCGGTAAGACAATGCCAGATTCGTATTTTTGGACTAAAATTGCCTACACTGCTCTAGTAAGCTGATCACCTAAATCAGACATAGCGTTTTCTGCCAGGTCGGTATTATATACTAAATTACCGAAATTTAAATTTAAAATCTGTACCTATGGTGTAGTAACGTCGTTTAAAACATTATAGTATTTAAATAATAATTTCATTTATTGTACTCTTATATATGCATTAACTTAAACATTAAAAATAATAGTCGATTACATAAAATCCACAATTGAATAGAATTGAAAAAAGTATTGTTTTCGTTTTTCAAAACTATGTCCATCTTGAAACCATCAATAAACCAATACTCAAGTGCCATCAATCACACAGCTGAACAATGCACATGTCGTAGCTGTCACCGCCGGCATTGACCAGCGGTAGGCATCAATGGTAAAGTTATACAATGGACCGACAGTTAGGCATCAATGGTAAGCATTAGTGTCCTATCGCTAAGACCGGCTAGTTTCTAGTTTTACGCATACTTGTTCTGCCAAAGAATATCAGATAAAAAGGGATTAAATAATGACACTCGTATATGGGATGGGCAGCTCATGAACTAAGGAATTTTAAAAGAACGTTATCAGAAACTACTGGGATATCAAGAAGTATTAACAGGGCCGATAAAGTCATTGATGATAATTCTGACAAATATCTATATCCGATTGCCATTCTAATTAGTTCTATAAGGTATGAATGTCCGTAATCTTTGGAAATCAGTAATTTGGACACAGTATATTGCACACACATTAAGACGTTTTCTCAGGTATCATAAAGTTCAGTAGTAGATATTTTAGGTATTACGTTAATGCATTTTTATAACCCATTATTTAATGTCTTATGTTTAATATCTTTATATAGATATTTTGTTTCTAACTACCACAACGTGTTGTATCAGCTGAATCACAGACTAAATATTACATCAATGATTATTTGTTATTTTTGTTCATTACTACTTCACTGTCGTGCAGAAATTAAACATTACTATACGAAATAAAAATACTATTATTTATCAAATAAGACACACTGTAGCTTTGAAAGCACGTAGGGTTCCTTTAATCCGATGTATTTTTAATTAAAAAAGGCACGTCCAGATTGTAGGAAATTTCAATTGCTCGTACCAATTATGTATATAAACTAATAATTTCAAATACTTAAAAACGCTCAACATGAATTCAAGAAATTGTTTTAATAATAAAGATACAATACTTGCATCACCATTGTCCCAACCTCTTCTACCATGGCTGAAAATTGTGAATAGAAACTAGTGATCACGTTGATAGAACCTGAACATACGCACTTAGGTTAAACTATCTTGAAGCTTTTGTAGTAATAGTACGCATTGCTAGAATTTTATCTCATTTTCTGATATATAAACATGGGTTTTGTCTGTATTTGTTTCTAAAATATTGCTAGCTTAAAAATAATTAAATTTTGATGCAAGATCATTTTAAAACGGGCTATAAAGAGTAACAAAATTTTTTTACTACACTCAAACGCATTCTTAATTCCATTCAGATTGCTCAAAAATGTGTTGCAGTTATTTTAGGAGCAGTTGTTATACTTGTACAACTAATAAAGAAACAACCAATGAACGATTTATCTACAAATAATTCCCAGCCATGCACCTCTCAACTTTGATTTACCATAAAAATTATACAACAATAATTAAGCGTAATCAAGTAAGTATTTTTAATAAATAATGAACTATTCTGTATTTTTATACAAATATTTGTGTCTCATATTTTTAGATGGGCATAAGCACTGAAAACTTATTCATGTGATGTAATTTTAAATCATGTTTGAAAAAACTGACACGTTTACTTTAACGTGCAATGCTTTCTTCCATATTTTTCGTACTCGTCCAACTGGATTAATTTTTAAAGTATAATCAGAAGGAATTTATACCGTATTAAATTTAAATGTTTAAAATTACAAATTTGAAAGAAAAAAATTGTTTACAACAAATTTTAAATTTTCCCTTAAACTGATAAATCTTAAACCTATAATGTACATGACATGTTAGTACATTTTAAATTTATTTTATTTTGTGCTATTTTCTATATTCGCAATTTCTAAAACTAAATCGTATGATAATTAAGACATTTTGCTAATGGCGGATCTTAAAAAATGTTGATGCTAAAATCATAGCCATGCTTATTCTAAGAATTTAACATTCTATTTTTTCGATAAAAATGTCTTCCATTTTAAAATATTCGTAATATTGATTTTTATAAAAAAAGTAACTTGATGTTGGTAAAGATCACTTATATTACTCATTTATTTCAAACAATTACATAAATATCGTATTATTATAGTTCTAAGTTTATAAAAAGACCGGATAGAATTTGTTAACTCTCTTGGTAAGTATTTGACACTTAAAATAAAGGATAATTTTAGTAGGAAATAAATAATTCGATTTTTTTAAATTCACTCTCCACACATAGTCTTAATGACAGCCTTTTAATGTTTGTTGTAACTATTTGATTTACTAAAATCTTACCTTCAAGAAATAAAATATGTTTGTTTCTTTAAAAATTGAGGCTTTTTTAATTTTAAAAAACTAATATAATCGTGCAAATTATGAATAAACATATACTTATAAGGCAACATAATTTGTTCTGTGGAGTATTAAGATTATATAAAGAATGAAATTACTATTTTTTAAATGTGTTAATGTTAATGTACAACCAAGCACTGTAAATCACGTTTTCATATATAATCATAATACCAAATTTAGTTTCTAAAGCAGCAGGTCTGTAATTTAAAACTAAACAAACTTGTTATTCCTTCTATTTCACTTCCTCCTTCTTACTAATGGCGTTTTGATTATTGTTTTGGATAATTTTCCTTCTTGGATTAATGAACTGGATTTGCTTTCATCCATAAATACAGTGATTACGTTTTTGTTATCTTCCCCTAAAGATAAATCTAAAGTGAAACTAAAGTGTTATATGTTTGGGCAATTTTATACCCTTCTTCATTAATTTTGTTTTTTGTTTATATTACAATGTATACTGCAAGATAAAAAATAGAGAATGAATATACATTATTATGCAATAATAGTATCATTACCTGGATCGTCTTTAAATTTCGTTTTCCTTCAATGGAAGATTTTTTCCTTATATTCCTTATACAATTAATTATGGATGAATAATACGGACAATCCATTCAAATGGTACATCAATATTTTTTATTTGTATTTATTTACACACAGGCCGGGGAATAAATGACATGTAAAAATACCACAGACCGGTCTCAAAACTGAAATTAAACTTTTACTCAACTATAAGGGGTAGTTACGAGATTTGTAATTTAAAATATTAATAACCGTAAAACACATATGAACAATGGAATTAAACAAATTTGTAATAAATATTAATATTGTTTTATTTGTTACATATTGCGATGTTTTAGCGTTGAACTTCTAGTTAAAGGTATTCAGTGTGGATGAGCTGAAGCTCTAGCCTGGGACCGTTAATGACATTACGTCAGGCAAGGTTTAGACGATTGTTTGTTAGCGTGCACAAGTGCAGTGGCGTAACTAGGATTCACTGGATTGGGGGCAAAACAAAAAAGTATAAAATCATAATTTTTTCAAAGAGTGATTAAAGTGACAACACCTGATTATTTGTCAGTTTTTACCTCCGTTTGACATTGAGCTATTATAACTAAACTTTCTAGTTGTTATGTTTCCTTACCATCCTTACAATAACGACATTCTTTGGAAGCAACCACATATGCAATACACGGTGAACTAGATAAACTAGATATTCCAAAACAATTACAAAATTTATAAATATTGAAAAAATACTTAATTACACACAGAATCAATATACCATAATGTAGACATCGATGTTGCTAACTGACGCTCAAAGCGTTTGCAAATTCCTTCACAATTCCAATCAATTTGAAGGATAATTGAGATTCCTCCTAGATTTTATTCCTCCACTAGCGAGCCTCACTGTTTTCCATGGTATTGTTTCTTGTATCTCTACAAAAGAAGCATACGGAGTTTGTCTGGACTTATTCATCTCGAGTCGTGAGGTCCGCCATCCAAAGCTAATGGTTGACGAAACCTTTGGCTGAACCACTCTTGGACAACTTGAAATTCCCTCTCTCGTTTTTAATCTTACCAGAGTTGTGGAGACGTTGGTGAGTCCGTCGAGAAAAAAGGTTCCAGTATCTAAAGTGTGGAAGCCTTCTTGACTAGATTGTAAATAAACAACTTAGGTAGGCCAATGTTTTAAGTATACTTTAATAACATAATATAGCTTTTCACTACAACGTTACAGCAGGACTCTATTAAACATAAATAGCTTTATAACACAAGGAAAAAGTTACAATTTATATTTCGATGTTACTATTGCCATCTAAAAATTCTTTCTTCACTTACTTCTAAAAGACCAAATTGCAAATATCAATAAATGCTTTAATGGCCCATCATAAATGTTAGTTGTTTTTGGGCCTCGAGTAAATTTCTTTTGTCATGATTTCTTTCAAAACTTAAAATGAAATGAAAAATTCCTTTTTTACAGTAAAGGTTGGATGTGACGGCTTTCTGTTATTTATGCCTAACTTGCATTTAATAAAAATTGAAAAACTACGTAGTTAACTAAACATTTTATTATTAATTTAAAATATATACCTTAGACATAAATAAAATAAAAAGTGCCTTACACAACTAAATACACTCATACAAACGCTCGTGCACTTCAATGACGCCGTTTAAGGTATGCATGATACTACGAGTATTTCATATGTACATCGTATTTAATTCGACAAAAAACCAGAGACAGCCTTATTTGGATGGAATGGACAGAAATTTTCATAAAAAATAAACTTGCAATTTTTGGGGAAGCATTTGACACTTCTGTATTTAAATTAAAACATCAGACTAATGTCAAAATTTAAACTGAATGCTGGCCTTTAAGTTGTAACACTGTAGTTGTTCTGTAATATGCTCTCTGTGGTTGGTGTTATATGCAACTAAAATCCCAGATTATAAGCAAATCATAATAATAATAGTTTTAAAAGACTTTTGAAGCTTCTATCCAAGTGCTGCAGTTATACCATCGATCACAGAATTATAATAGTTAAAAGGATGAATATAATAATTAGTATGTGTAACAGTAAAGGTGTCTGCAATGAATCATTAAATGAATAAGTTGAAGAGAAAATTCTCCTGCGTATTTCTACTACTTCAACTCATGTATGAGTTGAGAGCATGACTTTAATCTTTGTCATAGTATGACGATGTGTTACGTGTAACAGACAAATTATCAACTGTGTAAATATTTACTGTGTTAATATGGGAGGTTAAAAACTTCTTCATGTAAATAATATTTATATTTTTTATCATCAAATTATCATCAAATATCATCAAATTTTGAAAGTAGTTCAACTAAAAAAGTATACAAAATTATTGGAAATTTGACATGTGATATAAAAAATGTAGTATATCAAATTCAGTGTAAACAATGTCCTAAAGACTACATCGGCTCTACAACAAATAATTTAAGAATAAGAATGACAGGTCACCGTTATGATTTTAAGCATAATGATGAATCAAAACCATTAGTTATTCATAGTAAAATACACAAAGAATCTTTTGAAAATTTATATACAGTAAAACCAATACGATTAATACAAAATTCAAATACATCAAAATTAAGAAATTTAGAACAAGCATGTCAAATTGTCACAAAATCTAAATTCCCCTATGGATTAAATCTTCGATAAATTTGAATCATCTGGACACTCATCACATCTTTACACCCACAGTCTGAACATATGTTTATCATTTCAAGAATATTATGCTTATTAATTTATTTATCTGTTTACATGTATGTTTTTGATTATTTTATGTGTTTCGTTATGTTGTTTTGACCTGAAGAAGCGTAATGCGAAATATAGTTCATCAATATTAATATGTTGGCCTTTTTCTACATATATATACATATATATATATATATATATATATATATATATATATATATATATATATATATTCATTAAATTTGTATAAATGGCAATAGCCGAATTTAATTTATTTCAATAAACATTGAATCGCAAAAAGTACTTGCTCTGCCGGGACTCGAACCCGGCAAGTGAGAGATCCGGGTTCGAGTCCCGGCAGAGCAAGTACTTTTTGCGATTCAATGTTTATTGAAATAAATTATATATATATGTATATATATATATATATATCTCGGACGATATACATATTGAATATCGTCCCATAACAACCTGAATATTATTATATTTATTGTCTGTATCATTAGTTCGACATAACCGTTAAAACTCCGGGGATACCTAAGGTACCTCTGAAAGTCCGCCTCTTTTAGAGTTAGAAACGAGTTGCCAATAGTTTTCAGAGGTTAGTAGGTTCTTAAGGCAGGAAGTTTTTAGACATGAGAAGTTCCCCCACTGACCATCAACTAAAAGTGGCTTGGAAGCTTTACACCCAAGAAATCTCTGAACGAGATCTCTTAGAGGCCTGTATCTCTAGAAGCAGGGAGATTCCAGGAACAGAGAACTGCCTCCAGAGTCCAGGGCGTCTTGATGACCGACACAGCCCAGAAGATAAAATGTGCTAGACTAACTAAGGGAAGTGATGTTTTTGATGTGAACATTCCAAAAACTTACATTCCTACATGCCCGGTATTTTCAGAGGCATCCAATCACAATTATTGAACAAAGGATTTTAGTTGCCAAAATGTTTAATTGGCTAACATCACAGAGTATGAGAATTTCTAGAGGCTAGATAATTTTAGAGGTTCAGACCATCCTTAGGCAGAGAGATCATGAAAGTTTAAAACTCCCACATAATAATTTGTGTCGTAACACAGATTATTTGGGGTGACTTGTATACGAAAATTCCTATTAGAAACTGGAAGGTACTTTTGGTTATGAGAACAGATCAAGACTCCTTGAGGGCGGCATTACATGAAGTTCGTTTAACATACCAGCTTCTGGAAAGTGGAATTTCCATAAGGTAGGGAATCCTCAGGAGTTTCAACTGAAATAGGGACACATTCTTATTACTCACTTTTATTTAAAAACTAAATTCGTCTTACATTACATTAAGGTGATTAAATTTTTGTTTTAAACTCTTTAAAACTGTTATATTAATATTATTCCTATATTTTACAATTTTATAATTAATTGAAGTTCTGATTCTCCAAAGACTAATATATACAATTATAAGTATTTGAAGAACTGAATTTGTCGGCGTATGTGATATTTCAAGATAAGGAACGAGGTGTTTATTTGTTAAACATCACTAACTGATAAACATTATTAGTGGTATAATTGGAAACAAGAGTTACCTTCCTGTTGTTTTGATTAATTAAAGTATACACTGCATAAATAATGTGTAAATTAAATGTAAATCATTAGTCTAAATTATTCTCGTGGTTTGTAACGCTAATGTATAATGCAATAAATTTAAACATTTCAAAGGTAACATATTCCATTACATAGCTAGTATAATTATCTACTTTTAAACTACTACTTCATATAAATCTAAATGTTTGCTATGGTATATTTTCTTATACATTATCTGTAAAAAATATAAACAAATAGGGCTTATTAGGTTGTATTATATTTTTGAAAATTTGTATATATTATCTTTGTGAAATTTTTTCATCACACACCCAACTCATCATTTCAAACGTTAATGTTTTACTTTTCTTTGTTATTTTAATTTGTGATGTTTATAACTGTAATTGCACTATTTTCTACTCGAAAATAAGTCTCAAGGATTCATGAGATTTAATATGTACACCTAGTACCGGCGCATATGTTGTGATGTGTCTTTGGATATTATTATTAAATCAAATTGTTATCCTTATTTAGGATGTATGAACTAAGAAGTGAATAACTAAGGATATACAATACTAGACAAAACATTTTGACTCATTTTCTTGATTTACAGGGAGTGAGTCATGCCACATGTCAATGCAAACATTATAGGCTTTATATTCTCAATATATTACAAAAAAAACTCTGAATATGAGTTGGAAAAAAGTGGTTTAAAACCCTGTTTCGTTTTACAATTCTCATATTTTAGGTCACTTAATCCTTGAGAGTGTTAAAACATTAAACACCAAAAGCATGCTCAGATTGTAGAAACTTACAAAGTATTTATGACAAAAACCGTATCCGAAATCATGGCTTCTGTGCTTTTATTAGAAGGGTAGTTAATTTTTTCTCAGACTTATGTATACATTATGTTTATCAAGGTAATACAGCTAAGTCAACAGTGATATTACAAATGCCTTCAACTGGAAGCTAATTATTATAGCGAAAAATATTGTCAATCCCATAAAAATTTTTCTTTCACCAAGAACTGACTATAGGAAAAGGAAATAAGTTTAAACTTGGTACAGAAATAGACCTGTAAATATAATGACTACTTTAGAGTATGTTTAAATCCCAGAATAAATTTTAAGAATTTTGTCATTTCAGTAAAAAACGATATGAGCGGTATGAAAGATATCAAAGAAAGGTCTGGACTAATTTCTACATTTTAACTGTGGAAGAGTTGTTAAAATGTTACCGAGTTACAGTTCTGCCCTGTTTACTACACATATGTCCTCGTCTTTGGTTATTTTGTAAGGAAGTTGACAACCGCTAAGAGAGAGGGCGGACAGTTGTAAAAGAAAACATCTCCACATCTGTGTGTTTGTTCACGTCACTTTCAGCGTAAACACTTTAACTCTAACCAAAGGGCAATCTTAGTTTACAAAGCCCATAGTTTCCCCAAAGTGGTTAAATGACAGATTGGATAAGTATTAATAAACAATACATCGTTTACTTCAGAAAGTATTTTTCTGTGTACGGGCATGAAATTTCTTTGCCATCGTTGAGTTAGTACATTGTACTTCGTAAACTCGTAATTTTCATTGTTACATTTTTCTCTCGTTTCAATATACATTAAAAACGTCCAGAACGAATGATATTACCTAAATGTCAAAACAGGCAAATGTAAATTAATGTTTCAACCGTTCCCACGATTTCAAACCCAAACACGAAATGATATATAATATAACAATAAGGTGGACAACAGTATGTTCCAGATGCAGTTAGCTCCCTATACACTCTTTCAACAAATTAAAATAATCATTATGGTTTAAGATCTTAAACTTAACCTGTTCTTCATCTAGTAATTCTACACAGACAGGCTGTACACCAATCGTCGATTACTTTATTACTTATCACGTGTACAGTAACGTAACCGCGGGGAAATAAACATCGGTATCCGACTGCCGACATCAGCATGTCTGTTGACTTCATGTCTAAGTATGGAGACCACATCACAGTCATTGCCGTGGGCAAATAAACAACAGTGTCCGGCTGCCGGCATCAGCATTTCTGTTGACTTCATGTCTAAGTAGGGAGACCACATCACAGTCATTGCCGTGGGCAAATAAACAACAGTGTCCGGCTGCCGGCATCAGCATGTCTGTTGACTTCATGTCTAAGTAGGGAGACCACATCACAGTCATTACCGTGGGTAAATAAACAACAGTGTCCGGCTGCCGGCATCAGCATTTCTGTTGACTTCATGTCTAAGTAGGGAGACCACATCACAGTCATTACCGTGGGCAAATAAACAACAGTGTCCGGCTGCCGGCATCAGCATATCTGTTGACTTCATGTCTAAGTAGGGAGGCCATATCTCATTCATTATCGTAATTTAATTGTTTTGTGTTACAAAAGACATCAGTGTATCAGCAAATGAGCCAACTGTCATTTTCCAGAATGGCGGAGCACAACTCCATCATATATCACTAGTGAGTGCTGCTCCTGTATGCTGTGTATTGCCGTCACCGATCGTACTGGCTACTCTATTTATTGAAAGGATGTGCAACATCATCAGTGTGGGTATTTTCCACTTGTGTATTTCCTTCATCCATACATAAAATATTTTTATCTCCTAATGTATTCAGTTCAAATCGACTGCACACACAACAGCGTGATCCCATAATACTCCTTATAACCCTCTAGAGAAATGTATTATTGTGGTCTCGGTTTCTCCACAACAATACAGTATATACTCTACAGGCTCATCTCTTTCATAGTCAAAAACGATTCCGTTCCGCCGAATACCTTGTCTCTGATGATGTACGAGGAATGATGTCTCGTATGTCTGACCAGGAAAGCGGTGGAATATAATTGAATGTAAAATAATATTATCTTGTAGTTATTATCTTGATTTATAATCATGTGTGGAAGAATTCGTTATATCCGAGACTTATCTACTATTCTGTACAGATGGACTTTAAGATAATACATTTGAGCAAATGTCAATATTAAGCACATTTGGCTGGCCTATGTTCTAGCATTTAGGAGAATTATATTAGTCAATACTACTTAAGATTTTATTACACTATCTATAGTTCAGAACTATATATATTTTACTTTTCAGCATAAAACAATAAACAAATTTACATCTAATAATAAGGACCCGACAAAACACTCTTAAAATCAAGTCGTTGTCCGTTCCGTCTGATAGTCTTAGATATATATATATCCTAGAAATAAATCTACTGGTTTTGGGGTCAACATATAATTTTATCTGTCAGTCTTGTGCATCTGTCCATCTGTACTTTAACTCTTCGTAGAAAGGTTTTAAAGACTTGTTACATATGCTCCTTTTAGTCTAAGGAAGGACTGCATTGATTTTGGGGTTACAAGGTCAAAGGGTAGTATCTCTGTCCGTATGTGTGATGACTCGCGTTGTCTTTCTGTCACCACACGATTGTTAATCAGGTACCTCTAATCTCCGTTGTTTTTGATTCATTTATTGTACACAGTGTTACATAATTTACATCTCAACATGTATAGGCTTAGTACACGATGAAATAATGTATTTACATCTCATTATGCACGTTGCAAAATATGTACCTCAATATTGCCTGAGCATTTTTTTATATCTTTTTATCTGTCTGTCCGTCGGACTATCTGTGTCTATGTCCACACGGTATTCCTAAAATTAACAGATCTATGAACCTAAATGTTGTGAAAAGTTTCATTTATATAGCCTACTAAGAACACTGAGCTCAATGATGATGCATGCCAGTTCTATGGCATATTCCCAATGTTAAGAAGTATTTTTACATTGATCCTATCGGTTATTATAGTAACAATGACAAAATAACGGGATAACAAATTTCGAAACAAGTTAAGTACAATTATATGAGATTTCAACAAGTGGCATTCTTATTAATAGAGTAAAAAGGAAAAAAATTTAGTAGAAGTTGATGTTAACAGTTGGTGACAAGATCTGATTTCAGCGCGAGCTTATGTTGTAGTGCCCTCCCCACCTCATCTGAAACTTTTATTTCTAAAACTCTGCTATGAAACCTAACCCATAAACAAGACTGATAATGTATCATGGGGCAAGATCTCTCAATATAACTACATTGCATGTAACTTGTGAATGTACAAATGTGAACGAGTCATGTGGTAAGATAGCTTGATAAAGATTGAGATTTACGAGAATAAGTTCTATTAGTTATGTCCTACCGGAAATTGGCGGAGCGTCATCAAAACACTTACTAGGCTGACACAATTTCTTTTTTGTCTCCCAATGAAATGTAAATATGTATTTTCTGTACGATGTATGCTTGCCTATCTGACCGCAGGACGTCTCACGAATGAAATAAACTGTAGGCTTGGAATATTGTACGTGCAACCTTAACGAAGCCTCTTACGTGACAAATGAAGTGGCGCAATCTTTTTTTTATATCACACTCCATATATTTACACATAATTATCTATAGTATACAATGAAATGTATTGTGCGTAATATTATTTACGTTCTGTATATAGGGTTTATTGTTTATTTTACTGAGGTTATGTATACTATTTACCTCAATTGTCATACCGGGTTAATAATTGTGACTTGAATATAAACTTAATTATGAATTAAGTACTTCTCACTCTTAATTATAAAACTTGATTATGGTTCACTTAAGTAATACAATATGGAACTGATTATAAAATACGACATACATTTTATGTTCATCGGAAAAAATAACAAGTGGTTATTAATCTAGCAGGATTGAAGGTTGCTGCCATTAAAGGATCACCACCGAATATGAATAATTCAATGCTGTGCTTGATATGAGGAGATAAACCCTGATGTCTACACGCGTGTCTCGGAGAATAGGCAGCGGCTTTACAACTGTCGAGGGATCACCATAAACTGTCGAGTAGGATACAACAATTTCACATATGGTTCTTGTTGCTGATATACTTAAATATGCTGCAATTGAAAGACCACTATCAAATATAAATAATTAAAGGCGATGCTTGGTATGATATGAGAACACTGACGACTGTAAGCGTGTCTCGGAGAATAGGCAGCGGCTTTACAACTGTCGAGGGATCACCATACACTATCAAGTAGGATACAACAATGTCACGTCTGGTTTAATTAAACGAAATGTGTTTTTTAAAGACAGTTATATGTATCATATTTTTAAACGAATAATAGTTTTGTCGCATTTACTGTAAGAAATAAATAAGGAAAACAATGCTTGAATTAGTCATAAATATCTTCCCTCGTGGTATCACAACACTTTTTGCAGTAAATGGCTTTACTATATAAAATATATTTTATGAAAGGAAACTTCCCTTCAGCACACAAACACAAACGCGCGCGCATTATTCAATACACATAGAATGGCAAAAGGTACTTGCTTCTCCGGGACTCGAACCCGGGTTTCTCACATGCTGGGCCAGCATGCTAACACTACTCCACAGAGCCCTTACTTTTTGCGATTCAATTATTTTGTATTTGGCCGCTTCTATCACAAAAGCTAGTAACATCTATTATCAGAACAAATCACATCAGTTCTGTTTATAAAACACTACAGAGTAATTTTATAGTAATTTAGTATACAAATATAAATGTATATTCAGATACAGCTCGAGTATATAAAAAAAATTCGAGAAACATAAGTGAAGGAAGCTCTAATTTATAAAACTTTGAATATAACGTTGAAAGTATTTTTTATAAGAAAATAATTATGCACTAAATGACAAGAACAACAGAAATTTAAACTAGACTTTTAAAGTGTGAGTCTGTAAAACCGAGAGTACTTGTCTCTCATTCTAATGACAGTCATTAGCGAGGAAACATCTCTTCACTGTTGTCGTAGAAGGTGAAAAGTCTGCAAGTGCGCTCGTTATGTTTTGAGATGTTTAATACTAAACAGTTAGGTGTTTAATGAGTTAAAAAGAACTTTCCTAATTATAAAATACCACCCATTTGAACCCAAATGAAACTTACAACTTAGTTAGAACACTATGTGAATTATACTTAATCTATTACTAACAAAATCCACTATAAAAATTAAATACTGTGGTCAGCCTAGTGGTAGTCATAGTAACCGATCCTAGGGGAATAATCTATGCCATTCTGAGTAATTACCGGGTCGACTTAAATTTCTTTCGTGTTTTAGTATGATGATCAGGTAGTTCTTAGAAAACAACATATATGAAAATTAAGTGTTAAGATTAAATTAAGCAATCATTAACGTTAAGATAAGAAGATTCAGAGTCCCAAAATGAAAAAAACTAAATTTAGTGCGTACTTCTAGATGTTGAAGTATTAGAAACTACAGAACAAACCACAATTAACTTTTGAAACAACTCGTAGGATAGGTTGTTGACCTATCCAATTTCAGGACTCCGCTCCTCTGCTTTTTTAATGCTACAAACTACTAAAAACTCAAGTAGTGTTAGTATTTGCCACATGATCTTGTACATGCATCCATATTACTATTACAACTACTATCATAAAAGTCTGCATAGAAAATAAACATATCAAATATATCTCTTTTCAGTAACAATTATATAAATTAAAATATAACACTAATCCTAAATCCCTAACACTAAATCCCATTATAAAATATAATCAACTTCAATTAAACAATTTCTGAACGTCTTGATAAAATTATGGCAGTATTAAATTTAACATTTAACAATTACTTTTCTTAAAAATAAAAATATAAACCGTGCTTTGTCAGATCGGATATATTTATGTGATGTATTTATATTGCCAATATAGATTTGGCGTGAAGTTAAATGATGATTGTAAATTATATACCATACGTTGAGGTCTTTTTGCTATAAAACATTTTACTTAGATTATGGTTAGAAGAATATAATTCTTGATAATTTAAATGTTTTTGGAGCTCAAAATAACAGATTAAACCAACAACATAAGAATAAAAACAACGTTTTAGTACTATTAAGCTTTTTATTCTCAATAACCCGTTATAGATTTTAAGAGGGCGTTATTATGAAATGTACTAAATATAACTCGTGTTCCCTTGTTAAATGGCTTATCACTCCAAGGTTTAATACCTTAAATGTTCAAAAACATTAGTGGGTAGAACGCTTATCGTAAATTTACGGAATTAATCAACGACAGCTGAGGAATGCTTTTGCAACAGTGAGCTACTACACTCGACCTTGACTTTTATTCTGCAAGTTCAAGCTTGAACTTTGCACATATTCTTCATGCATATGTTTGATCTTAGAATGATATAAGTTGTGTAATGTTAAACGTATAATTGACATACATCCAATCACTTGTGAGTTTTCATATTAAAGTGCATAATTTGTTAATTCTATACGATGAATTTTAGGAATTTGAGAATTTTATTTGAATACAAAAATAGAAAAAATATTGATAAGAACTAAAAGGCGATTGGATGCCTATTATTCAGATCCTAACACCAAATATGATTCCACAACTAACAAGTTTAAATTTAAGATATTTCTTGCTTTAAAAAAAATAATACAATTTCCAATGTTCAGACAGTATACATTTTACGGTTTAAACTAAATCAGATATTAAAATGAGGATTCTAATATTGTACTTTTATCATAAATGAGGGTGCAAAAGTTTTAAACTTTAACGTAGTTTTATGTTATGTCGTAAAACACAATGCTGTTTCACTGTACAGCTGGCTCTTTAAGGAAGCAGTTCCGCCGGTTGGACGTTACTTTAAGCCGCTAAAATAGGCACTGCTCTGACGAAAAAAAACGACTTGCACCTTATTTGGAAACCATCTGTCAGTAAAGCCAATCAATAATTTAGTTCAATTTCGGAAGGATACTAAACACTAAACTCAAAGTAATGAGAGAAAATAGTCATCTCTAGTATTTTGTTCTCAGCACTCATAACTCTTGAAAAATGTAAATTTCTTAGTTTATATATTTATATTGCGTAGTTTATGTACACACACACACACACACACACACACACACACACATTGTTTACTTAAAATTTAAAAAGGACACTTTATAACTTGATATTGACTTATTATGCAACGCTGATTAATAAATATAAATATTTTATAGGTACGAGCAAATGATTCGAGCAATTCTCATCATCCGATGAAAGCACACATTAGTTTATGTTTCCACACTATCTATCTTAAACATGCAAATGCCGGAGTAAACAAAAAACAAAGTTTGTTGCCACATATTGTGACAGCTGGCACAGTTACAGTTGTGTATGATAACATGGAATAGTGACGGTCAATATTGCCCGATAGCGATTGCTAAACAGCATCTCAAACTATGCACTAAAAATCTAAAACAACGGATACGAGAATATCAAAACAAATATGGTATAAAATCTCCAAATATTACTGTCCACTTAAAAGGTGACCACTTTTGTTTTGTCTTTTTAGTGTACAAACCTTCGTGACACATTTTTTATAGCGGTACTGACGTAACAATGGTCATCAGAGAGCAAGTGTATACCAATACATTTTCTAAGTACACTTAACATTGATTTGCCATAAATTATTTTTTAAGATATGGAACCAGTTGCAACAAAACTGATAGTAGATTCACAAACAAAGCAGAGAATAGTTACACATTGAGATGGTTGGATCAGTCCACCTCTGTTTTTTTTTTACAATTAATCAAACTATGTTTCAGGGATAGACTAGGCCTACTCGTTATAAGACTGACACACCGCTCGCAGACGATTTTTAACGTATGTGATCTAACTACGTAACCTGCTACATCACATTAAAGGCAATATTAGATGTTGATCCTAAAAAGTCAAAAACTCAAATTCTTCCGTCATCTTCATTAACTACCGAAAATTGTTAGCTCTTCTTGGTTTAATGTTCTACATCTTGGTGTACAAGAGTTTCAATTCTGCATTATTTTACCCCAAATGGGGTAATTACCCCGCTACACTGTGTGTATTGCACCGTCCGCGGCGCGAGGAAGTGGAATGACTCACGCTCTGCCGCCGCCGTCTATGTTCGGTCTGGCGTCTACAGCCGGCTTCACTCACTGGCGCACTTGCCGTGTCTATGTTACTCTGGGTCGCTGGTACTATGATCGCCATTGCACTCATGGACCACAGTATTAGACACCTCTTGCATTGTGGGTAACCAATTTAAGAACTTAAAAAAAATATAATCCGGTCGTGGCTAGATCTAATATAATCCACTTATGAGGGACACAGAATGACTTTCTGCAGTCAACTCAAGGCCTCAAGGCTGTATTGAATACCTTCAAAACCGTCCCATACAGATTGTAAATGTTTTAGAATAGTGTGTTTAGGTATGGAAATAAATTGCTATATAAATGAATACTTTGTGAATACCTAGTCTCTTCAGTCATGAATAGCTATGTGTTTTGTAATTATAACCTACAACGAAACGCTAATGCGTGGATACCCGAAGATGTTATAATGTTGACAAAATGCGTCATAACGTCACAAAAATAAAAGAACATCGGAATATAAATTAATAATTCAATAATATTATGGGCATGCCAACAGTAGGAATACATTTTCAATTTTAAAGCCTAGAAATAATATTTATCTCTAAATATCGCACGAATAGTTCGGTTAAATGTGGTACCAAGTCATATCTTAAATTTTAATATTATTGTGCTCAGACAGTATAAAAATGTATTGATTCTCTGCTTTTTTTGTAATCATAATACCGTAAGACCAACGTTTATTTAAGAACCGTTTTTTCACTGAATCTCCTAATAAAACTATAGAAAATGCTATATTTTTGAGATATCTTACCTGACATTCGAATAGATAAAGTAAACTATTGAGCAGTACACTGGTAAGATGCATGTTCGATTAATGCGGTAAATTAGATAAGGATTTTATTCTACAGACTAGCAGTTACCTGCGGCGTTACACGCGATTTATTTTTTAATTTCAGGTTCATCATAGATATACCTTTATGATGGCATAATACATATGCCTAAAATGATTGCTTGTCACCAGAAAAAATTTCTTATCTCCCGATCAATTTCAGAATAACTAAAAGTTACGTTTAAAGAGCAATGTTTCGGGGCTCGGAAGTCATACAGTGAAAGATTGTTTTGTATACACAAACTCTGTATAATATTTTAATATTATTTGATCAAACAGCTTTGGTAATTTTAATAAAGCTTGAAATATTTAAGATCAGCGGGGAGAAATACTAATTCCGTAATAATTTTAGCGGAAGCACTCGGGGTCCGAAACCGGTGGATCCGGGGGAAGTTTTGTGTGTGCTATTTGCCAATGAGTTCACTGGTAAAAGGTAAATACCAAAAATATGGAGCTTTACTAACTACGCCGTATAGAAAGTGGAAAGATGTAATAGGCAAATTCAACTCTAGTACCACAAATTTTCTTGTATAGCTACACGTTACGAAGTTCGATTCTAGCCGAGTAGAAGGCACCAAAGTGATGTTGGATTCACTGGATAAGGAAGAAAAAGAACAAAACAGAGCTTCACTAAAGCGTACAATTGACACAACTATATTCTGTGAAGAAAATGAAATACCCCTTCGGAGACATTTGGCCACTGACGGCCCGAAAAACCCTTTAGAAAAGGAGGGCAATTTTCGAGCGTTGCTCGGGTACAGATCAAACTAACGGTCGGAAAATGCACCAGAAAAACTCCACTGATTAGAAGTTCGGCTATTTTGGATTTCACTGATTGAGGTATTTATGAATGAGTTTATAATGACGATTATTTTGTATCATTACACTGTAGACAAGTGTATAATTATCGGAAAAAAAAAATCAAAAAAATCATTTTCAGTCGGAAATAAAATACACCTGTAAAACTAATTATTAGAACTTCAACTACTTCGGACTTCAGTTATTGAGGTAAACGTGGTGTTTTTTGATTGAGTTAGGACGACGACTTTTTGTTATCATTAAACTGTACTCGACTACGTATATATTTATCGAGAAAAAAATCACTTCCTGTCGGTAAATATCGAAGAAAAGCTCTCTACAGATTCAAGTTTGGCGATTTTTGGATTTCACTGGTTGAGGGGTTGACGTAAAAATTGGTACTCATAATTATAAAATAATCACTTCCGATCGAAATATACTAAGGCAAATGAAATAATACCTCAGTCAGTGAAATCCAGAGTAGTCGAAACTTCTTATCAGTAGATGTTTTTCCGGTGTATTATCCGACCGGAAGTGATTTTTTCAATTTTCCTTAGATAATATATATACGTATTAGTCGGCGTTGAATTAATACCTAAAATCAATGTTCCAACATAATTCTAAGTACCACTTTTATCTCAACCACTCAACCAGTGAAATCCAAAATCGTCAAAACTTGAATCTGTAGAGAGCTTTTTCTTCGGTATTTACAGACCGGAAGTGATTTTTTCTCGATAATTATATAGGTACAGTGTACAGTTTAATGATAACAAAAATCATCGTCATAACTAACTCAATCGAAAAACACCACGTTTACCTCAATCACTGAAGTCCAAATTAGTTGAAGTTCTAATCAGTAGAGTTTTTCAAGTGTATTTTCTGACCGAAAGTAATTTTTTTTTTATATGTATTTCGATAATTAATTATATACACGTCTACAGTTTAATGCTTAGGTATCAACGTCGTAATTTAATGCTAAGCAGTCATGTTACGTCCCCAAGACGAATTTGGACGAAGTGGTCGCTAATTTAAACTGTTCGCCGTGTTACGGTTCAAGTTACTTTGCGACGTCACGTGACCGCGCCCTATAGAAATACCGTGATTACACTACGCTATCCGAAAGGCCGAGCTCAAAAGTATCGTTTGATACTTGATGATTTAAACGAAAGGACAATTATATTTTTAACAACGGTCACTTAAATCAATTAAATCAATCAACTTAATGTCTATAGACAATAGTAAATGATAACTCTCCCTTTTTTTTTCTCCTGGCCCATGCTTTATTTTTTAATATGTCTTAAAATTTCGGGGGGGGGGGGGTCCGGACCCCCTGGACCCCCCCTTCGCTACGCCACTGGACTAACTAAGGCATATTTTGTTTTTCAGAAGTTGTGAAGTTGAGAAAAGAAATGTTATAAAAGCAGTAATATCTTCGAAGCTTATTAAAACTGAATTTCCTTCTCACTCTTAAAAGGTTCAACTAAGACATTATGTATTATGACTATAAATATTTTGCGGGTATTAAAATATGTACTTTCAGTTATATTGGTAATTTTATAATCTACCAAACACTTTAAAGTGTTGACTGGTTTCCGAGTTAAGTTGTGTCTTCATAGGGTTGATGAATTTTGCATTATATACTTATACTATTGTACTCCGACGTTTATTATTCATTGCATTGATAACTATTTTTGTGTAACTACTTTATTTAAAAATTTAGAAAACTCGTATTATACATAAATAAAGTAATGTAAAGATAATTTATTAAACAATAATGGTATTTATAACTAATTAATTATAGAAATTTATCTCTCTAATCTCTTTATCTAATTGTTAAAATGATATACATTTTATTTTATATAAATATCCAAAGCCACATACATATGGTGAATTATAGTCTTTAGTCCATGTGATCTTTACATTCTTTATGGAAAACCCTAGATAGTTATTTAACATTAAAGTATATTTCAGAAACTAGACTACCTATGTAATTAATTCAAGAGAAAGATTTAAGAATTCACTAATTAGACATTGTTTAAATTTTTTAATCTTCAGACTGAAGGAAGACCAAAGGCTTTTATGTATCACGCCACTACGCCTTAATTTACCGCCCAGGAAAAGGTTTAATCCTGATACACGTGAGCCCAGTCATTTTATTAGTTTGGCGCGCGGTGCGGTGACCCTGACCTGTTTATATCGCCACATACTCGTAAACTACCGTTCACTGTGCTACGACGAGCAGACTAATAACGTTTCTATTTAACTTCACACTGAACAAAAACAAAACTCGAGTTTAGTGTTACTCTTTGTAATATCAACATAGTGCAACAATTATTTGGAAATGTAACATTGATATCACTTTGTATATGTTTCAGGTTGATGTAGAGATCAAGTAAGTTGTTTTTAAAACTTTTTTCATGAGTGACCGAGAAGAGATTTGTTTGGCTAATAACATTTTTACTCGTGCCCAATTGTCCTGTTTCCAAGGTTCTGACGTCATGGTTGTGTCATTAAACGTCATCAGGATGACTTATGCGACACACCGTAGAAGCGTTTTTATCTGAAGGAGGTTGAAAAATGAACATTTCTTTAACATAGATATTGACATTAAGATGGCAAGTGTGACTGTGGGTTATAAGCTGCAAAAGTGGCCAAGTATAGAGCCAATCGTTCAGTGAGGATGGCTCTGCCCTCTGGTAGAATGTGGAGGTCAATAACATCCTCCTTGTTTTCGCACAATATTACTCAGAGCTAACATCTCGACTACTTAGCTACAACATTTTATTAACTCTTCAGAATATGTCTGAGGTAATGTGTAACAAACCAAAACAAATTATGTTGTCATATTGTTGCGTTGAGGATAAGAAATTGTCTGACATGAAAAGATAAGACCCGTAAAACATTGCCTGCGGCTCTGTAAATAATATTGCTGCCTTCCATCTGTTCCACTAAATGAAGTCCGTCTTTTATCACCGCATAAAACTATTGCTTAATTTGTCAGTATTTATCTAACGTATATTGTTGTCTCCATAAAAGTCTGGAATATTGTTAAAATCGCAAAAATCTGCACGTATTATGTATATTTTTGATAGAACTAAATGGATTTATTAGTACTTGGCAAAATTACCATCTAGGTAGGGTACAAAATATTTAAAACAAAACATTTTTTTACACGACCAGTCTCAAACGATATTATAGGAAATCTGTGTGAAAAATAGTTAAAATTAGTTAGCAAGGCATGGAGAGAATTTAAAATTGAAACTTAGCGAGAGTAAGAGAAAAATTTTAGAGCTAGAATAAAACTAAAACACGCCTAGTTAAATTACCTTTGTTACCAACGGATAACTAAGGCTTCTGTGATATCTAGTTACCTTAGTGATATTAAATATCCTTCAAGTACATGTTGCAAGAGGCATATTTACAGATGTTGTTGAACATACAGTGTGTTTTATCACATTTAATACACAAAATAACTTTGTGATATAACTGTGATAACTGTGATATGATATAACTGTGTGGTATAGTTAAAATTTTCTGCTCGGTATTAAAGTTTCAGTATTTATAGTTAAACATGTTTGTTCATATTCTGGTGTAATTGTTATAATATTTCTTTTCTTTATCAGTTATGTTGGTTTAATTAGTTTGTGTCTTGTGTTTGTAAACTTAAATTATGTATAAACTATAGAAGAGGTATTAAAAAGGGCTCATTCATATTAAAATCTATTTACAACTCAAATTGGTATTGCCCCTACTTTATTTATTTTCTAAGCTAGTGAAAAAAAATAAATTTGTTAATGCCTTGCCATGAAACCTCTAGATAGGAATTTACCGGAAGGGGAAAATTACAGATTTACAGTAGAAAGCTCATCTTGATGTATAAATACTAATTACTTTATTATCTAGTGGTTTACGTGTAGAATAAAATTTCATTAACATTATAGCGATAGTCTTGGGAATCAGCAGATATAGGTACACCCCTGTGAGTCTGCTGCGTTGTATGTATTGAAGATGTATTTGATGTACGAGTCCGTACAAAAATAAATAAATAAATATAAAATTACACACATTTTGATTGTATAGTAATAGTTTTGATTTTCTTATAAACATGTTTTGATTTCTAACCGGAATCAATTTTGTAACACAGTTAAATTTATTTATATATTTCTGCGTAATCTACCTTTTATGTATCACCAGTGCACCTTTTGATTTTTATTACTTTTTTAGCGACAATGGAGAGGTGCTGACGTACCAAGTTCACATTTAAATGAATTTGAATGAATGTGAATTTAAATGAATAAAACACCAGTGTAATGATGGATAGTTTCGTAATGTTGTTATTTTAGGTATAGCTTAGTTAGAAAGTCACAAAACTAGGATAATGTACAAATTGATAGGTACCTGTACACCAATCCAATAACCAACTCAAATTCGATCCATAACGTTTTAAATACTCGGCATAATTTTGCGAAATCCTAGGTATTACATCTATATACTTCAAGAGCTCATTTCTGTTTCTCCTTAACATTTTTCTGTTGTTGCAGGATATTGCATAAGATCCAGGTTCGATTAAATTAATTCGTAAAACCTGGCTTTTATTTATAAAATGTATTCAATATAATAAAATCACTCTTAAATTATTTTTAACACATTTTATATAGTTTTGTGTTGTATATGTTAAGGTATTTCTACGGTGGAAGGTTCTAATGCACTTGGTCTTGAATAGGCAGAGTGTACTACATCAAAGTAAAACGTTACTTTCGTGAACCTCGTCCCAGTCGTTTTCTAAGATTGACTAATGATCCTATAAATGTTATAGTTTTGAAAATTACGTACCTATAACGTTACAATAATTCCTTAAATTATTTAATGACTTAAAGACAATTTTTACTATCTTAATAATTTTTTTGTAGTGTTCTGCAAATTACAGAAAACTCTAGAAACCAATGCAGATGTGTGTATGTTTGCTTCATAATTCAGATAAAATACTATTAATGTCAATTGAATATTTACTGTATAGTAGATGATAAGATAATCAGTACAAGTTTAATAGTCTGAAATCAATTACGCTCCAATTAAAAGATGTTTGAGGATCTGTTCCGAACGAGTTTCTTCACGATAAATAGCAATTACGTTGCTAATAATTAGTTTATTTTTTTCTAATATAAATCCTGAAAACTAATAATCTTTTATTTCTAGCAAAGATAAATATTTCAACATTCCATTTTAATAACTTTTATTTTCTCTTTATTTTTACTCAATTTTGAGATGCAAAAGAGTAAAGCTAAGTAGTTAGAATTTATTCATGCAATTTAATTAAATTAGACCAGTGGACCGGTTAGTAATTATTTTGATGCTTTTATTGTTACATACTGTTTATTTTAGTTACGTTTTTAAAAAAAAGTTACAGTTTGGGTTTATAGGTTTTAGATATATAAAATATGTTTGGTAAAACGGGATACAATCAACATATAGTTTGATCCATTACAAGTATTTATACTAACTTCTAAAATTAAAAACATGTTGTTTCTCTAAGGGCTACTATGAAAAGTATTTTTAATTTTTTTAATTTTTTTTTATTTCAACAATAAATAGCAGCAGTAATATCAGGGGTGTATAGCTAACTTTTGCTGTTATTCTATGTTAAAAAGTGTAAGGCCTGTGAATCGAGTGTATTACTTCTAAATACCGGTTGTAGGGAATATCATATGAAATCTAGGCGTTCAAGTGAGCTATCCCGGTAATGATAATTTAAAAGGCCTTTACATTGCTGTTGGAACAAATAGAGCTTTATAATTAAAAACAAATTGCTAATTAAGAAGGTACAACATAAGCATTTTTCCGAAGATTTGTGTGAACTCACGGATAAATGCGTAAAATATTGCCAAAAAATGCTTAAAAACTATTAGAACAAAAGAGCGAAAGTCCATTAAACCGCATTCATTACGCAAGGTAATTTTATAAAATAATATTGAACTTTCAGATGATTTATTTATGTAAATAACAACGTTGTTTCAATCCCGTATATTCAGATGATTGGTTGAATTTCCATATTAATTTTTCACATAACTACATCAAGATACCAGAATATTATTTGGTTACACTATTTTTATCAATATAGCAGAAAAAAAAAATTACAAAACTCGTAATTTTTTTAATTGAACTCGTCCCGTTTTCAGTTGCTTATTCTCCACAGCAATAAGACAAGAAGCAATTAATGAATATTTCATACTTAATTGTTTCCAACTGCGTAAGACTTAAAAATTATACATCAAAGAAAGTGGAAGAGTTTTTTGATAGTAAAGAACTTCACATCTTATAATCTTCGTTGTACTTAACGTAAGTGTTAGCATCCGCTCCGAATGTTCTGTAATTCACCATACAACAATTACCAACATGACAAACTTGCTAACATTTGTATATACGTGCTAATAAGTGAGGAGTAGGACAAGTTCATAAACCACTTATATACAAAATATCATTGGATGTTTAGTAGGTCCATTCACCTTCCTCTAATTCAGCATATGAATATGGTGGCTGTTAGGAAATCATACTACAATACAGAATACATAAATGTTGCTGTATACAGAGAGCGTATTAATCACAGAACCCCCTATCAAATTAATGTGCAAAATCTCTAAATATCATTAATACAAATAAGAAAACGAATTCGGAATGAAATTATCCACAATCTGTTATAACATTTTGCATCAATGCGGTGGTCACAAAACAATATCGTGTCCGCGTTCTGGAATAGACGATGAATATGTCACTTCCCAACCATTCTCACGCAACCCTCCTGTCTGGTGGCGACGCGTCCGCATATCGCGTGGGTAAAAACAATCTTTCTCGTGTAGAATACACCAGCTTTATCTGAATTAAATGTGTTTCATTTTGTTTAGTTTTACACGCTTAAAAACAATAAATAAACTTGTTTGAAATATCCCTATTTAATTGTGTAAAAAAAGCAATTAAAATGCCGGATCGTTACAAATAACTGTTCAAGCATACGAACACCGCAAGTAAAGGTTTCAGCTGTTGGGGGTGAAGTTAAAAAACAGATTTATTCTATCTACATATTATTAAACCTCTTTAGGTTTCATAAAGAAAAATAATATTTTCAACTTATCGTGATAAATATGCCCAAAAAATTCCTTTCACACACCAAATCCGAGTAGTCTAAATATTAAAGTTGGGCTGAGAATACTCCCATCTCCTTCCCCGTATTGCAATATGCAAGAACCATAGGAGAGTAGAGTGATATGGTTATACATTTTCGCCGAGTTTTGAGGAAAGTAATTGTCCTTTGTTGTTTCCATGTTCATAAGGAACAAAATATACTATTTATATTAATTGAATATAGTGATTTTAAGGCATTAATAATCTTGTTGGTATTTAAGAGTGTAGATAATAATAATCCTTACAAGTATTCGTAGTTTCATTGGATATTTCAGTTTCAATATTTTAATTGTTCTCCAGCAATTATCTTTGAAAAGATGACCGAGATCATTTTAACCCTTATTGGATATGTTTATGTTATTACCCCTTAAGAATTTGATCATTGAGAATGAACATTTCAAATTGAATCAATTTGGAAAATTTACTATTGTTCATGTTAAAAAAAAGCAAAACCACCTACGTTTCGAGATCTGCAATCCTGATCTACTTCCTTATACCACATTAATAACCAAACACAACTACAATCTAGCTAAAATAAAGTAATCGTACGCAGGTCGTTGTACAACAAACGCAGTCAGAAATCAGTGTGTTAATATGATCCATGTACACTAACTCTAAACCATAACACTTAATACAAACCAAAACACTTATTATTTACACTGAAACTAGTGAATACATGTTTAACATAATCTGTTCAAACAGATCGAACCACAGAGAACAACTTAGAGGCCAATATAAATGCAACGTCATAAAAAAGAAACAGACTGAGGCCTTGTTTTTATTTATTGGTGTAATTATAAGTGTTCCACAAAATCATACGGTGACTCCGCATTAGCTTATTTACAAATCTCTCATTTATTTGTGCTTTGTTTCCCTTCCATAATTCATTTTTTAGTACCCGCAACTAAAGTGAACTAATTTTCAAGTTATGGTCGAAAGATCGGTTGGTCTGCTCCTTTTTTATGTAAGACGCCAAGGTTCAGTTCCTCCATTTAAAGAATTGAAAGTATACATATAATAATAAATATATATATAATATATTATATAATAATATATATATCTATATTAAATATTATATATACCCTACTAAAAGTAATTTTATACTGTACAACAATTTTTTTAGAATCATGGTGGGTGGGGGCCATTTAAATGTTTAGTTTTACAGAGAATTTGTCTAATGTTTCTTGTGTGGTAAACGTATTTTAATGTTACAGAGGTATATGTTCTAAAACCCACATTTCTATTTTTCTTCTGATAATCTTGAACAAAGAAATTGGCATTAAACGAAAATTAATCTCTATTTTATTTACTGAAGTAGAATAATTCTTGTTTTTTGTGTGATTACTGATTCTGAGAGTACCCACTGTGGTCTAACATCAATTGAACTTGTGTTAAATTTATGTTTTAAAATCTGAACCATAAATCTTTGCACATTCAAAAACGAAGAGGCCATCCTTTCCTTGATATAATTTTTACGTTTGATTAAGAGTTTAAAAATTGTGTGTGTTTTCTTTCGAAAACTTAGTCTTAAAGGAAAACGATATCTATTAATATTATACACAACCAAAGAGGGAATTTTGTATTTGGACTTAATAATGTGATTCAAAAACTCAATAAATATCGTATTCTAAGAATATTAGACTAGTAGGTAAGACACGATACGAGTGCAAGTCAGAACAGAAATTGGTAAGTAGTTCAATCTTGAGAAACGTATTAAACCGATCTTGGAAACATGGTATGTTATTTTAGTTCTATGAGGATAATAAACACTTTGGTTTTTGTCAATATTATAAATAAAGACAGAGGTGTACAATCTCTTCTAAGAATATTAATATCTTTGCTGGCGTCCTCTGTGTAAACTTGAGAACTTCTTTGAAGATATTGACAAAACACTGTCCAGGAAGTTAGATCTATCGAAACATTTATGTGAATTTGGCCGCAGATTGCCAGATGTTTATGGCAGTGGTCTTAAACAGTAACTTGGTCTTTATAAGTGTACATTATGGAAGCACCCTGAAATGTGTGGAGTCTAAATATTGATCAAACACTCATGATTCTGACGAAGTACTTCATAAATCTTATTCTCTTACATTCATATGTGCAATAGCTTCCTTAAATTTAAATGTCTGTATTGAAAAACATTTATATGGTTCATACTATCAAAACACCCCCGATAACAGCAGCTGTATTTCTAATATAAATTTTAAATCGAAAGCTGGTCCTACATTAAAAAATTCTAGTGTATTAAAATATGTGGATCATAATCCCCGTACGGACATAGAGGCTTCGTAAATGTAAACTTACCGGGAAAGTTAAACTTACATGTTTCTGCTAGGCTGACACGGCAGACACAATTTATAGATAAAGGTTATAACTCACCTTAAATGAGAAATAAAATATTTATTTTAAGTAAGGTATCTTGGTAACAATATTAAATAATGTTTCATCCTACGATCGGTGGTGAAATAAAAAAAATAAACAAGTTAAAAGTTTGTTTGAACAAATTAGAATATCGAGACTTGCATGAAGTGAATGATGTTTGTTAAGTTATTTACTAATTTAGAGAATCTTATATAGAGGGTTGGCAATATGAGATTTTATCGTTTACAAAACTAACAAAATAAAATGTCACATTTCCTAAAAAATAACAATTGTTAAATTAAATGGAATAGTGGGTCTTTATTGGCGATCAAGTGAATTAATAATAAATTTGTTTTTAGTATTAATTACTTTGTCTAAACTGCTGGATAGTCTTTTAATTAGAGATTCCAAAGATTAAGCTCACAAAAAATTCACGGCATGCGAACTGGTCCCGATTCAAACCCTAGTTTTGAGTATAAATAACCATTTTTAGTAAAACTGTGTGTATTTATTTGAAATTAAGAGCCAGTTGCAGTTAAAGAAATTTTAAATACAGTAATCATGTTCAAAAGCTTTTTTTCAAATTAGTATAAATCCAGACCAATGAAAGAATAATTACTATCTATAAACAACTAAAACAGCATTGAGACGTTTCTAGAATCCAAGCAGTGTGTAATTTTGTAATTTTTTAATTTAAGATCAACCAAATATCGCATTTTTACTCTCAAACATTAACAACCGACCTTCCAAATCTGATTAAATCAGTAACAGTCATTCCAAGACCCATGAATGGTGTAACCTATAACAAGAACAGGTTTTTTAACTGAGTCAGCCCATCCGTCCTTCGATTGAATAGGACAGAGGAGTGTAAAACCTTACCGCACCTAATAAATATTTCAGGAGAATCCTGTCTTCCTTATATGTTGGTTTTTGTTCTGAGAGCTGTGTTTAATTAATTATGTATTCTTTCATTATTACATACATAACTATAACGTATTTGTTATACATGAACCACATATATTCAATTTAGTTCGTCATAAAAATTTATAAAAAAATAACGGTTGTTTTTTATTGAAAGGAGAAAATTGATTTGGCTAAGAATCAGAGCGCTGCTTTATTTATCAACCCTAGCTTAAGTTAAACTAAATTAGAGTCGCACAGACTACATCTTGTCTGCGTAAATTATTAAACAGAGCCTCTTATTTCGTCCACATTATTGGGGACAATTCAGCAGTAAAATGGCCATTAAGGTAGACAAACCCGAATGAAAACCTTCTGCCAAGACTTTTTAGATGAGAACTTGCATTCTTACCCCGGAAATAACCAATAATTTTAATGTTACACGTCTATTCAAACATATGACACATGTATAGCATAAAAACATTAAAATGAACAAGTACTCGAACTCGCTTAACAATTCCATTCTGCACTTAGTTTGGGAAACTTACAAGATGAATAGCAACTTTGTTTAAGACAAACTGTATACTGTAGTTCTAGTTGTAAAGAAGATTTAAGTTAATAAATTGTTCTTGGGTAAGTCAAACATTGCAACAAAAAATTTATTTTATAAGTATTTTCCTAAAACTTGTAATGCTTTTTATAGAAAAATATTTTTTTTTTTGTTTTTTTTAAAATTATTATTTTTTTACTTAATGTACGTGGAGGAGAAACAACAAGACAGGCACTCAGGTTATTTTTAGCGGCACAGCGGTAGCCGAATGATTGCATCGTATGTTTTATTATCACCGCTCCGCCACCAGATATGCGGCACCGAGAAACATGAAGAAACATTGTTTATACTCAAGAGTTTCTTCCTTACCCATTTATATAATTAAGGTTTTGAAACTCCATTTGAATGTTAACATGAATAATTAATAAATGTGGATTTGTGTTTTATTAATTTCTATATCCCTGATAAAGATATGTTTTTAAATAGTTTCTCTGTGGCCAAAACATCTTGACACACAGTCCTTTTCACTGAAAGTTCTTGTGCAAAATCCAATAATGAATAACTACTCTATAATTAATTCATCAAGCATTAGGTGCCATAACACTGTGTTCATTTTCCACGTTTTAAAATGTAGACATGAAGGAATTTTTCGTACCAATACATTACCTTTTAGTTTTACGATAGCTCTAATATACAGAAGATTGAATTTTCTGTTTCTATTTTCAAAACAAAGGTATTTTAAAAATCTTATACAAGTCACATCAAATATTAGACGGTAATGATACATGTACAAAACATTTTTGTAGTAATATTTAAATAACACTCACACATTAATAAAAGTAATGAATTCTAATATAGTAGTAAACGTCTAAAAGAGAGCTTAAAGTTAGATTATACCTAGGTATAATACCATCTATTTGTTAAAAACGAAACAGAGAAACTTTCTTTCGTTTTGTAAAATCCATTTGCCCTCAGAATAAAGTAGTTTTAGAGCGCAACACAGAGTAACTAAAGACCTTTGTATTTGCTCAATGAGATGAACTACGATTAGGTGATCACATTGGAAGAAAATAAAACCATTAAGAGGCATAGAAGAAATAGCAAGTATATTTTAAAGGTTCTTATTAAACCAAGACTGATAAGGGCTAGAAACCAAAGTCATTGGGACTGGGACTTGGAAAAACATTTAGTTTTTAATGTGTAAATGTTTACATATGAATTAGCAGTAATGAACTACTTGATATCTTTCGATGTCACAGTCAAGGCTGTTAGATGGAAGGAGCGCGCTGCCCCTTGAGCCGCGAACTGTAACGGTGAGGGAGGGGCGCCGCGATTTTAGGCGAAGGCATGGAAGCGGATAACACAACAGCCCAATCTACGCTTATTTTGCTGATGATGAATATAGGGGCATGAAAACTGGCACACGGCTTGTGATATCTAAATAATAGACACAGATCCCTTAGCTAATATAAAAATTTAACAATGTATACTTATGTTATTTTTTGTGGGGACCCAAGGCTATGCTTGCCCCAGCACCATCAAACCCTAATTGGAACTGCCCTGATTACATTAAAACATTGAAATGTGACCCGTATGAACTCTTTTGTTGTTTAATGCGTGGGAGCCAGGTAGTCTGTTTATCTTGGTGTAGGAGGTAGTTAATTAAAATGATGAGTATCGCTGAACCAGAATTAATATTCCAACACAAATTTACATTAGTTTTAGCTTTATAAGGGATAAGGATATTATTTTTAGGATTCAAGTGCTAGAGGTCCCCAGATTCATAACTCCTGGGAATTTACTAAAATATAACAGATTGTTATTTACATATGCAACGCAACATAAACACATGAATCACCTTTGGTATAATAATATCAAATATTTAATATTATATTACAATCGCAGTGCTTTATCCTACCGCTCTTTTTGTGGGTTGAAGCATAGAGAATCATGTCTTAAAGGCACACATCAAAATAAAAAATATCGTCTCATATCACTACTTCACATTTAAGCGTCCATTTCATTTGTGGTTAAAAGATTTAAAGCATATGTTTTCAAAGATAGCATTAATATTATTTCTCTAGATTACTGTAGACCGATAGACATGAAGACAATCATACGAAAAGAATTTTACAAAAGAGTGATGGATCATAGAACGCATACATGTAGAGAATATAGTTTTCACATGCATAATGTAAAGTATACATACGATATATCAATCTTCACAAATGTATGCGACATTGATACATACAGTTTTTATTTCATTAATAAGATTTTATATCGTATTAAAATATTTAAAGTCTACACACAAGTCATTATAACATATGTTTATAATGGACAGTTAGAGGCTACATTGTAAATATGTCCACGTATTTGAATCTCGGAATTAGGGTGTATGGGTTCTTTACAAATCTATTTATTTGTATTTTATCCCATGGAATGACACCTCAATATCATTGAACTAAGTGATTTCTCATATAAAAATAAAGCTCGTGAAGTTTAACATCACACTTTTTTTATCAGATAGTTTAGATACAATCATGTGTTTGAGTGATTTGATTATGGTGTGAAATTGAGGGATTTTTGAGTGAAAACCAAAACGGTGACTATGTATTTGTTTGTACAGTCCAATAAAGTCTTCTTGAATAGACTGAAAATTAAATTTCAGTTTTCATTCGACACAATAAAATTTATTCCACTTAATTACAGACCTAACCTGAACAGTGAACTTGCATTTTTGCATTATTTTTAAATTTCCAAGTTGGATCTGTGAAATTTTTGTGTTAATGAAATCGACAAAATAATAAGCCAATTTAAAGGTAAAGTTACTTATTACTAGTGTTAAATTACTACAGTTATTTATAGATATCCAAATAAATAAAGTCAGAATCCTAGGCTTACCCTGGATTGTACCGATAACTATAAAATAAAACAAACTAACTTTTAATAATACTTGTGCACAACACTGAACAATATAATAATACATTAATAATTTTATTTCATCACTGTAGTTAAATGTGACTGCTTGTAGTGTTTGTATATAAATTACATGCTGATTGAAAGGACCACATTGTTGAACTGGATCTGACAGGAGTGAAGAGAGAGACTGTTGTCAATAACCAGCTGTTATCAGTTAGGTTGCTCAACTGGTTAAGTTACAGCCTCAATGTTTCTTGGAGGTCCGTCAGTTCAAATCCAAACCAGTAGCATAACTTTTTTTTGCAAGGCTGATTTTAACTGGCTAACATATTTAATGTTTATTGTACTATAAATAGCTGTCAAAAATTTTTATTATCATTTTGACATTTTTTTACAAAATTTCCTGTAACAATAAAATAATTTATCTTTCAGAATACAACTGACACTTATATAAGAACAAATAAAGACAGATAATCTGTGTCATATGATAGTTTTTCGTCTTCCAAATAAAAGTGATTTTTTAAAATTGGATTTATTTTGTTAACTTTTAATAATGATAACAGTCAATGACTATAGAATCCAAAGACCAAGAAACAAAATATCCCTTGTGGAATTTGCCAAAAAAATGTCAGGTATGGAGCGGGTTGGTGCTGCAGTGGAACAATCAAATTGTGGTTTCAATCTAAAATGTTGATTTTTGCATACTCGGAGTGAAGATACTATCAGAGAATGAGGAGACCAATGTTGGAAATTGTCCCAAATTGTAAAATATCGTACAAAAACACAAAATTTAGGAGCTCTGCATTGACCCAGATCTCTCTGAAAGAATAACACACTGCCAAAATGCGGAGATCAGATCTTGAAAACCCTCATTAAATCTTGCAGCTGAGCTAGGAAATGCTCTTCTTCCAAGAAAACGAAAATCTAAAAACAAGAGCTCACACACTGAAAAGTTAAGGAAGCCCAGATTGAACATAGGAACTCGAGGAAAACCCCCTTAAAGAACTGAAAAAAAGTTGAACAAATAACTACACAAGAACTATGAAGAAAAACAAAAGGTTTAAAAAATGAAATCGATGTTGTAAAAAATAAATTAATAAACTTGGAGAAATAAACGTTAGAGCTAACTACACTTATGAACAGCAATGGAGAACGAAATCAGTAAAACATGCAATAATTATAAAAATAAAATTAAACCATGTTCTGACACAATAAGAACATTGGAAATGTAAATGAAAAAAAAAATCAGGAAAAAGTGACAGTTTCAATGTAGACAATAATGAAAATCTCATAAAGAAACTACTGAAAAATAGAAAAAATGTACAAGGAATAAAATTAAAGACCTCAAGAAATAAATAACAAACTGCCACACTGTACAAGCCTCTCAAGAAAAGAATGTTACAGTGCCAGTCCTAACCCGAAAATAACGTATCTGTACCTCTGTCCTGCTTGATGGTGAATGGGTCCACAGATGTGCAATACTATATATTTTGATCTAGGCTTAATACTACTATAGAAAAACCAAAAGAAAAATCCTGTTTGATGCTACCAGCCATTGTACTTATTTTGAAACATTCTGACACCATTGAAAATGTTTAGAACCTTTAAAATTATATGAAAATCCTACATATTGATGCCAATAAACGATTCCATTTTCCACGAGACCCTTCTTGTTACAGACATAAAGACAGGAACAACATTGGAGTATGTTACTTTAATGCAAGAAAAGAAAAACAATTTTTTGTATTTTGACCTCTTTGGGTACTTACAAACCTCAAAGTAGCTGAACATCGCAGCGAAATTGCGCTCTTTACGCATTGGTATGACTGAACAAGTGAAAATAAAGCTAAGGTACAATAACAAAGCAGAACAATTCTTATGATTGCGGATTACATATGCTGCTAGAGGCAGAAATGTTACATGGCTCACATTGCGGACACTGGATCATGGATACAGACTTGAAATTCCAAGATATGTATAATTGATGTGTGACCAAATAGTCTCAACTTGCTTCAATACTGCACAACACGAGGTCTTCTAGTAATATCAAATGTCTAGCCCCAATAAATTCTAAGTTCACAGCCAAAACGAAACTGTAAACATAAATTAAAATTATAAGATTGTACAATAGTGAACCGCAGAATAATGAGATGAACTGTGTTAACTCAAAGTCTCAAGCCTGACAAGTCCAACAAAAAAATAATGGAAATTGAGACACAGGTAAGAGTGCAAGAGTGTGAAAACAAACACAAAATTAAATGAATACCCTATAACTCCTTACTAACAAATATGAATGTATCAGAATGAGATCAAGAGGAGATAGAATACCCAAAAAGTAGAGCCGGAACATTGTAGAGGCAATATTAAACAGTCTAAGTATTTTATAACTATTGTGAAAATCCTACCTTTACATATAAAAAAGATAAGCAAAAGGAAGTCAATCTCTTTGTTTTAGGGACTCTCATGCTGAACAATGTATCATGCCAGACACAGAATTAAAATGTATCGGGAGCAACTGCGTGATCAGATGTGTCAAAGACTTAAAATGTGAGTACCGACTTGCAAAAACCCGAAAACTGTGGGTGCTACATTTTGGTTCATATGACTATGATTGTCTTGGGAAAATTCAGAAGATGTAATGGGAGCTATGTGTAAAATTAATTAAAATACCAATGAAAACGTTCATGGTAAACCTAATAATTGTAAATAGTATAATTGCTAGAAGAAATACTCCACAATCTTGTTGTCAAAGAACAAACCAAAATATTAGGTGGGTCATGTAAAGAACTTAAAGTCAAGTCTATTTGGATGTTTGGAATAACATTATGACTCCTTTCCCCCCACATTTTGTTTCAAGAGATGGAGTACACCTAAACAAAAGTTCTATGACTGTCAGCAAAAGAATAAATCAAGCAGAATTGATATGTGGCTCAGTCCAAAATTAAAAATTCTGTTGAAGAACCTGAAAATACAAGTTAACCCAATAATAATGCACAAGATAAAACGACTAGCACCAAGAAGTGATACAGAAATTGAAGCCAAAATGTCAAAAGAAATAAAAAAAAATAAAGATAACAATCAGTGGCATTCTCACACTGCATATCAAGCGACTTGAATGACGAAAAAACATGAGTGCCGGGTTGCAGTAGGTGATTTAAGAGTCAGTTGGAAACCTACACAGTCCAAACTGTCTAACCACCATCTAGCCTGCCAACAATCACAAAATGAGCCACTATATACAGTTTAATAACCAAACCAAAAGATTTTATGAACCATCAAAAAGCGACTATGATGAGGCATTTGAACAACTCACTGCTGATTTCAAAACAAAAAGGTCTCAAACATTAGTCTGCTCACCGATGGGATGTATGCGGGACAAAATATCAATTGGTCACTTCATTAAAATATTTTTTGATTTCCAAAATGCAACCTAATGCCCCAAATTAAAATCATTGGTTATTTAATGAAAAATCCCAAAGAAGCTTGAGGAAATGGTATGACTCACAAGGATTTTCTGAAAAAAATCAGGATACTATTAGTAAACCAGACAGTTTACATAAAATAGTGGAAGATAAAAAAAATGACAGCAAGCAAACAAAAACACACATAAGAGCAACAACCAGCTAACCAGCAAAAGCAAACAGCAAGCAAAAAGCCAAAACAAAACAAAAAGCACACAAGCACAGGTGAGCAGCATAACAGCAACAACCATGCACAAAAGCAGAAGCACAACAGCAAGCAAGCAACAACATGCAACACACAACAACAAAAAGCAACCAGAGCAACAACAAAAAGGGGCCCAAAAACACAAGCACCTACAGACAAGCTAAACACAACAAACAAGCAACAGTCAAAACAAAGCAAAAAGCAAGCAATAGCAAAAACACACAAGCCAAATCAACAGGAGCAAGCCATCCACAAAAAAAACAACACAAGCACAAAATTACAGCAATGAAAGCAAGCAATACAAAAGCACACGACCCAGCAAAATCACAAAAGCCACAAAGCACAAACAAGCAAAGCAAACATAAGCCAAAGCAAAGCACACAAGCAAACAACAACAAGCAACCCACAACAAGCAACACTAACAAAGCACAAAAAAAGCAACAAGCAAACAACAACAAACGCAGCGAAAAAAGCACAAACAAATGAAAAACACACAAAGCAGCACACCACAACCAACAAGCAAACAAGCAAGCACTCAACTAGACTATCCTTTCCTGCTTCAACACCAACGCCCATGACAAACCACCCACCATTACCACCAGGACTGGAAGGGGCACACACAGCAGCTCAAGAGATAACCAGATGAGTTACACTGAGCCAGCAGAGACTACACTCTACATACCCCATGGTCCTCGCCCACATGACAACTCGAACGCATTGTTTTACAAGAAAAAACTGCACTGAGCAAACATAGTTTTAATGATAGCTGTCATTCAAGCAGTAGAGGTTTAAGTGAATCTGTTAATGTGAATTATTGTGAAATGGGTAGGCATAAGGCATTGTAGTTTAATTAATAACTCAAATACCAATTCTGAAGATTTTTTTAATGTTCACAAAGCAAAAATCATTGTAAGATACAAAGGAAAACCAACTACATACAAAATCAAACTTCACTATGTAGTAACTGTCCTCCTTTAGAACCATACAGCACCAGTGCCACCAAGAAAAATGATCCTCTACAAAAACTATCCAAAGCTTGAACCTGACATCATAATTTCTGACTGAACATAAATTTAAATAGTGGATGGAAGTTGAAAAACTTAAAATACCAGGTTTGTATTACAAAAGGATGTCAAATATAATTATGAGGAGGTGGGGGTATTAAGATTGGTATCGGAGCATGAAAATAAATTACAAAACAATCGTTGATGTTAATTTGGATCACTGAATAAGACAAAATATTGAATCTTGTGTTATTCAGATTAAAATCAATTCGTAAGATTCTTTAGTTGAGGGATTTTATAGGATCCCAACTGAAAAATACTGCAAGTTTTTTTACAAAAACAAGACATGTATTTAGAGATTTTATCCAAAATTTGTGATAACATTGTTATAGGTGGTGATATTATATGTTGAGTGTTTTGAGGGAGGATAGAAAAAAAAAAGATTTTGTCATACATTGAATATGCATGGTTTTTATTTATACAGTTAGGAAATTCCAACCAGGGTAACAGACAACAGTGAAACTGCAATAGATAATTTTCTCACCAACATGAAAGCTACTTTATTTGATGTAGAATGATAATATCATCACTCTCTGATTCATGATGCACAAATGTTCAAAACTAAAGAAAAATAAAAATTTTAAATTAAAAAAAAGTAGAATAGAAGAATTTTTAGTGAAAGAAATATAGAAAACGTTAAGAAAAGAATATCTAAGAAGCCTGACTAAACTTTATATGCAACCAGTAGATGATAAGTTATACATATTTTTTACAACACCTAAAATTATTAATTTTGATATAAATTTTCCCATTAAAACGCTTTCTTTATTAAACAAAACATATAAAAAACCAATGGAAATTATGAAATACTAGCAAAACAAAAAGAACTTATAAATAAACATAATTTATATAGGAAGAGTAAAAATAACAAACAAATTAAAACTTTCTTTTGAAGGAACAAAAAAATAAATATAAGAAAATGATTCAAAAAAGAAAAGAGATACATTAATAATAAAGTTGGTGAATACAAACAAATATCAAATAAAACTATATGGCAAGTGGTAAATAATGAAATTAAGAAACAGTATGAAAATGTCATTTTAAAAATAAAGCTTAACGATGGTGTAAAATGATCTGTGACCCTGTTTGTGTAGGCTGGATTTATTAAACATAAGTTTTTGTCGAAATGGTATAGAAGCATGTTGCCCTCCAAAATTAAAACAAAAAGTCCAATTTCTATTAATCGAAAATTCAAATTTATAAAAGTATTTTAAAAATGCAACACTATTGGACTGTGATCAACTAATTAAATAATTATTCTATTAAGCCAAAATGGTCGGCAGGGTATGTGGACATAACCTATAAAGATTATTAAAGAGGCAACACATGCACTTTTTAAATCCTCTTTTCATGTGGTGAATGTTTCTATAATAACAGGAAACTCCCCACTCAATTTAAAATATCAAAAGTTGTTCCCGTTGGTAAAAAAAGAGACAGCAAAAATCCTCTAAATTATAGACCATTGGCAATACAACCTGCTTTATCAAAAATATTTGAAAAGACTATGATGATTCAATTAGTTACTATTTTGAGAAAGTAATTTGCTGGCTTTGGAGCATCATGGCTATGAGAAAAAATAGATCAACGGTAACAGCATTAATTGATTATATTGGGGAATGTGCTAGAAAATTTTGATGAAGGGAATTAACTGTTTGGAGCCTTTCTGGATCTGACAAAGGCATTTGATAGTGTCTGCCAAAAACCTTGCTAGAAAAAATTAGACTCATATTGTATTGAGGAACAAGAATTAAGCTGCATCAGTCATATCTGGAAGGGGGCGACGAGCAGTATGTTAGTATTAAATATCTAGGAAATAATGAAATGATAAATATTAATACCAAGAATAGAAAAAATACAATATTCTGTACCACAAGGATCAAGTATTGGGCCCATTTTTGTTCTTATGCTAACTTGGAGTTATGCCACCGATTTTAACAAATTATCAAAGTAAAAATCATATATGTTTGTTTGCAGAATGATATAAGGTAATGTCGGTTTCCTGGAAAGATTTACAAGTGTAAAAATACAACGAATATTCAATGTCACAACTAAAATGTTACTTTGAAATGATTAGACATTTATTACTAAAATCTGATAAAAACAATTCTAAATGAAATTTAAATGTAAACATCAAATGATATAAATACAATTTAAATAACTTTGTAAAAGATCCAAAATTCTTGGGTCTGACTCTAAGTAAACATTAAGTTTGACAAAACAAGTAGAAAAAAATTTGTCATAAAAATGAAGTTTCTGGAATATTTGCAATCAGCGGTTATCCCTTCTTCTATAAATAAATGCACTGAAATCTGTTTAACTATGCCTTGATAACATCCCACACATTTCAATGGCATTTGAAATTATGGTGAACCAGTGCAATAAAAAAATCCCCCCCCTCCCATTTTATAGAATGAATAAAATAAAAAAAAAAAAAAACAAAATATTACATTTACAAAAAGTGGCAATAAGCATATTCTTACACCTTAAAAAATAATGATAGTTTGTACAGACCACTTTATTAACCTAAAAAAATAATGAAGTATATAGTTTTATATATTGATAAAACATATATTACCTGGCAAGAAAATGCGAGTCTATACAAGGCAACAAATTATCATAATTATAATACAGAAATAGAGAACATTTTGTAGTTAAAGAAACAAATAAAGAAAAATCTAAAACAGTGTCCGACATACATAGGAATAAAATTTATAAATAACCTTCCAGGCTGTATTAAAGAATGAAAATCTTTTTAATAATTTTAAGAAAATGTTGACACAATTTTGTACAGATCATTCATTCTACCCTCTTGAAGATTTTTTACACTGTGACTTAAAGTAATTTTGTTTGATTTGCCTACCATTACAAAACCATATTAACACCATGAAAAAATATTTAAAAATATTATAGGTATTCATTATACTGTATTAACTATAAAGTATGAATACCTAATCCTCCGATACCTGAGTCTTATGTTTTTATATTGTAGTAAAGGTAATTGACGCAATTCATGTACATTATGTATAAAAAGAATAAAGGAATTTTGAATTTGAAAAAAATTTGAATTTGAATAGGTTAGTTCTTTTTCAAATTGTTTTGTTTTTGACAGACAGACGGAAAATTAAATTTTTCATCCCCACGAGTGGATACTTCATTGAAATAAGATCTCATTATTATTCTTAATTTTACTCTATAATAACAAATAATTATAATGCAGCAATAGAAAACTATTTAACCGGTGTGTTTATATCTATTACTTTTTATTTATTTACCCAGAGAAACTCTCTCTGGGAGGAACTCCTGCCCTGTTCTAGCGTTACTTGAACTCAATCACACTTAACTGTTATTAAAAATGGACGTTTTTAATGGATTAATTTTAGATACTTGATGCAATTCTTTGCATCAAATCAACAGCCACAAATAAATCCACAAAGTAAAGTAAATCCATAGATTATTATCTCGCGCGCGCGCGAGAGAGAGAGAGGAATGAGCGTGACCTCCAACACATACCTACCAATCATAGTGGATTTACCGGACTTACAGTAGGTCCCTAGCAACGTACTAATATACAGTAGCGTGACTGATAGTTCATTATGTGAGTATCGAGTCGGGTGTTTGGTGCAGGTTTAAATTTACACGTAATTTTAATTTTGATAAACAAGTCATTGACAATATCATTAATAAAAAGAAATGAATTACAATTTATACTTTTCTTTGAACTTGAAGTAATTAAATTAGATATAAAGTATTTTGTTTACTTAAAATGTGTTTACACAAGAAGTTTTGAAGAAGAAAAATACAATATAAGTAGTTTATTTTTAATTTGAATTAAATTTTTTTAGTGTTCGATTATTATACATACAATATATTTGTTAAGTACAATAAATTCTTTAATAAAAGTAATTTATATAATGATCTTACGTAATTTTCCATTATTGTCATAGAGCCTTTAATTAAACCTCAACTAAATAAAAGGTAAAGCCGGTGTCAATGAGAGTACGAAGATAAATGACGTCATCACTCACAGCCTAGTGTATCTTTCTTCACTGTAAGGCGGTATAAACAGCAAAGACTAACTGTAATTATACAATCTGTTGTTCTATAACTCAACGGTTACAAACTCATGATATTTTTGAAATAAATTATTTTTATTTATTCTTGCTCCTCCCATTCTAACACGATAAACAATTACAGGTCAGTGAGGTGACGAAGATGATTAACCTGAGCGTTAATTGAGTGGCTCCGTACTGGAGACCATCCAATTAGTGTATCAGTTAGTTGTCCTGTACACAAGCAACTACCAATAATAGCATATAAATTATTATCGTCTGATAATTTTAAAACATTTATTGCTTTTTATTTCCACAGTTTCTCACGTTCTACATGAGTGCGTATTTAAGTGATAAAATCATTTGTCTTTATGTCTATTATACTTCATATTGTTTTACTAACAATCTTGCAAATTACGCTTGATAACCTATTGATTTAAATGCGGGTGTAGTTTTCTCAGTTAAAAATGGTAAGGGAATTCGGTTTAATAAGTGACTGTTTAAAAAACCACACGTTTTCTTTATCGTACATCTGTTGCCTCCGTATGAAATTATGTATATATTGCCACAGAGTAGATTTAAAGAATAATAATAAATTTATTGCACCATTTTATATTCTCCAAATGAACTAAATCTCCAAAAATGGATTATACTACCATACAATGAAAAGATATATGTTTAAACTTTTACAATCAAAACTTTAGGATATGATATAAAAAAAATCTTATTAATATAAGATTTTTTTATATGTTTGTTATTTTATCTGTCTAATGACAGATAAAATAACAATTTTAGCTAAGGAGATAAATAGTTAGGTTTTAAATCCGAATTTAATACAATTATATTGTAAAATAAAATGAACAGAGAACAAAATACATACAATGCATAACATATAATAAATTACATCTATGACAGTATAAAACAATGATAAACTTATTATAAACTATTTTCTTAGCTAAAAATTAGACTTCTCATGATACTAAGTTAGATTTATGTCCTTTCAAGTGTATGATATTATGATATGGTGATTAAACCTAATATTTGACTTTAGCTTCTCATACGTGCTCGATAAGGATTCCGTCCTTCTTGAAATTTCTTTCTCTCTCACTCCCCCCCTCTCTCACCGTCTCCGTATTAAATGTGTGTGTTAAATAGTTTTATACAAATGCATATGAAATTTACTCGACTTTAAATGTGCTTTATAATTTAAAATGTCAATAATACCTGAGACACTCCGTTGTAAATTAACACGTGGAAAATTGGGGTTAACAAATAAGGGACTAATTACATTATGCTATTATAAAGCAATTTTTTAGACTGTACATTACAAATTTTTGTTTAATACTGTTTTGGTTAGTGTCTATCATAATAAGAGTATTTTGTGTTATAACAAGATTACCATTCAGAAAGTACGCCACTAGCCACAACCAAGCAATGACAGGGAGAGAACTCACACACAGACAGATCGGTTATTTTACACAAGGGTCCAATACTACTCTACCTTGGAGACTACATCACGATTTCTACTCTTTTGTTTTTACATTTCAATGGTGGAACGAATGTTTTAAAAACCCAGTAATAAACTACTTAAATAATCTAAATGTACACACATTATCTTTAGAAATCAGCCTAAACTATTGCTTGTGAATTCTAAATAACAAAGGTGGAGAACTCTCTCACTTTAGTGATAAAAAAATTGACGAGTACTATTTGAGTACTCCATGTTTCTGAGCGTTTAGTGTATTTTGTGTATTTACTTTAAAGTATATTTTGGTTCTCAGTCAGAAGTTAGAAATATTTTAATAATGTTACATATAATGCAATAATAATTTGCAGATATAGAATAAGTAATTATATGTGACTGTTTTCTGTAGACCACAAAATAATGTTTTGAGTTATAATTTAATTTAGATGTTATTTTGTATGGCTTTTATTAATTTTGGTGTGACACTTTCATTAAAGCTACAGATGTATTTTTATTTGAATATTTACCACTTACTTAGTTATACTTTGTTACATAAATGAGTAAAAATTTTATCTATTTTCAATATTTTAATTGAACTAACTTATTATACTATTAAAATATTCATTAGAACGTTTGTGGAGATGTTTGGATGTTTGATATTCTGCCATACTTAATCTAGTGGACAGATTTGGACATAATTCGGCATGTATGTTACTTAGATATATGCATATTTGTGTTTCGTAATAACAGCCCCAAATACTCTTAAAACAAATTTAAAGCAAATTTATTAATTAAAGTAAAAAGCAATATTTTTGGTTGCTGACCCAGTTGCAGAACGCAGCGTGCCTCCAGTGTTTTCGTATTTTGTATTTCTTGCAAATAGTAATAACAATGAACATTATATAATTTTTCCTATCAATAATAGCACCAATGACGAATTCAAACCAATAAATAAAATATTCCGGAATTTCAAATTATAAATCTTTGTAAATCGATATATGTAATGTACTCAAAATTGAATTTGTTTCACATATTAAGACGGCATATTTAGAGTAGCTGAACGAACAAAAATTAAGGGACCGGGTAAAAACATGATGCAATGAACTATTCGCTTCACATGACTACAATTGGAACAAAAAACGAGCGCAGTGAACCCGTGACAAAGCAAAAAACCAGATACTGAATGCAATTCATGAAAATCGTCGAAGGGTTATCGCGTTAGTATTTCTTTGATGAAGGACACGATAATGTTTATGGTATATAAATATTGATGTGATACCTAAACTGAACCAACGAATAGGATGGTATAGTGAACAGGAATTGGGAAGCAAGAATATATACTGTGCTTTACCAAGGCTTTATAATGGTTATACCTATACCTTCGAAAAACGAATACCGAAGGTGAAAAGAAACTCAGTAAGCAGGTGGCCCACAAAGTATGAATAAATTTCCTTGTACGGAATCAAAAAGTTCTTAAATATCACTAGTAAATGGGAACAGTCTGAAAATGTAATGTCCTTGTGTGTAAACCCGCGTAGGTTTGTCTCGAAAATCTTTGAAGAACATCGAAGAGACGTAAGTCTATTGAAGAATGAGACACAGGCGGAAGTAACGATTTCTCACTCTCTATCTCTTATACCTGAAATAGAATATCAGCGCCGGAAGTAGACGCTTTTACATTGCTGGACTTCTCAGTCGTTCGTATATATACGATATATATATATATATATCATATTAATCTTCAATAAGAATTCTTCAAATATATTAAACAGTTTCTATATTTCGGCTTAAGCCGTCTTCAGGAAAATTACAAAAATATAAATAGGGCTATAAGAACAAAATAAACATAAAACATCAACACAGAAAATGAAAATATATATATATATATATATATATATATATATATAAACCGTTTCTGTCCACACGGTATATCAGAAACTAATTGATCTATAGACTAGAATTTTTGATATTTTACTACTAATCAGTAAGCTATCAAAATTCATATTATTTTTATTAGTGTGCACTCTCAAAATATTTAAAAAAATAAAGTTTTCTATATCGTTGCAATGTTGTTTTAATCTACATTTTTAATACTCAAGATCGAGTTTGATGAAGGTGCATGTCCATCGATAGATTTGGATGAGTATTATCGATGTGCATCTATATGTGCTTGGTTTGGGTTTGAAAATTAATTTTTATACAAACAAGATCGATTTGCCCTCATCTAGCCAGGAATCGTCAAGGATACCCCATTGCCTTCAACCAGCAGTAGGTTCAAGAGAACAGTAGTCCTCCTGGCTTGAATACTGGTAACTTTTACTAAGATATCTTTACAAACAATGGGATGTATAATATCTCATCGGGATGTAGTTTATATACGCCCATAACCTCGAACGTTAGTGTCGTTACTGGTCTGGCGTTATATTATTTATTAATGTTTGTATATAAATTGCAGTGATAAAATGTATTTTTGGTACGTTGATATATACCTCAATACTTGTACATCAATAATACACTTTATATTGCATGGACTAAAACTAAAACTAAATTTTGGAAATGCATAACTGTTTCGAAATATTTAAATATTAGTAGGGTAGTTAGTTATCTGAGGAAAATGTATTAGTGATAAATTTAGAAATTAACCACATGGCTTGCGCCTTTGGTAAATTTTTGTAAATTTACACTACAATGCAAGAGAGACGTGTGACAGAAGTAAAATTTCTGTACCTTTATAATATTATAATTCTATTATATTTTATATTCTTAAACTTATCGATTTCTATAAAGGCGAATATAAAATAGATAAATATAAAAATATAAATATAGAAACATTATAGCACATTTATATCAAAATTGTAAATTCTTTTTGTAAAAAGATACTATGTAAAAGTAATCAATTAAATATTTGACCCCTGCGCATTGAAGAGTTCAGACTAAATTTTTGTATATTTTAACCTGAGAATGCTCCCAAAATTTAAAGGTCAAAACGATGTTCTGGCGCCATGTTCCCGGTAACAATGGCACCATTATTATTTTATTTCACCTCCCTGATAATTGAGGTTCCTTCTCATAATTGTGTAAAACGAAAATATACCTAACTAACTTTTCAGTTGATTCGAATAGTACTTGGCACACCCCCACCTCCACCACCAAAACTGTCAAACGTGTTATAATGTTATAATCCACATGGTAATGGATTGAAACCAATTAGGTTATTATGGATTTACCATTTACCTAATTAAAATATTGAGAATGTATACATGTAAGATACTTAAAGTTAGATTACTTTACCATTGTGGGAAGCCATGTTTACAGGAGCTGAAGGAACAAAAACGGAGTCGGGTACCATCATGATTTATTAAACCATTCCCTTCATAACAGGCTCCCACACCAATGAGCCTGTGGCCATAGCAAACGGAACCATACATCAATTCATCAGAAGTTAAACAAAAATGTTTATGACAGAAAATCGTTGAGGAAACATCACATCCATTTTTAACCGATAAGACATACGATACTAATTAGGAATATAAATATTTGTATTATTCTTATACTAAACCGAGGAAATATGATAATACCATGAACAAAGATTTGGTAGCGAGAACATAATTTATATTGTACTGTATCAGGTTTTATAATAAATACCTTCATATCTTATAAAAACTATTATGGAGAGTCTTACGAAAACAGTTACCGGATGGACACTGGAGAGCAAAGTAGGGAATTAAAGTAATCATAATTATTATTAGTAAATCAAGACAGTTCATCTTTGTCTTTCTGTGGATGCCCACATAGGTTAGGCTACACGTTATATCGTAACCCGTTTCACGCATATGAGGAGAGTAGGTCTATTGAAGAGTAAGTACAGTCGGAAGTTAGGAGTTTCAGTATAACCTGCGATTCAGTATAACCAAAATCATTTCGAAAATTCCTTCAGCATAAAAAGGAATTATTTTGAACCAAATTCTGTACCTAATTGAAATCTAATAAATTTCAGGATTTTTGAAACCACATATCAGCTAACCGTTTACGAGTTTAAAAGGCAATGCGTTACAAACTGAATCAGAGATTAAATAATGTAATATAATAAAATAAATACTTATCATTAAAAGGTTGCACTACAGCTCACATCGACAATTACAATGAGTTATTATGTTAAAGCAATTTTTTTACTGATTTTTACTCTGTCATCTAAAGCCCATTTCTGTTTCTTTCATGTAATTAGAAACAGAAATAAAACGAGAAAGATTGACAACGAGTGCACTCGATTGCACATGACTGGTGTAATAAACGTTGTAATTAATTGATCTGCATCTATGCAATTCGTAATTGGGATATTCTTGTTTTCTATACCAATTCTACACTGATATTTTCCAGTACAGTTATCTGGAAAATGTTTGGTAAATCAGAAGTAAATATAACAGTTTGCTGCTTTTAATTTTAAAAACTGTGATTGCAGACAAATTTTACACAACATTACTCTTAACAGTTAACTCGTGAAAATACACGAGTATATACACGGTGAGATTCATTGCAATCGAGATTATGTTTAAATTCCACTGTTTTTCTAACACATGTTATCACTGAAACTGTTTTAACGTTAATGTAAAGATGACAATATGTAACCTATTTTAAAATATATATTTATTATTGAAGCTTAAACTACTATATCAATTGAAATCCCAATCGGATTTAAAGAAAACATTTTAATTCTGGCCAGGTCTAATATGTAACCTTGAAAATCAATTACTTAATATTTTTATACCTTTTAAAGTGAAATTACAAGTTCTGTGGAGGATATAAGTATAAGAAAAATATTAGTTTCAACATACTGTATTAAATTTATGCAATAAAAATGAGTAAAAATACATATAACTTTTTCATAGTTCATTTGCTGGATCCTTCAGGCTTCGCTCGTATGAAGGCCACGCTAAAATTTGTTATTGGTAGAGTAGAAAACCAGAGAACAACGATTCCTCAAGCTAAACGCAAGCATATTCTAAGGGAGGGGTCTCCAAACATTTTCGCTTGAGGGCCAAATTTAAAGATTTTAGGAGGCAGGAGAGCCAATCACTTTTACGTGTATATTTTGTCCAAAAAATGTAGTTTGATAGGTATACCCAGAATTGAAAGTTCTACAGTAACTCAGAAATGTAGTAGGTTAACACATTGTAAAACATTTTCATACGAAAATGTTAATTTATTTAAAAAATTAATTTTGTAACAGTTGTTTCAAAAATTAATAAAATTTTTCTATTGATCCATCCCTTGTCATGCTAGTCTATGTGAGAGATTTGTACAGGTGCATATGGCTAACAATTTAAGTCCATCTTAACTTGATCAGAAAGGTTCGCTCTATAATGGGATTTAACAAAAGTTTTTTTTTTTTTGAGAAGTCCTTTTCCAGATATGTTACAAAATACTGAAAACATTCTGCTTCCAACGTGTTTTACCTCCTTGAAATTGTGACTTACAAATCTCTAAGGAAAAATGTAAAAAATTTACGTATAATAATTTGCTGATTGACTATTAAATTAAATTAGAGATATTAGTAATTGATTAATAAACCTAGGATAAAAATGTATTTTAAGATCTACGTGTAAAATGGAATAAAATTTGCATTATTGTGGCATTCCTTATAATACCCTTTCGAATTCTCAACAGGGGGAAAAAACGAGAGTTTCACAAGTATAAAAGTGGACCTGAATTGATTTTCCCAATTATTTCCAAAGAGAGAAAATTATGCTCTAAATTCTTTCACATGTTGGAAAAAATCACGTACAAACCATCGCCTACAAACCATCGCTTTGAAGTTTTAAACTCGATCTTCAACTGAGTACGGTGACACAATGTCAGCTGACGTATGCTGTCTATCTATGTTTGAGAGACACATGTATCATGTTTCATGACGATACTTTTCTCTCATTGGGACTTGGAGAGAGCGTTAGCAATACTACTGATTAAATTTGGTATAAACTTCATTTGTATGTAATCAATAGTTCTACGAGTTCTATGAAAGTGCATGTCCCATCATGTGTTTGATTGAATATTGCTGAAATCTATCACTCCTGGGCTAGCTAAATGTATCTTGTGTATGTGTCAGGACTGAAAATGTTTTTGCCTGTCCATCCGCAAGATATGAAATGGGTTGATTCCGCAAACTTGAAATTATGCATTGAATTTCAGCGAGGCCTATTACGCGTCACATGATCTGGCGTACCTTGCTATTTTAGCATTAACATGATTCTTCTCCTACGTTGGTGTCAGTGATAGACTTTCATCGTGATGTACATTAGGCACACACGACAGGGACGTAGTGATACTTTCCTAATTGTGACAAGATACACGACAACGCACTCCAACAACACTTCCTCCTTCCCTTGTTTTTGTTTTTCTGTCTACTTTCACATCTGATTAAGCAACAAATTGTTCACAGGCAACACATTTATTTTCTACCATGCATTTAGTACAGAAGAAAGTAGTGACAGGAATAAAATTTCCGATTCGTAATATTCATTAAGAATTGTGGCTGTGATCTTTATGATTCGAAAACTGTTTCACCCAAACATATTGCAACAGGTATATTAGAAACGTACCTAAAGGAACTCCGAAGGAAAGAATCGATTTCATTATATAAAAAAAAACTGCTCCAGTTTCACAGTCAGATATGTATAAATGTATGTGAACTAAAGAGTAAATATTGAAAAATAGGTTACAAATCCGTTATTACTTTAGACTCCACTTTAATCACTCCAGAGCTTTAAATCACTGGACAATTATAAATTAATAATTATATCACATTGTTTATAGAGCTATATGGTGCGTATCTAAAGCTAGTTTCAAATATTTATTTATAAGTTCATATTGTATACAAAGCCTTATAGCATTGAAAGTGAAATTTGATTCGAACTTAATTATGGCTTTTATTAAGGTTATTTACACTTATTTTTATACCTTGATGAATGATGGTAACTTGCGTGTTTTTTTGCGTGTGGTGTGCTATCGGCGGATAGCTACACCATATACATATTATTCACAAAATAGACTAAGGGAGTCAATCATGAACAAAACCTTATCCTCCTAGTAAGTTGCTAGTACGCAGCTCTCATCACAGCTTTAAATGTTTTCAGTAACTTTTAAAGCCTCGAAGATGATGGATACAAATACCAAAACTTAAGAAAACATAAAAACTAGAACTGGATTCAAGATATTTTCAAATTAAATAATAATAAACTCATTATTGATTATTGATATTATTGATATTAAACATTATTGATATTAACTGCGTACCTTAGAACACACTGTAAGTAAACCTAACCTTGGCAGCTAGTACTCCTCAACTTTGGAGACAATATATTATTTACTTTCAAAGTAGCTTTTTGTTTCTATTGTACTCGTGAATTTCTTTTTTTTTCATACATAGTTTTTTATATCATGCTCTAATATCTCTGAAAACTTATGAAAACACCCATGTTAAGAACCGTTATATCCAAAACGTTAATACTTTGCGAACAATAAATTCAATCCGTTTAGAGTACAGACACATTCCAAATTTGAAATGATCTTTCAAACATAATTGATTAAAAACACCACAAAGATATAACACTGTTAATCTAAATCTAAGTCTGGGCTCAGTTTCCGTTTTCTTGAATTTTCTTATAAAGCACTTTACATAAAATATTCACTCTGAAATATTTTAATATAATTGCAGATTACTTAAATGATAAAATCAAAAAAACGTTTGAGTTATTCTGTTTTGTATGACAATTATTACTGATATTGATATTCAGACCGACTCTTTACATTGTGACATGTTGTTATGTATGTGAACTTTGTACGAACACTTGTGGCTCTATTTAATAATTTAATATAATTAGATAAAAACTGCACTGCAAATTATTATTAATATCACAAGTGAGCAGAGTATTGCGGTGAACCTCTTTCGCAATTCAGGAATTACTGCGACGGGAAACTGTCATTCATCCCTGATGGGTCGGGGATACAACTTCTTGCGCATTTTAAAATGGAATATACTGAAATTAAATCTTTTATTTCCATAAAAATATTTATTTATTACAACTTTCGGATATAAGTGATATGAGATAGGATATGACTACGCGTGAGATCAATGAAGAGGGGGATAACCCAAAATGGTTCCAAAATCAAGGTACCTAAATTATTAATTAAGACTATTATTTTAATATTAGAAATTTACCTGAATAAACAAGTCCTGTCTATTAATCGTACAATCGATTAATTCTTCAACGTCTAGCTATTGATCTGATACATCATAAAATTTTGCAGATTATTTGTCATAGAAATTTTTTTGGTAATTTTACTTGCCGAAACAATACTAATAACTACCCATAAATACAGTGTTTGTTTCAGAATCTTAAAGATGCTTATAAAAAACAAGGCCTATAGCTAATCTTATACAATTGAAAATTAAAACACTGTGATTATGAGCAGAAAAAATAATCTTCCTACAAACTTAGAGTAGGACCATATTTAACACATACCAGTACAAGATAGTGCAGTTCTTACGATGGTTTTCGATCATTTTAAAAATATTAGAAGATATCTAAAATCTGTAAGAATAAAATAAGCTCCAGTTTAAATTTAACACCCCTTGATAAAAAATGGCCCTAAACATCAAAACACACACACACACATATATATATATATATATATATATATATATATATATATATATATATATATATGTGTGTGTGTGTGTGTGTGTGTGTGTGTGTGTGTGTGTGTGTGTGTGTGTGTGTGTGTGTGTGTGTGCGCGCGCGTGTGTACAAGATTTAGAGTTACCTAAATTATATAAAGCTTTTAAAATTAGTTTTAAATTTTAGATTGTTATAAAAACTGAGATAAAATGTTTGCGAAACATTTGTGAAAGGACGTGGTTTTCTAATATTTAATTATCTTGTCATTATAGTTAATCTTGATTTTGTATGAACTTACTAACATGTGTAACTTTTATTTACTCTCAAAATGTTTTGGAGTCGTTTTACTACAGGGTTTTAAAATTCTTTCTACAAGTAAAATACGGTTTCACTAACTATTTATTGAGAATAAAGTATTAAATTCATAATACTTTGAGTACTAACTACTTTAAAAACAGACAATTTATTATTTTCAGTATGTAGGGACCTAGTAAATAAAAACTATATTTAATAGAACTGCGGGGTTGTGATAATAAAAAAACAAAGTCTAGAACACTTCAAACTGAATAGTACTAAACATCTTGTAACAGGAAACGCTTTGTTTATTTAAGCCCTTTCAATCCGTTTGTATTCATCCAGAACTTTAGTAGAGATATTTAAATACCCTCCTTATGGTTAAAAATAAACAGTTATGGAGGAATCAATGAATCTAATCTACGTTATCTAAATAGCAACCGGAACTGTGGTGAGGTTGCACTAACCATTCCAGAACTGCATCGTTAGCAACCGTGACATCACCATTCATCTATATAGCGCTGGAGTAAGTTTCACGCCAGTGTTAAGTTAGGATAAAATTTACGTTGTTTATAAATTAAGGTCATCAGAACTTTTCAGTGTTTTGACCATTGAAGCTTAATATTTAACATCATTATGTTAGAGAAATAGAAAATTCCTTAATACTAATAAATATAACTATTGCGCACATCACCAATTATTAAACAAACTCCTTCCTAAAATGGAAATAACTTGTTATAATTTATATATTATTATATAACGGGAATTTGGTACAGTAAATATTTATTTAATGTGAATAAATTCATCTAAAATGATGAATACTTTGCGAAAGCACCTCTTACATGTTTTTTGTTGTAAATAGAACCTATCCGTGTGTTCAAGATACTTCAGTTCAAGGAACTTGCTGAAAGTAATTTGCTTATAAGTAATTTTTTCTCTGAAATGTTTATATTTATGCATTTCATTTTCTGTTAATGATTGAATATTACTAGATCAAAATATATGTGTAAGCGTAAGCAAGACTTGAATTTTAGTACTTTTAAAATATTTAAATCTGAATTCTTAGGAAATCAAACAAAATTTTAGAAACGCGTCTTGTAAATTTCATACTTGGCAACTTAATATAAATGTTATGTTCAAATTTAACATCTGTATATACAGTACCATAAAAATAGAGACAGCTATTTGTATAGCGGTGGATAGTTAAGGAAATGATCAAAGTTGTAAATTATATCTATCTTACACACCATAGATCAGATATTGCTTAGCTTGATGACGTTATTCCTAATAGTTTTTATAGTAATTAAGTTACCACCAAACAATATTATTTTAAACTACCTACTTTATTGTTTCGAGTTTGTTTGTAGGTAAATAATTAACTTAAACAAAAACTTATTTGTCGCTTAGAAAATGAAGCGCATTGTCTGTAATTTCCTTTCACAGACACTTAATGAAAAACAATAAACTACGTTTGTAAGAGCACATGATAAATGGTTGAGACTGATCTCCATTCTCGTAGAGCGAGTTTAATCTTGTGCAAACTCACTCATCCTCCAGAGCTTATGTCAGCAATTAATCAACGAGGTTTTGTGTATTATTCTCTTGTATAAGTAGCTTTTAAGTGAGAAAACGGAGGTAGTGAAACTAGTTTTAGACTCGTTTTACCGGTATAACTCACACAAGTTTTCGATTGCAATTCGTTGGATAAAATATACTGGGTCTATTTGTATTTGAAATCATTAATTTTTGTATTAACAAAAATGTGTATAAATAACGATAGCAATAACATAAGAATTAAAAATGCAGTAAATATTAATTTAGACTGATGTTTTCAAAGAACTCTATAGTATTGTATTTCATTAAATACTTTTTAATCGACTTTACAGTTAAATCGATATGATCTTTGAATTAATGTAAATTATAAACTATTCCTGACAGTACCTCACAGAAACATTTATATAAAAACAATATAAAATGTTTCTATTAAAAAAAATAAATATATTAAACAAACAATATATAAATGTTTATATAAAATATATTTATATAAAAACTCTGTAAAGTGTATGATTTTATTTATAATCAATCTCTTACTAAATAAAGTAGTTTTTTATTATAATTTGATTGTTTAATGTTCAATTCCTACTTAATTATTAAATATACGTTAGTTTTAAATCAAACTTTGTGACCATTACTATATCTCAAGGAACATTAGAGGGTGCGTTTTATCTTCTGAAATCTTTTGAATAATCATATGTTATAAATTTCACTGAGTCAGTTTTGCCTAATGCTTTCATGTTGATGTCATCAACTCAGTAAACTTGTCATTCTAAGAAAAGGCTTACATTGTGTAACTCGACCATGCTGCAGTGGTGGTTAATTTATCGTCGATTTTCATTCACCAAACTTCCTTAGGTGACTTCCCTCAACCACAAATTTTACAGGGTTTTTATAACTTTGATATGTTATTATATCCTTTTTCCAATCTAAACTATTCAAAACTTTGGAAGCCGATGTCAATCCTCTTACATAATTTAATTAAATGGCCTCACACATATGACTTAACAATTCCTTCAGTCTATTTATGACTATTAGTATTTAAGCGTCGTTAAATAGGAGATCGTGATGATCCTAATTGCTGCATGTTTTGACAGTAGACGAGAAAGGGGGTGCATCTCAGGAAAACCTTATATAATATCTGAAATTATTTGTTTCCACGTTTAAATGTGACATTCTTGTGACCAGAAGGATTAAAAATCATTACACTTTAAAATCAAGGTATAATTCAATAATTTGATAAGTAGGAAACTACTTCATTAATTGGGAAAAAACTGTTCAAATTATTGTTCCAGAGGTTATATTGTAAAAAATATTAATTCACATTATTATTAACAGTTAGTCATCTACACAGTTGCATTGATTCTTTTCTTTCTATGATTATAGTATGTGACAGAACACGCTATCGAACAATATTTAAAAATTACTTTAAGAAGTTTCCCTTTATTGGCGGGATCTGAGAAATAATAGGTCTTATGTTAAAGTGACATAGGAAAGTCTTACATCTTAATTCTCATTTTTTATAAAAACTATATTAAATTGCAGCTTTTTGTCTTATACATGTTTATATGAAAACTGAATAAAACAAATTATGAGTGTAATGCTACAAACTTAGTCTCTCTCTGCTGACATAACCAAAGATGCAAAAAACTACTATTATCCTAAGTGAAAAAGTCACTTCTTCCTAAATATCGGCGGACATACAGATATGAAATACTTGCAGTACCTTCGCTAACATTCAGCCAATAAAGAACTTTATTTTTAACTGCTAATTATTCGTAAGAGAGAACTACGAATTGTTCACTTCTCATTTTTAATTAAAGTTTATTATAAACCTCCAATATAATTTCAGTATATAAAACATTTATTATCACCAGTAAATTATTACACATTTTCCAATACCAATTTTATTTTTAAGTAGCCTTTCAGAATTAAAGCTTTTATTTCCTGGCAATTTCACAAAAAATGTATAAAGTTTTCTGTATCAACCACTAAAATACAACCTTATAGGTTTTGAAAACGAATGGAAAAAAATATTTATTGAGTACCTATCTCAGATTATTGTACTCCCAAGTGCAACTTCTAATAGATATAGTAATAAATAAACTTCTTACTTCAAGTTATTATTAATGTTTCTATTGAAATATTATCTCGAAATTAACGAAAATAACCTTTACGACTATAGATACTCGTGTTGTTTCCCAACCAAAAACGATAGTCTCGTTTTTATTTTGGTGGCCCATTCTTCACGTATTTCCAGGTGTAAGATAGCGGAAATGATACGAAGAGAAAAGTTAGAAAAGCCGAAGTAAACTCTAATAGAGGAACATCTTGTTATTTCATACTCTGTGATGTAACAACCCTGGGTAACAATGGCTCGGCAGTCTTTGTTTACTGGCTTATCCTATTACACGCTTTCACATTAAATACAACTTTGAGTCGAAGTTAAATACTACCCACAACCATATGTTAGACAGGTGTGAATAGTAAATTATTTATTTGATTCTGTTACTTTAGGAAAATGTGTATGTAATATAAGTGTCATTTTCGTTTGTGTAACATAAAGCGAATTTGCAAAATTTGATTCAAATTCTAATTGCACCACCAGCCTTACTTAACGATAATATTTTGTACTGCATTATTTCAAATGTTCTTTTAAATATTCGTGTTCATTTTTGGAATTTACAAAAAGCATTTTAGTTTTGAATGCACTAATTTTGCCGAAAGAACACATTTTGTTTCAAATGGTGTATTCTTATTAACAACAACCAAATTTTCTATTAAGCTTATTTATTTTAAATTCATTCGAAAATGTGCGAATATATAATTATTCTGTGACACGTATTGTTGTAATTAGTACAAAATAAGTAAAATATTAATAAGTAAGAGTCTTAATCAAGAAATTTCTAATCGCTAAGTGAGAAACACTACCTGAGTAGAAAAATGAATTAAAAAAGAGTTATTTCTTTAATGGCAAAACTATTGAGCTCAAAGCGATGCATCTTTCTTTCAACTGAAATTAAAGAGCTCGAAAGTTAGGTGAACTCAGAATGGCGCCTCAGGTTTATTAGAAAACGGAGGCAAATGTTTCATTGGCAAGCAAAGAAGTTTGAATAATAAAACAGTGCAGACGCACTTCAGACGTACATCCTGCTGGTGTTCAATTACTATTTCCATTTTCTTGTTTCCATAAGATTGTAAAGGAGGTTTTAAACATTTTCCAGCATTATATGAAGTATATTGCAGTCACGAAGGTTTCTCGAATAGAAGAAGCATAAACGTAATTACAGTTTCTTTGTGATTGAAGAAGTAATTTAATAAAGAACTCTCCGAGACAAAGATAAACATAGAATATTACGTAAGTTGGATTAATTTTAAGCACAATTTGGTGAAGTATAACAAAATATATTATTATTTATTTAATATATTATATATTATTATTTATTTAATACAATATATATTATTATTAGTATAATATTATATTATTATTTTTGGATTTTTTATTTAATAGATTAAGTCTTGATATAAAAATGAGCGGGAGTTACGTACAGTACGTCTGTATTGCCTAGCCATATTGAAATGTAATAGAAGAAAGCTGGTTTAAGTCTTAAATTACACTGAACTATTTTTCGAAAGTAACTGATTTAGTTTTGAATTAATGGTTTTTATGTGCCCAACGATGTTATTTTAAAGAACAATTCCTAATTAAACCAATGTAAAAAATTCGATACGAATTCTATGATCAGTGATTAGAATAACGGAAAGCGCACTACTATTGTATTTTCTTTAATTTACTTACTGTTAAAATAAAACACTAAAATATAACCGAAACTTAATGTGGATAATAATAAAAGCAATACTAAACATTTTGAATTACCTAATGGACATAAAATTGCATGCAACTACATAGTAAACTAATGTCACTAACAAAGTTTGAAAAAAGGCAAATACTTTTATTCAAATTACGTGTGTTAAATTTAACACACATAATTTGAATAACACACGTTGTGCAACATCTGGTACTTTTTCAATAGATCTTTTTATCCTATCTACTAAGTACACGATTCATATATATTTAAAAATAAAATGTCACCATTTTCAATAGCGTCTCAATGTCAAATAGAATAGGTGAGTTATATCAGATTCTTTACAATAATGAGAGTAAACAAAATTGTAAAAAGAACTTTTCCAACCAAAAAAATACTTAGATTACCCATCACCCAATAAAATGATTTGCCTTATAACATTTCATGAAAATTTTAATTCCAAAACCGTTTTATCAACAGACAATACTAAGGCTGTGGTTTAATGAAGCGGAATTGTAAATGAAGGTAAATAGTGAGAAACTGTTATTTGATAACATTATAACGCAGTTGTTGTTTTAAATTGGCATATATTTTTACTTCAGGGAGCCACGAATGCGAGTTTTAATGTTTCCATAAATACGACAAGTTAACGGAAGCAGAAATTATCTTCAAAATCCTTTCAACTATTTGTCAATCATAATTAATTACTCTGCATTATGCGTTTAGAGTAATGGATGGCCGAACGCCCCGTACAGTGACATTTATTAGACGTCGTAAATTACGCTGCTCTAAAAATAAGGAGACATAAAAAAGAAAATTAACAACACACAATTATACCCATATAAAATATGAATTCTCGGTTTCTGTAAACAAACTACTTAAGGCCGGTATCGACAGTGCGAGGCTGCTCGCTGCGAATGCCTCGTGCCATCTGCCTCAGGGTGAGCTCTTCAGCTAGCAGCTAGTTTGTAACCACGAATGCTCACTGCGAGCACGCGAACCACCCGCATTCGTAGTTTAGATAGTCGGGACAATGATTTTTTTTCTTTCTGGAAATCCGCAAGTTGATGCCGCTGCTTTTATTGTGATGGCGAGGATTATTTGGAAAAAACAACAGAAAAAGCGACGTAAACCCCGTTGGTGGGTCAAAAAAAATTATCGAAATCGGTTCGAATATGGGAACAGACTCCTAGAAGACGTAAAAGATTTCTTGCCATGCCAAGCAAGATTTTGAACATTTGAACATGTTTCGAGTCCGACAGTAAACGTTTGGTTTCATAACACTTCACTAATTGTCTGATCATTTAATGGTTATCCATGATGACAGTTTCGTTGTGGAGGTTTGTTTGTTTTGCAGTGCAGAATTGTGTCTTGTACGAGGCAGACAGCGCAGGTATCCACTTGACGCACAGCTCGGAGCGAGGCATCTTTGAGCACTGCTCTAAAACCGACAAGCACACGGCTCGCCTCACATTGAGCGACGCGAACGCCTCATAACGAGCAACCCCGGTATCCACAGTCCGAGGCAAAGCCGAGCAATCGCCACGAGGCATTTGCAGCGAGCAGCCTCGCACTGTCGATACCGGCCTTTACGCTTTTCGCGAGCACTGGTGAGTATTGAATAAATCAGTATGTTATGTTAGAGGAAAAAAAAATTCAATAATCCAAATAACAGGCAAGAATAACCCTAATATAGTCCTCCTCCGTAGACTAATGGATATAGTCTCGGCTCTCTAACTGAGAGATCACGGGTTCAAATCCCGGGGAGGTCCAATCAGGCGTAGACACGATTAGTGTACTTTGCAAATAAATATCAGTGTAATAATAATAATAAACCAGTGAACATCGAAGCCAGCATAGCTTAAAGCTGAGGCTTAAAAGAGATAAAAAAAACCCTAATATATATATATATATATATATGTATATATATATATATATATATATATATATATATATATATATGTGTATATATATATATATATATATATATATATATATATATATATATATATGCAGTGTTAATGAAAATACATTAAAAATGAAACAATGGATGTTAATGTAGTAATTCAAACGAGTGTTATAATAAAAATTTTAATTTTGCACTCTCAAACAATAAAAACTGTTTATTCAATTTTTATTATCGTGAAATGTTTTGGTTTGTCATGGTTTGGACGTTATGTAACCTGCAACGTGGTATTTTTCAGTAAGATCGGCTTCGGAAAATCCTTCGTTTAAAAGAGTGATACCATTTTACATTAGCATTGTCGGGGAAAGGTAAATCGGTACACAATATACAATCTGCACCTCCATTTCCCAGGAAAAAAGGAAAACAGTATCATTTTCAGTTAAAGAAAAACATTGGATAGCAAACGTAAGTTTTTAATTTAAAAAGTTTAAGACGCATATTTTACCGAGCAACTATCGTGTTTGAGTGGTTGCCAGAAAAGTATAATGCCAGAAAATTTTCAATACTGTGTTTTTTGTGACATTTGGTACACATTCATAAATTTAAATTTTTACTATTATCACTATTGAGGTGATCGTGCATTAATACTTTGCTTTTTCAACAGTTTAGCAGCACATAGAAAGTAAGCACTAGTACTTCGCACTTTATAATATTGACTATATAATTGTGACCCGTGGAATGCAATTTCCTGCTGAATAAGATTTTGTGCACATTGTTTTAAAATAGCATACCTAGTATCTCTGAGATTAAGGAATATTTTTAAGTGATCCAATCTACTATAGGTCAACCGCTATTAAAGAAACCTGCGCAGAAGCAAATTTCTGAGCAGTACCGCGCAGGAGGGGCCCCCCTCCCCATCCGGCGAGGAGTTGGGGTGGGGAGTGGGACCAGCACCTTCTTGTATCTGTTTATCAGCTGTGTGGATCGTATCTCGTTCTCACAGTTTTGTTTACACTGCAGCTACTTTACCTGTTCTATAACTATATATTTATGTGTGTAGGCATATACAAGTGTCGAGGTCTAAGCGTAAAATATTAATTGAACAGATTAATGTAGTCATAGATGTATGCAGGAAGCTTGCATTTTGTTTTGAGGTTAGCCGTGCAGTGGCAGTGGCCATTAGAAATGTATCGTTCAATTCGAACGGGTCAGTTAAGTGAACAACTGATCCGGATCAGAGTGTTTCAAAAGACCCGTTCACTTTGAAAGCGTTGTTCAATTTTGCAACAACTAAATTTTGCTAGCAACTGAATAAATTTAATACTTTTTTTCCAAATCAGGTATATTAAATTAAATGAAAATGGTTTATTTTCAAAAAATACTACAATAAAACACATATACATATAGGGGTACACGTATTGCAACAAACGTATGCACATACATACAATGTCTGAAACCATGTGTCAGAGTGTAACAATACGGTACTTATACGTATTTAATTATTTCTTATTATATAAATCTTGTAGTAATTCTATTTAATTCAATTAAAATTTGACAAAAGAAGAGTAGTATGACTGGGAAGAGCCTACATGGGCCTAGGGCCTGTGCTAGGCTCTGGTCGTGAATATTAGAACTCAAAACTAATAATAGAACAAATGATATTATAAGTAAAAAAATAGTAGTTTTGTAATTTTTGAGATTATTAATTAATGGTCATAGAATGTATTTTTACTCCGGCTGGGTGGCAATGACAACAGTGACCACGCAGGCAATTGATGAGTCACATTGATAATGATACGTAACCGAGTATAAATCTAGTTTTGCTGCACTGTCATATGAAGTGTTAGTTATGGTAATTATAGTGAAGGACAAACCGAATAACAATAAATAGTGAGGAAGGGTTAGAAGTTCAGCGATAATAAGGGACAAGAAGTCTATATACTTCTTCGCCATATAACGATATTAACCAATCCTTCACGCGTTTTTTAAACCAGTAAAGATTAGGTAATTGAAACACATAGGCGAAGTTGTAACTCAACACACGTTACGGCACAAAACATGAGAAATATAATACAAATTTTTTACGCTGAATGTTTTTTTGATATAGAAACTGTAATGCCGACTTGATGCGAGTATCGTGTGTTATGAGTATAAGTTGTCAACGCAAAAAGAGTATGAAAATTAGTGTATAAGTAAATAGGAATTGCTTTGATAAACAAATCTTAATCTTAAATCTTAATAAAACAAGTCTTATAGTCATTAGTTTTGCATCGAAAAAAAGTAATTCTGAAGAATATGTTGTACTCTTAAAAAACATTATTTTTAGTATTGTTTTCTGTTTAATAATGAATGGCTCAAGAATAGTTTTGAAAGCAGCACAGACTATAACACCAAATGAAATTTGGGATTGAACGAAAGCAAAATAGGCCACTTTAATTTCCTTATCTGTGAGTACTTCTCGTAATTGTCTGAAGACAAATATATTAGTTGCTTTAAATTTCTGCTTAAAATGTTCCTGTAATTTACATAGCGGGGTTTAAGCTCCACATTAAATGGTTGTTTTTCCACAAATTTAATTAATTTATTTCTTTCTCTTAGCTTGGACTAAATATGAAGTAATCCAGGTTTTAGCTTTTTTGACCTAGTTTTAAATTTATTCGACTGCCTATTGAATATTCTGAAGTTGTAGTGCAAAAACATTTACATTACTGCTGTTAATAATTGATTGCCAATTAGCATTTAAAAGGTTATCATGTGGTAACACATGGTCGATATAGGTGCGATGTGCAGGGTCGTTCTGAGAGGAGGCGTTCTGTGCAGTAGTGTGCGTAATATCATTTTAATGAATCGTTCAAACTTATAGTCAGCCTGGGTATTATGAAAAGTGGTGGGAACGTAATCGGTTAAATGTATAAAATGTGTTATTTATAAAAATAAATTATTTTCAAACGAGCATGTGTCTGTTTGATGTTTAGTAATTTATTGAAACATTTGTAGTGAAATAACCTTATGATAAATCAAACATGGTTATCAATTAACCATGTCCATTGTTCATAAGTATTAACATTTAAAATATTTAGTAATGTATATAGTAACATACAATTAATTTTTTAATCAGTTTTAATAACATATATATTTACATTTACTAGATTCCTGAAACAATATATTTATTGTTATATATCTACGGTATCCATTTACTGTAAGATATGTTGTTTCTTCCTATATTCGAACACTTTTTTGCAAGCGGATCCTTTCGTTCACTTGGTCATTGCGTTCAGTCGTTCATTTTGTTGAACACGATGACCGGTAAAACACGCTCTGGCGGGAAGGCTTAGTAACTCTGTACTGACCGGTTCAACTGAACGGGTCGCAGCAGTGAACGATACCGACTGAGCCGGATTAGTCAGCTGATCAAATAGTTATAGGGAGGGGTATACAAATAGGCGGAGTGAAATATACAATACAAATAGGTGGAGGGGTAATTACCCCACCCTGCGTGAACTCACATCAACCAAGGTTTTTTTGTTAGCGGTTTACCTATAATTGGCTTTAGAATAAATGGAATTTAAATATGAAGGACATTCAAAGTTTCGAAGCCTTCAAGTCGAAGTGAAATCAGCTTTATAAAAACTAATATAAAATTAACTCAAAGTTCCATACATCATTGCATAGTATTTTATTCAATAGCTGCAAAGATGTATGTAGAAATTTAAATGTGGTTGATTGAGCCAGATGGAACGATCGTCAATCAGGTGTTTTTGGTTAATAGTTTGATAGATAGAATGTTTTCAGTAAAATTAAAACATTATTTTAATTTTACAGTTATAATTACTTACAATTAGTTACAAATTTACAGTTATTTAATTTATTGTTTAATTGTTTTAAAACAAGTATATTTAATTCTTATATTCTTAGCCCAGATTCAATTTACAACTAACCAGAATTTAAATTTCACCAACATATCCCCTTTAAAACTTTATGAAAAGAAACAATTGTTATTTTGCAGTGTAATTCAACCATAAATAGTTTTTTATTCCATAATACAATATATAATCGTTTGTTGATTAAGTATTGTTTAAGGGCTACAAGATTAAACTACATTGGTGCGCACCGCACCATTAGTCACGTGATTAGCCTCGCTACATGCAAAATTTCAGGTTTATAATTTATGTTTATAGCTACACTGTTGTGTTACTATGTAAAAATTTCATTGTTATACTCGGTTTTTTAATTTTTTGATTTATTCTTTTTGTGTGGAGTTCTCGTTGCCTTCATGATAAGTTAAAATTTGTTTTATAATCTGAGTTCCATATTAGTCACTATAAAATAGAGTTGTATACGTTGGAAGAGTTAGGCTATATCTGTTACTGTTACACGTTTGAATCACTTACATGTGTGTATTGTTTTTTTACAAATTTATTTATTCTGTTATTTTCTTGTTTGCCATGGTTAACTATAACACCAACATAAAAATGTATTCAGCCGAAACCTATGGACAAACTGTTGTTGCTTATATACAAATGAACTTCATGAAAAACTTTCATGTCAATAGGCCAGTTCGCATTCTAGGTATCGTCAGACAGACAGACTGGTGGACAAACAGGCATAAATTAATTTTTCAAGCTCCTCAAGCCCCTTCGCGAGTGCTCAGCCAATAACTCAAATCAAATATAGACTTTAAAATGTTGCAGTTATATTACTTTGATATATTTGGTGATTTTGTTTTTAAATATTGTTAATGTGTAGTGTTCGTGTAATTTATAGCGTTATCAAGAGATACGTGTAATTCCTAAGACATATATTGCAATAGTATCTCTTACTGCTCCTTTATTAGAATCATGACCCCTAAATATATGTGTCAGCCACTTTACTTGATTTTTACTATTATTTTCGTGTAAACGTCAGGCAAATTGTTTAGTCATGTTGGACATAAGATCCAAACAAGCTAATACCCAGAGCGATTAAAGTTACCCTATTCATTATCCAGTAAAACAAGTAAACAATATTTAGAGTTTCTATTCTTTAATTGTTTTTTGTTGGAGTGTTTGATCACAATCGTTAATTATAACATTAAAGACACCACTATGTTTCTAAGCTTACAGAATTTAAACTCACTTTGTTGAAATAAAATTATGTTACTGAGCGAAGCAATGAAAGTTATTAAATGTATCACTGTTGTAGAAGCCATTTGACGGTGTCCGGAGTTATGTGTGTCGAGGGAGTTATCTACCAACGCAATGTTGATTTGAATTGCTAATTTATCAAACCACTCCGATCAGATGTACGCTAGGTCGATTTAGAACTCGACGAATCCCAAACTGAAGATTGAAACCATACGACAGTACAATTCAGTAATTATTATACTGGTGTATCGTTCTTATAATAAAAGCGTATGTATTATTAAATATAGATAATATTTCATTACAACAATGGTTAAAAACAAACAATATATTGACGAAACACAACCTTCTTGTAAATTATAAAATACAAACTTCTGGGTGCATTATTTTCTAATGCTTAGCCTCATCTCATGGAGTGACATGTAGCATCATCGAATTAAGTGTTGCTTATATTAAAATTAAGTTTCTTACAAATGGTCAAACCTATAGCTAAGTTCGTATTCGAGATTTCGTGTTTGACGAAACATATTTGAAGAATTTAGCGTGATCAAAAATATGGGTAGAAATTAATAGAATATATATATATATATATATATATATATATATATATATATATAAACTTGCGCGCATTCATTTATTTGAAATATACATTTCAAAGCGAGTGTAGATTGAAGAAGGTCTATTGTACTTCACCTGATTGTACATTGCAACCATCCATTAGTGTCAGGTACACTCACTTCTGACAAACCTCCGAACAAATAAATGTCACATCCCGACGTCTCAAACTATCCTTGATTATATACTTGAGCACATACAATTAGAAGCAATACTACAGTAAGTGACAGAAACACATGACTAGCATATTATACTAATAAAAAGAAGCCTTGCAATCTATTCGCAGTAGCTAAATCTGCTTTTGAAGATAGTTTTGTATAAGACGCGTCCATTACCTTTGAGAATACTAAACACAAGCCATACTAAAGACGAGGCCTATAAAGCTATATCTCACAAACTATTGAACACTGATAAGAAACTTAGCAACAATTGTGAACTTAAGTATTATTGTGACCTTATTTTGGTCACATTTATTTATTTGGTGGCAGATACATCAATGTAAAAAAGCGTTAAACACATCCAAACTATCTTTAGCTCTTTCCATATTGCTACTCCAAAATAGGCTAATACCTTTAATGGATCGCTTTAATCTTTCTTAAGTAGGCACTTTAATATAAAAACTTAAATCAGATGATAAGGATCAGTGCCGATGGCTGAGCGGTCTAAGACGTTGGACATTGAGTTGTAGATAGCGCATGATCAAATTGTGTCTGTAACTTCTATTCTGTAACTTCTGTAAATTGTGAACCATTTACCATATGTAACGACTCTCCCCCTTATTCTATTTGATAAGATTCTCCCACAGACCAAATGACTTCTTTGCCAGAACAGCCGCTACCATAAACTACTCCAGAAATAGTGGCGTTACTTTCAAGCACCATCTGTTGCAACTCAAATGAAATAGTTAATATTACTGATTTCAATGTTATATATATTTATTAAAATAGTGTTGTCTGTTATATTAAAATTAGTTTATATTGATTTATTATTTATATCGATAAGTTGATAATTATTTATTGCTGAAATTGTTATTGAGTTATGTTGACACGTTATTTATAATTGCACTCTAATATAAGTAGCTCTTTTAATTTGTTTTAAATATTTTGGCTTCTAGTACTTGAACTAACTCAGATGTATCTGTATAATCTACTTTACTCATAAATTTGCATATATTCCTTTACGTAATGGTATTTCCGTTTAAATGAATAAATATACAAGAACCATCATAAACCGCATTCTTGTGAATTTAGAAATTAACTTTCATGCAAAATATCTACATGCAATGTATACATAAGTTAATATTTCATATGAAATCTTTCTTGAGATATCTTGCCACATGATACAATCAGATGTTTATTCATTACATTAGGTTTCATGTTATACCAAATAATTCCCGTTTACACACCAAAGTCACCATAAAGTGATGTTTTGTGTTTTGTGATAGTTCCGCTACATGCGATCAATATGTCACATGTTTGAATCTCTTGTATCCGAGTGTATTAAGTTTGTTTAAAAATTTATTTATTGTGCTAAATTTTTAGCTAGCATCATGGTTATCAATGAGAACGGTTATCTCAGCCAAATTACATGGAGAGATATGCGCCATCAACGAATTCAGTGTTCCTCATATAGAAATGGAGCTTCATGCACAATTTCAAGTCTATATATTATTTAGTTTTCTAGATATTGTAGAAAAAGACAGATGGTGGGTAAACAGACATATATGAATTTTTCAAGTAAACAGGCTTCGCTAATGCTCAGCCAACAACTGTACTGAAATATAGACTTAAAACCCAGCTAGACAGACAGACAGAAAGACATAGACTAACAGTTTCCAATCCTACGTGTAATAGACTTCACTAAAGCCCAGCCAATCACGGTTTACTATTAGTAACAAAACAACTTCTAACTAATAGGAGTACGCTCATCCCAGCAGTAACATGATGAATGGGCACATTACAAACAATAAATCTACAATATCACATAATACATCTACAATAGTGCACTGTGCACTGTCTATGTTTTCCGTAAGCCGATTATAAAATGATAATTGTAATAATTTAATTGTTCCAACTTAGTAAATTATAATGATCATATGGATCGTCATTATCACAATTCTATGAAATTTACAACTTAACCTACCATACATATTCGACTGACCATAATAGTAAGAATTAATTCCTTCATTACGTTTAATTTCGTATTTATAATATAGTCAGTTATATTTAAGGTAAACTGAATATAACTATGATTTTGTATTTAAAATACAAATTACTCTCATAAAACTTACAATTAACTGAGATAAATATAATTTTTTCTCAGCAAATTCACAAAACTTCAGGGAGCATGTATGTGACCTAGATTATATTTTTTGCTCTTTTAGTGTTTACCCAACTCTTGGGGGTGCTTGAAATAACTTACTTTCAAAGTAGTACAAAAAGTGAATGGCAGATCTTCTCAGAACTGAGCAACTCTGATTTTACTAGATCTTATTAGGATATACCTAGTGATCTCTAATCTCGTGATTATTGATTTAACAAATCTTTATAATTATTAATAAATAAAATTATTATTTCATATACATGTTTAATTTCACCTGAAGATCTTACACACTCTACATCTACCTGTTGTGAATTTGAAATATACCCGTCTATAAGCTCTGTCCCACGGGATTTCAAATTTCCAATATTCGTTTTACGAGAATACTTTTGTTCGTTATAAAACAATTAATTACTACAACACACTGTTTATCAGACAGTTATTTCTATCCATGAAACCAACTTAATATCAACTATTTGGTTGTAACATTCATTAACCAATTGAAATCAGCTTATTCTATATGATGGCCAACACTCGTATATTATTTCAATCAATACAAGGGGCTTATAATGGGGCTTAATACTGAAAATGGTATTTTTAATAAAAAACTATACATTTATACCTAACGAACAACCTGCTTCACAGCTCTTTTTTAATATTTCATATTTCAGTCAACATTTACCGAAAACTTAAAGTCATTATTTTTCGCTGTATAGAAGGTATAACATTTACTCGGAATTCGTTTATACCTGTATAGTTTTCACAAGCAAATTTAAATTTATTACATCCTGAACTATCTAATTTTGTGATAAAACCTTACAGTTTATTTATTTAATGACAACTATGTAATTATTTGGTTCAATTAAACAAAAGTTTAAAACATGACATAAGCAATTAAGTCTAATAAAGGACACAAGAGAGAAGTCTTGTGATGATGAAACATTCCTGCGTATGCTAAGTATTATGTTTGACATATTTATCCTAGAACATATTTAGTATTGTATATATCCTACATATATACTACATATCCTAGTCATATGTAGTATATATAGTATAATAAAGATTCACAAGTATAAAATGATCAAATCAGAGTTTAAGTTAAAGCTAATAAATAAACTGATATATATATATATATATATATATATATATATATATATATATATATATATATATATATATATATAATAAATTTAAATAATTAAGCATACATTTCTGAACATTTAATTTATGTTTTGTTATGTTAATCTTGTTAGTTTTTTGTACATAATATTATACTTTGCAAATTATATTTGAGAACAAAATTATACTAACAAGTCTACGTTATGTTTCTATGTGAGTATTTATGCAATTATAAACCCAAATTAATATATAATTATATAAATAGAATATAAATATAGATATATACGCACACAAGTATATTATATATTATATTATATATATAAACTTGATTAAATCCACTTTTGACTCAAAAAAGCTAAATGACATTTATATAGATAACAGAATATAACAAATACTTTGAAACACATATATTCTTCATTCCCAATATTATGGCTTCTGACCCTTTTTATAAAAAATATAAAAAAATACTTACTCTATACTTACATATTGTCAAAAACCTTGCAAGGAAAATACTTCACCATTTTTACTACATCCCTCTCATAAGAACATACAAATTTACTAATAAGTATACAAATTTTATTTACACTCAAACATTAGGTTAATGTCCTCATTAACGTTATATAACAAAACTGCAAATTATTTAATCAATTAATTAAGTAATTATTTACTCAAAAAAGCTAAATGACATTTATATAGATAACAGAATATAACAAATACTTTGAAACCATCATATATTCTTCATTTCCCAATATTATGGCTTCTGACCCTTTTTATAAAAAATATAAAAAAATACTTAGTCTATACTTACATATTGAAGACAAAGGAATCGCCCTCTACTTTAAAAACCTTGCAAGGAAAATACTTCAACATTTTTACTACAGCCCTCTCATAAGAAAATACAAATTTACTAATAAGTATACAAATTTTATTTAAACTCAAACATCAGGTTAATGTCCTCATTAGCGTTATATAACAAAACTGCAAATTATTTAATCCGTTTCATTATATTTTTTAGAATAAATTCAATTTTAAGAAACTTGAAAGCCCATGTTTGTTCAAAGTCAATACCTTTTGTGGTTGTGGCTGGATCGATCGTGTCGTCAATAAACCTAGGAACAACACCTCACTAAATATTCAGCCCCAGAGATTAGTGGCGTGTAATATACAACCGATTATGTACGCTACTCCGCTACCGCTCTACACCATCGCCCCTGGTTAATTCTCAGCTTTATCAACCCTTCATCGAAGGAGACTGTGCTAGAACTTGTGGAACCGTTTCGATATTTTATGTTTATTGTATATGGTTTTGTTCTAACTTTTTAAGAATTTCAGCATGTTTACAAACTTGTTATATTTTTAGCCACTTTAAAAAAACATTAAGTAGTCCATAAGCTTTTAAAGCATAAACCATTCCACCATTCACCATTCCAAATTTAATTCTTTGCTACTAGTATAAGAAACAGATTCAATCTACATGAAATACCTCGTCCATAATTTATGATAAACTATAAAGTAGTAGTGGTTATAATTGGAGTACAATTGGATATATTACCAGGGAAATCTAAAAAATCCGTTAATTCTACTAATGCAAACAAAGATTTATTCCGTAGATATAATAAATATTATATAGGATTTGTACGTTGTACAGTAACAAATATTGACATGTAAGGCAGGAGTCTACACGTTTGATGTGGAGAGGAAATGTGCTTCCATGTTCCCAAAAGACAACACTACAGCTGAGAATAAAGTATGGCTTCATGGCTTGAGTCAACGCCTCTACGAGAGTTCTATATTGATCCATACATCACATGATAATTAAATTTCACTAAGGAGTTGAGCAAGAACTATCAAAACAAGACTGATTTAGAAATAGAAACCCTTCTCGTGTTCATTCTCACTTTTTGGTTTACCTTTACAGTTATAGTACTAGGGACAGTTTGTAGTAAAATTAAAATCTGAAATCTATATCAATAGGAGGTTTTGGATACACCACTCTTTCTAGCTTAAAAGGAAATATCAAGGTGTCTTATAAATGGATACATGTTGTACATAGCTGAATATATACTGCCAAAATTTATTTAATGGATAATTTATATGGATATTCAAGCTACCAGAAAGCTTAAAGAGCAAAGTAAAGAGTTCAGTACTAATTAACTCAAATAAAAGTCTTTAAAATAAGCAGATTAATAATAAAAAATGTGAAACAAACATTAAACTAAATACCAGGTTGTCTCTTAGGCGCTTAAGTGTAACGAAAATATTACGTAGCTTCGCTCAAGCATTAATGATAAATGCCTTTAAAATGCTTTAAACCATGAAATGTTGTACAAGTTTTCTTATTGTTATTCACTGGGGATCGATTTTACTACTAATAGTGAAGGACATTATATGTCCATAGCCACGGATATAAGTGGAATTTATGTATTGCATGTAGTTTTTTTTTATAACAAGGTTTTTTTAATATGGGATAGGATTTGAATAACCCTATTTACTACTTAAACACAACCCATTTACAGTTTTTACAATTATATAATCTAGTTTTTTTAACTATTATTCGTCAGTTAAACTTCCTTATTAAAATATGGTTTGTAATTGATAATAGTGAAGACACAAATAGTAAATCTTAAATTTCTACCTGTACACCAGCCACACCCATGTTTGCGCTTGTCAAAGCCACAAGTGGCCTGTGTGGAATTATCGTTTTGAACGGCCGTTACTGAGTTGGTTATGCAAACTCGATCTGAAGAAAAAATACATTTTCTATATTGTCTAAGATCCGTAAGAACATTTTTTTGAATTCGTTTCCATTGAAATTCATTCAACTTTGTTTGTATAATAAATTTGTAGAGAAAGGAATTCAATAGCCATTTTACATATTTAAATAGGCATAGCATATTTTGAGAGATAATTCAATTAATTTTTACTATTAACAAAAATGTTGTTGATAAATTAATTACTCACCAAGAGGTTTGTGGGATTAAAAGTTTTTCTTATCGTAAAAAATTAAAACGGCAGTGATAGTTATGACATTTCTCTTAAATTCTTTTTAAACTTTTAATCTTTTTTCTTAATTGTCACTAAACTGCCTCCACACTATGACATTACTTATTCGTCCTACTTTCTTCATTCTTCAGCCTTCATCCAGCCTTCGCGAGATTTTCCGTGGCACTTTAACTTCCATAAACACCTCCTATACTGTATATTAACTATCTTGTTCACTATATTGATTCCCCCTCGTTCGTGATCAAGGTTTTACGCTTTAGCTCAATGAGCTTTGTTTATCTCCGATTATAAAATCGTTTAAGTCAATTATCGACACAGCTTGTGATGTACCAGGAACATCGGTTGAATAAATATTCCTTGAAAATATAAAGAGAACATTATCATTTTTCCAGCTGACTGGTAAAGTGACAGGTCCAGTTTACATTGATTAAAATTCTTTGCTCCAAACGCAATTAGTTCCCGTTATTTGACAGGTTTGCTGCTTCGGTGAACACGAAAATGAAAAAATACCTTCGATTACATCATTTATATTCAACTATGCAAATATACCACTTGTTTGTCTAGTAACCCAAAGGTTAGGTTGACATATTTGGGTTTCGATGGTAACGCTCTACTGGATTTTAGAATGGAATAATAAAACATGTTGGCAATAAAATTTATTTTTTAAGTTAAAAACAGTGATTTAGATCAAATCAGCTTAAAATTTAGTTTCAAGTTCAAAAAACTTTCCAGCTTTTAGCACGGCAATGTTCCACGAGCCTCTGGATGCTGACCGTGTGACTCTTGAAAACATTAATTTAGTTAATTCTCCTATCAAAAAACATCAAAGTCAATGTCAAAAAAAATATTTATTTCTTCCATCAAAAAGCATTTTCATCTAATTTACATGTGTGCCTTAGGTGTAATACAATATACTACAATAAACTGATTAGGTTTGCTGTAAAACTTTCATCTCCAGCTTTCAGCACGGCAGTGTCACACGTGCCTCTTGGTGCTAACTGTGACTCCTGGAGCATTTCTTTTAGTTAATGTTCCAATCCAAAAACATCACATAGCCATAATTACCGGCACCAAGTAAGAAATTTATAAACCGTTTTTTCTTCTTTTTAGGAGCGTTTCATCATAAGTGAGAATATTCTGAGTGCTTACCATAGGGTATTTACGTGGTGTATTGGCTTTAAAACACAATAGAAAAGAGTATCTCAATAGAAAATATTTAATTCAGTTCAGAAATGTAGCCGTTTTTACTTCATATTATGCTTGTTCTGTGCTTGTTTTTTGTTAAACTTTTGCTTTGTTATATTGAAATCTTGGTCTTAAGTAAGGCATTCCATCAGTCATTGAATATACAGGTAGAAATTATAATATGCTGTACGAAGCAAACATTAGCCGCTACTTACAGATACGATAAGCTACAGTGATTTTTATGTAGTAATGTTTGCAAAATAAAGTCATCTTTATAAGGGTTAGTTAGTTATTTTAGTTGTTTAAAGTTTTGGGGTAGGGAGAGAAAGGGTGCAGAATAATATAAATAAGAATAAATTAGATTTGATATAAATTGCTTGTGCTAAAAATGAATTAGCGATGTTTACGTGTTCACGAATGTAACATTTCTCTTCCTATCATTACTTAGTTTTATTGTATGTAGTGGAGAGGGACTAGTGCAGTATACAAGAACATATCCGATGTGGAACACTACTAGTAGCATACTAATATTCCTCAATGAATGTTCAATCCTCTCTCTGTTATCAGTTCAATAGCATTGAATACATAAGTGACCTAGATAAGGACTCCCGTAGCCGGTGAACAGACTCAGAGGACTGGCAAACGTACAAGTTACTGGTAATTGCTTTTCCCTAAATCAATCAAACTATAAACAAGTAATGAATTATTATTATAAAACTGCATTTCATCAAGCATTTGTAATTTCCTGTGTATTATACCTACTTTATTAAAATCCATAGAATTATTAGTACTGTTCTCGAAGACTGAAAATGACTTTCACTGTTATGACTGGGCGTCCCAAAAGTTCCTTAGCCCTCACTTTTGAACGATTATTAGGTTTTCAAATCTCGTTTTGGAATATGTAGTATTATATCCTGACAAAAGCACCCCAATTAGGTGGAATTAGGTGAATTTTAAAGCTACTTCCAAAACTGGGGAGTTTACACGGCACTGCAAATATATAAAAAGGAGGGACTCATTAAATGACACTTCACAGAAAAGGTCTTAATTAGATAGACAAAACTCGCTATCCAGAACAAGTCAATTGTAGATTTTGCATGGAGACTACGTAGATACCTATAATTTTCATCATTATTCTTTTACTAAGACCGTTAAATTGAGCTCCTACAACAGTTTTACAATTAAAAGTTTGATAACTCTAAAAAGCATTGAGGTAAATTTGAATTTAACTGTAATCATAAGGGATATCTTGGGCAACTCTTATGTAATGTCTTAAACTATAGACTCACACCTGCAGCGTTATGTAAAAATTAATTCTACTAATAAACTTTTGTTCTTCGGAAAGAAACTGTCCAAAACCACTTGAAAATTTGTATTGACATCCTCGGAATGGAAACTGTGGTTTCTCGGTTATTTGAAAGCTACAAGCCCTAGCCCCCACGCTACGGTGAAGATAAAAAGAATCTGCCAACGAGAATACAGTATATCTTTAATCTTGTCAGTAAAACACACGCATATTTTCAGGATAAACGAAGAATAGACAAATTTAGAAGGTTTTTAAATTAACTCCAACCAACATTTGATTGCAGTTAGATATTTCCTTTGTTTAAACAATGCCTATTTTTTCCAGAATTGTCATAAAATTTGTGGTTTTAAACTTGTTTTGTCTTGTTCAGACCGTTTATAAGAAGGTCCATCTCTGATGGGTCATATTAAAGCCGACTCCCTCAGACCCTTGTATGGGTCATCTCGTTTAATTGTTTTAATTGGGACTCTACTCGCACCCCAATTAGAGGAAAGTTAACTTTAAAATTCACTAAAACCTCCCCAGGGAAAGTTTTACTGCATATCTCAAAAATAATATTTTTAAATTATTTTTAAAACTTAAAGTGGGGGGCGGGGGTGGGACTTTGGAACATCCAAAACGTACAGAATCGTACCCACAAATAATTAAATTTGTGGTGTAGTTATTGTGAAATCAACAATCAAAATTAATGACATAATAATTATTTAATATGAACTCAACGTTAGTTAAATACTGCTATACACATGAACTTCGGTTGGATCAAAAAATATAATTTCACAGTCTCTCTGTGGCAATACAGATAAGCGACACCACGATTTTTCTTGAGAAATTATCACACGGTGTGTAACCTTTAAAGACCCAATAAAATATAAATCATCTTAACTAAAGTTTTCCCCGTTATGTAAAAATATAGTTGCGTATCAGTATGTTATAGCTTACTATTTCCCACAGTGTCTTCAAGGGTCAAATACCTAATGGTATATTAAAAATTAAGATTTGTAGTACTTAATAATTTAATTTAGTTAATTGTGTTTTGTTAATTTGGATTGTTCTAAAAGCTGTAAGGGACGGGGTGTTTCGTTTTGTCAAAATTCAATCGTCTAAATCTAATAAAGCATATGTTTTTCAAGATTCATTGATTCCTATATAACAAGATTTATACAAATAATTGGTCATAATTAAAGTTTTGGCTCTACCACGCGAATAGGATCCAGACGTGGAACATAATAAATACAGATAGGTGCATTTTTCGTCTTCAAACTTATGGAATGTAGTAACAGTTTTTTATTGTTTTCATGTTCGTTTACAGTACAAATACAGCACGAAAACCATGTGCAATAAAATAATGCATATACTGGTTGTCTTAAACTATGTAAAATAAACATTATAGTAATGTAATATACCATAAAAATGTTATATATCAAAGACATGATAATAGTGATATGGTATGAATGATATTCAGACGACTGCTTTATTGCTGTAGTCATGTTTTTTATGTTTATTTTGACAAAAATGTGTCAATTTATCACTATTGAATAACTTTTTACTGTCACTTATTTTTTGTCACAAGTTTTAGAAACATTCGACACTTTAAAAAACAAGTAAACTTTTAGTAAACCATTGCTTAGGAACCTTGATTTGTAAAATAATCAGTTTCTGGCCCTAACAGTTTTAATTTCAGTTTAAATGTAGCCTACATGTTTTGTTAACTGTTTCACTTATATTCCATACATGTGAAATGATATCAGATATAACTTTTTGTTATCAATGTACATAGTATCAAGATACGAGTATATATCCGCTAATAATAGTAATATTCGAAGTTATATAACGTAATAAAGTTATATATAATGGAGCCGTAAATTCCATATTGTAAAAACTTCCACTTTACCACATCAATCCCAAACTATATCTAACGTGTATTATTTGTAATTTATTAAAACTATAGAAAAGACTATTACTATTTTCTTAGACTGAACATTAGGGATATGTCTCTACCTTACAGTGACCAAAATGCGTAAGTAAGTAAATACTACTGTACACCTGTACTTTCAGTTGACCCAAAGAATTAATGAATTCTATACAATATAGTGACTATACAATGTAGCAGTCCCTCTGTAGCAATACATATAAACGACACAAGATTCCCCTTGAAAATCATCACTAATCAGTGTGTAAACGCTTTAGTGATCCAATAATATATAAATTATTATCAAGCTAATGCTTTCCCCTCAGTTTAAGAAATATAATTTAGTCTAAGTAATTTATGTTTTTTATACACAATGTTCTTTTATATAACAAAGATTAATACACTTACCTCCAGTATATAATTATACAGTTTTGCCCCTACCATGTGAATAGGAACCAAACTTGGAACATAATAGATACGTACATTGTTTTCGTCTTCAAACTCATTGAATGTAATAACAATTTTTTAAGGCATTGGTTTATAGTTTGTTTGCAGTACAAGTACAAACATGTAAACAGTATATAATCAAATTATAATGCATACTTTACCGGTTGTCTTAAAGTATGTAATATAACATGAAAATAACGTAATAAACCATAAAAAATGTTAGATATTAAAGTAAAGATATGAGAAATAGTGTTATGGTAAGAATGAAATTCAGACGAACTGCCATCATTCTATAGTCGTACGTGTCATGTTTGACAAAAATGTCAATTAAATAAATTTATTACTAGTAGTACTGAATTTTTTTTTGTTTTTCTAAATGTTTAAATTTTGTTATTCGTCTTAGAAACTTTAACCTTTTAAACTGTTTGCTAGTAAATAGTTGCTTAGGAACCTTCATGGCGGAGTAAAATAATCACTTTTTTGACTCTAAAAGTTTTGACATTCATTTTACAATTAGACTATAATTATTGTTAACTGTATTCATTATACTCCAAACATGTGCAATGTATATCGAGTATAACTTTCATGAAAACGCATTTCAGAGGGCATAATCCGATAGTAAAGCTCGAAGAATGTAAATGATAATATAATAGCGGTGTGATATATATAACATGGACAAATACGTAGATCCCACATTAGAAAATTCTTCCACTTAATATTCTAAACCCTCATTGATTTTGGGGGAGGTTACACAATGTTTAGCTCTAATTATGATTTTTTTTAGTTTATTAAAATAAATAAAGTATGTGCGTTGATATGATTCATCGTAGTGCTTAAATTGAAATCAGAGTTTTTATCTATTGTTACAACGGTTTATTTGGATTTATATACACTAACCTCAATCTTCTGAATGTTTTTAATCACTGGGTTACCCAATTGTAAATATATTGAATTTTAACTATATCTTCCACATACTATATTGAAGCATAGCGAGAGTAATCTCAGGATAGATTCTAAAAGTTTCAACTAATCAAAAGTTGAAGGTACTGTGTATTTACTTTTATACTGGAATTCCAAAGTAAAATAATACCTGATATGTAAATACTCAGAAACTTTTGAGTATCTATAATTCCACTTGTTTCGAATAAATTATCAACTAAAGTTTCAGTTAATACAAAAATACAAATCAGTTTTCACCTCCACGATTGATACAGTTTTGGACATGGTGATAGTATCCAACCTGACGTTCTCGTCTAATGATGAGGATGTTGACTGTATGGCCGTGAAAAGATATATTAATGAAGGTGCAAACGTTAACTATGGAGTTACGAAACTTAAAGGAAACAGGTACCCTGGTTCTATAGTTCTTTTAAGGTTAGTGTTCCCGTTACCCTCTGGGAAAAAGTGTGTCAATAGCAGATTTCTGGCCAGTTGGGACTTATGTGGTTCGTTGCGATATAATCAGAAGAATAATTCTCATAATATTCCTAGTAAGTCTTTTTTGGAATCAAACCATGGTGCGAGTTTGGTAACTTAGGCCTACCAAAGTGTGCAGTTAAGGTGAGTGATCCTATTCCTTCTCAATCTATATCTGGTTTGAAAATTGGATGTAAATTTTGTGCACATAAACACTCAGTCAATTTAAAATAAATAAAGTTAACGAGCTGGATGTTTTTCCTTGAGGATGTCAATTGTGACATTACTTTGCATTAATGAACACTGGTGTGTAGAACGATGAACAATATTGCTCTATAAACCAGCAGGTTTTCTACTAACTGCTAGTTATTGTAGGCCTACTTCATTTGGCGGAGTGGCAGTCTTTGTGAAAAACACTTTTTTACATGCGTTTGAAGTTGTTGACATCCATTGCCTGTGTGAAATTAAGCAATTTGAAGTGACTGTGATAGCTTTTCTACTTTGCGCTTACTGACTGTGTCTGTATATCGTACACCTGATTCGTCAGTCGACATCTTTACAGAGAAGCTGGCTAATCTTATTGACTTTGTAAATAAATACAGAAATTTCAAGATGATAATTGCTGGAGATATAAACATGGATCCAAAATGACAACCCTAAGTTGCAAAACTTTGTTAATATTCTACGATCTCTTGATTTTGTCTGTTTAAATTTCCAGCCCATCCGCCTTGCATCCTGTCTTGATAATTTTATCACTAACCTACACCCCTCAATGAAATTATCTCACCTGTGAAATTATCCAACCTCATCTTTCTGACCATTGTGCACTACTTTTAATATTTAATATGCAACACCTAGACCTCATCTTCTGAACCTTTTCAAAATATTTCACTGTACATTTGAAACACATAGCAAAACCTTGTCTAGATAGACTTAAGCATAGGTATAAGATCTGAAACCTGGGATAGCATTTTTTTTAACAGTAACTAGTGTTGAGTTAGCTTTTCAAACTTTTTCTGCATGTTTTATCTGATTGTATTGAATGAATCATGCCCTCTAAAAAAGAAAAGTCTTGTGAACCATAGTATGCCTAGATATAAGTCAAAAAGCTTTAAAGTTGAACTGGTACACTCCTCTGCTATGGAAATAAGGCTATTGCTAGATTAAGTCATGAAAAGGAAGGACGATCCTCAGTGCATGACAATTCATGGTAGGTTTATGAAAATGTATAGGCAGGAAATTATTTTAGTTAAAAAAAGAGCAAATGGAAAGTTTATTTTTGAGTCACACAATAAATGTAAAGCTGCATGGAAAGTTACAAACGCTGAAACAGTCGTGTGCCTAACAAAGCCAAAGAAAAACTCCAATAAACAGCTCGATGAATTTTAATAGCTTTTTTTATTAATGTTGTTAATGTGTTAAAAAATAACTGTGATATTTTCGCTAGATGTAGCAAGTTCTGTTTGACATATGTTTTTGAAATCGTCAGGTATTCAACCCCCTGCCTATGTAGTTTTAAGTGGACAGTTGTAAATAGTAGAGATGTATATAGTTCTGTGTATAGTTAAGTAATTCCAGATCAGAAGATGTCTATGAATGGACTTTCCAACTTTGTATTTAAAGGAAATATTTAGATGCTATATCTATCCTTTAACATAGCTAATAAACTGGGTGCTTACTAATGGAATATACCCACAGTGCCTTAAAATAACAATAACAGTACCTTTACATAGGAAGGGTGACAAAATGAATTTAAAACAATTACTGGCCTATTGCCCTAGTACCGTTATATCAAAGTTAATAGAGACTATTGTGAAAAACCAATTGGAATATTACTTTGAGTACAATAATTTGATTTCTTCATCTCAGTATGGGGTTTAGGAAAATCTGTCAACTGTTAAAGCTGTAGAAAATAGTTTTATATATTGAATAGCTTTGAAAATAAGATTGAAGAAACAGCTGCTGTGTTATTGGATTTAAGTAAGGCATTTGACGTTGTACCTCATGATGAAAACTCATTCAAAAATTGAAATTTTACTGGTCTGGAGAACAATGCTTTGTCTTTGATCATGTCTTATATTGTGAGCAATAGACTTCAGCTTGTAAAGTAGGTGACCAGAGATCGGACTTAAGAGGGTGGCAAGTGCGGGCTCCCCAGGCTCAGTCTTGGGCCCCTCCTTGTTTGGACTGTCTTCATTAATGATCTCCTAAATTTGTCCCTGGTATTGGTTGTCTTGTATGCTGCTGATACTACTCTGTTATCATCAGAGAGAAACTCAAAATAAATGATGTCATTATGGGTTATATGAGGGAAAGGTCCTATCTCTGTTTCTCTGCTAATAAATTAATGAACTGTTAAACAACAAGACCAAGGAAGTATGCCATTTCTTTAATGACTACTTTCACGAGAGGCAGCCAATTCTGAAAATAAGTCTGTAAAACTCAATGCTTGTATCAATTTAGACTCAAAGCTTAGCTGGCCGAATCCATACCAACCATTTTGATGTATTAGATTTATGAGAATCCGCAAGAGTAATATTTTCTACTAAAAAAACTAAACATTGTATACAAGTCTTAATCTTGTAATTAGTGCATATATGCTTTTTTTAATGTACCTTCTGTATGGGGTTTTACTGTGGGGCAACTCTAGTGGAGCCAAGACTGTGTTTAAGTGGCAAAAGAAAGCCATACGCTGCATAGTAGGAATTAGCGACAATGAGTACTGTAGACCATTTTTTGAAGACTGGGTATACTTACGCTTTCATTTATATATATATATATATATATATATATATAATGTTATTTAACTCCACTTATAGCGGTTATCTATATTAATTAATGTAATTAAAATTGGTGTTAGAGTTAATATACACTGTTAGATTAATAATATATATAGGGAGTTAGATGTACACTGATGATGGTTAAAACCGAAACACGTGTATGTATAAAAAGTTTTAATTTAAAGGGTTTTAGTTATTTTAATGTACACTGTATATAAATATTTATATGTATATATATATATATTATATTACACAGTTTTAGTTTTTGTTAAGGTAAAATCTCGACTCTTTCAATCTTACAAGCTTTAACCATGAACACAAACACTAGAATTTAAAAGTTCAAAATTGATGTACAATATTCTGGGTTAAGTAAAAAAACTCAACAGAACTATGCAATAACCGGAGCTAGGCTGTATTCAATAAGTTACCATTAAGTGCTAGATCAATTTCTGTTGGTAGGTTTTAAGAATGTTTGTTGCAGAGTGGCTCAAGAGAAAAACGTTTTATTCTGTAGATGAGATTTTTAATGCTAATTTAAGTGACTTACAATTTTAAACTTTTAACATAGATATAGATTGTATTTATTTTAGCTCTGTAGGCATACTTAGTGATATTTTTAATATCATATTTGGACTTTGTCAATACAATTTGTAATTGTTTGGACGACAATAAAATGATTCTGATTCTGATTGATTAATCATTAGTAAGCCAACTACTGAGAAATTAATCTTGGTTATACTACAGTATCTCCAGCTTAAACTATTTTTGAAGATTGCCTCAATTTGATTTAATATTCACTGAGAGAATATAAAATAAAACAAACGAAACTCGTGTAACTAACTAAACTTGTTATTCTCAAGGAGGAGATTTCCAAGAAACTTTTCATGAAGTTCTATCAAAGTCGTCGTCCGCTTTCAATACATGTTAGCAAACATATGTTTGAATTGACAACATAGACCTGAAAGGATTTCTTATACAAATTGGTAACTGCCAAAAGATTTATAACGTTGTTAGATAATATATAATCAGTCATAAATGAAAAAATGTGCATATGGATATACTTAAACTAGGAAAGAAATGGTAGGACGGGACTGATACACGCATTCCATTCGGATTTTAGTTCAGCTCAATCTCACCACATGTGGGAGAGGTGGAGCATTGCCTGAATCCTCATCTTGTGTTCTCGTACTTACGTACACATAGATTTATCGAGGAACCCTTATCATTATACCCCTAAGCAGACAAGACATGAAGCGTAAGCTCATCAACAACTATGCACTCCGAGACTCTGTTCAAGTGATCCCAATTGGTATGACGAAATCCTGGCTTAGAAATATCATTTCACTGTCAAGTCTGGTGGAGTGTAACTTTGAGGACTAAATTTACTCTGCACATGATACACACATTTACCAGCCTGTATTCATTATACTATTTGTATAGTTATCGTTTAGATTATCTATATTAATCGCAACAATAATAAATAATACACCTAAGTGACTGGTTTGGTAAAAACTCAAGCAAAAATAATTATATACTTACGACAAAAGAAAATATCAACACTAATTTGGTTTTACTTGTATTATTCCATTCTATCAGATGTATAAGCAACAGCAATATTGGATATGAGACGAGACAAAGACAGTTGTTAATGCTAGTCTCGGAATCGTTTTTCTTAATGAGAATACAAGATATGACCAGAGAGCCATCGGTTATAGTACTACGGGTACAATATGTTAGTAGGGAAATTGTGCTTCATGGATAGTAGAGAGTGGCAGTTGTGCTTGTCAGGTATGACTTATATAATCATGAAAAAAGATTGGAGCCTAACATTAATGCTGATTATATATTTTAATTTCAAGTGGGCCCCTATTACTAACCTACTACATTAAGGTCCTAGTTGTCTTTGAAGTGTACACCATCTTACCTTGTAATAAGTCTCGTACTGATGTGATAGAAGATAGTTTAGTTCTAGGCATGGCTTGGCAGAGCGTTAACAAAGCCTTTGATAGGCTGAACAAATTTAATTTTACTCTGTAAATAGTTCATTTCAATATAAGTAACATTGAGTTTGATTGCGGTGCATATCACTCTATAAGATTTTTCTGTTTAGCGAACATTTTTAAATCGGTGATACGGGTAACCATAATGCCAATTGGAAAATCACAGAATAAATAAATTTGATTTAACACAAACTGCATTTGTTTAAATTTAACATAGTATTACATGCAGCCTAATGAAATAAGATATAAACTTGATGTTTTTAATGCAACCTCAGCAAATAAAGTTATGTCAACTTGATATGGCGATCTCCTACCTTATGTAATGTATATATTACTATAATATAAATTGATTGCCTATGTCATTATTATAATTATTGTCATCTACATTTAACCGAACAGTTTCGCGAAAGCACTTTTTTACTGCCCTTCTTAGGCAGACCGATATTTCTAGGTCTCAAATTTATATTATAACTCACTCAAACAATTTTCTTTTACGCGAACCAAAGGAACCACTGTTGATTGGATCAGTAAGACATAGAGAACACAATCTCAGCATTAAACTACATGTCTAATACCTTGTTTTAATTAGTGTTGTCTTTTGTTTTTATTAAGTTGCGTGTTTTAGAGTTAGTGAAGTTGACACACAACATGGTGATTGTGATTCATGGTTTTACGTGTTACAACGCGCTGCTATGATTTGTTTATTTTAACCTGGATTTTAATTATGTTTAGGTTATTTAGTTACCTGAAGAAGAGGACAGATTTCAGATCTCGAAACGTAGTGTTTAATAATTTTTTGTATCACTGAACGATGGAAAATGTCAGAAAAGTCCTGTTTCCTTCGGTATTGGTAAAATATAAATATAACCGACCTAATAATTTTATTATTAATATATCTTTTATTTTAATAGTTTTTTGTAATTTTTAGTAATTGTACACCGATGATGTATTAATAATCAATGTGGTTACATACTGTAGGACTATCTCAGGCTAAAATATTTTCAATGTTGTATTATAAATACGGCAAGCTGTATAATTGACAAAGGCATTACCATAGACAGCAGACCGTGTACCCAGGTGTGGGCGCCGGGCGGTCAGTTGAAAATATTTCATGCCTTGGGTTTCAACACAATTCCTCGCATTTATTTACTATCGACATTCTTATTTCTTTTTGTTTCATTTATAATGCTTACCGTGTGAAATATTAATCTGCTACCTTTGTGACAATTCTGTTGTATATGTAGTTAAATATATCAGCAACAAAATTCAAAATACATTACAAACACTGGAAAATTAGAGATGTAACAAATTGTGTTTTAAACTATCCATTTATCATGATTAAGTTTCCATCTTAATTTACATGAAAGTAAAATTCAATTTTTAAATAATATAAAAAATTAATTTTTATTTTTATTTACTTTTCGATGGAATCGTGTCATTCACCCGTAGACAGAACCTTACAACATTAAATTATTTTAAATAATATCATAAAAGCAGAATGGGCAATGTAAAACTTCCAGAAGAGAGTTAAATTTTTAATTTTGTTTGACTTTTACTTCCCTAATTGTATAGTTTTGTAGTATTGTATAGTCTAAAAGATAATCCAAGTGGTAATAATATTCGAGAGTAGGACATTTGAGTATAGATCTACTTGGTATTTAAAATGAAACATTATTCTAATAATATTTACAAGCATGAGTAAATAATATTAATGCAAATTGAAAACAAGAGGACCAGGTTCAGAGTTCCCTTGTGTGATACCGCTATGAATTTCATATGAGGTTTCCTTCTCATACTCCATCTGCCACCGATATTAAAAATATGATTTAATGCAAGTCAAATTAGATATTCTAATAGTTTATTGAATTGATGATTTAACACATGAAGTGAATTCTGAGATAATAAACTGCGTGAATTTTAAAATTATATGACCTCTAGAAGTTTTAAACCATAATACGAAATTTCAACGTAATACGGAAGAATAACAAATTAAATATATCAGTAAAGACATACAATTTTTCTCTGTTTATATCTGTTAAGGACGTTTGCTTTCAAGCGATGGTCATTTAATTTCAGTCTAAAATTAGTTTTGAAGTTTAAAGTACAGTTCCATTTCTCACGTTTGTGGATCTCAATATAAGTTATACCCTGTAATAGTAATGGCCACTTTTCTTGTCGTTTTGATACTTTTCTTCAGTAGAACATTCAAATATAGTCTTGAAGCAGAGTGCAGTTGCTTATTTTATAACCAATTTAATATATCGTTATGTAGTTTCAAGTTAATGAAGACTTCTAATAAACATTTCTTCTGCAATATACTAGCTGTTTTATTGGGGGTAACCGACACACAGTTAGCATAAAACATAATGCAGTTGCTAACTTTGATTTAGACTGAATATAATTTTGTCAAGATGTATTTACTTGGAGACTATAAATAGAATAATCAGGCAACCGTACAATTTTTGTAGTTTTTCGGATATGTCTACTTTTTTCTTCGAGGGTACACATGTTCTATTCTCCAATGTAAGTAACTCAAATGTAACTTTGTAAGTAACTTTCATTATTTCATTTAATATTCCAATATGTCTAATAGCCTAAAATTCAATTTATTTAAAATATTGTGTGAAAACCAATGTTTTAAACTGGAGATAGGTTTAAAAATGCTTATCATCAACTATTATGCCTATTGATACTGCTTATACTTGATTTAGTTGTTACTTTAATAACATACAAGTGCACATAATATTCTTACATCTGCAGAGATTACTGTAGAAATTCATTACCATACAACTATCTAGATTACATAATATGTTAATGATCTGCTTGGAAAGTTTGAAATCGATTTTTTGGTGCTGTTTCAGTGCTGCAAAATGTGCCAATCTGAGTTCAACGCAGACTACATTGTAAAGTATAACTTGTAACATGAAATAAAATAAATTTCGGTATTTCAGTATTCACCCCTTAGCTGGATTCATTGAAAATCCATCATATTTTATAGCTATCAGGATATATTTAAAAATTATAAATAAGAAATAAATTCTTAGTTAGGCGTTTTTATAGATTTATACATTACGTACCAATAATATTTGTAGTAAATAATTATTGTTCAATTAGCTGATTCTCCGTGCTATGCTACGGAATGAATATATAAACATGTTTCACTTAGTTTGTCATGTATCAATTTTGTATCACTGTGTATAGTACATACAACTGGTAGTTAGAGAAACACTCCAGCCATTTTTAATGATTGCCCTTGATCTGTACTCATTGCCATAGAAAACATAATTTGAGTGGGAACTGAAATCTTTAAAATTGATAATTATATTGTGAGTTTTAAGCAGTTATCGGTTTAAAATATACTCTTATTTTTAGGCCAAAAGTAAATGCCTAACTTTAGGAAATATGAAACAATCTCTGGTGGCTTAAACTCCCATACGTCCGTGCTTTTGTTGGATAGTCGATGTACTTTTTAATCAAGTAAGGCAGAGAATTTTTATAATGACTATTGATATTGAAGCTATGGCTTTTTAACACTATTTGTGAAAAATTTTAGTTTCCTATGTGGTTGCAGGACATAACGGTAATTGTGAGGAATGATAAATAGAAGTAAATAATGTTAGGGAACATGGACAAGTTCAACTTTATTATCAATATTGAATAATCTTCCTGGCAGAATATTTCTAAATATTTTATATGTAAAGAATCGTATCAAATTCCATAGTATTATAGTTTTTGGGAAAATGCGATCAGTCAGTCAATGGTTTTAACTTTTAAATATGAAAATAACAAGACAAGATTGAGATTAAAGATGGTCATTTCTTATTTATAAGACCATAATCGAGCCAAATAAAAATATCGATTTACAAACAAATACAAATACTGTGTTTATATCTAAGGGGAGTCGGGAGGACAAATGGGTCAAAAATTGCTTTTTCTGTGTTTTTATTGAATATTATTCTGCTTTTCATAGCGGTTAATTCAAGACCAATTTCATGAAAATCGGTCAAGTAGTTCTTGAATAAAAGTTTTTTTTCTAAAGGCTGTACTTCAAATTTTTTGTGAGAGTTTTAGCATTGAGAAGGCAGTATTTTATATTATACTATAACTCTTTGTGCAAAAGAGAGCTGTATTACTATTACGTTTTTTGCTATTAGTACACTTGTTTGTCACCTGTTTTTTCTTTCATTACCTTGTTTGTTATTGTTTTCTTCTGTTTATAACAAAGAATAACATTTCAAATGTCACAGTTTATTTTCTGAAGTTCCTGGTGTTTTCTATGTGTTAGAAGTTTTATTTCAAAGGTATTGCAATGCCTAGATTTTGTAACAAAGTGTTTAAAAAACGTAAGCAAGTAGGGAAGCCTAAAGTGGTGTTTGTAGATAGTGACTGTGTGAGAAGCCTAGAATCTAGGCCTAGTACACAAAGCCCAGAACCTAGGACTAGTGCACCAAGCCCAATTCCTCCAGAGCCTCAAAAGGAGAGTTTGTCTAGTAAGAAAATTAGTTCTTGTCTTGCAGATTACAATAAGTACAAAGGTAACTGTGGCACTAATGACATTGTAAATTTGCAAATTCTTCAAAACCTGCTTGATCAATTTGTTGTTTGTTCCCGGTGTCAAGGCTCAATCTCTATCCTTGCTGGTGAGCGGTTAGGCCTAAGCACAAAACTTTTTGTAAAGTGTTAGATTCAGGTAAGACTAAAATAAATAAATGGCTAGTGTTAGCTTTCAGATGTGTAGGCCTAGGACAGCAGGCAGCAAAATATTTTTGCGGTATTATGAATTTGCCATGCCCAACGGAGTTCAAACCGTACAATAAACTATTGCGAAATGTGGTAAAGGAAGTAAGCCTAGGAACCATGAAAGAAGCTGTTGAAGAGGCTGTAGTTTTAGACAGATTGGAAAATGAAGAATCAGAAAGTGATAAGCCTAACCTAACCATAGCATTGGATGGGTCGTGGCAAAAAAGGGGCCACACTTCGCAGAAATACTTAGTAAGTCTTGAAGATGCAAAAATAAACTGCTAAAAGAGCATGAATCAAAGTGTGTTGCTAATTACCAGGGGTCTAGTGGGGGTATGGAGGTATCTGGCGTGAAAAATATTTTTCAGCGTTCTGAAGAGCTCCATAATGTCAGATATGACAAATATCTTGGTGATGGTGACACGGCTGCCTATGCTACTATTGAAAGCCTCAAACCGTATGGCCCACAATTTAGTATTGAAAAACTTGAATGTGTGGGCCATGTACAAAAGAGAATGGGTGCCCGGTTGCGAACACTGAAAACGAAACGTGCCAAACAGAAACTTTCAGATGATAAGACAATTGGTGGCCGGGGAAGGTTGACAGATTCTGCGATCCAACAGATCACTTACCTATTATGGACTTGCCATCAGGAGAAATGTTGATAGTCTGACTAAGATGAAACAAGCTGTTTGGGCAGTATACTACCACCTTATTTCTTCTGATTCTCAGCCAGCACATGGGCTTTGCCCTAAAGATCATGAGACGTGGTGCAAGTTTCAGAAATCAGTCCAAAATAAGAAAGTATACCAACACAAAGAGCACTTTCACCTTCCAGCTGTGGTTATGGAGGAAATTAAGCCCATTTTCAGGGACCTTAGCAATAATGAACTGTTGAAGAGGTGTTTGCATGGCGGTACACACAACCAAAGTGAATTGCTCAATAACATGATTTGGGCTCGTATTCCCAAGCGAACTTTTGTCATGCTATCAACTCTAGAATTAGGGGTATATGATGCTATTGCTGTCTTCAACAAAGGCAATATAGTCAGATGCGAAGTGTTTGCTAAATTAGGGATTGTACCTGGGGTAAACTGTGTGTATGTGCTTCAAGACATGGACATGCTACGCATCAAAAAAGCGAATAAAGCCGTCGATGAAATAGAAAAAAAAGTGTCGAAGACAGACTAGACTGGCAATAAAGAGGCTAGAAGACGAATATGAACCAGAGTAAGCAAACAATCCCTCATATGGTGCAGGAATGCATTTATAAAGTAAGTTTAGTTGCTAAGCTAATGGATGTTCCAAATTAAATGGCTTTTTCCGAAAATGAATTTTTTTGGTAAATAAGGAACATTATCTCCAAAACTATAAATGATAGATCAATAATTTTTTTTATCTTGGAGAGGACATTAATCTTCACATTTTAACACATGGTTTAGAAAAAGTTTCAATCAGAAAATTTTTTATTGCGACTAATTTATAAAAATCACTTAATATATGTATATCGTTGTGCTTTATTAAGAAAAAAGTTCTAAGTCCTATCATTTATAGTTTTTTGGTAAATGTTCCTTGAAGTTTGAGAATTTAACATGGGCTTAAATGGAGCTCCCGACTCCCCTTTTTAACATGTTAATATATGCAAATACCAATATCTTTATCCACATGGTTAAAAACAATCTATTTTAGTTATTTTCATACAAAGAGTCAAAAGACGCATTGATTATTAGTTTCAATGCATAATAATTAATTATTTTTATTTAAGTATTTTGATACGTTGTCTTATGAGATAGTCAATGTCGTAAGATTATCTTATATTGAAAATATTGTTCACCACCCCTCTGGGTTTAAGGTTCACCCCTCAAGAAGTCTATATCGTGGGTGAAAAAGTCAAAATTATTAGTCTTGCGACCTTTTCAAGAAATAGAACTCAACACTTCATTCGTGGTAAACTTCTTAAACCAAGCTGATTTACTCAGCTATTTGACTTTTTTGAACGAGAGACTTACGTGATACTTCCTTAAGACAAGAAGAAAATGCTCTTGACCTTAATTCTTCTAGAACTTGGCCAACGATTTTGCGCTGGAAACTTGACAAAGTACGTAAAACACGGAGTATAAATCCTTAGAAATGACATTCGTAACCTTCGTTACAACTCACACTTCTACACATAATTTAAATATTATTTTTTATCAACAGTTTCCATGGATATTTTGTTTATGAGGGAAATAAACATGTTTGTTACTTTGAAAATTAAAGACAAAAAGCCAAATATTATTAGTGTTACTAATTTTATTATGTATGAAATCTGCGACAATAATGTTTTTGAGTGACCATGCACTTGAAATCTATTTATTTTGAAAAAGATTTTTTATACTTTTAAGTAAAAATTTACTGGTTCAACTGTCTCAAAGAAAATTGAGTTGATCGGATGATTGCAAATTTTAAATTAGCTTGGCAAGTTTAGTTTTTATTGCATTATTAACAAAAAATATCAGCATAATTAATGGAACGCAGTGTTTTCATTCAACAAACAAGAACTTCACTTTTGATAAGGTGATAAGGAAATAAGCGAGAGGTCGGAAGTTAATCGTTGGGTAATGCTGTAAGGGAGTGCGATTCGCTGTTAAATTACTTTCAATTTGTATGATTATCCGTGTCTTTGGGCAGCACCTAATTAGTAGTATTAGGTGATATGGCCGCAAAGGGTTACTATAAGCCAGTTAGGTAGAGTCCTTTTTCTTTCGTCTCGTCTAACAAAATAAAGATACTGTTGTTACAAACAATAAGCATGAAAATATCCCACTCCAAATAAAGTTTTAAGGCAGCAATCAATTTCTTTAAATGGAATATGGAAGGAATTAATTGATGAAAGAAGGATTTCAGAAACAAATAAAAACAATAAGTAAAATCGTGAAATCTGCAGAGTTAAAAGTTTTTTTTTTGAAATTCATTAGAGTTTAAAGCAAGTTTTGAGCTTGAACTATATTCAAGATTTTCGTAGTCAAAATTATAACTTTTCACGAATGGTTTGCCGCCTTCTTTTAAATATTTTACTAAATACGTTTTAAAACGGGTGCATAATTGACGACGTTAACCAAAGGTTGTAATACGAAATTTAGTATATTCATTTATTTCCAGATTATTTATAAATAATTAGGTACTTCATGTTCATGGTTGAGAGAATTACAGGTAAGCAAAATTGCAATTGACTCATATCAGACTTTGCTAATTTAGAAGCATGGTTGCAATGAATTGTAGTTCAGCCGCCACACCTGGGTTTACCTTGTTTCCTCAATCAAGAATAAATACAAAAGACTGAGAAGCCTACTTCACCAAAACCAGTCTACCTACAGAATAAGGGGGAAAGTCCTTACTAAGTTTAAGCAACAATTGAAAGCGTTAACAGCTGTTTAGTGCCAGTTAAATTGTGATTATGTTTTTTTTAATATCTTTATTTTTCTGAATTCTAAAATATTCCTGGAAAATGTTACAACTTTTATATTTTTAAAACGCTTTTCCCGTCTTAAACGGAAAAATAGAATTAGTCGAATTTGTGCTTTAGTCCTCGATATGACCGCTTCAAAAGACTTTTAGTGATTCATTTTCACAGTACGTATGGAATACATAAAAAATATAGGATACAAATAATTGTATATTTTGAGATGAGTGGCCTATTTGAAATTCAGTATCCTTTTTTTTTTTTGTTACATTAAACCATTGCTCAGAGCTTTAAGTAAATAACAATTCTGATATTAAAATAATACACACAAATTAATAGGAACTATTATAGTTATTAGTTATTATTATTATGAATAGTATTATAGTTATTATACAGTTTTTAAGCCAAAGCTTTAAGAATTCAAATCAGGTTGTACTTTATAATGTTTATTTATGTTAATTTAAGCGAATTGCGTTATTAATAGCTATAACATTACATTTTATTTATGATTGTACGATATATATATATGAGTATATACATATTTCACTGCCTATTGACAAAGTGTAACACATATTTAAAAAAGAAGGCTAGAATAATTATGGTATTATAATTAAGATATTATGGTTAAAGGTAATGTCTTCTTTCACAAAACTACAAAAATATAATGGAGGGATAAAAATAATGATAGTATTAGATATTATCTATTCGAGGAGTATAGTTATTATAAAATAAACAGTTTTATAACAAACACATTAAGAGCAAAGAGTTAAGAAGGTCAGCAGACTAAGCTGCCAGTTAATGTTTTGACTATAAACGCCACCAATACGCGACATGGACAAACATACTGATGTGGATCTGTTTACTTTTCTCTAAATATCACTGACGTTCCAAGCTTCATGAACGAACTGCAAAAATAAACTGACTTTAGAGTTAATCATAACTTTTATACAATGATAATATTCCGTTTTCTTGGCCATGGATTGCTGTTAACTCTGTGTCTGTGATTGTGTTTTCAGATCAATCAACGTCGTCCGCAATGTCAGGGCAATGTCAGGTCATTAAACCGACATGGGATCGACATGGGAGATCGATATAAATTCATAGTTACCATTTTATTCTCATGCAAAAATTGTTAATTGTATTATTTTAGTCAAATTTCTTTAAAAAGGAACCAACATCGAAACGGTTGCTTCTAATTATCTTTGGAGTAAAAAACAAGACAGCTTGTGTAATGTAATGTACGGAATTTTGAACACATGAAATAACAAACTTGTGGCCTAAACAATGAACTTCAGTATTTACCTCTTTCTTTATCAACTCTTCTTCTTATTCTGCTTGGGAACATCATCTCACAAGCCTAATGTCATAAGAACGGGAAAAAATAAGGTAATAGATCTCAAGGAGGGTATCATTATGTACACAATTCTGGACAGTAATATGTTGTAATGCTTTCCTAAAATTATATATAACCATTGAATCAAACTGTTTTACCGCAAATCCTTCCATGTAGTTTCATAGGACCAAAGAGGATCGATTCTTCATGTCGGACACTATCAGAGAACTTTTGTATAGGTCTTAGAGAGGAACCCAAATTTTGTTGGAAATCCAAATTGGTCAGAAGTTTTCACCTGTAGTCCAATTGGCTTGAAATACGATAGTGTCAGAACGCAGACTTTGAATACCGTGACTTGGCTGCTTAGATAAATAATAGATTATTATTATATAGATAGCCTTTGTCCTAGATATTCTGTATATGGTTTCAATTAGAAGGAATAAAGTAGGTCAATAATCTTAAAGAACTAATTAGATCAGTTAATACTTCCACAAATTACACATGGAGGAGTTGAGTGAGTATAAAGCGATCAGTATTTAGAGTAGCAGCTCCCTGTTAGAGCGGCAACTTCTTTTCTCCCCTTGACCATTACTATTGATGTAAATGTATAAGAAATAATCATTACTTGTAACAGCTGTAAGTCATTTCTGTCGTATGATTACAAATCTGTTGGAAGTATTAAAATTAGTGATTTCTTCGTAGCGATATGAAAGTGTTGGTAGTTAATAGAATGAAATATACTGCCATCGGTAATTATTTAGAGATTAGAATCTAGGAAGTGCTTATATGAATTTTACCCTCTCAAGAAAGTTCTCATGAGTTTGGACAACTGAGGTCTTAATTTTGGAGAAACAGAATAATTTCGGTGATAGAGGCTTCTTTTTGAGGATAGAGTTTTTGATGTTCAGTCATTAGAAAAAGTGTACAATGTCTCATAACAACGCATTGGAAGTATTAAACTACAGAAAGGCTAAAAAATAACCATATTCCTTCTTGTGGAACATTACTGGTACCAGTCGGTGACTTCAGGCAAAACGCGTCCAATAAAACCTGACCAGCTTTGGAAATGTGATGAATCGTACTGAATTACTCATTTCGAACTATATTAAAGACATGTATTTAACAAATAATATGGCGATTAAACCTTAGAACAATCCATGTTACCTAGAAACGGGTTAAACCTTACAACGAACAGCTGACACGTTTACAAAACAACTACCTGAACTCAGTAAGGGCACTACAACTAGAATCTACAAACAGTAAAAACATCATAGGAGTTTCAAAAGAAGACAATATATTTCAAAGCATCGAAATAAATCATCAGAATCAGCATAACTGTACGTAAAAGCCATTCCATCGGTAGAAAATGTTGGTGTACTAGATATTAACAATATTCCAAACAGAATTAAAGAAGAAACAGAAAGACAAATCCAACCTACTTTATTTTAAAATTTCCAACCTAATTTCTTAACTCATTCTACTGTATGTATCCGGAATTTTACCACACATGCTAAATTTTGAAACTTCAGTTAAGTATAATTTTATGTTGATGTATTATTCCGTTACATAAATCAAATAAAGTTACAAAATGGCACATGATTAATAGTTAAACGTTAATGAATAATCTAATCGGACCACATCAAATTAACAACGTGCTACTTCAACGAATGCAGTTCGGACAGATCTGACTATCCAGCTTCAATGTTCAATACGCCTTTATCATCATTGAACTTAGAGTTCCTCATATAAAAATAAAGCTTCTTGCACAATATCAATTCTATAGGTCGGTTCGTTTCAACATGCCGTGCGGACATAGAGACGGATATAAATGACATTTTTCTAGCCCCACTTAGCTAAAGCTCAGCCAATAGGAGTAAGAACAGTCTTTGAAAAAATGTGGTTTGATTTTAATTTACAAATGTTTCTTTCTTAGCCTATTTTACGTAGCATACTCCAGAGTCGGTAAACCATATCTTTCCTAGTATTTAAAAGCATGATATGGTGACTATGCTGCAACGCTGAAAAGGGTACTGAAATGTACTGATGGACAGATTCCATACGGGCCCTGGCCTGGCGATGCGCAGTGGTCTACTTGTCATTTCGAGGAGTGGGGGTAACGCTTCCTCAGTCTGTATCGTGGAGCTGTGCGATGCGGACCTTGTTCAACACTCTTCTTGCCTCTGTGATACTTGCACTGTTTTGCCGCCGTTACTGTTTATAGGATTTCCGTGTGATATTTCTGAAATGGCGGGTGTAAATTTCAAGAAAAAAGTAGAAGTGGTAAAGTATATCATAGCAAACCTCGAGAAATCGTAGCAAACGTTTATGAATACATGAAACATGAGAAAGAAAGTGGCACCGCAATAAACATAAACAATCCGTGTAAAAGCTGCAACTGGCGTGCCATTGACAACTATAAAAAAATAGAAGACAATGCAGAATTCAGCACTCCGAAAAAGAATCGAAATCGTACAAAACCTAAAACCGATCTAGACAATTTCGATATAGGTGTTATTAGGAGGACTATAAATAAATTTCACAGAATTCATGGCGAAATACCAACAATAAAATCTCTGCTATCTGTTCTGAAAAGTTTAATTAATTTTAAAGGTAGTTCTTTCTCTCTTCGAAGCATTTTAAAGAAAATGAATTTTAGATGGAAGAAGACTAGACTAATGACAGAAAAGTATTGGTAGAAAAAAATTAACATTCGAGAGAAAAGAGGAATTTTTTTCTAAATTACTCAGTACAGATCTGAGAACAGACCCATTATTTATATGGATGAAAGTTACCGTATATCCATACGACTCATGCAACCCCTAAAGCCTGGACTGACGACAGTTGTAATGAGGGATGTAAAGTACTGGAGGATTTTAATTGTTACTATTGGAAGTATGTTAACTATACTGCCAATGTAAAATTTGTCTAACATGTGTTTAAATAATCGTACGCAGCACGCAGATCCAGCTCACTGACAAGTGACAGTGGCAAGCTTTGTGGCGCGGCGGCAGTCAGCCCCTCCCCTCTTTTGACGGCTTCTCCCACTCCGTACCACACCACTCCCCTGTCGCGCTTCTCAAGGCCCGTATGGAATCTCTCGAAGTATAATGATGTTCCCCGTGTTTACTAGAATACTTTTTTTACTTGCTGAATTTCATAATAATATAAGACAGCTACTGCAAATATAGTAATCACCATTTCTTCTCCTAACCAGGGGGCAAGACGCCAAGAACGGCAGACGGAGGAACTCGAAATCACTGCAACCTTCATACTTCTTGTTGCAAAAGGTATGAAAGTTTATCACTACCTTCACCTACACAAAACTCATACAATCCGTTATTTGGATATACAACTGTTTTTTAAGAAGGTCCAAGTTTAATCATTTTGTTTTCAGTTTATTATGTAATGTTTTTTGCAGGAGGGTTGGTATAGAAACCAGATGAATTTATGTATGGACTTCTTTGTATTAGGAGGAAAATCCATATAATTTTTAACTTTTGCAATTCTTATTTGTTTGGCTTACTTTATTTGAATATTTTTAACTATAACAATTTATAGATTTAAAAAGTTATTCACGGTTCGTGATTTCGTAATAGGTTTTTACAGTTATCTTTCTTATAATTACCATTCAGTATTAACTTTTGATTACTCCAAAATTAACCTAAACTGAATTTATTAATACAGTGTGTAATATATTTCTTGAAGCAAAATTAATATCGAAATTTATATAGGCCCACTATTTTTATGATAAAACGCATAATATAACGAGTTATTTGGGATTATTATTAGTATTATTTTCACTTTCTTAGATAAATTTGTTTAATGTTGGATATTATGTAATCCAATAGCACCATTTTGTATTTAATGAATACAAAATGCCTCAGTGATAAAACTGGTTTTCCAACAATCTACATTTTGTAATGGTTATATATTTTTATTCGATAGTTAAAAAATACTCACACGATTTATTATATCACACAAACGTTTGAAGAGTACGTTGAAATAATATAATATTTATTGTTATTGATTTTTAAATATCAAATCTCATTTCCTTTCTCCATATTTCGTAAAATCAACTAGCTAATTGCATCCTTTATCTCATTGTCAAAAAATATATTCATGATTGTTTTCATAATTTTCAACACAAGTTTTGTGATTAGAGAGAAATTTGTGTTATTAATTTATCTTGCCAGTAAAATAATTACATGAAAATTGATAATTAAAATTTTAAATGTTCTACATTTGTAATCCGTAATTAGCGTGATATTATTTCTTTGCACAATTATTATTCAAAGTATTTTAAATACGTGCTGGCTCTTAATGCTGTAATATTTTTTTGTAAACCTGTTATTAGATGTTTAATCATTAGCTCTGTATACTTAAAGTTTAATAAACTTAATAAAGAAGGTGGAATTATTACACCAAGTATGCGATGTTAAGTTCTGCTTCACAGGATCGTGAAACTTTTACTTTACGCACGTAACGTTCCAAACTTTATACAGTTCCTGGAATAAAATATTGAAATATATGTAAATCCCACTTAAGCTAATACCTGCAAATTTAAAGCAGATTCAGAAAGTCTTCATTCACTTTGACGTTTATACAGTTTAAACATATCAGATTAAATAAATATCACTGACAATTACAGTTTTTTTCACTAAAAAATATCATAATGCAGATTCTTGGGCTTTGGCCAACTATTTATTTTAACTTCATATACTCTGTAAACTTTTTTTCATTAAAGTTAACAACAAATATAGTTATTATTTTATTCGTGGTTGTATCTTTCAAAAACGTTGTGTTATGAGAAATTGAATGGAAAAGTAACTTTAAAAACCTTACCTGTACATTAAGAAGAACCCAAACATATTATATGCTCGTAATTTAATCTTGATGAATCATTCCACAGAAATCTGATCAATTACTCTCAACTGTTAGTACAACTGTAAACAATATTCTGTTGTATGTTTCCACTATCAAAGATTTAAATAGAATCTACAACTGAAAATGTATAAAACAGCACATGACGTTTAAATATTGATTAGTGCTCAGCAGTCGCAATTTTACAAGTCAATAACAGGCCAATATTACACGACCCAACAATAATTAATAATTCTACCTTATGGGAAGTATATCAGATTAGAAAGTATATTGGATTCTGGATAAACATATTATCATCATGTTATAAACAAAATACATGTCTATCCATAGGATTTGGCTGGGCGTAATTTAAGCCTATCACACATGATTAGGCTGAAAAAGATTCACTTCTGTCTGTCTGGGAATTTACATTTTCATCTATGTATGATTTTCAGGCTACAGAACATTTCGAGAATAAAATAATCGATAGATTTCAACGCATTACGCGATGTGTGGTCTGGTATACCCCTACCTGGTAGTAATTTCTCTACATTATCTTTATGTTTCTTCAGGTACATTAAATGCATGGGAGATATATATGTAAGGTTTGTAACGCACTGTGATTGGTTATGTAAGTTATATAGTATTGACATACAAGTAGATTTGTTTTATGACAAGAATTACATCTGACGTAATTTAATTTGAAATCTTAAAACTCCACGTTTTATTGTCCTACAAACAGTTCCATCAGTTACGTTTACATGCGCGTAACTCAGGTTACTTGTATGTTACATTAACGCTAATGTTTCTTTATAGTAAATATAAAAATATTATTCATATTTGCTAGTTAGAAATAACACTCTAACTGCTTAATATTATTAAAAAATTATATCTGTAACTAAAAATTAAACGCTGCACCATTTAATTTAAACTATTGATATACTACGTAAGCTTAGTAAATATTTCTTTATTCAACAGAGATGCCAGTTCTACAGCAAGACGCAACTCTCATAGCTAAAGCTTTCGTACTTATTTACATTTTTTAAGTCGGTACAAGAAGAGAAACTCAACTTATGGCACTGGAGATATCTTAGACCGGACGTAGATTACAAGGGCCGGAAGCAGACACTTTTTGACCTAAATAAGTTTCCGAGACCTTTATATAAATATATATTCATTTTATTGTTATTATGTTATTATTATATTGTCACCTATTATTATTAGGGCAGACAAAATCAACTGTGCAACTGTGGCGTCAGAAATGTAATTGATTCCAACTAAATATTTTTGCAAAACAAGCGCAAAACCTGAAATAAGAACCAGTAAAATTTGTATTTAACTGTTGAATTTCTTATCCATGTGCACTGAAATATTAAGTACTAGACATAAGCCTACTTCTGTGTGAAAACTATTAAAGGGCTCCATCAAATTACATAATAAATACTGAGAAGGCCACACACTTTGGTTTAGAAAATTTTGGGGCGTATAAATAACTGTTAGTTTATTTATAAAATAATGGGTTCATTTGTTTATAATCATTTTGAAATTACGTTCGTGAACACATTCACATACAATGCTATTGCGTACTTTACTTTTAAATACTTAATAAAATACTAAATTCTTAAAAAAGCATGCTATCGTGATACCTTAACAATAAATATTGTTTTAATTTTTTTGATATTTTATGAAAGGTCTTAATTTTAATTTATGTGGTAAAATAACCGAGGTACAAATATTGTATGGTGGTGGCTTCCGTTTTGAAAAGTTTACTTGATTGGACCTTTTACTAGCTAACGAACTCATTCACGCAATGAGTAAGTACTATCTGGATTCATTTTATGTAGAATTGACTGACTAAAATATATGGCAATTAATAATGTTCACCATTATTTCCTCAATGTTAGTGTAAATACAAACAATATACGTCATGAGGGTGATTGTAATTAGCAGATTTCTACAAATTCCAAAAGTTTATATACTACAATGATCGCATTAATGATAATTACCAACATTAGTACAATACATTTGCATTATAAAAAAAAATCCATAAAATAAATTGTACATTAAAATATGAATTTTAAGTCGTAACTGTCTTTTTTTACGGAATCTTAATGATTTTGGTCATTTATATCATATATTTAAGCTAATTAACTGTATTTTTAGTAAATCACTGATAATAGATATCATGACAAGTGTGTAATATCTATAACCTACTGCGGGAGATTGGTACTGTTGGAGTTGGTAGGGTTTGGTCCCTAAGAGTCAAAGGTTCTTGCTAGCCTAGACATAAGGATGTGCTACCCAGTGCCTGCTTTGACAGAGTGGTTCAGAGCTGGCCTCCCCTTCTTTCGAGGAGACATGACTTTGGAGTAGTGCTCTAAATTCTTCCTGGATCACAATAGGAGGAGGCCTCTACCCCGAAACTTGCCCATCCCGAATATCCTGTCACTCCGGAAACAGCGCAAAAGTCCTTATAGGACTAGGTGCAATTTTCTAAGCTTATCTTAAGAGAACAAATAAATGGGTACCAGCGCCGTTTCTATCATACCTTTTCTGCTCTAGTATTATAATGTTCTTAATTCTTCCTTTTTACTTTATTTTGATAGCATTGTAAAAAAGTCACGATTGTTTTGATTTTTATGCAAGATATAAGAAAGGTTGTCGGAATATATCCAACTATCACTGATCTTAAGAGACCTTTGTAAACGTTTAGGCTAACCTATATTTCCCTATGACGCTTTCTTTGAGAATTATAAGTATATCTTTCCACAATAGTAATGGTTTCTAAGATTGAACTTCTATTGAAGAAAAATTTAAAAGACGTATAGTATTCAGATGTATTAAATCATAGGAACTATTAAATGGCGACTTGATTGTTGTAACAGCGAACAATGGGCAAAAGTAATCGTATGAGAAAAAAATGAGATAAGCTGTCTTCACTACTAAAATGTATTAATAAAGCATTTAATGCAAGATAAATTTAAATTTTATTTCCGGCTCACTCGCAGATTTTGTGACAACTGTAATATTATCAATCTTTTATACAAATTGTTCATCTTATCAATATCTCAAAAATTAATCGAATTAAACAACTGTGCATTGCACAACAATTTTGGAATTGCTCTAAGAATTCCTGAACAAATTTTAGTTCAAAATATCAGTTCTGATCAGATGAAAAAATGCATTCAATGTTAAGCGAGAATGTGTTAAAATAACACATGACTATTTGTATCATAGTGTGCAAAAAGGCAAATTTAGGGCCATAAGGCAATTAAAATATTAAATATAAAACTGTTTAAATGTTTTTGTGGACAGAGGACGGGAAAGAAGAAGTAACTCTTCATTGCACAAAGTCTTAAAAGATCTTTTTGCTAGTTCTAAGACTTATTTTTATCTCTACTCTTGTCTTCCATGTAATGGGGTTGCAATATTTTATGTAGTATAACTACTATGCTAAGGTGGACAAAACAATAGCATAGTATTAGGTAGCTATTATATGTATAGCATAACAATAGCTATTATATAGCTGGTTAGAAATTATTTCGACAATAGCGTAAGAACATGTTAATATTTTTTAACCATTTAGTACATACAACAAAGTCATTCAGTATGTATATAGTATAGCTTAATATTGAAATATAGTATTCAATTTTATACTTCACTAAAACCCCTTTTTATAATTTTACCAAATAAAATAATATCTCAAATATATATAATGCTACAGTTTATCTGTTATCTTTCTATAAAGTAGATTGCGTATCATCTCTAACACTACGGAGGTGAATACAGATGTTGACTATCACCACAACACGTTTCCTTTGTTAATTAGTGTCTAGAGTTAATTAAGCAACGAGCTCAGGTGTCGGCTAAGTTAATGAAAATTATCTTCGTTTTTTCTGGTCAAAGTTTAACTAAATGAACATTTTTAGAATGTATTTGATTATTTCTTATCTGCATAAACAAACTTTAATAACTGTAATCTCAATTATTATACAATTTTTAAATTTATAAATTTCACTGAAACATAATGTAAGTAGTAATAAATATATAATAATATTATTTTTATAGAGTCACAAAAATGACGAACGAGAAATTACAGCTTTTGTTACTGAATCAATGACCAATACAATAAAACATATAGATAACATATAGGTAACCTTCTTATAACAGGCAGACAGCAGTCTATCCGTTTTGATGAGCTCATATTTTCTTGGTTATTTTTAGGGTTCCTCTCATTAACCTGGTATATTAATGACAGTTTTGCAAATTACTTGTTTTGTCGAATTCAGTTTTGTAACTGTATAACGTGACTGTTTTTGGTGACGTATATAACACCAGGCATCTCCGAGCGTATATTACTTTAAAGTTATACAATGTTATATTACAGACTATTTTACATAAAAATGCAAACACTCTTTTCGTCAGTTGATCTACAAAATTCTAATTTAATGAGCTTTATTTACCAGTTTTTTTTACGTGGATGACTATGGTATAAATAAGGAATATTTAATTTGAATAACTTATTTTCTTATTATATTTTGGTTTATTGCAGTAACCACCGTTGACCCGGGCAGTGTTCACAATGTCCCAATTGTATAATGTATGTACTTTATATTAAAACAACTACTGCGAACCACTTTGCTATACTTTCATAAAAATTGCATAATACTTATTTTATTAGCATTTCACAAGGTTTTATCCTCCAATTTATCTAAATAATTTATTATTTTTTGGAATAGTTAATATTGAGTGTTGGTAGAATAGTGACATTTCAATCGAATTTTGTCAAACCTATACGTGTGCATCAATATACATTGTGAAAGAAATATTATACGTATAAATAAGTAAATTTATTGAAACTTTACGAGTATACATGGAAAATATAAGGTTAAGTATGAAAGAATTTAAACCACACCAAGAGATAAATAAGGCCGAGAGAAGATTACAGGTTCAATTTGAGTCTTGAGTTCTTGGATAATGCTTTTACAATGAAGATCCTTTGTTATGAAAGTTGTTACTGATGTTTTATTCTCTCTTCAATAACACTCCACTTTATTTGATGGAAGAAAAATCATGGAAAGTGTCTGAATGATATAAACAAGACAAGTTTTGAGCCTCTATCGATTTCGTGTGTTTTTTAACATTCCGATATTTTGTGTATGATGCTACTGTGATTAGTTTTACACAAACCTCGTACATGAGCCAATAAATCTCTATCTAGCTGCAAGATATCTAGGACGTGTATAAAATAGTTTAAGGCAGAATTTTCAAATTCGTTGTAAAATGTTGTTTGTTCGTTAAAAAAATCATTGATTAGAATTTTCAGATAATAAAATCTGAAACTCCCAATTTATTCAGAGTTATTGACTACTAATGTATAAGGGATCATTAGGTATTTTCTTTTTTAGTTGTGTTTCCCCTTTTTACATAGTTCTCACATCTTCTATATATTTGTGTACTCCTTTTGTAGTCATATGTCAGTCGAAGTGGACCTTAATGGTTTACCTTAAAACTGGTGTATAGATGAAAGATTCCTATTCCTACCTGATAACTTTGAAAAAATGGTGGTGTTACATGCCATTCTATATATTATCTCGCCAATAGGAGACATTATGTTACTTTTATTTATTTGTGGGAGCCCTTAATATTTGGCAATACCAAACGTAGCATTCAATACAATTCACATCGTATAGCATGTTTCAATATTATTACTCTTTATTACATTTAAATATTACAATAGCTGCTGTAATATTTAACAGCTCAGAGTTTCTCGCATGAAAGCTTGTACTGTATTAATTATTCTAGCCAACTTCGTACTTAATGGCATCACTCAGAATTGCATAAACATCTAAAGCAACTTCAATGAACTAGTTGTAGAATAATTAAAATATGCTAATTCACTTGGACTAGTGGATAAATTATAGTAAGTAGGTTACTTTTAAACGCCATTTGTAACTCACTTCTCATCTAGTTATGCTATAAACGAGGTCGGAGCTCAAAGTAAAGAGAAACTACAGTCATTTAATTTGTTTGCATATTGTGTTGTTTTATTACAGACTGTTTTCTTCTGATTCGTCAATCACTTTCTTATTTCGTCCAATAGTCACCTAATGCTTGCCCGTAATTCAGGATTTTGCAGGACTTAAAATGTTTCTACATCCTTCAGTATTAGTTTAAATAGTGAGGACCTAAAGTACTTTACTGTATGTTGTATGCCTACTTACCAAAACACCTGACGAATAGTACGACAACTGTATATGTGTGATTCCTGAAGATTATAGTTACAAGGATGAAAACAAGTTATAATATCAAATGAAAATCTAACTATCTGAAGTACACTCTCCAAAATGCTAGTGTCTTCCTCATCTCCCTATCCTATGTTATTTTCATACTTTTCTTCCGTTAGTACTTATGTGATGAGAGATGAAGAGAACAATATTTTTACTGCTGGATGAACTGTATTTCAAAGCTTGGAGGAGCGTTCTATTTCTGGATCTTTAGCTTTCTTCGTTTGTTTTAATTTAGTAAATATGGTTTAAAGCATGTTTTCATTATAACTAAGATATTGTAGGATAAATAAAAGGCTTTTCTTTTAGCACGTACACGGTTCTACACACAGCACCACCCCCCTTAGTAGAGGCCTTTAACCAAAGAGGGTTGAGGATTATGCCGGGTGGAGAGAGTTTGACTGTCTGTGAAATGTTAAAACTCTTGGACTTATGTTGGACAGCAGACTCACTTTCACTGAACATACTGGTTCTATCAGTATTATTCCAATGTTATACTTTTTATGACAAAAGCATCTCATAAGGTATCACTGAGCGAATACAAAAACTCCAGAACACTACTGCAGATACATAAACAGTAACTTTTGTACGGACGATTTACTCACATGTCTGGTTATCGAGGGGCCTTAAATATACTACCTATGGAAACCATATGCAGGATATTTACTAGCTGTATGATCCAAAAGGTTCTTTCCCTCAGGGGACCTCATTACCTGAGCGAGAGACTAACATACCGGGAGGAGGTCTCACAAAGAAACACCCGACATGACTGTGAGCTTAAATTTCTCAGAATAGCGTAGGAGATCTAGAGAAGTTTCTCATACTAATTTTGATTACAAGTTTTGATATAATGTTTTCGTTAATACTATGATATTTTAGGATAGATAAACGACAATCAGCGTTTGAGTTGTATCTCTCCCTTGTTTTATCTCTTCTGCAGTCATACGTATCTCATAGATAACAATTGGGTCAGGTTATCCACAACAATGTTCTTGCTCAATCCTCCGCCGATTACATAACGTCCGGCGATCCTCGAGGTTTCATTCTTGGGCCGCTTTTAATTTTAATACACTGAATGTTTTTATAATATACATGTTTGTTGCATTACATTATGTTATATGTATTATTCTGCAATGTTCAAAGTTCTGTATATAATTGAACGAATAAAAATTGAATTGAATTATAAGAGTTTTACAACACTCATAATAAATATTTGAAAACGCCATTAAACTTCAAGAGGTAAGTACCAGCTCCGAGAAGACACCACTAACAATACAATAGGGTTGGGACGGTGAGGAGACTTAAGCTCCCTGGAGTCTGGTTCATTAATCCTCTCATGTCACTCCCAGAGTTGGATGTAATTGCTGGTCCACGTAGAGTATTATATGAAGACTAAACTTTATATGTTAAACATTGTTTACCTGAACATGTTTCTGCGTCTAATAATTTTGTGTTCAAAACTGTAACTTCATATTCGAGTGCTCAGTACATTTTCACATATCAACTTCGACCACACAGATCAAATTGTTTAGGTTTTGTTTTCTAGTACATACTGACCTTTAGGCGACAGCATCTTTGAAAAGCTAATTGTTACACTCAGTCGTCTTCGAACAATGACGTTTACGTTTTTAGTTTTGGAGCTGTATAAGAGATTCATTTAGACTTATTGTTAATACATTTAGTGTAATCACTATTACGACGAAATAGATAACTATGACAAGTCATATATAAGAATAAGTACTTATTATTGTTTCCAGACTTAAAAGCCTACCGAGCATCTGACCAATCTCACCTTTTCTTCAGGAACATTGTGATTCTGTTAAAGTATATGTATAATTATTTTAGTATAACAGTATATAATATACAAGGTTCTAGTTCAAGTTGTTTTCAATCTATAAGTATTCTATCTAATAAAATAAAATATAAGTTCAAGTTCTCATGAATGATGTGTACTTGTAGGGAACGGGGTGTAAATACAAACTATGGATGTTTTATCCTTGAGTAGAGATTATCAAAACTTTAAAGTTGCGTATTTCATAAAGATTATAATAATATAACTTATTTGAGTTTCTTCGATGAGGGAGGATAAATATACTGGAGAACACATTTCAGCTCTCAAAATCCAGAGTGTAAAATAATGAGTAAAAACTAATTCTTGTTAAAGAAAACCAGACCTGGATCTGTTTGTGACGGTTCAGGGTATTGTGCCATTGTACTTGGTCTCTATATATCCTCATTTCGCTGTACTCTCAAAGCTACTAATTGATTAGAATGTTGATAAAATTGCTTTAACACGTTCAATATCACTAAAGATACACAATAACAATACTGGTTATAATATACACACATAAAGATCTGTTGGAGATTTTGAGCAAGACCTTTGGTGTATATTGTGTCATCAAACAACTGAAAATGCATTGCTCACTCGTATGTGTTACATGTTAATACTAAAATATATATTTTCATGCAAAGTTTTTAATTCGTTTAATATTTCCGCATCAATTAAAAATGTACCTGTCAACGTTAGTGTAATGAGATTATTACACGCGCTATCTTATTTAATATCCCACCATTAGTATCTTAAAACGACGAAATATGCAGGAAAGTATAAATGGGAGACTTTACTTACATTAATTCATATAGATTAGGATGTAGAATTTAAAATTTACAAAACATTTTAAAACTTATTTACCATTGGCAAGTTTCTTTTCAGTATCCTTGTTTACGATATTTTTATAAATTACAAGTATTCACATATTTAAGCAAAAGAAAATATAAGAAATTGGAGTTGGTTGTTTTTGAGATACCAATAGTAACACAATTCAGATAGCGTACTATTGGCTGAGCTTTAGCAAAGTGCATAACTCGTGCACCTAGAAACATTCCATTTATTTCTGTCTGCTTATCTGTCTGTCTGTCCATACAATGTCTCAAAATGAACCGACCTATAAACTTTAAATTGTGCCCGAAGTTTCATTTCTGGGTAACAACGATGGCTACGAGAAAAAGTACCATTGTTTTTTTTTATTCGTAGACATTTTACCATTTTAAACAACATTGTATTCATATTTTAGTTGACCTTACAGAGAATTTATTAAATAGACCCCAGCTACCTTTTTCATCTCCATAAGGAAGTCTAAATGAAAGAAAAAACTAAAAACTTAATCATGTAAGTAAATGTTTTGTAACACAAAATATTTCCATTTGAGTCAGGCTATTTTCAGTATTTTATTCCAATATATTGAATTTGTATCTATGATTAGGTAATAAATAAATAAATTTGTGTAAGAAATAACAGAGATACAAACTATTTACTGAAAAAATTGCAAACAGGTATAGTAATTCTCTGGCACTGTGAGGGACACATTTTTAATAAATGCTTGGCACTGGTAACTTCAAAAATACATATAAAACTAAAAGGGTTAAGGAACTACCGCCCCAGTCTGTGACTGTCATGAGAATCCATCTAAACGGCAATTCAGAGTTTTGCTAAGAGATCTCTGATTGGCAAATAGATTGCTTTATTTTCAGAAATTAGGATGTTATATCTACACTAAGTCTTATATGACGCTTTATATTAACTTACAAGACTAAATAATAAATATTAAACTAATATATAAATCAACTAAACAAATTATAATATATGTTATAATATGTTGTAATATGTGTTATTATTATGTTTTTTCTAGATGTATTCTCTATTAAATTCTTCTACCAGGCGTGTTTGCAGCTGTAAAATGTCAGAATAATAAGTGTTTTTCTTTACGAATATTCAAGTTAAATGGGTATATAAATGTTTATGTTAAACACATTTTGAAACTTGATGTGTATGTTGAAGTGGAACATGTACTAAGGTAAAACACTAGATTATTATTTATATATGAAACTCTGAGATGTTCAATCAAAGGTAGCATGTCATATATATTCAAACTCAATTCAAACATCGAGCCAAATCGTTGACGGACGTGGTGTGAAAGACAATCAGTCTATTCCTCACAAAAGGGTCGCAGCCGTAAGTTGACGTGGTCCGACTGCCAGAGATCTCTTACAAAAACACCGTATCAGCATTGCTCGCGGCCAGCATTCAGCAGCTCTGATGATAGCTGGTATCAGGACCACTCAGCAAGTCTTTTACTTGTTTTGTTTATTTTATTATTATACTTCTGTGTTCCTTTATTAAGTTTTGCGTGCAATATGAATATAAATCTTTAGCTAATTAGATTTAAGTAAGTATTGCTTAGTACGAGCTTACTCGTATATTCTCGTTTAAGAAAACAACATACATTTCTGTCATAATTTTCAAACTTTCTTTCCATTAGGAACAAAGCAAGGATAAAATTGAGGCAATTTCACACTAGTTTGAGTGCATGAGGTAATAACCTTTTATTAATCGTGAATATTATATAACTTTTTTATAGGTTTATTATATCTACAGGTTTTGTATGTCTACACATTTCATCTTAGAATTATTGCAAGAAGCTAAACTTCTCATTTGGAACCTAAATTTTGTCACAGCTAAAATGGTAGACAGTACATATTTATAATAATGTAAATTATACCATATTTTTTAAACGCCGATAAATAAATCTAATCACGTTAATTCACTAAATTCTATATTTACACAATTTTAAAAAAGTTTTCCAAGTCTTTGTAGACTATTTAATGTTTTGTACACTGTATAAAAATATAATGTCTATTTGTTTTTAGAAAATTGCTATTAAAAACTGTTCTTATACTGCAAAAATTTATTTCCTTTATAGCCATGCAAACAAACACGTGTTTTTTTCAGCTTTGTGAGACATTCCACACCTGGTTGTCTAAAGCAACTATAGTTAACCGCTTCACTAATAGGATTAACTCATGACTTGCTAACCACACCTGCTACATCTTTGTTAGTGAGTACTTAAGTAAATTTTATCAATACTATTAACTATTATCGATTTTAAATATATTATAACTTTAATCATCAATTATAATAGCCCAAGATGAGAACACGGCATTTCAGAACATTAAACATACGGTAAATCGTATTTGAATTGCAATTATTATTATCACATAAGTAGCTTGCACGTCTTTTATTATTAATGTACTGAAACTATAGTATCAATCCGATAAAATTAATCTTAAAGATAATCCGTACAAAGACATTATCATTGACGAAAATATTTATGCATATAAATTACAAAATAGTTTTATTTAAGTTCCAATTGGGCAATAAATTGTTATGTTTGAATAAAAATTGTACATTGAAATACGTGATCACGGTGTGTACAAAATAAATTTACAGATTACAGAACGTCTTAATAAAAAAGTTATTTAATTTATACTAAATTAGTGACATGTAGTGTAGTAACACAACATATTGTAATGTATTAACTTATTGGTAGGTATTTACAAATCTTTTTCAGTAAGCAAAAGAAGGTTACAGAAGTAATATTCATAGCTTGAACCTAAAATCCAATAGGCCAGTCTCGTATTGTTTCATGCGTCCATATTTATTATTTCGTTTATTTATTTATGTGAGTGCAATATAATAAAATGCTGTTTTTCATCTTAGGTTTGGTCGTTTTGGTTAGTAATAAGCAAGCCGCCTTTTACAGTAAAACTTTTTGTGTAATCGTTATGTTGCATCGTTGTAGGTGGCACCGTAATAAACTGAACATGAACAGGCTAGCTAAACTGTTGCACTCATTTTGTAATCGTTATGTTGCATCGTTTTAGGTCGCACCGTAATAAACTGAACATGAACAGGCTAGCTAAACTGTTGCACTCATTTTGTAATCGTTATGTTGCATCGTTGTAGGTCGCACCGCACCGCAATAAACTGAACATGAACAGGCTAGCTAAACTGTTGCACTCATTTTGTAATCGTTATGTTGCATCGTTTTAGGGTCGCACCGTAATAAACTGAACATGAACAGGCTAGCTAAACTGTTGCACTCATTTTGTAATCGTTATGTTGCATCGTTGTAGGTCGCACCGCAATAAACTGAACATGAACAGGCTAGCTAAACTGTTGCACTCATTTTGTAATCGTTATGTTGCATCGTTTTAGGTCGCACCGTAATAAACTGAACATGAACAGGCTAGCTAAACTGTTGCACTCATTTTGTAATCGTTATGTTGCATCGTTTTGGGTCGTCGTCGCACCGAACACAAAGAAGAACAGTAAGCATAGCTGTAACTGTTGATGCTCATGTTGCATCGTTTGTTGCAGTAATCGTTATGTTGCATCGCGCACCGCAACATGAACACTAGCTAACGCATGTTAACACCGGAACATGAACAGGCTAGCTAAACTGTTGCACTCATTTTGTAATCGTTATGTTGCATCGTTGAACATGTAGCTAAACTATTGCAACATGTTGCATCGTTTTAGGTCGCACCGTAATAAACTGAACATGAACAGGCTAGTGTTGCACTCATTTTGTAATCGTTATGTTGCATCGTTTTGGGTCGCACCGTAATAAACTGAACATGAACAGGCTAGCTAAACTGTTGCACTCATTTTGTAATCGTTATGTTGCATCGTTGTAGGTCGCACCGCAATAAACTGAACATGAACAGGCTAGCTAAACTGTTGCACTCATTTTGTAATCGTTATGTTGCATCGTTGTAGGTCGCACCGCAATAAACTGAACATGAACAGGCTAGCTAAACTGTTGTACTCATTTTGTAATCGTTATGTTGCATCGTTTTAGGTCGCACCGTAATAAACTGGAGATTCTAGTTAAACTGTTGTTCTCATTTTGTCTTTTCTTAGAGCTAAAATACATAATCAAGCTTAATATTCAAAATAATAAGACACTATGTTCCTGGAACTGTTTGTATTAAATAGCAGCAATGTATATATTCTGGCATTATACAATATAACTGAATATTCATTTTACATTGTGTACTTAAAATAATGGAATAAACAATGTTTAAACACATTTTTAAAACGTATTTAAAAAGGTAAAAATAATTACTTTTACATGGAAATAGATTCATAATATTATTTATATTGTACTGTGTAATAGTGATTGTAATAGATATGAAAATACTTGTAATATTGAACGGATAAGTGGGAGCGTGTTAGTACTCATTCATGTCTCAATGATTGATTCCAAGAAATAAATGTTTTGTAAAAACCTTTTTGTATTATCTTTATTATTTTATTAGTTCTAATATAACATTATCATTTTACAAATATAATAACAACATATGCTATTTATGCAAAGAATGGAAGCAAGTTTGCTTATTTTTTTATTTATTTACTGTTTCGTCTGTTTTTAATGTGTTATATTTTAATTAATCTGACGGTGCCTTCTGATTAGCTAACAATTTTCATCTGATAAATATGCTGATGATGAATTCGCATCGTCGTGAATTTAACGATAATGTTGGGTGATTAATTACAAATATTAAAACGTTTACAAAGAGAACGCATTATACAACAATGCATTATAGGTGAAGTAAAGGTATATTGGATAAAATATTAAAATACTGGTAAAGTTAAATAGTATAAAAAACAATTTGGTATAATTATAAAGTAATCCCCTTATAGATTTTAGAGATTGGTTCTAGTTTTCGTTTGTAAATAAAACTATGTAATTCCGGTTGGATGTGAATTTGTGTAACAAAATCAACGTGTTAAATTACTAGTAAGTAATTAGTACTAGTAACAACATTATTATACTTTTATACCCCATGCATCCTATGTCCAAACTTGCTTATTTCACTACCCACTGGTTTAAATTGAGAGGGCGAGAGAGAAGGAAAGGGCGGCGATCGATGGACAGAAAGTCATCAGTACCGAGTGTTATCCCTCACAAGGGCCCTACTGACCTCTCCACTGACTCGGGGATATGTGCTATTATCATGTTACTTTCACACGAATATTCTCACCAATTATAAAGTTAACTAGCAGTTACTGGCAGCTTTTCACACAGTGTCGTATGGAATAACATGCACATAGTAATAACACTCCTGAAAATAAATGGAAGATAAACCACTCTCCTGATTCACTTTAGAATAATGAGAATTTAAGTGCAAAGAGCAGCTTTTGGGGCTCTAAAGTATGAGAGTGAAACAATTTTACGAATATTTATAAAATACACAAACTGTTCTGTAACATTCTATAATATTGAAATGCATAGCACCAACAATAATTTCAATCACATTTTAAAAGTATATGCCAGAATGAAGGAATTCTCCAAGACGTCCGCCATAGTAGTCTTATGTAGTCCTGTAATAATTTTGAACCGGAAATACACATTTTTGTTACGTATTATTTCAGTGATAATTGTTAAGAGGTTCTAAAACTAAACGAAATTTCCACTGGTTTTTATTTGATATTTAGCGTGTGAAAAGGCGTTCTGGTTCCAATCAATTGTATATCACATGCCATAGTAGCATTTGCATTGATGTCTCCGTCAAGAAAATATGTACATACATAGCTTTTCTTTGGTAAAAAAGCTTCTAATTCTGGTCATCGTAATCTGCTATAGTAGTGTTTACATTGTTGGCTCGATGAAGAAAAATATAATACGTTGTTAAGGAAAGTCTCCTTTTGTTAATATGCGTCTAATTCCACCTACAGTAATGTACTTATGGTCTTTTAGGTGCTTTATTAGTGTTTCCTTTATTTTCTTGAACAAGAAAATATAAACGTCTATTAGTCTGAAAAGTGTACTTTCATCAAAAAGCGAATACTTACCACCATTGCAATGTACTCCGGTATGTAATTTCCAGCCATTCTGAGGGGATCTTCGGAGGGAACAAGGTACTAAGTTGCTCAGTTAGTCTTTTGCTTTTATATATAGAGTTCTGACAGTCGATTAGCACATCAGAACCGCTACGGACCTCCATCAGGGTTTGTCATGGATGTCCTGGTCAGGCATGGACCACAATCTTTCGGGTCCAAAAGTGTACCAACATTGACCTGGCGGTGCTATCCCTGTGCTGTTAAGGAAGTAATATATTTGTGTAACATTTCACTCTTCTAGTCCAGCAAATTGAAACACGATATATTGTTCTTCTAAGGGCAATCCTCTCTCATCTCCTTTAGGTGTGTAATTCATGAGAAATCTTTACTCTTTTGATAAGAGCACAAAGCTCGTTAATTTCAAGTTTCATCATTCTAGGCCATGGGGAAGTTAAAAAACAAAAAATTTCATTTTTCTACGGGTTGTAACCTATTTATCCCCTATAGGTGATCTTCATGAGTTATCCTTTTGTACTTCTTTTGGTGACGTACAATCTGAGTGAGAAATTATCCTTATATGGCAACGATAAGACGAAAAACCATTCTTTTCTACGGACTACTAGACTATTTCAGCCCGTATAGGTGGTTGATGTGTATGAAAATCTTATTTTTACTTAATTGATGAGGCGCGTGTCTGCAAAATGTCTTCTTTCTTATACAGTATGAAGTTAGAAAAATAAAAAATTGTTCGTCCAGGGATTGAACTCCCATTTAAATCTCTATATTTGGTCTTCGTGAAAATATGTTATGTGTGTTTTTAGGAGCATAAGACATGAATATATTTATTTTCATCCTTCTAGGACATCTAGAAGTATATATATATATATATATATATATATATATATATATATATATATATATATATATATATATATATATATATATAGGTTTTTAAAGGCTGCAACCCCATTTCAACCCCTATGATTTTTATTGAAATACTTAAGTTGTTCTGCTTAAGTCATGAGACACACATGTGTTAAATTTCAACGTTCGGATATCAAAGAGGTTGACGAATGGATGAACGGATGAAAGGTGAATGGATGAATATTATCTTTCATATTGTATGGGCAGATAATTTTTTAATGCAGTTTAAGTTATTTTTCATGGCAGACAAAAATAATAAATAAGAGAGCTGATAAATAAACAGTCTAAGATAGTGCACAGGTTCAAATCTTGTCTGTAACCGTAGCACTTTTTATTGGTACTCTAATTGTATTTTATCGAATCTCTTCCTTCTAATATGTATTAAGATCCTCGCACAGGCCAGTGGTCTATGATGGCAGACAGAATAAGGCTTAAAAAAAATAATTAGCTTTCTCTAAAAATTCAGACACTTATCATACGATATATATATATATATATATATATATATTATATATATATAAATATATATATATATATATATATATATATTATATATCATTATATATATCATTTTATATATATATATTATATATATCATTATATATATATATATATATATATATATATATCTGAACCTAAATTTACAATTTTTATCTAAAATTACTATTATACGCAAACCAACAGAATGTACTTTACTATAAATTTTATATATATAGTGTAATTATTTTTATGAATTTATAGTAAAATACAGTCTGTTGGTTTGCGTATAATAGTAATTTCGGATAATATTGTAAATTTAGGTTCATTTTCACAAGAATTTAGGTTCAGATAATAGAAAAAAAACATTACTTTAGCAATTTATTGGTGTTTGGCACAATGAACTTAATACTGTCTACCAAAAGATTACTTTCTACAATAAAATATACATATGGATTAACGTAATAAAACATTTAAAACGCGTAATGCATCTATACCATGCACCTTTTTTCACTGATCTAGATTACATAGTGTTGTGATATTAGTTTTTAATATCTTAATTTATATTTAAAAACTAATTCTTCCTTTTCTAACGTATTATTTTTCTATCCTACGATATAGCTACGATATAGAATGTAATATCCACTAGCTGAGATTGGATATTTTCTCTTCAAATTTACTCAGGAATCGCACTGAATATTTACACATGGAGTTTGCTTAACTTTCTGTTGTGCTCTCACTCTGCGTAATCTAACACCTAACGCTGTAATACCGAGTTTTGTTAGTATTATGAGGAGTACTTAGCTAATACAGACATCTAATCAAAACCTTCATCATAACGTATTAAAAAATATAACTTTTCATGATATTTTTCTAACAAACTGTTCAGTTCTTTTCAGTGTAGTAGTTAATGTTATAATAACTTTTAGCAATGAAGAGTTTATAAGGGAAATTTTACCTCGCTACTAAGCAAAATTTTGCTTTTAAAAACCCATATTCTGTGCTTTTATTCCAATCGCTTAAAAAACTTCTATAAATTTTCTTTTTAAATTATTCATTTTTAAGAAAAACGAGAGCTATGTTGCATCGTTAAAAGAACTAAAAATGGTTGGTTAACCCTAATACCTTCCTTCTTGACCAAAAACGTTCTTCATGACTATGACGATTGATCTCATAACTGCCATCTTCTTTAGATTTGTTTAATCGTAATAAAAACTATTACGTGATTGCGTGCATTAACTTTAATCGATAAAAAGAACAAATTATTCATTCGCTTGTAAATATTTTCTAACAGTAATCACAAAATTAAGAAAAGAATCCATTCCACTAAAAGAGCATATGAGATTTAAAAAGGATCAAAGGATAAGGTAAATCCATCCTCAGATCGCTATTGATCCCGATCTTCTGCGTATGCCAAGTGAATGGCAGAAAACGTCACTGAGCAATTTTGTTACTGTATAGGTTTTTCTTAGTTTTAATTGTAATTTATATATTATATGCTTATAATTTTACTAACAAAATGTAAAATTATATATTCTTTCTTTCTTTTATTACTTATTCTAGCTTAACGTTCATTATATAAATATGTAACAAATTACCGTTAAATAACTGACTAAAAACATCGTTTGGTGTTAAGTTAAATAGATAAATTTAATTAAACGTAATGCTCTTGAATTCAATGCCCCACCAAAATGTTACTGTAAAAATAAATACACGCATTAAGATCTTAAATATATCCAATAATGTGAAACATGAACCATAATTGTAATATCACATTTGTAAATGATAAAAGGCAGAAAATGATAATTAAATTAAAATTATAAAATAGATTACAGTGTTAATTAAGCTGAGAGCTAGTGACGTAGTTGATTTGAGATATTTAAGGTTTGTTATTGTTAATTTTATACTCATACACGTATTTTTATTGACAATTTTAAAAAATATATGGTATAATTAATTATAAATAACGTTAATGTAAGAGTATAAAGTATGTTTATGGAACAAATCCTTTTATTAACACCATTAATTGATTTAAGTAGTTCTTAATTTTAGTGTAGTTTTTTTTTGTGAGTTGTCAATGTGGGTACAAATAAAAACTTTAAAACTACTACAAACTATTATTAAATTAGGTATGTATTAAATTAATGCTGTTGGATAACCCAGTTTTAAATCATTCATATATTTAGTCACGCAAGACTTTGGGGCAGTATGTCAGAGCGCTCAGCCAAAATCATTAGCTACGTGGTAAAGGTTTTTTTATAATAAACATTTGTATATCAATAAAAGGTATGTTTTGTATTGCTATTTAATTTTTGGATTAAACTAACTCTTTATTATTAATATGTTCACAAATATTGTATAAATCGTGCCTATGATATTATTCATTGGTCATTGGTGTGCGTTGCTGTATGTAATATAGTTGTTATTGTATGTCATAAGATATTAATACGAAAAATATATTTAATTAGTAAAAATATATATATTTACTTTAATTTAATTTAAAACGTTAAAAACCTATACAGTGACATAACTTAGTAAGGTTTCCTGTCACTACCCAAGAGAATAAGGATACAGGAAAGAACACCGGGATATGTAGCAATCTGAGAATGGATTTACCTTATCCTTTGATCCTTTTCAAATCACAGATTCCCTTTCACTTGAAAGGATACTCCTCTTGGGACGGTAATTACGATGCCTCTAGACCACGTGATTGAATTTGTACTTCTGTACTCAAGTATTATACCGGTATAATAACGAAGTATCGCCTGATCCTTTATTGTTACTAAAATTATAGCCTATATTGTAACAGATATATATTTCCTAATAAAAATTAATTCTCAAGTAAAACATTTGTAAGCTTGTAATGTATATTTAATGAGATGATTTGTTTAGATGTCGTCAGCAAATCGGTATATATGTCTCCTATGGATTTAGCGCAAATCAGCATAGTTCTTATTTTATTTCAACAGTTTATCTTCAGTATTAGAGCAATCACATACAAAGAGCCCCAGTCGCAACAGCGACTATCCTGAACTTATCATGAATGCATGAATTTCACTCAAAGTAAGTGCAGTAGTTAAAAATAAATGTTGACAACCAAGAATAAATTTAACCCATTTGTAGCTTATAGGGTACATCATCTTTTACACAAATATTCTGGACTTCAAATGGGTTTTAACCTATATTTGGGATTAAAATTTTGTGGAACATATAATATCCTGAGAAAAGTATAGGGTGATCACTGAGGCAAGGAAGCAAAAGATAAGGAAGCCCCCACAGGCTAGAAACTGTGAGAGATGATTTCACAGATAACTCAGGATTACAGAGCAGGAACTTTCTGCTTGCAGGAGCTTGGACTATGACTAATAATCATACACAGTAAATTGTGTTATCTGAGAACCCAGAAGCTATACTAATCCCGATGAAAAACGCTACTAACATCTGTTAGCTGCAAAGGCTTGTACTTTCAATAACTGAATGCTTGAAATGGATAGGACATTACATTGCTGTATATAGTTGTATTTAAAGGTCTGGACAAACTTGGTTGTCACGGAAGAAATAGTACATAGGAACAAGATGATCTCAGTGGTCAGTAATTCCACTAGATGAAAGTTGAAATATGGTATGCAATACTATAGTTTGCAGCCTCCTGAATGTAAGATAGTATAAGAGAACAAGAAGGTGACGTATTGGCCGAGGAACTGATGGTTCCAAGGAGATAGAATACTATGAAAAGAGACTCGGTGGTGCTGGAGGCTTCGTAACACAAAATATTGTTGACCTGGAGTATTAGAGTTTTTACAGAGGAATAGTGGCTCGAAAGGCCTGGTTTTCCCAATTACTTGATTTTATTACACCAGAAGCAGATATTGCAAGACTAGGTAATCCTCGAGAGGCATAGCAATGGTGGGTGAAGGATTAAAGACTGTTATAGAGGACATTAGGTTGTTTAATACGGTACGGAAGTGACAAAATATAATGGAAACTGAACAAATACATATTTCAGGACAACCTTGCTTCTCTTTCTTATTAATACATTTTTAATTTTATAACAATGAAGCACTATCATGCAACGACTAGGCAATTCAATGCTCTAATGGTGGCCCCAGTTTCAAACGTAACCATCGTGTAACAGAGTTGCCAAGTTGGGGAGTTGTTTCTTCTAGATACTTGTACTGATAGTTTGGTCTCTAAACAGTTACATTAATCGTCTGAATGATTATTTGCTTTATATTATATACGTATTTGCTGATATTCACTTTCGGTAGTAATTAGGGAAGGTATTCTGTAACACAATAACATAAGACCAATGGTTGTTATACTTGCAACTTTTAAATCTCACCTAAACATTTTTTTAACCGAAGTAAATTATAATAAATGTACAAAGCATTCCTTGAGACAGTTTAGTTTTATTTCATACACATATTGAACAGTTTTTCATTTCTTCATATAGCGTAAATAGTTTTTCTGAAAGTGCATCTTGTAAAAACATTGACAACAGAATAATTAAAAGTATATGCAAAAATTATATGAAATTTTTTATGTTTTATTTATTAGTTACATATGATGGGTTAAACAAATCATGAACAAAATATAAATACAAAGTGGTTGAAAAAATAATTAATATACAATTATCTTAACAATATCTTAATAAAAACAATAAATGAACATATTTCATAAAATCTAAAATTATTATAACATTTTTTTAATTTTCCAATTTTAAAATCCACGAAAAAATATTATCAAATAACTAGAAATCTATTTTACCACGCTAGTAAGATAAATCTTATACCGTAATAATACTCATTTCATGATGAAGAGGTTAAATATTAAAAACATAATTAAAATGAATAATGCTAAATTTTAAATACAAATATTCGTACAAATATTAAAAATGTTTTAAAATATATTCGTTGTTTTCATTATTCATTTATCTGTATAACTAGGGATAAAGTATATAATTGCAATAACAATTAAACCCACAATATTTTTAAGACTAATAAATTAGTTAAATTAACTTGGTTCTTTCGTAAAGGTATTTTTATTGCACAATAAACTAATTTATTGAGTTAATACGGTATCAGTGAGCCAATGCGCCAACTACAGTTCCGGCAGAAACGTTCACTCATCACTTCATACGCTACTACAGGCTAAACTAAACTTCCAATAAAAAAATGATAAATTACAAAAAAATATTCATCTATTTTCACACAACTTTCTCGCTGACAAATTTTTGTCTGACCAAAAAATAAAAAAAATCCTCGCTTACTACTTTTTTCTTGTCATTGTAAACGCTATGTAAAATGTAAACAATAATCAAAATTATTTCGAAATTTTTTTTATATTTAAAAATGTAACCAATAGATTGCCAATATTAAGAGCTTTAATTTGACGCATCTTACAGGATTGTACGACATTGGCTTCACTTTTAAATCGCGAGAGGAAGCCGTAAAGGTCACTGATTTTCGCAGTCTGTTTTCATACTCCGCCGGGACAGTTTTAAACACAGCGAGACTGACTTTTTCATGCAGGTTAGTAGTCCGCGGCCAAGTCTACTATTATCATTAGCATGTCGGTGACGCGAACCGAGGATTTTTACCCTCTACCAAAAACGCTCAATGCACCTAAAGAAGTTTTTCACTTCAAAAACTTCATGTAGCACTATTTGTTTTATCGAGCACTAGGTGTACATGAGCATCTAATATTTTAAAAGTAGAACAATACAGATAAATACACTATCAATTATTCTTTTTACTCGTTTTTGCAGTGTTTGCTTGACTTGTGATTATTGTGGAATAGATCACAATGAACGCAAATTGTAGTTCGTAATGTAGTACACAATGACAAGTTAACAAACGACGAGGCCTGTTAGTTCACACGTCGCGAACAACGGCAGAACAAGTCTATTACAGAACTTGGCTGGAAAGGAACACTAACAGGCTTTCCTTCTCAGTCAACCTTCTTACTCGAGTCGTAATGTAGTACACAATGACAAGTTAACAAACGACGAGGCCTGTTAGTTCACACGTCGCGAACAACGGCAGAACAAGTCTATTACAGAACTTGGCTGGAAAGGAACACTAACAGGCTTTCCTTCTCAGTCAACCTTCTTACTCGAGTCGTAATGTAGTACACAATGACAAGTTAACAAACGACGAGGCCTGTTAGTTCACACGTCGCGAACAACGGCAGAACAAGTCTATTACAGAACTTGGCTGGAAAGGAACACTAACAGGCTTTCCTTCTCAGTCAACCTTCTTACTCGAGTCGTAATGGGATTGTCTCTGGGTGAGATTTACTGCTCGGCGCTAAACTTATCGATAAATCTGATTATTGTTATTTGTATTGTTGATATAAAACAATTATACACAACAAGTCTGAGATCTATAACTTAAAATTATTCATTTTATAATAAATTATATTTTCTTAATAGTTTATGTTATCACCTCTTAGATCAATTATAGCAACATTAACATCCTATACAAAATGAAAGCGGAGTATAATTCAAAGTTTTTTTATTAAATAGGTACATATAAAAATTTACAACTAAAATAAACGCCTATACTGTTCACTAACAAGCATGAGCTTGGAATATATTTATTTTAATTAATTTAATATCTAATAATATATTTCCGTTAAAATACATAATATGTTGCAACTATAAATTAAAATGTTATTTTAATAAATTAAAATATTGAAATTAAAAATGCATTTCTATTTATTTCTTTATAAGAAGAAAACTTGATTAGATGGTAGGGCAGAGAGCAGCACAACAACAGGAGTCTGCTCCAGTTCATCTAGGGACGAGAGGCTAGTGGAAGTGAAACTAAAGGTAGGACACCTCGAGAACGGTAGCTGCAACCACTGAGGTCTGGTTGACCTGTGATGATGGTTCATAAACGGGAGGGGGATTATATCTCACGAGACGCACATGTAGCAAGTCTGTACGATGTGTATCGCCAGCAGTGCACAAATTTAAGTTCAGGGTTTGTGCAACAAGATTTGCTACATCTTATATTAGCCGGAGGTATGGAAGGAGATTTTAACTATGAGAGAGTATGGTTCAGTCACACTACAGTGAAACCGAGTCAATGTTTATGGTTAACTGCTCAGTACTTTTACTGACTTATGAGTTTTAACACAATTCGCTTTTTCCTATGACGTATAATAGTTCAGATAGATCCATTTCTTTTCATAGATTTGACTAGCCAACTTAAAACCTAAGAGCTAATAAACATTAGACAAGAATAAAGTAGTTGTTTGTAATTACTTGGAATGTTTTGAAATTGTAAATTTTTGGTCTATGTAGAGAAATAGTCCAGTTAACATTTTAGCACAAATAAGAATGATACTATGTATGAGAATAAATTAATTTTCAGGCTAAATTTAAAGGCAGAAGATAGTTTTTATCGAAGTATTTTATCACATTATAAATTCAGATTGCTTCCGTTAATTTGGTTTTATAGCAGCGTTTCATAAATGTTCGTGTTTTATAAATGAGGTAGAGAGGATATTACAACACAAGAGCGCTCTGAAATCAGATTGTTTCACCAACTTTTAATACTGACTTTCATATTATTATTTTTATTTTTATTGCATGAATAAAGATATCACATGTTAAACTCTCTTATGATTATTTTACTATGTTCTCGTTGCAATTAGGTTACCCATAAGATTGAATATTCACTATCTCTCAAGCAAATACTCGTACATTAGTGACATGCACAAAGAAGTTTTTTGCAAAATTTAAAGTCTGTAGGTTAGTTTTCTTTCGATATGCAGCAAACCAGACAGACTGAAATAATATTTGCATCCCCTCAAGTGATAGACTTTGCTAACTCTTAGCCAATCACGTATTTTAGTTTTACATGTAAATTTCCATAATCATTTATCTAGTACATTTCTAAAAATGCAGTTTTGGAATATTAACAGTGTAAGTGCCCTGAAAAATAGCTTTAAAAACAATGATAAGTATAATAAATACAACAAATTTCAAAAATATACAAGGAGTAATGAGCTGACATAATAGTCCATTCACGGTTACTATCCCATCGTTATGTTTGCTTCGTTCCATTTAACTAGATCAAATATCCAAAGTGAAATTGCCTTCTAAGTGAAAATGAAAACAGCCGTCTCAAACAGGCAATAGATTTTATTGATAGTAACTTATATGGAAAAACCGTTGTACATCATCATAAAAAACGACCATTAAAGCTCTGATTTACGATTATAAACATAACAACCCAGCTCTCTAGTAAAGGTTGTAAACTTTTAGTAGCGAAAACAGCCCGAGCGCAGTTATTTATTTGCTCTTTTAGGGTGATAAAGATACACATGTCAATACTATGAAAAATGAGAATAGAGACAATACAAAACTGATATATACTGTTGAATGTCATTGGTTTTAGTCTAAGAAACATTATCTATTATTAACATAACAATTAATATTATGAGAAACATGTAAAATATCCATATTCATCTATTACTGGCACTATAACGTCTTCACACAGCTCTCAATAATTGTGTGCATGTCAATAACGCATACCTCTCTAAAAAGCATGCCGCTTACTCAAAGTGTTTTAGACCAAACGTCTATGAACTGGCAAGCCCATTGAAAGGTTTCTCATTTTGATATTTATCGTTAGGGAGTACATTTAATTTTAATGCCGTAGAAAAATCATTTAAAAGCAATAACAAAGCTTTTAAATCATATTATTATCTACAGAATATAAATATTCGCTAGATAAATTAATCAATAAATCAATGATGAAATCGAGTTTCCTAGCAATGACTATGACATGACTGGCGGATACTAAATATTATTCACTGTGTACGGTTGGTTTTGTTTAGATTGAGGTTGTGAAATATTATAATGTATTGTGAGCAAGGACTGTTGTGAGAGGATTTAAATAATAGGTTAGACTGGCAATACAACACCCTCAAATGAACCAACACATATTTTATTTGTAATAGCATCTCATTATATTGATTAAACAATTTTTAATAACAATGGATCTCGTCAACCGACATATTGAACATAACTTTAATACCAATTATGTTTAATATTAAATTATTCATTACAATTTATCTTGTGTTGCAATAAATATGTGTTCATGAACTAACGTGAGAAAACTTTCTTTTAAAATATCTAAACGTTTACGAACATTTACATGATTAATACAAATGAGTGACTTTTCCAAATTGAGAGCATTTAAATAAAATATATGGAATAAGAAAATATGAATTTCAATATTAAACTATTCATTTGATTTCTACATATTATAATCTTTTCTTTTCTTTTCATTACTTTAGGTACAGGTACATTGGAATTGCAAATGAGACGTATTAAAATGATTATTGGACCCTAACACTACGTTCCTAAAATTAAATACAAGATTATCTTAACTTACATTTGTTTGCACTTGACACTTATTACGCCTAAAATATTTTTCCCCGCACACGAACACAAGCACTGGCACTCCCGAACGTCGCTTTTCGAATCCCGTCCTCGACTTCTTGCTCTTTCTAGTTGTTCCTCATTTTTGATGTTGTTCTCCCGCCAGTTCATGACCACGCTCTGCCAAATCTCTCCATCATAATTGGTGTGTACCAATTTTTTCATATCAGCATGGCTGTCCCTTACATCGTCACATGATTATTTTAGAAATAAGCATTTCCGCTGCTTAAACAAGCATTTCCTGTTTGTTCATCATCGGTGTCTGGGCGGATGTGCGTATCCACTTACATCCGGTGGATGTTTGTATCGAATTGTAATACAAGACTTCCTTTCCATCAGCTATCTGTACATTGATTCTATGAATTTTGTTATACTAATAATTACGTATGTCTTACAACTGTTAATGTTTGCGTTCCAGATGATATTTCAGAAGAGACTTTTTCTAATCCATCACTGAGAAAAGAGGAAGAATTTAGGTGCAGGAATGTGGGATTTATAAAATTGATATGGATGCCTTTAATGGTATTAGTCCATATTTGACGTGCATGTAACTATTATAGTTAACGCTTATCTTTTATTTACCCTAAGCTAATACAAAAATAATGGGAAATATAATACTTTCCTTGATAACACCCTATTCCAGTCTTTATTACAGGTCTCTAAGGTAAAGGTCAGATATTGCGATTTCTCAAGTTACCACTCAGACGTAAGAAACTTTTTTCACTTCACGTCTTCCAGTTAGCCAGTTATACTATTTCCTTTATTCGGAGAGGTTGAGTTCTCCTAAAAACCTGTAGTTAGTGGTTATTATAATAACAAAAGTGAGAGAGTAAAATGCTATTTGAATAATGTGTAACCCTTAGATTATTTGGCACCTTTACTGCAGTGGTTTTGTTTTAAGCGAAGTAACGTTTTGAAAGTTTTCCAACAGTTATATTCACAGCATTGATTACAACTGAGCAAGAGTTTCCAAAATAAACTTCTTAGTTAATATAACACAATTGGTAGATTTTTTGGAAATCGGCCAACTGCAACAATTACCCTAGACACATACAGTTACAATATGAATAAACACGATTACAAATTTAATTTTTAAAACATTCCAAATCTAATATGAAAATATAACTTACGTTTTATAGGATTCGTTGGTCAGCTTTAACTTAATTTATAAATAGTTTGAGGTGGCGTTTGATTTATTTGAATTTCACATAATGTAAAGGTAGCATATTATATAAAACAATATTTTAAGCACTTTACTATAAAATAACTTAAACTTTTACACATTTTTCGGAATCTTTTATGGTTTATAAGTTACTGCCATGAAAAACTTTGAAAAGTAACACTTTCACTTCAGCTAATAAACATCTTAGAGTGACGTTAAAAATGGTCTAATAACTGTTAGGGCATTAGTGGAAAAAATGAATTCTTGCATATCTCGAAAGATGAAACAAAAAAGAATTGCAATGTTTTAGTAATATAGCTACAGAATGGTATATTTAAAAACTATTTCTTTTTAATTAAAAGTCTAGATAAACAGAAATAAAGTAATTTGATAAAGTACATCATACATCTTACATTTGTAGTTTTTAACATTTTACAATTGTTCCTTTGAACCTTACCGACGCAGTGTCGCAAGCTATCGTTTGGCTAAGTAAACTCACTTGAGGTTACACTTACTCACGCGCAAGCTAGCGTTGATTTTCAAGAAATCTCCCACGCTAACCTTCTAATGTCAATCACCTGGTGCACAACTTTTGAGAGCTCTCTTGAGCAGATCAGAACGTTCAGACATTAACAAGTATAATAATGAGACTACTGCTTGTCTTTGATACATCATAATATACGCTGATAAAATTTAACTAGTTCTAACTGGATACCAAATCGCATGAGTCAGCATCTTTTATTATAAACTTGAACTTGTTACCTATATCCACAATTTAAAAAATTCTAAAATTACTATCTATATTTCTCCCGCAAACATTTATACTTAGAACATTTTAATTACCGTACCGTTGAAAATTATATATCCATAACTAAGTTTAACAAAGTATAAGGACTAAGCCAGGCATATTAATGGTACATATTAAGTATTAATATTAAAAAATACCTATTATTATTATGATTTAATTTATACGAATTTAGTATATTGACTAATATTCAATTCGTTGTGATTTGAGAATAAAAAAGACGTAAATAATTATTCTTAGCAATTGATTAATATTCTATGATCGTAAGAGAAAATTTAAAGATTTAAAACCTTATACTATGCTGATTTTGATTAAACATTACTAAAAATAAGTGTATAATTTATAGAAATAGGCAGATTTAATAAGGTTTTAAAATACATTTTTAAACGAGCAAAAGGGGTCGTTTTCGGTTCGCAATTCTGTTTTATCAAAGAGGTAAAGGCGGGGTCGGAAATACGTTTAAGAACCTAAAGACACTTTTACTCTGTGCTGATTTACGGTTTCTATCATACAGAAAAACAAAATTATTAGAGTAAATCTACAAGTAATAATTAGTTTTATTAAATAATTTACTCATCATAGTCATACTGTCAACTTTACATAATACAATCAGCTGTTAGGTTACGTACATTTATTTCAACTGAAGCACTAACAATGTTTGAGGTTATAGCGCTGAACAAACTTGAATCGTGTGCCAGCTGATTTTTCAGATCAATGTATAAGGTTACGTAAAACAAACAATTTATGGACCAACTTAAGTACGAAAAACAGCTGTTACTTAAACAGTGTGATAAAAAGTAATACTCTATACTGAGTGTGTTTAACAGTGCTCAATTAATTCTGTGAAAGGATATTTTGGTAGTCACACTGTGTGTGTAGATGTGTTTAATAAGAAAAAAACAAAAGAATAACACAAAAAAAATCACAAGTGAATTACAAAAAAGGAGAAATTTTGGGTGTCTAGTAACGATTGAACCTCTGTAATGAAATAAATTTACTTAATAATGTTGTTTTTTTTGTAAATCTGAGTATACTGTATTGAAGCACTCATTACGTGGTATCCCACGCATTAAGTATTCTACATTGAAACTCAATAATAATTCCAATGGGGCAGTGTAGTGGCCAGTGGGTACAGTAGTTATTGCAAGATAGCCGAATCAAGTACGTCAAGCGTGGCTTCTGCGAGAGACGCTAAACGCTTTTTTAGGACCGCTAATCGATCCTGTATTTACAATCACCTCGCTTGCCCGGCGTTGGTGGTGGTTCGAAAGTCACCTTTAAGCCGTTGGTCCTCAAGTTAAGTGTTAGAGAGGGCTTCTCAGCCCCAACTTTATTTGGTAAAATATGACCTCCTTTACTTATTTTTATTTCAATTCCAGTTAAATTCTATAATTGTGTTTACGCACTTGTTAATTCGACTGTATTAGAAACCTCAGATTGATAAACTGATAGTGACATCGGATAAGCTACTAAGCTAGTGACGTATTATGAGTTAAGCCTTGGTACTCTATAAGCGGAATACCTAGATCATCTGATCCAGTCACGTAATAATAGTTATAAGCGCACTAAAGGTTAAATTTTGAATGCGGTATAACTTTAAAATACTGATATTTCTTAAAATATTTAATTCATAAAGGTGCAAATCAAATAATTAAATTAATTTCATTTATATATTTTTAAATTCAACTCATATGATTATAAACTCGTATTGGTAGTGCTATTTACCCTTGACAACTTGATTGGTACAAGACTGCAAGTGTATTTGGTATGGATACCAAAATTCAAAATAGGTAGAGACCTTTCCCAGTAGTAGGAAGTATCAGAATTATTCTTTTGTTTAAAGTTTATTATTTGTGTTGGATGATTTAACAGGGTATTTAAAAGAATTTCGCATATTTCCCATCATTGTACGTTACAAAATAGAACAGTACGTTTCGAAGATTGTGATATATCTTCTTCTTCAAATGTGAAAAATCTTTAGGGTATAAGGTTAAGCAATCATAAAAAACTAAATACAGCAATAAATTCACCATGTATAACTAACAACAAAAAAGTTATGCGTCAAAATGTAAATTATATACATGTATATCCAAATGGTCTGCACTAGGATAACTCAATACCCTGCTCTGAACAGGTGAACTCTACACACATATTGCACGTATTCTCCCCTAAGTTTTCTTCTGCCTATTCACAACCACATGAACCGTAGCTGGTCTTCCATTTTGTTCGGAATTGGAAACGTTAATTGCTGCACACACGAATCCTTACATATCCTGTGATATCAGGATAAGCTTAAATATCTACAGGATTAGATTAAATATTAACAAATATTACATATTACTAAGGTTTACCCTAAAATTAGCGGTTATCTACGGTAAATTACATTCCAAATAATCGTGTGATAAATGATAGTTACTGAAAGAAATTCCAACCTCTTAATCTATTCTAGATTTAAGTTTAAGGATGACGCCGTGAAGTCGGAAGGGTTTTAAACTGTTTTTTTTATAAATACCTACGAAATGTTTCGAATTTCTGTCCAATATATCATGATATTTTATTGAACAGTTCAAACGATTTCAGCAACAATTGAACTATTTTAGACCAGTGTGAAGAAATATTAAGTCTAAAGTGATACTTGAGTCCTAATCCTTAGATTTTCAGATAACATACAATTATGTGATAGATTATGACATTTACTGCAGTGACTTTGACACATTTATAACAACGGACCTTTTGTATCGCCTGTTTAGACTTGTATAACTTATACTTATTACTATATTATGTATACTTACCTATCAAGACATTGCACTCATTCTTGACTTCAACAAGTGATTAAGTTCAATTTAGATTAATTAATACATGTACTATCTGTTGATTAATCCAAAAAGACATTTTCAATACCAGTGGGGCGTAGCCTGGAGGGATTCTCAGATAAATATAGGCCATTATGTTAATCAGGGATCTTACCAATATTCAAGTGAAATTTCAGTATTTTGTGAGATAAAGTTTTGTTTCACTACAAAAACTCACTTTTATTCATGTTAACTGAATCTTTTTGAATATAAATTTGTCTCGTTTCTTAAGGTTTATGGATTTATATAATCTTTACATCGTCTTATAAAGCTATTAAAATATCAGAATTTAGCGCAAATAAAAAAAATGCTTGTAAAAGTTAAGTTGTTTTGTACTTTGGTAAAGCAAGAGAAAAGCCGGATAAGCGATCAATAAAGGATTAGAAAGTTCTGGGAAGAATGTGAAATTAGTGAACAATAAATCGAGAAAAGTTGGAGTCATAATCCGTAAGAAATGTGAAGTTGTTTGAGAACTTGTGAGAAGGCAATACCTTTCCGACTTAGAATAGAATAGAATTAAATTTAACGCGTAATTTGTAATTTAGTTTATATGATACGTCATCTAATCTTAACCAGTACGGTTGTATATTCAAAATAGACAAACACTAATCACTTAAAATATAGCGCTTGGATAACTTTAAAATCCCTATTTCAAATACTGGAATTTTAATTAATTTTGAATCCTATCAAATAAAATCTGTTGCCTGAAAGTATGATATACGGAGATAGTGTGATATTGTGTTATTGTTTTATATGTACCTACTTCAAGAACAGGGCTACGATGGTGTGAGCCATCAGTACGATCGAGTGTCGACATTCAATCGATTATATTTCTTTCTTTAACTCTGAATCTTTAGAGCATAAATGGAAATGGAAATGTTTCAGTGTATTTATAAACAATTTGCCTACTTTTATACCAGATCTTGTAAATGTATGCGTTCTGTTATTTTTTAAAGACCCAATACAAATATAATTATGTATGACCAGATTAGTACCTAACCATGCATATTAGAACGACTAAAATTAGTGATTTCAGTGTTAACTTCTTCTATACATTATAAAAAATAAGCCTACATTTGAAAAAGGCTACTTGCATTGCAACATTAACTTTTTCGTCATCCATGATCATTCAACTGGAATTTGGTAAACAATTACTTTATAACATTCTATAAATGGAACAAACATGGCCTGAAAAGCTGTGGTGTTAGAGTGATAGAGTTAATTAAACTTGTTCATGCAATACAAGTACTTGCGATTACTTTCATTTAAATTTGTATTCTTTCAAGTAACAAATAAAATTCAAACTATGTACACACATTAGCCAAATAAAACTTATTAACCGGAAAGACTATCACACCTGGGATATAATATCATGGCCAGTTATATTTTGCTTCAAATAACTCTTCCTAATCTGTATGGAACCGGCAAATAATGATTTAAAATTGAAACTGGGAGAAGGCCTTCTAATTGTGAACGGAGTTCACCGATGAAAATCAGTTTAGGTCAGATCAGGTGATACCACATAATGTAATGTATTGGGTATAAATTGACATGTTTTTAATTAATCATATGATAAAAAAATATATATTTGTAATAATTTTCATTTTTCAAAAATTGTTTATAAATAAAAACATGTAATACTTGAGGCTGTAACTAATGTACATGTGTAAAGTTTCCTATTTTTATCTTAGCTGTTTTTACATGGGCGTGATTATAAAATAGCTTGAACATAAGTTAGTTGGAATTAAAATCCCCTTCTTAGCGACCTGTTTTGCCAACATTTCACTGAAAGAATGTATATCCAAATATATCTGAACAAGCTGCGTGTCTGCATTCTCTCAGGGTTAAGTTCCACTCTTTCATGCTATAACCAGTTGCGTCCACAATGTCTACTACAAAGAGAAGCTGACATGTAAATATTCAAGGCCGTGCCGGTTACTGTGAACTGGGTACTCTTTGCATGTAACAAATAGGTACCACAGATTGTTTTTTCGCATTTTGCATAAATACCTTGCGAAAATACCTACATTTTCTAAAAGCACAATAACTGTATATGTGAGTAGACTACGCCCAATTGTTGCTACTTATCATTAGGTTTAGTTTTTATAATTAGGAAAAGAAGTTTTAGATACCTCCTATTATTGTTAGTAGAACTCGACATGTCTGAACCTGACGGGTCAGACAGGATGTGATCGCAATAAATAAGAGTCGGATAACTGAGAAGTATACCCCTTCCAAGCAAAAAAGTCTATATATTTAAACAGCATAAGAAACATTGCGAACATGAATGGCAACTCCAAAACCACAACATAGCGCTATAACTAAAAATATATTGCATATTTACAAACTAAAAAATACAAAAATAAAACCGATTGTTGCACAAATATACATTTTAATAGTCCACCTAAGCAATAATCTCAAGCAATTCACTGATTTTGTCATTTTCAAAAAGCCACATTTTTAAATTTTTTTGAAATAATTTGATGTTTTTAGCACTTTTTATAGAAGTAGGAAGGTGATTGAATATTTTTGGGCCTAGAAATACAAAAGATTTCCTAAAGATAATTTTATTTACTTTTGGTCTAATGTAATCACCTTGTGTAGACGCTCTTGTATAGTACTGAAATTGTTTATAACTATTGTTTCCGCTTCTTTCGTAAGAAATTTTAAGAACTTTAAAGACAAATAAATACTTTAGGGGAAAAATCTTTAAGGATTTGAAAAGGGGTAAAGAGGGTTCTCGTTTTGCTTTATGTAATATTATTCTGATAAGATGTTTTTGTGTTACCTCAACCGGTTTTAATACAAAATCATTTGCCCCTCCCCAGAGTTCAATTCCATAAATTAACCTAGAATGAATTAAAGAAAAGTAGAGTGTACGCAACAGGTTTTCGTTTAAAACATTTCTTAAAAAATAAAAAGTTCTCACACTTTTACGAATTTGGGAATGTATTGCATGTGCATGTTGTTTCCAAGACAAATTTTCATCTATAACTAATCCAAGATATTTTATATTGTTTACTTGTTCAATTACGGCACAATTGCAATCATAATTTTGCTCACAATCGGTGCTTAAGTGAAACTTTAAAGGGTTGTCAAAACCAAAGTGCTTTGAATCAAAATTTATGAATTTTGTCTTGTCAACATTTACCAACATTTTATTATTTATACACCATGATTGTAACAAGTTCAAATCTTTTTTAATATAATCTAAAATATTAACCCAATAAGAATCTATATATTGTAACGCTATGTCATCAGCAAAAGCGATTATCTTTCTATAAAAATTTGTTTTTAGTAAATCATTGATAAAAATTATAAATAATGAAGCTGATAGTACTGCGCCTTGTGATACACCAATAGAGATGGCCTTCGAGTCACTTAAGAACTTACCCACTTTCACCCGTTGTGTCCTTCCAGTTAAAAAGCTTTGAAACCAATCCAAAGCTAAGCCTCTTATTCCTGAAATCTGTAGTTTATTTAAAAGAATATTGTGATTAACCAAGTCAAAAGCTTTCGAGAAGTCAATGAATAATCCTGTAGATTTTTTACTATTATTCATACTGTTTAGTATGCCTTCAATAAACTTTGTAATTGCTTTTTCAGTGCTCTTACCTTCTGTAAAACCGAATTGACAAGTTGAGAAAAATTCTGTTTGATTTAAAAACCATAACAGTCTGCTTCTCATGCACCTCTCAAATATCTTAGATAACACTGATAACAGAGCTATCGGTCTGTGATTCTGTAAAATTTCCCGGTCTCCTTTTTTGTAAACAGGAACAACAATAGCTTGCTTTAGTTGAGTGGGAAATTTGCCGCTAGAAAAACTTAAATTTATAATAAATGATAAAACTTTGGAGATTGATGTCTCAATGAATTTTATAAAAGCGACAGAAATGTTATCAATCCCAGTAGATTTTTTATTTTTTAAACTTTTAATAATGCCTGTGACTTCAGCTTGAGTCACGGGTGTCAAGAACACCGAGCGCTGTTGGTGATAACAGCGGGCAAGGGTGGCCGGGTCCGGGTCCGGGCTAGCACGCACCAGTTGCAGTGACGCAGACACAAAGTACTCATTGAACAGGTTCGCTATTGTTTCCTGGGAGTCTACCACATGGCCTCCTTCTAGGCTTATCCTTGTTATTTCCTTTTTATCGGATTTGTTGACAATGGTATTAATAACCTCCCACTGCTTAGCCGAATTTCCTGAGTGTCTTTCAAGTAAATCACCATAATATTTTTTCTTAGTTTCGTTTATTTCCGTTTCAAGGTTGGTCTTAAATTTATTAAAGTATTGGATTAAAGGAACATTGTAAGGCCTTTTCTTTATAGTGCGATTCATACTATGTTTTTTATTTATTTTATTTAGTAGGGATTGAGTAATCCAAGGACTTTTAATATTTGCTTTACGTAGTTTTGGAGGGGATTATTTTAACTTCTGTACTTTCTAATATAGCTCTGTTCATGGCTTTATAAAATTCATCCATGGCCTCATCTACACCCTCAGCCACGTAAACATCGTTCCAATTTCAACAAGCAACTTATCTTTTACTTTCTCAAAATGTATCTTTCTTAATTGAAGTAGTTCATTTTTTGGTAACGTCGGTTTTTCATCTAAGACAATTAGAGCTGTTAAACTGTGATCTGTAATATTAATATGAAAAATTCCGTTCTTTAAATATTTTTAAATTTTTATGCCTTATAAAAATTTGGTCTAGACAAGAAGAAGAGATAATATGTTTATTCTAGTGTATTCATTTATAAGTGAACTGAAACCATTGTTAAGCAATAGAGATAAAATATTTTTCGGAGTCTGTTGAACATTTTTTTAATATCTATATTTGCATCGCCTACAAACACGCAATTAGTTTTAAACTTATTTAATGTTGGTTCGAGTTCTGATAAAAATACTTGTTATGAAAAGTCGTGTTTTCTGTATAACCCGAAAAGAGACATAATGACTGACCATGACTTATTTCTAGTAATAAAATGTCTGCAGTTTTCAATGGTACATTCTATCTGCTTAGCTTTACGCAATTTAACGCAATTACTAATAAATATACAACTATCCCTCCGCTCTGTATGTATCATTGCAATTAAAGAAAGCAGTATAATTCGGAATTAACTATTTAATTCCTCCGCATTCCATTTTATCTACATTCCAAGTATTTGAAAAGTTTCAATGATTTTCAGAACGCTACCACTTGTACTATTTTTAGGCCAACTTTAATAAACCTTAATGTCGAAGTTCTTAGTTTTCTTAGATGATCTAATACTTATACATTTATACATGGACGCAATTTTGCATTTGGTTCCACTTGCAGTTCCTGCGGCTTTCCACGCAATTTTCGTAGGCTTTGTACCAGTATGAGCATTTCTGAGTATGAGAACAATTTGAGTAAATTATATTTACGACGTTTCTTGCCTTGTTGTCATCATCAAGAAAATCTGCCTAAAGTGTAATATAGCCATTGTAGTTTATTTTGTTCTTCGTATTTTTTGTTCCATAGTTGATTTTGTCTTGTTTCCGATCAAGAAAATGTATATAAACACACAGGTCTGAGAAGCCTCAAAAGACATCCCAGACGGGTTTTATAACAGTCTTTAAGTTTATAGTAAAGGTTAGATCATTTTATCTTTTATATCTACATTAGAGTACTGATTAAGCGCTGCATACTTAATTTTGCTAAATGACAGTTAATGTATATCTATATAACAGTTAAATGTATATATCTATATATATTATAAATTAAGTAACGTAATACTATTAAGTCTGTCTACTGCACATGTGTTTTCTCGAACCTGATATATGGGGTGGAATTTTGCGGAAATTCATTAAGCTCAAAAATGTGTTCAAATTGCAAAAACGAATTATAAGAATTATGGTTAAGCTCCGAACTTAACAGTCCTGTAAACATTTTTCATAAAAATAAAAACATTTTGAGCCTTCCATCTCTGTATATTTTTAACGTTTTAAGTTTTTACAAATCTAATAATGAACAATTCCATAAAAATCAATTATTTCACCCTTACAAATACAAGGAATCAGATACTACCCTATCCTGTTCATCGGTTAGAACACTTTAAGCTGGGCTGTGTATTATTTATCATCTGCATTAAAACTTTACAATAAATTGCCAGAATCTTTAAAAAAATTTATATTCAGTACAAACATTTAAAAATTCCTTAAAATAACCGGGAATTATTACTCTGTTGAACAGTACTTAAATACTTAATTTATCTATTTATATTTCCTTATTTACCATAAGTAAATTTTTTGAGCAAAAGTGTAATTTGTACTTTTAATTTCGCATTCTTTTTATCTGTTGTTGTGTTGACAATTTACAATGTTTATTTTAGCTTTTCTAAAGAATGCAAAACACGCTGTGAAGCAAAACAAGAGCACTTTCACGTTAATTTGGTTGACGTGAAATCAATTATTAGGATATGTTTTCATCTCCTTAGCTGAGAAATACTCGTAATTCTTCAATATCATTAATAAACAGATCCAGGTTAGGCTAAACACCAATTAAGTTGTTATTATATATATATACTATATATATATATATATATATATTATATATATATATTATATATATATATATTTATAGTATGCGACAGCCCTAAAATTAATGCTATTTAATAATCTGTACAACTCAAGAACCACGAATATATTGGAATGGCTTAGTCCCAGTCATATGTCCCAATTACAGTGGTCATTACAACTCGACCATCATATTAAACTCAATACACCGAGCTGGAGAACTGTGGAGGAGCAACGCCGCCTGTGGTAATTAATGTCAGAGTTAATTGAACTTAGCATCCGCGGGGGTCCATGTCCTTTCAATACTAGGATAATTTACTATTTTAACCCCAGTTCATATTCTTCAAAAATACGATACAAGTGTAATAATAAACATATATGTATTTGCTGTATAAAAATCAATACGGTTTTATAAAAGTAATTATTTTATTAAAATATTATGAATTTGATTTCATATGATATTCAGATGCAGAATTACTTTGTTTTTACCTAAAAATAAACAAGAATGTAAAGAAAAGATGAAAACATGCTAACTGATTAATGACACTAAATATAATTTCGGGAACTCTCACCGTATAAGCAAATACTGCTGATGTTTCCGAGATGGGACTTTTGAACTTCCAGGGATGGAGGAAATGGATGGAGTGTCATACTATCAGAATAACTGTCATCACGTAGAAAGAAAAATTCATGACTCAATGGAACCATTAAAACCCCTTAGGAACAATGAGACAGAGAATGATTTCTGCCATGAACCCATCTAAAACAGATACCAAACGGTAATTAGTTCGGTCGTTAAGCCTCGATATTATTGATTATCCTAATAGTATTATAAATACGAACGTGCCTTTGATTCCTTGTTTTGTTTTCAAGCGTAAAACTATTCAACCGATGTAATGAAATTTTACATAGATATTCATGGTAACCTGGTATGAATTTAAGTCTTTTTCTTATTTAGAAAATCCCTCCGGGTTACGTTCCACTAGACTCTAAAGTTTCAAAAACCCCATCTTGTTCTCTAAATTTGCCAAATATTAATGGAAAGAGCCTGCCAAATGTAATACAATGTTTTATGTGAACTTATTTTATGACAACACAAGTATATGTTTAATAAACAAATAAATTAATATATTTACTTATTTATTATATATATTTACGCACGAAAAAGGACAGTATATTATTTGCCTTATATATTACCTATTACATCCAACATTTATATATATATTTTTACGCACATGAAAAAGGACAGTATTGTATTAAATTTGCCTTATAATCAAAAACTTACCTATTCTGTTACATCCACTATTATATTTTCTAAAACTTAATATTTTTTCTCTTGAGTTTATATAAAGAAACATGTTCATTGCCCTTCGGTATTAAATACTAATTTATTGTACTCCACACTTAGTTAGAATATTAGTATCGTGAAAGAAATAAATGCAAAATAGAACGATCCTTTGATCAAAAAAATAACTCTTTCTTGTTATATCTTTAATAGTATGTACTTATTTCTAAAAATCTTCAAAATGCAATAACTTATCTCTTCTGTTTTACAGAATTATTTACTGGTAAACCTAAACATTAGTCTCATACACAGTCAAAGCAAAGTAATTTTATTAAATTTATTATTTAAGAGTGAAAATATGATGTATAGTGCACAGTTGTTTCATCTCACCAACACAAATAATGTCAATCTAACCGGCGTCTATTGCAAAGTGCCGCTATCACCGGCTAGCGAAAAATCACACAGAGGGAATTAATTACATTACGACATAAGTAAGGCGGTTCACTGGTACGGGAAGCTTGTTAGTGTACCTTTCTCAGCCAATTCGGTAGACTTGTTCTGGCCATTGTTTGAAATAAGTGTGATGTGACAGATCTTGATTTTGCCAACATGCTAGAGTGAACCACATACAATGTTTGAATATTATTAGTTGCAAGTCAAATATTATGTCATAGATATCACAAAGTCCTTTTGAAATAAATTAATGGCTGTGCCGTATCTCTACTGTGGAGCCCTTCAGTATTAATATACTTCCACATTCGCACACATTACACTTGTTCTCATCAACGTTTTACGTGCTTGACTTCGGGAATAACTATTTACATTGAATGAAGGGATGGAGAGACTCCACGATATGTGTATATGTTACATGAAACTTGTCTTACGCCATGATTTGTAGATTTGAACTGTCCTTAAAAAATTGGAATATTACCAAAAGTTATTTAAACAAAATATAATAACACAACAATTTTTAAGCAAGATTAGAATTTGTGATCACAAACATTTTTAGAATTTGTGAACAAAATTCTTATATTAATGGTCTTATATTATTATTATATTAACCTTTACTAACTACAAATGGATGACTTTATGACAGGAAGAACACTAATATAAATACGTAGTGCAATTCAGAAACAGGCAGGTTATTAATAAAACTGTTTAGGGACCATACACAAATCGGCTCTAGTCCCCTAAAGAAAACAACTCTTCAATCTCCAACTTCGCAATCTTGTTAGACAATGATTACGTTTGGAACTAGGACTGCCATTACAAACGTCGAATTGTCTAATTGTCGTCTGATAGTGTTGTGTTTTGCAGCTTAAATAATTTTACTAGGATTAAAGATAAAAATAAGTTATGTATAAACATGAGGTAATTAAAACTTAATACTGCGGTACCGCACTAAATAAGCGGTAATTAAGTGAAACGTAGTGTCAACATGATATTTGGCATACAACATTTGGTTAAATAAATCGGATCATTCCACAATCTATATTTGTTTGTATTGTTTTGGATATAACCCACCGTAGTGAATGAATTTTTTTTGTCGTAAAACTTTATATAATTACATTTTTATTTTATTACTGATATAACTATGAATGCTGTATGAATTAATTAATTTAGAAAATTGTAGTTTATATATTACGTGTCCCTTTGGGTTCAGGTTGTTGGTTTAACTATTATTATAACTAATTTACTGACTTGCTCTAGAACATACTAATGTATTACATTTTGGAAGGCCATTAAAAAGCAGATATCTTGTAAACAACTAACTAAACTAAACATTTCACACGAAACAGTAAACGTTTTTGTATGTTTATGAGATGGTAAACAAATACTCTCTGTTAGTAGGGTGTGACAGATTGCATTTCACGTCGCCACTGACACTAATTTATTTCGGATTTACATTCAACACCCATGTGACAGGTTCTTTGAAGTTGTATGTTTGTAAATTAAACTAGTATTAACTTTGGAATACAAACCCATGTTTGTGGCAAACATCGTGTTTCGTTGTTTGACCAAGTTATGGATAGTATTAATTTCCTTTTTTTTAAACATGGTGAACTCATTTTCTATACATTTAGATCACAAAATAGTTGCTAATTTTAGTAAAACAAATATAAAGTATTACGTATCACTTCTGTACCTCAACATAGACAAAAAAACTTTATCGTCTTAAAGAGGCATTCAAAGAGTTTCGTTATCCATCTTGGTACTGGTCAGTTGCAAATTCGTATTTTCTGGCATTTATTTATTTGTACAAAAATAAACATATGGAAAAATTATCAACTAGGCCAGGGCACTCCCCTACACCGTGTACACTGAGGCATTGATTTGAGTTTTGTGCTCATGTAAGTTTTTATTCCTTTGTCAAATATTTCAACTAAAACATCCAACTTAATAAAATATTATATTTGGCTTCACTCACTCTTCCAACAGGGGCATCGTAGTTACAAACTCCCTGTCAAGGACATTCTGATTTTAGAAATTCCTGTATTGGTAATAATTTACAAAAATAAATCAATTTAGAGACCAGTGTAAAGGGAATTATTTCTAGATAAATCCATCCGTTAAAATCTGTTACACCTAGACTCCAGCCTTCAAGAATTCTTAAGGTTTAAAAATAGACACTCAATGTTGGAACATGAAAATAGGGAGCTCGGCAGAAAATGGAGCAATATTTCAGAAGAGACAATGTCGAGATCTTTGGAATACCGCTCAATCGATGTGAGAATGCTCCTTAGTGTTCTTAGCAATGGAAACGTCTTAAAAATGGACTTTAAAAGCCAGGAGATATTAGTGACCCACAGACTGTCTCTGAGGGACGGACAAACTTATCCCTCGATTATAGTAAAGTTTATATCCAGAGATGACAAAGTGAACTGGATGCTGCGGCGCTTGTCGACTCTTAGCCTTCCTCACCCATCGACATTAACCATCACCATATACCTCACTTCAAGATGTTACTCGTCCGAGCAAAGAGACATTTACTGGAGAAAAGGCTTGCCTTCGCCTGCACTGTAGGGTGTTCGTCCTGAAGACTGCTCACCCAGATTGATCCCCTACTTTACTTAGGACCCCCGAGGATTTAGACCAGCTTTTAACGTATGGAAATAAAGTCAAGTAAGGTAAACCCGGTTTAATCATTTCAAAATTACCTCGTTCTTGTTTATCAAAACTTTGAATCTAATATTGCACTGTTTACACACACACACACACGTTATTCTATTATTATATAAATCGCATAACACTATTTTAAATACTATGCATATATTATTTATTTCAAAGATTATTAGAGTATTTTCTGTTCGCATAAAGGGTTATAATTTTTTATAATTTTTTCTAGTTATGTTTTATCATTAATATTAACTAAATAATTTTAATACGATGACCATTCAACATTCATGAAAATCTCTTCTTTTGAATATCACTTCATATTATCAATTGTTAAATTAAAAATTTTAAAATTGAAAATTATTTTCTTACAGAATTAGTGTATTTGCTCATGTAACTCTCAAATATATAGTAGTATATTACTGAAAATATTTTAAAACTTCTAAGATTTTAAGTTAAAATATGTTTTGAAAATGAAACATTTGCTCAGGAAGCCAACCTTGTAACTGTGCCAATATACGGATTACTAGAGCGTTGTAAGAATGATATGACTTTTGAAGTACGATCATCGTAACCCCATCTTCTCGTTTGAAGCATAGTAATGATGTCATGTTTATGTTGAAAACTATGTTTGGATTTCATCATATTATACTCATGGCTCCAAAGTCAGAGAAATTCACTGTAGTTCCTGTCAAATAGGTTTTAATGTTGACAGTGTTACTTGATGTACACGAAACTTTCCGTGGCTCTATTTTTTGAGGTGGAATCAGAGCTAAAAATTCTCTCTTTCACTTAATAGATATACAATTTTTGATTTAATATAAAAAGTTTATTTATAATAATACATTATTAAAACAAATGTAAATATTACATTTATAGAGCTAGAATCTTGGTCAAATCATTTCATTGATTGACCAGTTGAATATTTTATTAGTTATACCTTAACAAAATGATACATTGGTTGATTAATAAAGCATAATCAAGGTAAATACCATTTCCTTACAGCAATTATTTTGTCAATAGTAAAGACGTTCACAATAGACTATTGTTAAATATCCCTTTCAGCTCAGGTGAAAGAATGGTAGATTTAACATGTGAGCGCCATCTCTAAATGTCAAGTTGAAAATGGATTATTAATTTAGACTTTTAATTTACAAAAACTCTGATGCGAAAAATAACTCTAAATATTATTACATAGACATAATCGTAACACTTAACACTTAGTAGCCATCATAATCTTAAAACTAGAAGACAAAGTGTTATAGGCATATTCATATTTTTTATAAGAACGTGAACTTCATTAAGTTAAAAGTAATCACTAAGCTATGTGCAAGTAACAACGTTTTACCATGTTAGTCTGTATAATTAAAAAAATACGGCAGTTCTCTTGTACTAACAAGCTTGCGTTATATTGCATAAAATGGTTGTTTAGGTTTCATACCACCAGGAAGTATCCATTTAGTTTTTTCACCACATCCCGTTATGAATCGACATTTTTCGAACGGTTTAGTTCTATATTTTTGTTAAATTATCTTACAGTGAAATAATAATTCACTGAACAACTGTGAGCACGTGTTTATTAGATAGTTTTATACAGTACAGACTACGTAGCATGGAGCTCGAATAACAAGTAAACGTTTTATTATACAGCATTGGATAGCAAATTAGAGTTTTGGGCTTTACATAAAACATGTTTCAGAACCATAAAGATAGTTATTAAAAATAATATTTTATTTTCATTCATCATACATTTCTACAAATAGTTTTACTTGTAATCACGTTTTAAAACAATTATTAACCTTAAATCAATTATTATTAAACATTTGATCATACAATGTTTAATTGACCTTTTTATGCTGCTTGCTGAAGAGAAAAAGTACAAATAAACTGCCCTGGACACAGCATGATCTGTTTCTGGCAGTAAGCTGCTTTTACGAAAGATGGATTTATTTATTTAGCATGATTCCTTATTGGGTCTTATAAACTTTATGGTCTGTCAAATTTTATAAAAAAAAATAAATTATAATTTACAAATACAAAATAAAGTTATATAGTAAATTGTACTCGTATGTATCTCTATTATAGTATGCTAGTTATTAATAATTTATTCAAATGTGATAGTCAAATGTTCAATTCATAGCCCTCTAACTGCTAAATCAGTTTTGGTAGTACAGTTTTAAATTGTCTCGTTTGTACATCTGAAAAATAACTACACAACAATATTAATGGACCAAACATCACACTGAACAGTTTTTCTGAGGTAATGAGGAGCAGAAGATTAAACAGCGTTAGTCCCCTCTTTGTTAATGTAACGTCGGTATATTTTTTTCTACATTAAGCAGTGTCAAACATCTCAAATTACTCTCAAATCAAAAGTGAAAACAAAATTTTAAAGACAATAGGTCTAAGAACAAAAGTCGTTGGTTCACTAAAGAACGACAACCACGAATGCCCAATGAGGCTCGCGCTGTAGGATGACAAAGGCGACGAAAGAAATGGTAACAGGTGAAGTATAATACTGGCAACCTTTAGCTTTATTAGCTTGCACAAACAGCTGAAGCGGTATTATTTATATATGTTCATATGGGGCCATAAAACACACATATGCCAAAATGATAAAAGTTGACTATGAGAAAATACAGTAAACGCATAATATGTTTAAAAATCAGGTTGGGCCAACTGCTGGTAATTATCAAATGGTACGTATTACTAAAGTTTATTAACGAGAAATTCTGTCTAAATTTGTTACTGGCCCTCCCCCCCCCCACCACTTTCATTCACCTCCTATTACTTGTTTGTTGTTGCCAGAAAAGTGTACATGTCAGAAGCACGCTACTCTCAGAAGTTGTTATGACCAAACTTAACTATCAACCGCCAAGCCCTTTAACAGTTCGCAGAAACATGATATATAACTTAGAGGGTAAGTTAATGTTGTTGCTATTGAATTAGTTACAGACCAGGAAGGCTATTAAATAATGCCTATAATTCCCCCATAGTGTTTTAATTTTTAATTAGGATCTATTACATTAGAAGATGTATAAGCGGGACTCATTCATTGCTCAAAATGTCATTCTTTGCTCTAATATTGTTTGTCTTATCGTAAGCTAAACCTTTCCAGGCAGTAAGATTAATATTAGTGTTTGAAAGTGTTCATTTACTGTATTATGGCCAATAATATTTAGCCCAAACTTATGAAGTATGTCCGCCACCCTTAATACGAGGAATGAGTATGCCAGAACAGACACGCGTAACAGGCTTTATAAGAACTAATTACAAAAATCGTGTTTTCTAGATATGTTTATGTGTATAGCCAAGATAATGACATAAAAAGTTATTGCACCTACCCCAATGCCAATTTAAGGTGTACAGATATCAATAAGTATAAGAGGTATAAGGTGTAATCCTAAAAAAGTCGAAAATTCTAAGAAAGGCAAGATTAACAAAATTAGTTATTCTAATTTATAGCTTTGAAAATATTTACAATGCTTTTTGACAAAAATTGTTTTAATTGTGTACAGCACAAATATAACTAACTTACAATGTCTGAGGACTCTTTAAAAGTAACCGTGTTGATAAATATTAAATTGTTAATAAACACACACACGTTTAAATAAATGTAATATTGATATATATTTTTATTTATTTCGTACTATGTAATTTAGTAATTTTTAATATTACATTTCCTTTTCATAGATTAATAATATCGCAACCTTATCAAATGAACCCACAGGTAATGGTAACGTTTTGGAATTAAATTATATGAAAAATATATCCCCTAATTCATAAACGTTACATCAGATCTCCATTCGGAAACATTGCAATACACTACGCTTAAAGGTTTGTCACGGTGTGTCGGTTTTGTTTAGGCAAAGTTTAAACTACTATGTGTTAAATATTAACACACATAAAAAATGTTGTGCATTTGAATATTTAAATTGTGTTAATGATATTGTGTTATTAAATATAATGCAACTTAGACCACTTGCTGAAAACACCAGTGACTTATTATTATTCAATATTTTTAAATACAGGTTTTCTACCTGTATAAAATGTTATTATAACGGAAGCAGCATCGTGTAACTACAATACGACTCGATAGGCGCGTGACGCTTGATTTTCCGCTAGGATTCCGTGAAACAAATGAAATTCTGTGCTAACTGCGTCGTTTGAATGGTTTATTACTATCATAATAATTTAGGTTTATTTGCTCTCGATGACCGGCCAATACGGTGAAATATAGGACTGCCATAAGAACATATTTTGCTTTTTAAGCCACTTACTAGTCAGAAAATAATGAAGCGAATGAGGCAGGCACTTGTGTGAGACTGAATACTGTAATACATTATTGTGCAAGTTTGACGTTTTAACACATTGAGATAAAATTGAGAATATAGGCACTACTTTTATAATACACTCCCAGCCAATTCATGAAGCATGACCGTCCAAGTAGTAAGTGCAGAACACACCACTCAATGAATTTTAATTAGGAATTGTTAGTCTAGTAAAAATACTCTTTGAATTCAGTAACGGTTTTATCAAGCCTTCAAACATTTTTATTCTAAACAGGCGTTTTGAAGAGGTTTTAAAACGGTTTGTTCTGTTGTTTATCCTCTTGTACGCTTTTAGCATATCTTAACAAAAACATGTTTTTAAAAAATAATTATACATTTAGAATATGCTATACCTTAACTGAAGCAAACTTTTGACATAACAAACAATTTTTTTGCATAAATTACAAAAAATATGTATTTCAACTAAGGAATAAATTCATATAGTTTTCATAATACCACTGTTCCCAAGTTCTTGATTCTTATTAGTTCCCAAATTTAAATGTCATATCGTGTAATTTTAATGTTATTGTTTAATTTAATAACTGCAATAGAATATTTTTTTGTTTTTAGTATTCGCCTTTTTAGTATATTTGGAGTAACATCCATATAAATGTGGTGCTAATGTTATATGTCCGAGTTTTATTATTTTAGTTTAGAACTTTATTTATCTAAACTGGTATTGGTTTCGTTTGTACTTGGTGTAGACAACTTTAATTGTCATTTCCTTACACAGGTACATTGTCATTTAACTTTAATACATTTGGGCTCACAACAACAACCCAACAAAAAGTACGGTAAAGTACCTTAGACCAAATAAAAAACTAAATTCAACATTCATTACGTATGTTTCATTTAACTCTTTTCGCGCAGCAAAAGCATTTGTTAGCTTACCTCTCACGCCCATACCACAAAGAATAGTTGTAATTGATTACCGATTGTTACATACACATTTATAAAACGTGTAAAATGTCATAGAACCAAGAAACATGATCAATTTAACCCATACTTTTCTCATCCACAAAAAACACTACGTAGTTTTTATAGCATTTTAAACAAAAACATTATTTTATATAATGGCGTGGTGAAAATTCCTAAGCTGCATCTAGTTGATGTACTGCAGAAATTATTCGTATATAATTCGTATAATATCGAAACTATAATTTAGATTGCCAATTTAATTGAGTTTTGTACTAATATAAATAAGATTTAACCTTATAATTATCAGTTGGTGGTTTTTGTGCAAAAAACTCTCCTGCCTCGTTAAAATTATATATTGCATGGAAATAAGCATAGTTCAAACAATTTAACTAATAAATCCAATTTAATTCTCTATAGATTAATGTTGACAGAGCAATTATTTAGCAATAAAATAATTATATGATGATAAATATAATAGTGATGGATATAAAGCTGATGTGCTTTGGTGCCCTAGATAAAATATAACAGCGCAAAATCACGCTGTGTTTAATCACGCTGTGAATACGTTGGAGTAAATTTTTTCCAAGTGTACTTTTGAATCATAGCAATCCTTAATATCTGTTTTCTCTTAGATAATTTATACCGAATGGAGGAACTCCAAATACAGATTAAGTATATTAATTAATATAGGGTTTACATAATATTATCTAACTTCTTTTTGTGTAGTATAATGGACTATCAGCATCCTTTTATCAGAATATATCAAATTCTGTACCACAGCCAAACCATTATCAATTTGAACCGCAGCAGTTTGTCATATCGCGTGCTCAATCACTAGTGATATTATAATTACCTGCGCAGCAGCTTTTAAATACGATGTAACCGACACGGCATTGAACATCACAATTATATACCCTTATAATTCTTTGAGGAAGTGAATCGAATTTTAATATGGACGAAAATAATAACGGTCCTGTAATTCCAAAGAAAGGAGAACTCCACTCAATTTTGTTGAGATTTGTCCTCTTCCTGAATTCTAAACATTTTGCTGCTCGTTAAAAATTGCTATTGCCGAGCATTTCCCCCGCAAAACATAGTAAACATGATCTTTTACTATCATGATTGAGGTTCTTTCACATCTTTAAATCGTTCCGCGTCTCAGTTCACCTGAATAAACTACTGTAACCATCGGTTTTATACAAAGCGTTATTGTGAAATTAAAATTCGACTCTGTTCCTCTGTCATCTATAGCGTCGATATTTCTTTAGCACATTGGTATCAGCCGCAGGAATACAAAGCATACAAGAGTGTTCTATGAATTTTTTACACTATATAAATTGTCATACCACATTTGAAAGCGAATCATAATCTTAGAAGAGTGAAAAGAAAGTTGCTACTACATATTGTATCGAAGTATCACAAAATAACGAATGCACTTTTTCGTTATTTATAATATAATGTTATATAACGTAAAAAACGTCCAAAACTTAACATTGTATATAGTGTCTGGATATACTTCATACTCAGTCTATAGTACGAAGGTTATAAAATGTAGTCTATTGTTATTTTTATGTAATCAAATTAACAAACAAAAACACACTCAAAGTGTTACAATTTGATTATTCTTTAATATTTAAATTCACAATTACCCGAAATACATTTAAGTGAAAGAGATACGATCAAATATATTAACAAAATGATGAATTATTAACATGATGTAAACAAGGATTTAACTGGAAAATCACTCACCATATTTGGTATAAATGTTTCGAGTGCTACTACTACAACTGTATATCGAGTTGTATGTGATTTGTGAAATTGTACAACTAGGCTTGACCTCACATAAATCTCTGCAGTAAACAATGCTTTGTAAACAATATTATCTCGTTCTGTTATTTTCAGTAACACGCTATACTTTTCCCGCGAAACTGGGCGATACGAAATGTTAATAAATCTCGTTTCGTTAAAATCTCTATCACAACTGGAGTAAATAAACAGACAATGGAATAAAACTTTGAATATACAAGGCGTTTGAACTTTATTAGGACATGAAGTAACATACTAATTAAGTTCATGTCGTTTTGATTGGAAAGTACGAAGCAATAAATACAGCAGATGTAGTGTCTATATACACATTTGTACAAATAAAATTACATTTAAAATACTAAACTCTTTTAAGATATGTGATTTAAAAACTACAAGTTCTGTTTGATTAGACCAGAATTTAAAAGATAAATGTTTTGTGAAGATACGTCGATCGATGATTGGCTGACCGTTAGCGAAAATATCATTCAATACACGTATGTCCATTTCAAACGAGCAGAAAAACGAAATGACTTATAGACATGGAACTGTGTTGAAGCTACATTTATATGCATGCAACATCGAGTTTGATGCTGGTGCATGTCACTCAATGGGATATGATAGGGTATTAGTAAAAACTTTTAAATTGGCTCTATGGTTAACCATGATGGCAACGAGAAAATTGTATAACAAATTAATTTGGAACACGTAAGCATAGCTATCTATAGGAGAAACAATTCCCTTTATAAACTTCAAATTTTGCACAAAACTTCCATGTCTATATAGACAAAAATGGCCTCTAAGATGATAAATATACATCCATGGGATTTTTTTAACGTCATAAAAACTATTATTCAGTAGTTTCTCTTTTGTCTGCTAGTGGGAATTGAGTGTAAAAATATATTTTCTATGTGATTGATGATTCTATGTGATCTGTACGTAAGCAACCTCAGCGAAGCCTAATTTTAGCATGGCCAGTGGTGTTGTGTGTATTCTTAGTTTGTCGTGTATAAATTTGGTTAGATTTCATTATCTGGCTCCCAAAAATTTGAAACGGTATATATCATGTTATGCTAGTTTTTTTTTTTAATCATTTTGTTTATAATCCCTATCCACTCAACCTCATATCGCATACAAGGGTACAATAGTTAAACTGGTATAGAAATTTTGTTTGGCGTCTTTGTAAAATGTTAAAATTTTAAATAGCTTATATCAAAGTGGACAAATAACAGCAGTTATTTTAATTAAGTTGGTACAGAAAGAGATTGTTTTCGTTGAGTTATCAAGCAACAGAATTTAAATGAAAACGATTGATTTTATACCCACCATGATAAAAAAGAACTCAGTACACACCACACGGAGTAATAGTGTCTTTGGGCCATTAATCGTATTTCAGAGCTCGGCTTCTCTTTGTTCATAAAAACACGATTGAACACCGAAAACAACCACTTTTACTCCCAGTGACGATAACTGATATTATTTTAGTTTTGAGGTCGGAACACGTTGTTCCCTAAGCAGTATTTTATTACATATATGTCTGACATATAATAGAGTAATTATGGCTTTTTTATGTAGGCTAAGCTTTTACTGAATTTGATTATTATTTGTTTGGTGGTCAGTAACATTTATGAGGTAATATGCCAAGTTCTTTTGTGGTTACTGCGGTGAATTGTGCCAGTACTATTATTAGTCCTTACACTCATACCCACATTACACTCATGTCTTCGTCCGTGGCTGAAGTGTATAAGGTCGATGGGCGGCTGAATGAGAGAAGTGTCTCCCCCGTTTAGATGGTATCCAGTATTGATTTTCAATAGATATTCTCAGGTTTGTAGTTTTGACTTGGGTAGTAAACCCCTTTTATAACTTTTGGCACTCATGCAATCAATAAATATCCTAAAATTGTCCCTGTTTTAAGACACGAGAGAAAAATGCAGCAAGATATTATAGACCGATTTAGTAATGTCGGTCTTTTCAAAGGTTCTTCAGACTACAAAGTGCAACAAAAGTTTTATATTGTATTGTAATCATTGATTAAACCTAAGTAATTTATTATGAGATCTTCAGAAGAAGATTGACTTCCATTGCCATATTTAGTTCTGTCACTTCTGTTTTGAAATTTCTGGATAGCAATTATTGTGCTATCAGAATGTGTCTTGATCTTCATAAGTTATTTTATTCATTCTGCCATGATGCCTAGCCTAATTAATGGAGCATGAGGAAATTCGTGGTAAACTCTTACAACTCTTTCGGTCCGGTTTTATTCATATTTTTTAATATTCTTTTCCCAATTTTTATGCTGAATATAATAAATCTCAACCCATTGCAAAGTTAAAATTTTATTACAATAAATTTATCCTGCTATTTTCATTACAATGTATCAAAAAACTACTTCTTTGTTTGAAGTGTGTTAATCACGATGGAAGGTTTCCTGTATGGATCTAACAAATCTGTTTGGGTATGATGCCATTTTATTTTTTATTTAGTGAAATTCCACGTAGTGGGTTCTAAGTACATACTTATGAATTCGGTTTTTTTATACTTAAGGAAGAGGGTAGATTTCAATCCTTGAACGTAGTTATACATTTTGTAACATATAACGATAGAAAATGTCCGAATCTTATTATACTTTCCAAACTTATTACTTATGATACTAATTGTATAATAACGTCCTTTAGGATCCATTAAAATATATTTGTTTGCCCAACGATTTAAACTTATTTATTTTATTTTAATTTTTTTATTTCCACCTATGTGGTTTTTACGCGTATCCGTTTTACTGTACAGGTTCGGTAAAAGAAACTGACCACTTAAATAATAATTAAAGATAAAATCAAATGAAATGTCTATATGTTGCCAAATTTTAGAAATAATAATTAGTGTAATCGTATGAAATTCAGAATTAAAATCTACTATTTATTTCCGTGCTTACCCCTTATTAACTAGCCAAAATAATAGATTTATACACAGAAACTCTAACTTTTATGGACATATAGACTAAATTTATGGAAGGGTAAAAAGGTACTATGCTTTGTCATGTAGGATAATGTTAATAATATTTACTAGAAAATAACCAGTAAAGAAGAAAAACCTTATTTCTAACTATTTTTTTGACAGTATATTAGTTATTTTCATCATAAAAAGCTAAAAATACTTGAATAATTTATCCCAAACTATGACATTTATTGATAGAAGTTTTGAATTGTATTAAATCACTTTGGTAAATCGAGGGAAAGACTGGATAAGCGGTCATTAGAAGATTGAAAGAAAAGTATGAAAGGAACGAGGAAATTTAAGAACAATAAATCGAGAAACTTTGAGATAATAATCTTTAAGAAATGTGAAGTTGTTTAGAGATTTGTATGAAAGTAACAACTTTTCAGTTTACAAAATTAACACTTTATTTACTGCCTATTTATTTATTTATTTTATTCACCAACGGCGTACACCATTTTACACTATTACAAAAAAATAATAAAGATGGCCAACAAGTGTAACAAGATTAAAAAATAAGTATTAATAATTAAATTATGAATAAATTATGTGATACAACTATTATATAATAATGGAGTTCATGCAAAGAAAGCAAGCAACAACTACTATACTATGCAAGCGAAACAAGAATTTAAATGTAAAATCATTGGGAAAATAACTTTAGAAAAAATAACAATAAGTTAACAGTACAAAAATAAGCAGAGAAAACAAGCAAATAACTGTAATAAAATATGTAAATATTAACAGAAAAATAAATATATATATATATAAAAATATATATATAAAATAACAATGTAACGATATAACAATAGACAAAGATAACAAGGAATAAATATGTATGACAATAACAACGTAAAACTAAATGACAAGCTAACAGACAAGCTAACAACAAAATAAATATAAAAGTAGCACATTGGAGGATGAAGCAACACTGATCTGGCTTTTATCAGCAGCAGCACGCCGAACCGCACCCAGGGCTGCAACAAAGAGGTCGACTGTCGTTCCCGAAACGCATGAGTCTAGGTATGGGACAAAATCGAAGATAGTTTAGGTCCCAGCATGGTCAGGCTCGAAGAGGCGATGATGTCTGGTGGATCTGGCAGGAACGCGGAATTTGATTGGCTCCAGTAAGAAGGGGCTGCTGACTTGGTTATTGAGAAACTTGGAAAGGAAGATACAATCAGCCACCCTCCTCCTGCGCTCAGACTCAGAAGACCATAAGCAGCTGACACCTCATTGACTGGAAACTTCACGAAAGTCAAATCCCGCACGACATCCCAGGAACCTGATGAAACGTCTTTGCACCGACTGGAGATGATGAATCTGGCAGAGCTGATATGGAGACCAAACTACAGAGGCATACTCAAGTAACTGGCGGATAAGGGACTTGTAGAGAATCGTAGAGGCATGTAATTGTGCCTATACCCTATACCCTATTTACTAGGGTATAGTATAAACATTCTTAAATAGTACAAATGTATGATATAGTATTATATTAAATCTCAAGATTTTTGTATTAATAACACTAAAATTTTCAATCTCATTAGTCTTGTTCGGTGTTCTTATTAAATTTTCATGGAAGGGACTCACAATTCCTAAAGAGTCTTTATTGGTAATTTTAATTCTTCTATATCGAATTTTTGTAATTTTATATTTTCCAGTTTTTAATGTTCATTCACCTGAAATTTGTAAATGTCTAACCATGAACTACTTACCATTTTCAACGAGCAATAGTTTATAAAAAAAATCATAAATACCCTGACAATGGTATAATGCGTACTGTAGTTTATCTTTATCAGGTATTGCAAGGACTTACTGTGAAAACAAACTATCAAAGTTTTTTAAGTAATGCCAAACTGTGGACATATTGGTCTTATTAACTAACTTATTAGCAATTCATGACGAGACGTATTACTAAGTTAAAAGTCCTTATAGTTAGATATTTTAATGAGAGGATGTATTTCAACGATTCTGTTTTAAATGATAAGTCCACTAGTATGCATCCCGCCTTTAGTAATGATTTGAAATTATGAATTTGTAAATCAATAACATATACGAAATACTTTAAACTTGTAAATAAGAGGAGCTCATTGTATTAGTGTCTAAAATTAAATACAAATTCACCTGAAAGGTATCTGGTGAGGTATTACCATTTAAGCAATTAATAAACGAGTGGGAGTAAAACATAACTTGAATATGTGGTATTATTCATCACAATTATAGTACTGTGATTAGCTTGAGTAAGCAAAGAGATCCTAACTGGTGTGTATTATAATTTTACAACGAGTTATCAACCAAGTTCTTGTACATTTTGCACTACACACTACGTTCGCTGCACGTTTGTGTAACAAATAATATTACTATATTTTTTTGATATATTTACATCCCATACAATAAAAATACTAAATAATAATAAACTTAAGTTTAAAGTGTTTTTAGAATAAATCTCCTAAAATTTAATTTAATTTCTAAAATGTAAAATATTAAAATAAATTTTAAAATGAAAACCATTATTAGCATATGTTGTAATAGTAAGTTAATACTATAATTTTTTTACTGTAAAGGTTTGAGATTGTATTTCGTAATAATAGGTAATTTATAATCGGTACTCAGAATATTATGCTGTAACTGCACTTTTATAAAACTAGGGAAAGCTGGGAAATAATTTCACTTGTATGTCAACAATCCCGTCTTATAGAAACGTTAGACATGACAGCTAATCTACAAAAAAATTAAAACGACAATCTGTGAACGTGTACTAAGGTTTTGGAAACAATCTTACAAAACAACGTTTTTTACGGGAATTGGGCCGTTTGTCTTGTAACGCTGGCATAAAATTGAATTCCGGGATAATTATGCCGGTGAGCAGATAAATTTTCAACAATAAGTAGGCTAACTGTCCTACTCGTTCAATTCATTTTGGTTTACATTTCAACACTAGGAAGTAAAACGTGCATAATTAATTTAATAATTCTGTCTGATAATCACGTTTTCTTATATTCAAAGTCTTTTTGAATGATAAACTACAAATTCTTCCCACACACGTTTCATTACTTTGTTGAACAGATCTAGTTCTGTGAACGTTCGCAGTAAAGCTGCCCCAATAAGTTCAAACGTCTTTGTTTATCTTCACTTTCTGCATGAATTTCTCAAAACCATTTTTATTTTACCAGCTATTATAGATTTAATTTTTATCATAAGACTATGGGATATATTTAAAAAATTATAGGTTGAGGTGTCACTGTTTGTAGCGCATAGTCCACTACCAGAAAATTGTAAAAACCTATACAATGCGGTTATTAACCAACCTCTACTGGTAAATACTTAGTGCTAAGTATTTATGTATAAACAACGAATTCAGTACCTTCATTTTAACAGTATGGTACTTGGTCAATTTCATATCACACAAGTTCAGTTATTCATTAAGTGCTGTCATAAAACAATGTTTACACTGAACAGTTGATTACATTTAACAGACTCTTTCTTTTCGATTTATACAAAACATTTTTTTTTTCTTTCTATTTTCCTGATATTTTCCGTGAAATTATGGGTTTTTTTAATACTTATTGTGATATTCGGAAAGGATACAAAACCGACAATGTAGAGGACATTATAATCGGTTCAGCCATTCTTGAGCTAAGTTAGCCTATTTTTAAATGTTGTAAAATATGTGTGTATTTACATCACGGCTGGTGGATAACCGTGAGAGTAAACAGATAAATTTGTATGTTGTATGTATGAAAATTTACAAAACCTCTGACAGATGCCTTGCATCGTAAAAGTATCTTTCCAAAAGGGTTAGAATACTACTTTTGAATATTATAAGAAATAAACTAGATAAAAACTCATATCATTGTGTCATCGTGTGTACGAATACAAATAATACGTACATATTCTCGTTATATCGTCCTTTTAGACATAATTATGTGTGAAATTTATCCTATAATCATTAACGACCACATCCAGAGTGGTGTAAAAAAAACGACACATTATTCTCATATTCAAAAGCCATATCTCAGTTATCTGCCAAATTACCAGTAATTTAATCAACAATATCTTATCTATTAGCTTGTACCGTTAGTTGGTTAGATTTTATATAATGTAACATTTCACATCCTAGTCAGTCCAGTATAATTTAATAATATTTTTGTTATCCAATGTTCCGGAACTAAATTATCGGCGGAGTAACTACCTAATTGGCACTGTATGAATATTTTATTCTAACCCTTTGTAGCAGCCCAACTACGTGACCGATCTGACCTCGCGCGCTTTGTTCGTAAGTAAAATTTATCTTTCCGTATTATTAAATTAGCCCTTTCATGCCAAACATATAAAAATGAATGTAACGTAAAGTAAAGTTGTAAATAGTAAAGTAACCTACCCTTGAAGATCTTTTATTTGCTTGATTGAAATAGATACAAGTTGTGGCGTCGTCCTTTTGACGAGCACGTTGTTGTAATAAGTTTTTTGTCTCATTAAATGGCTAATACCGTCGCGAATTTGTTTTAGGCGAGCTCACGTCTCTCACGTATCTCACGTATTATTTGAGTAGATGGCTACCACTTTCACAACTTCTACTCCTCTTTTAGTAAGTACCGACTAGAAATAACCCTTCTTAGACTACAGCTTCAATGTCTCGAGCCAAGACGCCGACGCCCGGGTTGTGAGTCTACACATTGCGAAGGGAAGTAAAATCTTAAAGTTTTATAAAGTAAAATATCGTAGGCATCATTCCATAGAACATTGGATATTTTAGGCCCACCTATCAGATATACATTTTTAGTTCTTGTACTCTAATTGGCAGCAATGTGGCAAGGCATACATTTAATTTACCAACTAAAAGTGGTGCTTGTAAGTTTCACTGATTAAATTGAACTTATAAGTAAACTTTGCAATTCGAGTATTTATTACTACGACCTCAGAAGTCACCACCCCCATGTGTTATCGTCATTCGGTACAAGCTCAGTACACCGAGTTACAGAGCGGACGATGGAAGTACGCCGTCTGTGATAATTGATATTAGAGTTCATTTCCACGTTCCGAGACTAGGAGTCCGAGTCATTTATTCAAGGAGAGGAGATAGTAAATGTTAAATAGAGATAATTCAAACTTCTAATATTTCGGCTGGTTACTCAGATATTTATTTGCAGATATTACGATCATTTTTCTACTCAATAACGATGTCACTGTTAATATCTATCCCGAAAAATCTAAAATCAGTACTTCGAATACATATTACATTACGCCATTTTCGTCAGACATTATCATACTTTTCCCTACATAACTCATAGAAAATGTAGTACTAGGTGGATAGACTTATGAGTCACTTGCGTCTGAGCAACCAATAGATGACTAGTAGAGAAACATCACTCACTACAAAATGTCAAAATATTTCGTTAAAATAGTGGTATGTCTAGGTCTAGTGTGATAGCCGCTGCAGATGTCTAAATGTTACAGTTTTTCAAAGCTAAAATGAGGGATTAGTCTTTCAAGACTTTTGTGCTGTCAACATGTTGATTTATAAAATCGAAGGTAACTACTGATCATATGTTAACGCTTTTATCTAAGTAAAAATTAATTAGAAAGTTACAGTTGAAAGTTACTCAAGTATATTTAGATTATCATAAATATTTAGACAGGATTAATTGAGCCAAATTATTTTTTACACTGTAAATATCTTTGGTATTTTGAATATTTTTTTGTAACAGAAAAAACATTGTTATTCTTTGTTTAAAGTTGGTTGTAGACGATGGAAGGTTTGAAAGGATAATAGAATTTCTGACATATGGCATAATTATATGTTAAAAAATATATAGCATTACGTTTCGAGGATTTACATCTATTCTCTTCGTCAGGTAATAAGACATATACATATAGTACATATACATTTATTTAAAAGTTAAAATGTGCAGCAATGGAATGCCACTAAAAAAAAAAAAAATAAATTATACATATCCAAAAACTGCTTGGAGTCCATGATGGATAAATGAACACTATGCAATATATAACCATGGCAAATGTTCGAACTCCTATTATACTTGTAAACACTGTTATCTTATTCTGACTACAAAAACATAGCCATTATATAGACAATGCATACAGGATAGCCGCAGGGATTTATACTTGGCCCTATTATATTTTTTGAATACACGTGATGTCATTAAGTATATTTGAAGAAACACTGATTCATTGTATAGTGCTCCAATGATATTATATACAGGACAATATATTCCGAGCAGAGATTCTTCCAGGTGAATTGAAACCGGGTGAAAAATAATAAATTAGGCATACAAGACTTTTGGTACCCGATCTCTACATACATGAGTTGTCCAACTAACACTTAGACTGGTTTTATAGATGTTACAATCATAAGCCTGTTTAAAATTTGATTTCTCTATTATAATAACCATTGTTTAATTAATATACATCAGACCCGATTAATGAACATATGGTGACCGTTATTAAGTTTATCTCTGTTCCTCAGCTAAACATTCTTGTTGAGGACAAAACTTATAGGAGCACGATTCAATGTATCTCTCTGTTATTTGCTGAGAGTTGCATAATTTCACTTAATAATAATATTATGATTACAACTTATATCATTTAAAATTTGTGTTATAATGTTCACGTAAAATGTTAATCATTAGGTCTTATAAAGGAATAATATTGATTACTTATATTACGTATAGGCTTTTTTAGAGAAGTATTAGGATAGTAAAATCTAAATTTCCATATTTATGCTATTAATATTATCAATATAAATTTATTTAATGTGTTTTGGTGTTTAATACCCAACCACACAAAACATACTATAGGCCTACAGATTTTGGCGAAGTTTGTAACTTACATTTCTTTACATTTCTTAAAGATAAAAAAAACGGAGGCATATTTTTATTCCAAAATACCATCTAAAACATACTCTTTAAAGGCAGTGATTCTAAACAGAGGTAATATATTTGTAAACTAAGCCAGTCACAGAACGCGACGTGTCAGCATTGCATTCCAGTATATTGTACTTTCATGGTTTAATATCAGCATATCAGATGTCGTAATGATGTGCAAATATTAATGACAAAGTAATATAATCTTATATTTAACAATAAATATTATTATTCAAGAAAGATGGTATTATTACCTCTATAAAGATGGTAGCATTTTCAAATTAAAACCAATTAGATTATTTTAACCATTCTGAACATGTATTAAATGAATATATTGTTAACGTGTACATGTAGAGTACTCAAATCTGGTGGTCCTAACACATATTTGGGATAGGAAAGCATTTTACAGTAGCTGAAGAAACGGAAGGAGCGCGCAATAAAATTATTCAACGAGCTATTCGCTCTGTGACTATAATTATTGTAGAAAATAAGCGAACGCAGTCAGCCCGTAACAACAGCAAATGGAATCAAAAAGCAATTCAACGACACCAAATGCACTTTTTTCTGACAGAGAATCGTTGAGTGAACATTTTTATGGATTTTCATTATTGAAGAATACGGTACTGACTCGATATGTAAGTATTGATATAATGTCTAGACATTTTAGTATAGCGTCAACCAATTAGGAATTTACCATTTCGAGCCAAATCCTCAATTTAACTTAAATCTAATTATTGTTCAGTAGACAAAGAACCAAACTAAATTTTTTACTACTAAATTTACTATACAAATATTAAAGAAAAGAATAGAAAATTTAACTAGAACCGATCCTACAAGCGTAAATTCTGAAATAATTAATACTCGCAATCTTTGTTAGCCTCTGATTCCCTTAACCATGAACACTGAAAGGTATATATTTGATATACGTTTTATACGCCTACCTTCGTGTAAATCTATCATATAAATCATTGTATACTACATGCTTTCAATTCAGAAAGCTACGGACTTCAGATGCCAAAACATAGGAGGTTATAGTGCGAAGGTAAGCAAACTATAAGTTATGGTGACTGTCACTCTAAAGTGGTATTTTAGAATAGAAAATTTGTGCCTTCAAAAATTATGATTTACCTGAAACTAACATCAAAATTAAGAGTAATATAAATAAGAAGCAGCTATGTACCTTTATGTTCCATTAATTCTCTTAATTTTGGCGCTGACTTTAAGGTATATGTTTGAATTTTTAATTGTTGATTAACTACTATAGATTTTGATCATGCTGTCTGTATCAATTGTTATTATATTGTTTAATTGTTAATTTTTGTTTATGCTTAATCTTTTACTGAACTTTTAAATTTGGAGGAACTGACGAGTAATTCACAAAATTAATTCTCTTAAATATCAAATATCTATCAAACTTTACCATTTCAATGTGTAAGGTGTAAAGAGGTAAAAAAAGTCTTATAAAGTATAGCCCTATCATGCTAGTTTACTGTCAGTATATCTGCTTGTGTCTTTTTTTAAATTATATATTAGGTATTCAAAAAAGTTCAAGCTTTGCAAAATATTTGTTATAATTAAAATCTTAATGAACATATCATAGAATATTCATAAAAAACATATCAGGATTCTAAATGACAGCCATACAAGGTTTACAAAATGTAATTACTCGAGAGATTTTATGAAAACTTTTTAAGTATATGAAAATACGGGTTTATTTTCGATGAACATTTTATACCAATTTTACTTCACTTCTACACTCAGTCATCGAGTAGTTCACATTTTACCAAGGTACATCCCTCACTTATTCCGTATCAGCTTAGTGCAGCCGTATTGACTCATGGCGTGATGTTTTTGTATTACTGGACGCTGGAAATGTCCGGAAAAGTACCGTTTCCTTTACGACCCTTATACTGTCAAAAACAAAATTCAAACAAAGAATATGGACACAGTTGCAGGCACAGAGCGTACACAGAACATGATCCCTGCCGGTAATAATCTGGATTATGACGGATTAAAATACACTAACCGAGTTATTAATGCTGTTTAACCAACTAATTTAACAGGTATTTTATATTCACATATTTAGTTAAAGCCAACATTAATACGAAAGAGAGTGCGCAGACTAATTTCATTTTCATATTACAAACAATATTTGTATCTCAGATTTTACAGTTAATATAATTTGGTAGCAACTCGTGAAATTGTCACGAAGCCTGTCACACAGGTGTTAATGTAATGAATTATCTGTAAATGAGTGTTAATGGAGACGTATGATGTAGTCTGTCACATCCGACTGACAGAATTTAGCCATATTTGTACATTTATTAAAGAGACTATTATAGATTGATTTTTAATCTCAAATATCACTAACAAAACGACTACTGGATTCTCCAAATGTTTTAGAATGAAACGTTTTCATTGGAGAAAGTAAAATTTTTGACTACATGTTCTTTTGAATGCATCTATGTATAAGGTATATTTTCAAATAAAATTCATTAATTGCTGGTGTGATAGAATTCTTCAATGCGGCAAACTATTTCGAAATCTAGTTAAAACATATTCATTAACCATTAGTTTCATCAATAAATAATTACGTGATCCATGAGACATTGCCTATTTTAAAAATTTCCACATGTACTTTATCCGGAATGTTTGTCAATACTGATTCTAAACTTTTTGCTGATACAATCCAATATATTATTATTATTTCACTACTATAGCAACGCATTTATACATTCATTGACGATTTAATAAAATTGTTATTTAAATGTACCCAATACTAGACGAACATTGCTGACATCACTATACACGATAATTTACGAAGATATACAGAAGCTATGATAGCTCAATCTACATGTAAAAATAATGAAAAAAAATTACATTTATGTGGGTCCGGAAATGGATTGTTAGCGAGTTACAGTAAGCGAAATATTTCGCCCGGAATCCAGCTCACCAAGTAAAACGAGGTCTTCCTGAAATTCTGGGAAGGCAGATAAGGGACGAAGTCGTTGAGTATCATAGCATAGTTTGAAATAAATTAAACTAAACTATAAATAAATTATCAAAAATGGTTATTCACGCCCACATTGGAACTTCAAAACAAAAGCTGTTGTGATGTAAAAAAATGTATAGCCACATGAATTAATTTTGATACCTAACATTTTTATATTAATAGTGCAGTCTACACCATTAGCCAGTCAGAAACTGGGTTCCATGACTATAGTGTGAGACATTTAATTCCGAACCTGTGGGTATGGCAACAACTGTTTAATGCATGAATCACTACCTCGAACACCATATGTGACTTGGCCGGACCTTATGTAAGGTTTGTAGCGGGGTCTGACCGAACGGAAGCTTAATTCTGTTCCTAAATTAAAGCGCGAGGCACGTTGATGAACCAATTAAATTTGTTTTGTGTTCTATAAATAATTATTATAAAAATGATAAAAATACCAAAATCTTGCATTATATATCTCGTTAAATTATCTTAAATTATCATATATATTTTAAAATATATTTAAGTACAGTAACGCTATCTTGTCAATGATACTAAACCGTTTGTTCATATTACACTCCAAAAATGAGATCTAACCTTCGGAAAAATAACCCCAGTTAGTTATGTAAATGGAATCAATTCCAAAATTATTTTAGGATGAGGTACGTAAAGGTATCAAACAATTTATGTTAAATTTCTACATTATTCTTTAGACCAAGTTCAAAGTGCTAAAAAAGCATATTATTTTATTGATCATTTACAACCTAGCATTCCCTGTGGCAATTTCCAAAAATGATGATTATTTTCAATTGCCCTATGATAAAAAAACTACATAGGGAGAGTGTTATATTTTGAAATTTGGAATCTCGCCAATGAATTGCTGTAGCCTCATCCTTATCACGAGTTGAATGTCAAAATTTGTTTTCTACCTCCGTTTGGTTTTTTATGTATTTCTGAAATTATTTTTCATAACAGGTACAATCCATTCACGAAAATGCCCTTTTCTAGCATACTCTTGACCCGCGTATATCACTTGGTAGCTAGTCAGTTAATATTTTGGCCAACTTTTTTTACTAGGAAAGGGACCATAATTTATTTGAAAAACTGTTCCTTTGGTGATAAATCTGTGAGAATGTCGCTGTCCATATAAAGTATGATGGTACTGTTGATAGTCGTTATCAGAGGCACTGTTGGAGTTGCATCAAGCTTCGCATTGCAACTTGAAATGATGGAAACTTGACAACGTGAGCCTATTTGTCATTCCCTAACCTGTCAGTAAAGTTAGAAATGGAAGTGAATTTCTAGAGTATTTTCAAAACCTTTATAAGCGGATTATAGGGTGGTGCATGAGGTGTTGGAAGTATATTAACAGTAAAAACTGGTCCGTTTGTCGCCGATTCTGTTTTGATTTATCATGAATTTTGTTTTCAAAGCTATGCTCTACTATGTGGGCTACGATAATCTTTTTAGTTTGCAAGACTTATTTCATAGTGGTTTTAATACTGTACTTATTTTTTCCGCTTTCATATTCTCCAATTATCTCGGTAAAAAAAGGACTGATAAGTTTCTTCGCCTTTAGAGTAAAATTTTGAAACCCAATATTCCTTTCGCATGTAGTAGACCGATAATAAAATAGGATGTTGTGGGTACAAAATACCTTCATATAAATTAAAATCTTTCTAAAATCCACCCGAATTTTTAACACAATTTAAAATATTTAATTCATATGATTGTACATATGAATTAATTATCGTTGGCGTAACTTTGATCAACCTTACCCATTCCTTTATTCAACATGTTCAATAGTAAAAGGTTTTGAAGATGTTCAGTTATTATATTGTTCTATCAGGATAATATAATTGCTTGTTCCACTTATAAGTAAATAACATGCAACATGCAAATATCCCAAAATCATGAAATATCCTAAATATATGAAGTTTCACTATTGAATCTTGGTACCTTATTACGCTTGAAACACATCCGATAAAAAGTGAGCAAATTAATGTGAATATTTCACAATTAAAGATATTCGTTTAATTTATTTATATAGAGATTCGAGTAGGATATATTTTTCTCAGAACGGACTAGTTTGAGACTTTTTTGTCAAGTAATAAAGGATACAATTTAGTGCTTTGGCTATAATATTCTTTGCATATTTCTGTTCAATAATATTCTTTATAACTGTTGAACAATAATATCTCGGCAAAGTGTTTGTTGTATATTTTTATACACTAAAAAAATTAAGGTGTACTATTGCTATTTTAATAATACTACCGTTGTTACTGTACTCACAAATATTATAAGAAGTAACTTACAGCTGAAATCCCACTTCTTATTATTTCAGTTTTTATATTATTACTAATTTACCATACATATTTCTTCAATCTTGTTACTACAAATGTTATGTTACAATGTTATGAAATGTATTATAATAATAATAAAATGGACGTGTAAGAGTTAATGTAGGTAGTTTGACATGCTGATGGTGGCACCAGTAACAAACGTAATCATTGCCTAACTTGGTTGGTGAGTTGGAGATTGGATAGTTGTTCCCTTATAGACTCGGGTCGAATAACTCCATTAACCCACTGTCTGTCTCTTCATTTCTATTGTGCAATAAACATTAGAATGTGATTGATCATCTATTAGAACTGAGCTCTATGTAAAACTTTTCTAGCCACAAAAATAAGACAAATTTTAACTTCTACCTGAAAATATGTACTCCCGAATTGAATTATTGCGACTGAAATTGATATAACTCCATTAACCCGTTAAGTATATTTAAATACACTTCCTTCTGATTTTATAAATATACCATCGTTTATTCAAATCAGTATTTACAAAGGTCTTAAAAACTTAATACGTATATATTTGTTTATTTTTGTGAAAATCGTTACTGATCTTTCAATTCTTATACAATAAGGCTAAGTGTGTTTTTTTTATATTTATTATACATTTAAAACTTCCCTTCATTTATTTATTTTTTGCCATTACAAGTTCTATTACTAAGATTTTTTTAAACTTATTATAATTGTCAAAACGGAAATTCTTTTGTATTATAAATACAGGATATTGTACAAAACGGCCCATGAAGGTTGCACAAGATTAGTGCCAGGAGCAACAAACAACACTGATACCTCTCAATTGTGACATGTTTGGCGTTCCCGGTTTGTGCAAGCGTATCTTTAAAGTGGTCGCGCTCGCTATTGCGTTAACCGATTTCGTTAGAAAGAGTACCATTGGAATCGGTATAAAAATTGTAAAATATTTAGTATTTTTAGAAATTTTTGTAACCTATATAAAAGAGCTAATACATATCAAAGGCAAAATGTTTACTGCTCCTGGTTTGTACAAGCGTACCCTTAAAGTGATCGTGCTCGCTTATGCATTGACGGGTTTCGTTAAAACCAGACCGTTAGAATTGTTATAAGATTTCTCATTTTGTTGGTGTCATGTAAAATTTTTATAAATATTATGGCTTTTTTGTTATTATGACTTTAAACATTTTCAACAGATATCATTTTGTTAGTATTACAGAAGATAACACTATTATTTGTTTAGTGTTCCATTTTTCGATTCAAACCTACGTGCCAAATTAGGTTTCTTTAGCTTAAGTAGTTGTAGAGATATATTTTTTTTATACAAAATGGCGGCTAGTGGCTAAATGACATATTTCTCGACCCATATTTACAGGTAATTTTTGCTTGAAATGATTGATAACCATAGAAGTTTGTGACAACCTGTATTTACATGTGTGTGTGTGTGTGTTGGGATCAAAGTACAATCTAACAGGTCAACATTAATTGTGATAGGGATTTACAGGTCTCCCACTGGAAATGAAGATCAGTTTTTTTCAAAATTCGAAGTGTTACTCACTGACCTGACTAACCATCAATACGATTACGTCTTGATGGGAGATCTCAACGTGGATGCAATGGACAGCAATCATCCATCCACCAAGCGACTAGTCGATCTGCTGAGGTCATTTGGCCTTGAAACTGTTGGTCAAAACTCCAACGAGAGTGACGGCTACAACACAGTCGGCTATTGATAACATCATCACAAACGTTGAAAATGTTCACAGTGTCGGTGGTCAACACAGCTATCTCGGACCACTATGGCCAAGAGGCTATCATTAGTGGAAAACAAATCGCGAATGAACCAAGAATTACCAAAACAATAAGAGACACGAGGCCAGAAAATATTGCTCTCCTCAACTCTTCCCTTTCAAAAGAAAAGTGGAATTTTTTAAATTCTTCACACCCAGTAGAGCAGCAGTTTCAAATTTTCAATGAATGTTTGAATTTCCATCTAAACACCTGCTGCCCTACAAAAAGGATCAAACCTCGTCCTAAGAAGGTAAATAATACTTGGATCACTAAAGGCATTTTGGTTTCGAGAGAGAAACTCAAGTTTTTATCCGAAATAAACAGAAAAAACGTCAAATGAACAGTTCAAAATTTTTTTTTCGAAATTATAAAAAAATTTATAGAAAGGTGATCCAAGCTGCAAAAGCGTATGATGTCTCAAAATCAATTATTTATTCAAAAAACGTTTCTAAAACTGTATGGGGCATCATTAACAATAAACATCACGAATCCAAGCAAATCACAGCCAAAATTGGGGACACCCTAGTGGAGTGATGCTTCTAGGGTTGCCGACGAGTTTAACGGATTTTTTGCGTCCGTTGCTTGTGGACGGGGCCCTCGTCCATCGCTGCCACAGGGGAATCCCACGCGCAGACAGAGTCCAACAGCCTCAATGGCTCTGACTCCTGTAGTTGAGGAAGAGCTCGATAAAAATCATTCAACAATTACCAGCTAAAAAATCAAATGATCTAGAATCGAGATCCATGTGGTTAGTAAAACAATGCTCAAGGCATATCGTGAAAACCACTGACTCAATTGGTCAATTTGTCTTTTAACTCAGGAGTTTTTCCCTCTCTCCTAAAAATTGCAAAAGTGCATCCAATTTTCAAGAAAGAAAACCCCTGTTCAATAAATAACTATCGGCCCGTCTCAATTTTGCCTGTATTGAGCAAAATATTTGAAAAACTTTTTCTAACGAGAATGCTTTATTTCTTAAATAAAAACAACCAGCTTTCTGAACACCAATTTGGATTCAGGAAAAATAAATCTACGATAGACGCAGTGGTGAGTCTGGTTGATATGGTTGTAGAGGGACTAGAACGTCAGGATCACACATTAAGTGTGTTCTAGACCTGTCTAAAGCGTTCGACTGCGTTGACCATGAAATACTGCTTGACACACTACATTCTCATGGCATCCGAGGTGTGCCGCTCTTATGGCTTAAATCATTTTTAAGTCAGAGAACTCAAGTGGTCCAGATATCAAACCAACTTTCTAAAACCAATCCAACTGAGTTATGGAGTCCCTCAGGGCTCTATACTCAGCCCAATCCTTTTCCTGTTGTACGTCAATGACGTACATTCATCGCTGCTGCATTGGCAAAATTGTGCAGTATGCTGATGACACGACTCTCTGTTTCAGAGATAACACACAAGAAGGTTTGGAGCTACAAACCTTTGTCGATATCAACAATTGTGTGCAATATTTCAACAGCCTCAACCTTCAAACGAATTCTTCGAAATCCAACGTGCTAAATTTTCGCACTGCGTCCAATGGACTCCCAATGTGGGTCAGCCGTCATGTTGGCAGATTCCATATTGGAAGAAGTCTATTCCGCAAAATTCCTTGGAATACTCCTCGACCGAGGGTTGACATGGAATAATCACATTGACCATGTGTGTGCCAAACTGTCCTCAGGAATATATGTTTTGAGGTCCTTGGCCCGGTACTCTGCCCAGTCAGGTATTGATTGCGGCATATTATGGGCTAATTCACTCTCACCTTTCCTATGGAGTGGTGTTGTGGGGGGCCTGTACAGGCAATAAATTTCCTGAGGGTGTTTCAAATTGCAAAAAAAAAGCAATTCGTATCATCGCCAAAGTTGAATTTCAGAGAGTCGTGCAGGACAGCATTCAAAACTTTGCAACTGTTGACTCTGCCCAGTCTCTACATTTTAGAAACATCTTTGTTCTGTTTGTCTAAATGTGCCCTAACCAGGGGGACGTGACATACACGGGTATGAGACTAGAGGCAGAGATAACTTACCGTACTGGAAGACACAGAACGGTGGTTTATGAGCACTTGCCTTCCGCAGGCAGGTGTTCATTTTATCAACAGTTTGCCAAATTTCTATTACAAACGCCCAAACGCCCAAGGCGTCAAAAGCTCGTCTTTAAGCGCTTCCTCGTGTCAAATGCATTTTACAGCGTTGACGAGTTTCTGGCGTTTAAACTGGGAGACCGCCCAATTCGATGACTGACTCCAGCGCTGAAGTGGGTTGAGATTGGCGATGGATGAATGAGACTGGAATGCATGAACATTATGTAAGTTTGGACGTGGTGGTAATGTGGAATGCGAGTCTTAAATTTATAATTAATTCTGACGTTTGCCATACAATGTGTAATTGTGACGAGCAATTAAAGATTTGATTTGATTTGATTTTGATTTGTGTGTGTGTGTGTGTGTGTGTGTGTGTGTGTGTGTGTGTGTGTGTGTGTGTGTGTGTGTGTGTGTGTGTGTGTGTGTGTGTGTGTGTGTGTGTGTGTGTGTGTGTGTGTGTGTGTGTGGTGTGTGTGTGTGTGTGTGGTGTGTGTGTGTGTGTGTGGTGTGTGTGGGTGTGTGTGTGTGTGTGTGTGTGTGTGTGTGTGTGTGTGTGTGTGTGTGTGTGTGTGTGTGTGTGTGTGTGTGTGTGTGTGTGTGTGTGTGTGTGTGTGTGTGTGTGTGTGTGTGTGTGTGTGTGTGTGTGTGTGTGTGTGTGTGTGTGTGTGTGTGTGTGTGTGTGTGTGTGTGTGTGTGTGTGTGTGTGTGTGTGTGTGTGTGTGTGTGTGTGAAACCTTTAAATTTGTGATAGTTGTGTAAAATCATAAAAATTTACATATTATTGACATTCAGTTTATTTTTCATCTAACTGTTAGTTTCTTCAATATTCAATGAATAAAATACATTAGCAGCTTGTTATTTCCCGGGCATGAAATGCTAGTTACAATAAAATTAAATATTCTATATTTGTGCAATGTGTGTAAAGTCAAAATAACTTTGTGTTATTATAAAGTTTGAAACTCCTAACTTATAACAAGTTACGCTTTGTAATCTCCCCTTTCTAAATTAATTTGCTGCAACACAATGGTATTAAATCGAGTACAATAGTTATAAACCTGTTGAACTATGCCACTTTATAAAGTGGCATAGTTCTATAGGTTTATAACTGGTATACGAGTACCTTCATGATTTAATTACCTTAATACTATAAGTAGTTGTACTATTTAGTAGATTACTCAATCGGGAAAACATCCTAAAGACAGTTAATAATTCAAAGAAATGATACAGTCTAGTAATAGCTACAGCGATTTAAAGATAGCCAAAGGATAGGCGAAATTCATTCTAAGATTAGTATCGAATCCTATATTCTTTTCTATAACCATTGATGTCTAGAATATTAATCGGGAAAACTCACTGGGAAACTTTGATACTTTAACATCTCTTCTTACATTCTTGGTTTGATTTCTATATTTCCCATCACTAGAGTACAATGTAATGTACTTTGTTTATCGGAAATAAAATACAATTTTAATCATGTATTTTATATTGTATTTAATATGAAAATCTAAACTTGAAAAGTTTAAAAATACTTCATTCCAAAATGTTAAATATATTATTCCAAAACAGCCAAACCTATGAGGATTACAATTTTAAATAAACAGTCAAAGGGGTAATTTATTTTTTTACTATATTTAGCACATCATACAGTAAAATTCATAAAGTTAAATGTGTTTTAAACTAATTTGAAGCAGTTCATTGGTTTGGAACTATCAAAATCATTTTATCTTAAACAACGTCGAAGGCATGTTAAGTTAATATTTGAGTTTCTAAGAACATCGATCAATCTTAATTATACTTAGAACTTTAATAATGCGAATCTCTTTCAAATTGAGCAACATGCTAAGTAACGTTTTAATAATAACTTAGTCTTCATTCAATGTGACAACACTAAATATATTGACATAATATAGCTCCATATAAGGATCTCAGTTGTGTTATGACGGAAAGTTTTAAATTTAAAGCGCCTTATGAAGTTAATTGTAAACTGTTTTACAATTAACAACACTTACCAACTATAATATTCACTAGAACGATAAATACATGTGAGTATACACGGCGAAACGATTTCGTATGTATGCCCTATTTCACATATGTACAGGGAGTAACAAAACTCTGTATATAAACTTCAGCATATTATTTCTTTGGTAAATGGAGAATTACATTACATGCAACCAATGATGTATCTCTTTCCATTAAATGTTTGTCTATGTTTATATAACAGATATGTAATTATTTGTTTTACGACTCAAACACTTAATGTATCAATGCGAATGTTGTGTTTATCTCTAGTTCACCTTCCTCTTACGTGCGGCACCTGAAAGCTAATGCTGTTTCAGACTTGAATCCTGAACTCTGGAGTTATTTTCGTCTGAAGGGATCCAAAAATAGTAGGTGACGAAGAACGAAGAAGTTCAAAACGAATCCCCCCTGCATCGTTTCGATATCAGAGACATCCAGAGTACAAAAAATAGTGCAATCTAGGTTAAGAGGTATTCTCATTGTCTCATCAGGTGCACAATTGAGCACACTACGATGTTGATTGATATGATTCCAAAGCACGGTGGAATAACCAAGACTTCTACACATAAATCAGATATTGTGGGAAGGGCTGGTTCGATGTGAATGTTGAGTATAGCTCCAGTTCACCTTCCTCTTACGTTCCAGTATCTGAAATCTGATCTGCAGACTTGACTCATGAAATCTGGGTGTCTCTGATGTCGAAACGATGCGAGGGGGGGAGTTCGTTTTGAACTTCTTCGTTCTTTGTCGCCGACTATTTTTGGATCCCTTTAGACGAACATAACTTCAGATTTCAGGAGTCAAGTTGCACAGTATCAGCCCTTCCCCCATAGCTGCTTTATGTGTATTTAATGTATCATTAGATTTGTCTTAAATTATCTACAAAATGTTGCTGATGCAACGTTCTTTCAAATTAGTAACTTTTTAAGATATTTTAGTTTAAGATTTAAAAAATTTAACGCCATTTTGAAATTTAACTCGCAAATTTAATCAAGCCCTTTTATTGACAGACCTTTTCAACTTAAAGAGCTTACCAAAGTTTAGTTACAGATGATAGAATTTGTTTGAAAGTATAATTTGTCAATAGAAAACAAAGAGAAGCATACTGATGATTAACGCAAATAGATAGACCATTGCTTGTATTTGATGTTTTTCTTAATATTAACCAGGGAGCAATATCGTAAAGTTGAGTAGAGGGTTTTTACACCCCGTACACACGCTTCGCGAAGTTAAGCGATCACGCAGGGTGACTTCTAGATCAGGGGCTGTCGTATTAAGTTTAAGGAGCAAAGAACTGATATATTTTATATTTCAGAGAAGTATATAGTTAATCTGTGCAGATTGGGCCTATACTCCGATCGCAATAAACTGGTTTTGCGTGTGTAGATATCTGTTATTTATTAGTTGTATTATTCATTAGCTGTCAACTTACTGTATTTGTATATTTCCGATGCTGTGATTGAGTTTGTGTTGTTGCATTGACCAAGAATATGTACATACGTTAAAACACATAATCATAAGTACCACATGTATGCCACATATGTTGTTCGTTAAACCGTTTTGTGACAACGTGCGGATAAACATACGTGCGCACAGAAACAGTCATGAGCCACTTGGGCAATCCGGATGTACTTGCTCAGTATCACATACATATCTTAAAGCAGTGTAGAAATAAATTAATGAAACTTGTTATGTTTACTCAACTGTCTGTGTTTTGTCAGAAGCCTTAAAAACATTCCATAAAATTAAGAAAAGCTCATAATGATTATTTTCGTATTGGAAATTGAGACGAGAAGCTCGAAGCTTAAGTTTTGATGATTATTTAGGCCAGGATCTGATTGCTCATTCCTATAATTCCCAGTATCAGGGCTTTAATAACACATAAACTTACAATAAGATTCTAGCAGTAGAATTTTATAACTTCGTAATGTTAAAATAAAATCCATCTGATTAAGGTACGTAGTACTCCTTTCGTACCATTATGAATTAATTTGTTTATTAGTTAAAAGAGCCCAGAATATGTGTCAAGTTACGTTTCAATTTAGTACCTACATTACTTTTAAATTATTCAACTGAATTGAGATACACCCATAAATATTGGTTTTGCTCTAAGACATTACTGTGTTCTATTATTCTTATAATACATCGTTACAAAATTAAGTGTAAAAGTAACATTCCTTATTCCTATTGCCGTAATCTTTTAAACAAAAACAAAAATCTTTGAAATACAATTTATCCACTGAAGTCGCAACAGTCTCCCAATTACGAAGATTGGAATTGTTTGGAGCCTTGGAGACTGTTTGGCTCTGTTTATATTCTCAATTCAGTTTAATAACTGATTGTGATGGAAGAAGGTGATCCTGTCCAATTCCGTTCAGATGAAACGTAAAGCTCCCAACAGCAGCATGCCTGAGTAGCTTTAATAAGCTTTTTTGGAAATACTGGAATGAATGTGAAACTTTATAAAAAAGTTTGTGTCAAAAATATAACACTGGAAACACATTGTTATAAACATACTGATACATTGGTAGTTAAAAAACAAAACCTCTCGTTACGAATGTCCAAAATTCACGAGGTTTAGTACTTAACATCAGCATGACATCAATATGTTCACTGCATTAACCATTGTGTAACCATACAGTTACATTAAATACTATGTTTTATATATACAAGAGGTTTTGGCCCCTCTGAAAGTATTAATCATAAATACAGGCATTTAATCTGCTTTGCCGGAAAAATAATCCAATAGTAGCATTTAATTAATAACACTTTGTGGTAAAGAAAATATATAATTTCAAACTAGTTTTTACTTAACCACTTTTTATTTATATTAAAATACACCCAATTCCTTTTATATCGCATAATTATTTTTAGTCTATTAAAAACTTGACACCACCTTCATACATCGTACAGTGCATAATTAGTTTCTTTTATCTTCCTTGTTTTTTATTTTAGCGTTTTAAAGTTAGCTTATTTTAATTTTTAAATTTGTATTATTGTTTTATTTTTAATAACTAATTTTGGTTGAATTGTAATAACCACCTCCTTTTTGAAGGTTAATTGAAAATACATCACAGATTTAAAACTAGAAATGTTATTATTTTAAATAAAACTGTTATACAACATAAGTAAAAAATATAAGGGTTTAATTGCTAAGGATACATGCGTAATTATTTATATTTAATTACGATAATGTAAGGAAATTTACATGAATTTGATATATTCATATGGAATTATAAAATACAGAAAACATTACGTAAAACATTTTTTACACAACAAAAGGCTGACGTTATAACTCCAGTGAAGAGATCAGTAAGGTCATTGTAAGGGATAACGCTGAGTATTAATGGCATCCTGTCTTAACTACCGATATATCGATAGTCGTTCATTTTCCTTCACTACTCATATAACCATATTTCAGTTTTAGTGTTCGTTTAAACAAGTGAACCATACACTAAATTGCATTCATTTCTTTGAACGTGACTACTTTTACTCTAACCTTACACCTCTTTGCGGATCCCAATAGACAATATATACTACAGTTTTAATTTTTTTTAAGTTTCTGTAACGATAATTGTAAACTCTGTGACGATTAATATTGCTTGTTGTAATACCAACTAAGCTTTAGTATGTAAACAGTTAGGCACTCGTAAATAACCACTTTCGTTCGTTAATAATATTTTCAATGTAAATTTCTAACTTTAACGCAATTATTTTCCTAACTTACAATAGTGCTGTAAACCAGTATACTATTGCAGTAGTAATCACTTATCCTGCAGGTAGCCTTGTACACTTACAGACACGGTATGTTTCTACCAATCATAAATAGGTTTTCAAGGAGAAACTCAGCTACACATTGACTCCATGATTTTATGTGTGTTTTATACTTTTGCTATAAAATCATTTGCAGTGATTGTGAAAAAGTTGCATTGTTTACATAACAAAAACGACCCTGCTATAGAAGACGCCAGTGAAATAATAGGAGGTGAGTTAGGACGACAAGTTGGATTTTCGCACACATGTTAGTGCTAAACTAGTTGAAGTTTTATTAGTCTCTTTGGTACTTAGCTGCATAAACCTGCTATTAATAGGAGTCCCGCTAGGACATTCTTCATGGTTATCAAGACATCGGCTGATATATGTTTTTTGGCATGGAGGGCGCTTGTGTACAAGAAAAATAAGAAGAAATTTAAGACTGCAAATCCAAAAAAACTACGTAAATTAGTAGACATAATTTGTTTTTATGAAAACTGTGTAAATACTTTATTATTTTATACAATCAGCCTTGATTTTACCTTACTGTGCCTTTTGTAAGTAGATTAATATGGAGTAATCGTCAACAAAATATAAAAATCAATAGAGATACGAGAAATACTCATAAACTGGTGAATTTCCTATTTATTTTAGCTTATGCCTATATTTACCCACTATAAGCCACATATCTTATATGTCTTATCATCATCTATTCTGTATGATGTGCTGTGTAAGCTATTGCACACAGGGCTGAAGACCAATATAGTTGGTTTACTATTTTAACCTTATTTTATGTGATTACCACCGCGATCACAAGTCAGGGACAATGTATAAAATTGACTAATTCTATATAGTTTGATGTAATCAAATGGGATACATGAGGCATTAATAATTATTGTGCCAACTATTAAATGAACTGATACCGTATAAACCTATTGTTTTAATTTATAATGAATATGTAGTTAATTGTATAAGTTAATGTGATTACTTTGGCTTAATACAATAACCATGTTATTGTCTTCCCCCAAATTTTCATAAAGCTTAACTTTAACGAGCTGCGTGTTATTTAAAAATACTTTCCTTGACTAAAAGACAAATTCGGTAGCAAAAAGATAAAATATGGTGTTATATAAGACTTATGTCATTGTTAAAATTATTGAATTGTAACTGCTTTATAGTTATTGTCACAATAACATTTAGTAAATCGTGTCATCGATAAAGCATGCAGCGTCGTTGTTATTCTTTATAGTTCAGTAGCATTTACAATAAATTTAATTAATACAGACGTGTGCACAATGATCGGTCTGCAATATGATAGCTAATATAAAATATTTATCTATGTAAGTGCTACAAGATACGCATATGCATATAATTACGTTAGAAACAGTTTATTATATTTAAATGTTGTATAGAAAAATATGGGATATCTAATACCATAAGTTTGCTAATACTAGTTTGTACGATTTTATACTAATTATATTATACAAACGAAACAGCCTTATCAATATTGGGTAGCAACTAACGAAACCCAACCATTATATTAACTTACTGTAGAATATTATACCGGCAACTAAAAATATAATAACTTTAACAATATTTTATAACCCTTTTATTGATAAAAAAAAACAATTAATTAGCCCTTCGATCTCAATAATACTCAAAAGGCTCATTATATGTATTTGTTACATAAAAAATGTCCAAGGACCCATCGATCCACCTTTGCGATATCTTGTCTTGGAGTGCAATGACATACTTTCCAAAATATATCATCTCTGTTTGACGGGAAATCACAGAGATACCATCGCGTTAACAGGTGAATTGCTAAGACATGCCCTACAACTAGAACATAAAGGAAATCTATAAATTGACTGTAATTAGTATGAGGAAAATATGTTGTCACGTCCTAGACAAGTTTACAGTTTATATAACATACGACTTAAAATAAGTTAACTCCTTGCAGTATAAGATTTATTATCTTGAAAATGTTAAAGTTCTCATTTGAATGTATAGTGCTTAAAAAGCTTAAAAAAAGCCCCTGAACGACTAGAAACATTAGTAAATATAGTGAAAAAACGAGTAGCATGGTACAGCTATTACACGTGAATTTTGACCTTACACTTCACTAAAACCAGTTGAGCGGCCATGAGTGCAGCGGAATGGAGTTAGCTCCCTTTCCCGCTACACTGACTACATATGCACCACATCCCGGTCACACCGAGGCCGCTATATCATTGTACTAGACCACTAGTATTTAGATGCATGTTAAAAGTACTACTACACGTACAGCTATTATACGTGAATTTTGACCTTACGCTTCACTAAAACCAGTAGAGCGGCCAACATTGCTGCTATTGTCCGTGTAGGGTGCAGCAGAATGGAGTTGGCTCCCTTTCCCGCTACATTGACTACATGCGACACATCCCTGTCACACCGAGCCCGATATATCTTTGTACTAGACCACTAGTATTTAGATGCATGTTAATAGTACTACTACACGTACAGCTATTATACGTGAATTTTGACCGCACGCTTCACTGAAACCAGTAGAGCGGCCAACATTGCTGCTATTGTCCGTGTAGGGTGCAGCGGAATGGAGTTAGCTCCCTTTCCCGCTACACGAACTACATGCAAAACATCCCTGTCACACCGAGCCCGCTATATCATTGTACTAGACCACTAGTATTTAGATGCATGTTAATAGTACTATTGCCATAAAATTCATAGGCGCTTATTTAACACTTTACAAGACCATTTTTTTTAACAAATGTGGCGATGAGTCCGCTGCTACTTATAGGTCACAGGGAGTTACAGCTTAAACAAGGAAAAAGTTTTTAACCTAGCACTCTTATTTTCGCAGTGCGACTTAAGCAATAATTAACGAAAATTAAAATCTAATACTCAAATTGGTTTTTGTTTGTTGGGGATAGTGGACAACAAGTTACAACAGTTTTCAGTAAGTGATAGCCAGCCTTAAAGACATATGGTGAATCACAAGATTCTGTTCTTCAACTATGTGTCATTCGTATGTATGTTAAATAAATGCCTGTAATTTGCAGTGCTCAAATATGAGCGATTTTTTGCTTACTCCGCGGTGTACACAAGTAAGGAATATTTTCGTTTATTAACATTCCATAAAAAGTGTATTTTATTTCTTCTTCATATTTTTCTTTACTTGTATTAAATTATAATAATTATTCTTTTCATAGTGACACACAAAAATCAATGAAGTTACAGCTTCCTCACTTATTGTATTAAAAACTTATTAACACATAAAGTTCTAATTTACTATACAGTAATTTCCAACATACAGTACAGAAATGGCATTATTATTTCGAAGCCATGTTACTAATACAGTTTATAGTAAGTAGCTCGTGTTACCGAAATATACAGTGAAAAGTTACCAACGCACAATAGTTTATATTTAAAATTTCACAAATTTAGCTAATGTAATATAATTATGTTTGCTGGTAATTTAATTTGATGTTGAACGTTCAACGCGAACAAATAGCGTTGAGCTTTATCGGAAACATAATAAGACGGCAATAATACCTGTCTTAACAAAGGGCCTTCATTGTAAGAGCATTATTATCCAGAACCTTATAAACTCAAGATTCAAATTTAAACCGTAGTCTTCTCTTACCCAGCTGTGACATTCGATGTTCATAAATAATTTTATCTTGTAAGGTTTTATACCCTCTGGTTGTTTTCATATATTCTAATGTTACCCTAACTATTGTTTATTTGGAAACTTGGTGACTCCCACCTTCGATCAAGGTACTATTATATGACTCTTAGAATGTGTTTATTTGTTCTCTTGAGTCGTTGATGACTGATTTTTAAAAATCTATTTAATTAACATTCGAACCCATTTTCTTAAATAATTTTGTCATATTGTACTGTAAAAGATAGATTATTATTATATATCATCAGCAATGTAGTAATCTAGTAATATAATTTTAAGCAAGTAATTTTTTTGTTCATAGTTTTGTTACAGTATATATTTTGCTTTATACTTTAAGTCATATTGTTTGGGTTGTGATTTGTATAACTGTGTCATGTGATGAAAGGGAATAAAGAAACTATTATTATTATTACGATATGCAGATTAAAATGAAAATGATTAAGATACAGTATTTATGACGTAGTAGATCAGCGTTATTCAGAGAGGAAAGTACTTTTAGAATTCATTCCTACATTTTTGGGTAGTTTAGTTACAAAAATTGTACAGTGAGAACAATGGAATGTGTATCATAGGGTGAACATTCATTGTAACCTTGAGAGAATTGTCATCCTTGGCTCTGTCTTGTGCGGTCACGATTATTTCTCAGTATTAATCTCTGGGTACAGAAACACTATTGTGCTATATAATAAAAAGGACGAAGGATATAAATAAACTAGAGACCTAAAATAAATGTATTTACTGTTCATCTATAGGCATATTACATGAATTATTTATGAAGATTGAGTAAATCGAATAAATTAAAGTTTTTATTTGTTGGCCTTTTAATTTCACAACTAGTCGAAAACCTCAAACACAATTTATTTGCCGCAGTTTTACAATAGTTAGAGATAAAAAAGACCTTAACATTTAAAATTTGTTATGTGTTGTGCGTACAGCCTTTAATTTGATTTAGCGGAAACTTCCTTACCATTCAAAATCTGTTTTGTATTATGAGTTTTTTTTAATTACATTTTACAGTGGCATTAAATTTATTGAATATACGACCATACTTGTTATCCTATGAAAGCTCGAGTCTTGAAATATCGAAAAATATTTATTTTTATGTACGTTCGTATAAAAAATGCATATTTGTTTATTGTAAAACTATGCAATGAAAAGTGATTATTAAATTTTGTACTCACCAAAAATATAAAAAAATGTGTTTGTTACCAGGATGAAAACGCCTCTAAAATTAAGAACAACATGACATGTGTTTTCATTTGAAATTTCGGATATTGGGCCCTCTATTTCCGAAAGTCCCTGTATTTTGACAGAGATTAAATTATTTTTAAACTATAATTTGGTTTTTATGTATTGGGAAATCCGTAAAAACTAAAATGCGATTTCTCGTTTGCCCGGTAGACATTTGAGACGGGTGGTCTGAAACACCCTGTATTTTTTATGGTTTATATTAGATTTGGCGCTGTGGTTCGGACAAAATTACTTCCAGGTGTGAAATTCTTATTACAACGTGTTCGTCTTAGTTTATGCTGCAATAGTTAAAATTATGTTAGAATCATTTTACTGTATAGAATTATTTCAGGTTTATATAGTAAATATTTTATTTATCTGACTTCTTATCGTGCTTCTTCTTTATGCTCCATTGCATGAACCGAAATGGGATTAGATTTAATATTAAAGTTTGCATTTCTGCAATTCTTGTTCATTGCAATGTCAAATAGAATTACTGATTTACTGCCCAATGTACTTTTATATGAAGTAACAATAAAAGAATAAGAATAAAATGTGAACACTATATCAAAATATGGGTCGTGTTTGGAAGCAAAGCAGTCAGTTATTTATCACACTCAACTCTGGCCACAATAGTGTAATTACCATCATCAAACACAACATGTATACAGGATTGCAAACCAATCTGGTATCGTGTAGGTAGTGTGGCTACTGAACAGGCCATATCATATGATATCATATTTAAATATTTGGATAGATATAGTTTATGTTACCCATGATGTTTTTTATGTTATCAGATGAGGTTAGATTAAAGGGCCCGAAATTGCCTTACTAAAATCGTGACGTTGGACGTCCGTTTGTTCTCCATTTGTACGATTACTTTCCATAGCAAGGTCCTAGAGACGATCCCATAAAGAACCCTATTGATTTTTATTTAATGGTCAAAGGAAAGACCCTTCCGTGCAATATCTCTTTATTGAAAGATCTCAGAGACATGAATCTAACTGAACTGCATTGTTTTGGGATTGAAAAAGTTACAGGTTAGTCCTATAACTCACTTTAGACTATCTCTTGGTAGAAAGGTCCTGGAGATTTGAAACTTGGTACATAGGTTCCTCTTGACAACGAAATACGTCTATTTATCTTTGGGTTAATAACTAAAAGAGCACTTCGTTCGTATTTCTGTACGTCTGTGTGGTAAACCTTGCGTTATGGTGGTGCTCTTCAATATTCCAATGCATTGGTATATTTGCATCAACAAAAGCACAAAGTGGCACATCAAAAACTATTTAATAATTATTAGTTCATTTTCACGTATTCTTTAATTTTACACTTTTGCAATAAGGTACATAAACTTATACTTTACAAGATAAACCGTTTTAATGTCTTTATTTAGATTAGATTAAGGGTGGGGTTTTAAAATTAAGTGTAAAGGTTAATAAATTTAGTTAAACTTCTTTCCTTGTATTTAAAGATTTAGTTCACAGAAGTAATACCTGATATGAAAATAAATGTTTCACTGTAACCGCATTATTAACTGTAAATGTCTAGATAGTCAGATAAAAATGTTTATTATTGGATACAGTATAGCTTAATGCAGAGAATGATTGCTGATCGGGTGGACTCCATCAGTGTTTAATGATGGACATATAGTAATTCATGTTAGCAAGCCTAAACATAAGAGAGTATTATATACCATGTCCGCATTGCTTGGGAGGGGCAGTGAGCTGAATATCCTGTTACCTCGGAACAAGTGAAATTAGAGGTGCCTCAGCTAATGTTCACTTTTCCCAAGTGAACGAAAACAATCCCACAAAATAACTTAAATAACATTACACGTGTTGGTAGCTTAAGGAAAATGTAAAATAGATTAACCGATTACTAAGCTGTATAATTATTATTTGCTTATTACTTCTTTGTTAGGTAACGTTTCTGTCGCTGTAAACATAATGATGACTACAAGAAGTCTCAAATACAAATTTCACAATTTTATAATATATTATATTTGAAGGAAAGGAAAATATTAGTAGTTATTTATCACACCAATATCACATTATGTTTGATGTTTCTAGAGTTTAGACAAAACTCCTTTGCCCTTTTTAAAACTCCTTAAAATTTCCTTTGGATTTTAGGTTCCATTGTGCCAGATTAACTCGTATTAAACTATAAGGATCTGTTACAGTTACAATTTTAAAAATTTATCATACAATTTTTGTAACCATCATCAAAGGTTACATTAATAATCACCTTTATAACCTACATTATAGTCATCAAAGTTTATAATGTACGGACAAAGTATACTTTATATACTTGTGTATTATACTTGTAATTAGTATTTTAGTGGATTTCTTGTAAAACCATGAAAGTATGCATTGTTTAATAACAATGCATTTGTTGTTATTATAAATGTATTTTCGTATATCTCAAATGATAATATATAAACACATTTATTATTCAAGACTATTGTCAGTTCGTGCTGAGCGTGAGAAAATGAATAAAAGTGTTAACCGATGATAGAAATAATTTGCCCATTAATTGAAGTTAACTCAGTCATTAACGTTTAGAACTAATATCCTACACACTAATTGGTTTGTATCCAGATAGGTACTGGTCTCTTGATAGTGCCGCTGAATTAACACTGACGCACGACCTCTTCATTGGTCAACCCTTCATTCACTAATCCTGTGGGAACGGGAGAAACAAAACGAAAAATAAACATGATTGATTTATAAGTTGCGTGACCCATGAAGGTTGCATATATACTATCGTGTGTACACCGTGTGGTGTAATTACAGTTGGTCTTCGATGAATAAACATGTTACAGTGAAGGAAGATAAACTAAGCTTTGAGTCATGACGTCATTTATCTTCGTCTCGCACTATATTGATGCCGGCTTTCAGTTTTACTTAATTGCGGTTTTAATTAGAGGCTCTCGGAGCGGATGCTTCTCTGTAAAACAATTAAGAAATTAATCTTGATATTTTTATAAACCAACTTTATTATGAATATTGTACATTGCAAAAAAATTGTAATTGGATAATTTAATACTAACTTGTTTTATAGACTACATTATCTCAAATAAAATACGATCGAATACTTTTTAACAATTTTGTTGACTTTTCGGAATTTTAGTACATCATGCGTCTGTTGATCTTTTAAATATTTAATTCATAAATTATATAAATTTAAACACTACTAAAAGTTTCTAAATACAAAAGTATATATTTCTGTATTATAGTACACATATGTTACGCAACATTGTCTGATATTTTTAAGATTGAGCAGTTTATTACGTCATCACTCCATTACGTTAAATTGGTAGGAAGATTAATACGATTATAAAATAATATTATTTCTTTAACATTTGTTTCCAATATTATGTGTTCACTATGAGCTTAATATTACATTTGTATATGCAGTGTTATGAAATTTATTACACACTATAATACAAGACATATCACTGCAAGCCTAGGATATGGCAAATAAACTGTTGTTTATTACTCTTAGGCCTGAGGTATAATTTTAATCTTCGCATTAGTATAGAAGATGTCTTGTTTTACTACGAAAAGCAACAAGAGCCATCCTTAAACAAGCAGAAAAATGCATAGAAGGCATTGGAGACACTTTTGAACATTTTCTGTAATTTTGTAGAATAGGTTTATATTGTTTTCTGGTTAATTTTACTTTGTACTGTTATGAATAACAATTAATTGAATCAAACATTTTTATACATTTGTTAGTGAGATAATAAAGTTATTGTTTTCCAATGTGTTTTTGTACTCAACGTTTACACTGGTTTTCACAAACATTACTTAACTTACAGTTCTGGGACATATTGTACTCAATTTATCAGGTCAAAAACCATAATAAACTATGGAATTCGCCCTTTAATTACCAGAATTTCAGGAAGACCTCTTTTAACATGTTGAGCTGAAATCCGGGCGAAATCTTCTGCTAGTCGTTACTCGCTAACGAGTAACATTTCCGTACCCGTGTTTACTCGTATATACACTTTTTCCATTATTTTTACATGCAGAATAAGCTACCATATTCTCAGCATATCTTCGTCAATCACCCTGTATATACTTCATCTTTTTACAGAGAATAATAATGAACGTGATGAGTGTTTAAAGAAATAATATATTTAGAACTCTTTTAATCCCCTTTATGTAATGATAGTTTTAAACAAATAAATGTCCCTTTCATTGCATCTGAACGGAAAAGCATACTAAAGCACAGTGACCGAAGTTACACGAATATTAAAGTATGGATATTTGAATTGTGCTTCAAGTATTGTTCAGTTTTTTTATAGCCTCCATATAAAATTGCATCGTATTCGTCATGTCATAAAACAGATGTAGGTCTCAGAGAACTTCAATTATTGTATATCCTACTTACAACCTATAACGGTGTTCATGGCATATAAAACCTTTTTCTTATTTCCGTTCCAAACATTTGAATTTTAATAGAGGATATTTTACCTCCGAGTACTAAAATAAGTAATAATCTCTCATGATAAAATGATAACTTACAATTTGAATATTTATTCTAATTTTATTGCTTGTATTATACGACAATAACATTTTTTTACAAAAAACTATTGCTTATTCAGTGCTTTGTGGTTCTCGACGTGAAGTCACAAGAATAAGCAAAATGAATGTGATACTCCAATAGATTAAGGTATGTTCCAGTAATGTAAGGATAGTCCCATTGTATGGTTAGGAAAAATATTACGCTTTTGCCGCTTTAGGGCTAATATTATACTAGTTTTTTTAAGTGACCTACGTAATAGGCTGTTTATTATTCCTTTATATTTGAATTTATTTATAACAAATTAAATACAAAATACATTTTAATTAAAATTGCTTTTTATGTTAAATTAATTTATTTATTACACAAAATAAATGTTATATGGTGGCATTAATGCTATTGAATAACTATTCAAATAATTAGTGAATTCAATAAATTTTAATTTAACCTCACGTAACAATTCCTGTGAGAAGTACAATTTTATTAATTTCCACTGTTGCATCGTTATATTGTTTTGAATTGATAGTTCCTTTCTATTCACTACAGGATTATGCTAAATAAAATTATTGATTTTAATTTCCTTCAATGGCCAAAGGTTGTGTTCACTAAACAATCGAACTGTTTATATTTATGGATTCTGGTTGTAGTAAAACTACTGTTCACTTTTGAAAAACCTGAGGGCTTTTACAGATTCGTTTAAAAATCTTCACTAGGTTTTAAAAGAATTCTTCATATCTTTTGGGCCTATATTTTAATATTTTGGGGCTAAAGGTGACAGTTTTCTGATAATTAAATGAATATAAATGAATGCTAAATTCGAATAATAAGTGAAGGGAACGTTTGAATTCAGTTATAAATGCCTTAATTTTAGATGCAGATAAAACTTTCCTGCTTGCCCCATTCGGCTTACTCTATCCTGGTCATCAGGTGGCTGTCAATTCAATCTAACACGGATTGTGAAATAATAGATAACTTTTCTATCTGAAATATAGTATCTCTAGATATATTAGAATTGCAGTAGCTCTTTTACTACTGTATACTAGGAACATAACCATTATTGAAACGAAATGAGCAGTTTTATTTCCTCGTGTTATAAGAACACTCAATTCTTTAATTTATTGGTTTAAGGCTAATTATTGACAATTGATGATTTAATTAATTTGATAAACAAAGGGTCACGTGAAATTTTGATATTTAAAAATAATGAAATACTGAGTTTAAATTATTTCAAGATTACAAGATCACTTGTACTATTAAAGCAACGCGGCTAGCTAGGCGGTCATGATGCGGGCGGGACGTGTCGATAAAATGTAATGCCTACTCACCACATACTTGCGGTGATGAATGCTTGATGTGTTGTAACAACGCGCCTAGTTTATATAGTAAAATATTGCGTAAACGTCATCTAAATTTGGTTGTTGGGTGTTAAAAACATAATAGGTATCTTGAAAGTACCGTCCCCATACTGTAAATGTTGAACGGTTAAGATATTTGAAACATATCTGCAATAATATACATATCTTATAGGATGGTCCAACATTTTTAATTCTGAAGACCCTTTTAGTTATTTTAAAATTAACCCTTAATCTCCAAAGTACAGTATGTAGTTGTGGAAACTAAAACATTTTAATGAGATAAACTATTGAGCGATACATTAAATTAAGGTAATTTTAATTAGACAAAAAATAACAAAAGTAAATCTAATTTCTAACTACTCTGACTAAAATGAACACTATTGGAACCAATGGAAAGTTTTAACTAGAATTAGACGTAATGTTGGTTTGCGTTAACTTATTTAATTTTCACCACTTTTCTTATTTATGATTATTAATAAGCTCTTTTACTTGCCCCAGAAAGTCTGTTTTGAAACACCCCATTTTAGAGATCTCTTGTTTGACTAAGGGAACGAAATTTACAGTGTATCCTTAACTGTAAATCTATAGTCAAGTGAATGTAGCAGCAAAACATTGTTTAGTTTTGGAAACGAGATTGCCAACTTAACAGACATTACGGTTTACCCAAACCAATTTAACCTAGACAATACCCCTGGCTTATCAGCATTTGACACCCAAAGCCTTGTATTCCTGCTTACAATTTAACTGTGATGCATGTTCTGTAACTATCTTAGTAGGTTACATCTAGTTATATCAGATTATATTCTGATTCTTTTATTGCAAAAATGCGTATCGGATTCGTGCAGCGTTACATTTCTTTCGATATTAAAATATACAAATACCTTAAATCGAACTTTTTACAATTTTTTAGTAAAATTGTTCTTTATAAAACCTTTTTAAATATGACCTTGCTAGTTTAAGGATTTCATGATTTTTAATGATTTAGACGCAATTTTTTTCCTCAAAGAAGCTATTTTTAAACTCAAACATATTACTTAGTTGTAGACACGTATAATATTATTTTATTTATATAAAATATAAAAAAATAAAACAAGTTACAATACGACCCAAAATATACAAATTACTTTAGCAGAGCGTGTGTCTACTCAGATTTAAAAGATCATGGAAAGCCTATAAAAAATTGCATATATTATTGACTAACAGAATGACAGCAGCCGTACATTTATTTAAATTTCAATTCAATTGAATATTGATTTCATCCTTTTAAGGCTCAAGATTTATTTTTTCACGTTAAATTTTATGTAAAAGAAATAAAATTGATATCATACACGTCTTTTTACTGTTTTTATGAGTATTTATATCACGCTACATGTACCATATTACAAATATACACGTTCACTACATCTGCTTGCAATATCACATTGTTAAAAATGTCCCAATTTTACACATTGCATTGTTTCAAAGTAATCTATTTAATATTGCTACAATGTGTTGTTTACATACAAAATAACTCTTTCACAGAAGCTGATTTTAACAGTAAATAATTACGTTAAGCAACTGAAACCCCATGATATTGTTCTATCTGGTGAGCCTGCTAGATATACAATGTCACTTCCATGTTAAATATTATGCTGCTCGGTGCCGTATTTTAAATGTTTTAAACAGCTGGTTTCTGTCATTGCTACTGTAGCTGGCACTATAGAGCAAGCTGAAAGCATAATATTTGTAAAGACATTTTCAATTAAAGCAAATTGAAAATAAATTTGTAATAAATTTTAAGCAGGCTCATTTATTTATTTATTTATTTATTTTTTGTTCTAAAGGGTGGTCTTTAAAAGGGTGGTCAATAAAATGAAAACTACTGGTTTGTAATAAATTTTAAGCAGACTCATTAAATTTTTTTTTTTTTTTTTTTTTTCTAAAGGGTGGTCTTTAAAAGGGTGGTCAATAAAATGAAAACTACTGTTCACCACAGAAGTTCAAAAGAAGTCACAATTTACTCTAAAAGTAGTGTTAAAAACTTAAATAAATTATACAGATACACCTAAGGAGACTATTCTTATCCAAAGTTTCAAGGAGGGAAATTGACACTTAAGTAACTCAGGCCAATTTAAAGTTGTTGACACACGCAATTTTTTTCTTAGCTATCCATGATCTTTTAAATCTGAGAAGACACACGCTCTGCCAAAGTAAATTAATATCTGATGATAACGAAAAGTCAGAAGCCAGATATCAATGAGAATGTAGAACAGTCTCATTTTCTATGTTTAGGACAAGAAGGTGAGGAAACTGCACATAATCCTAAAAGGACATTTGCACTTTGGAATATGTAAGGTTGGTGGTAGAGGCCACCTCCTGTCCAATATCGTATGAGAATGACTCTTTATCTCAGTCATATCATATTGGAAGAAGGGAAGGCTAGCTCTGTTCCAGCATCTTCCATTAAAGGCGGATAAAGAACAGTGCTCCCTCATGTTTCAGCTAGAAATAAGCTTTAAAAAAGACGGTCCACCCACTGCTACAGTTACTATCTAGAGTATCACCTACGTATTATCCCTTTTAGCCCAATATCTAAAATTTGTGGTTAGTGATGTGCTGCTCGTGGACATTATTGAGGTTGCCCAGACGAAAGTGACACATTGGTGTTTGCCGTTACCAGTATATGTTTTACTAGAACGTACTAGTATAATCCAATCTGAAGTTACATACAATCTGGGATCAGAACAAGCTTACTCATACTCAAGCTGGCATTTGCCACCTTCGAGTGTAGTCACTGTGTATCTAGTTCGAGATAAGTCTAAAACCCATGAAACGTCTGGGAATTCCACAGAAAGTCCAAAATCTTTTAATTTTGTAAGCTTAGCCGTTAGTATCAGCCTTTCCCCAACAAACAGCTACGTTGTTGTTCATATCAAGAAACCAAATAGGATTCAAGGATATTCACAGCATTGCATTTTGGGAGGGACCACGTTGGTTTTAGTTTAGCACAGCCTTTATTGTAACAGAAGATTATTATTTTAAATGCAACCAAAAATAAAGTATTTCTAAAAAAAGTACTGATGATCAAATTTATATCAGGAAGCTGTTAGTTTTATCTTTTATGGTTGTAGAACTAGAGTTATTATTTTTCTTTTATCCTAACATCTCTTTTAAATTCTCGGAGTGGACCCTAGCCACTCCCTTGGATTCGTCACTTATTTTACTATTATATACTTATGTACTGAATATAAAAATGTTGGAAAAAATAATATGACTGCCCTTGATGCTTTACTATAACAAGAGGCCTACAGAACAGCAAGAAAGTCTGGGTATACTCGGTAATGTTTCCTAAACAATGTTTATTCAATAGCATCGAATTTAACTTAATACGAATTAATTGACAAAAAAGTAAGTGCTATCTTGCATTTTGATACTGCATCAGATATAAATTATTTATTCATAATACGTGTATATAGAGTGCTAAACAAAAAACGAATAACTAATTAGACAGGCTTTCAGAAGAATAGGGAGGTGTTCTATGAATTATGTATTAGGTGTGGCAGACTTTGTTTCTCCTTATTAACTGAAGCGGAAGGGCTGATTCTTACTTAAAACTTTGTCCATGTTATATTTATAACTTAATAGCATTCATGAAAGTGGAATAGAGAAATTTTAGTGTTAAGTTTATTACACATCTTTCAATCACGTTGTTCTGTTTTTACATATTAAAATATAACAATACATCTCATACAATTCTAATATCACATCTAATATTAAAAGCTGTTCGAAAATATATATTATTTAAAACATTGATTAGTAATTGATTCGCTATGTTGAATGTATATCGGCTTACACAATGTGATGCAAGCTTGTGAATATGCCGTAATATATAACTCATTAAGACCTAACCTACTGTAGTATATTGCTTACACACGCCTTTAATAAGTTCGCTAACAATCAATACACATTTTCAACATTCATATTTTCTATGGTGATCATTCACATTTATACGAAAATATTATCTTGTCTGCTAAAAACATATTCCATCAATTTACGTTATTTTATCCTGAAAATGATAAATAAAACTTAGTCTTACTTTTAAGAAGCTCATTAGTCAGTCGATCTTAAGAAAAGTCATTTATTGATTTTAATTAGTGATCGGAATGGTTGGAATTTAATTAGAATGGTTTAAGAGCTATTTAAAAGACAGGAAATTTGTGGTAAAATTATTGAACACACGCGATGGGAGAAATATAAAGTACGCAGTACCGCAAGGAAGCCAAATCAGTCCTGCGCTTTTTATAATTTATCTAGATGAGATTTTAAGAAAGATTGAAGATTGTCACATTTTTGCTTTTGCAGATGACTTACTATTCCTGTCACGGCATAAAGATATAAGAATTGCAGAAGAAATACTACAGAATAATTTTAACATGTTAAACAAATGGACTCATGGCAATGGCTTGATAATAAACAACCAAAAGACATGCTTAATGCATATTTGCCAAAAGAATATGAAAATTTTTAGAGTAGTAAATATTAAATACCATGATTGTGATTGTTTGCATGGTCATAAGCAATGTCAATGTGAGAGTATTGAATTGGTTGAAACTGCGAAATATCTGGGCATAACTGTTGACAATAGGCTACAGAGCAAACTCGACCCCTGTATTGCCATAATGCATAAACTGCAAAATAAACTCACTGAACCAGCAAAGATAGCAGTTTATAAGGCAATATTCCAATCAATAATCACATATGGAATAACTACCTGGGGAACAACAGCGAATAGCCATTTAAACCAAATACTAAATTTACAAAAAAGAATGTTTAAGGGCACTCTACGGATATGAATTAGACATAAATGACAACCAATTGGACCAGCACTATAGTTTAAAGGGACAACTAACACCAAAAGGATTGTATATATATTTGAAATTTTACAGATATATCATGAAAGCAAACAATTTAAAGAAACCCTGGACAGAAGCCATAACACTAGACTTTTGGCTAAGTATAAAATACACACCCCAAGGACAAACTATGGGCGCAAGCTACCAGAACATATAGTAACCAATCTATTTAATCAATTGACTAGTGAAATAGAAAATTTACCAAATCTAAAGAAGTTTAAATCGGCAGCCTACATTTGGTTAAGTACAACTAGACCTCTATATCAACTATAAAGACAAAACTTGCCATTTGTAGATGTCTTAGGAATAGGCCTAGCCTGGCCCAATCTCCTCTAGCCTGCACCGACATTCCACTACACTGCACAACGCTCAAAACTAGTTTCATTACACAGTTTCATTTCTCACTGTACTAGACTGTTGTTTATTCACACTACTTTATCCAATGACCACGAAAAAATAGCCACCAAATCTACTTCACTCAGTGAAGTATACATACATACATAACATAAACATAACACAAAAACAAAACATACCCTAACTACACACGATTAGCAGAGACTGTTTCGACATGACGACACTACTGCACACAACTAGAGAGAGACAAAGAGGAACAAAATCAGACATGTACGAGTATACATGTATTTCATGACACTGAACTCCTAGAAGAATATATTGTTATTATTATTAGAAGAATTATTTTCAAATATCAAACCATGTTATTGTAATTTGTATTGTTTTCTTTATGTTCTATTATTTTATTGTTATTGTTATATTAAGTTCTAACCGTATTCATACAATTGCCAAATATAAATAGAAACATGATGCCTGCCCTAAACCGCAAATAAATCATCATTAGTATTTTCATTTAGTGAATTGATTTAAGGGGGGTCGGGAGCTCCATTTAAGCCCATGTTAAATTCTCAAACTTTAAGGAACATTTACCAACAAACTATAAATGATAGCACTTACAACTTTTTTCTAGATAAAGCACAACAATATACATATTTTAACACAAGAATTTTGTAAAAAAATATTTTTTTGATTTTAGGCAATTTTTTTAAAAATACTCTAAAAATTACTAGTAATTTTTATAAATTAGTCGCAATAAAAAATTTTCTGATTGAAATTTTTTTTTAACCATGTGTTAAAATGTAAAGATTAATGTCCTCTCCCAGATAAAAAAAAATTATTGATCTATCATTTATAGTTTTGGAGATAATGTTCCTTATTTTACCAAAAAAATTCATTTTCGGAAAAAGCCATTTAATTGGAACATCCGTTAGCTTATCAACTAAACGTAATTTATAAATGCATTCCTGCACCATATGAGGGATTGTATGCTTCCTCTGCTTCATAGTCGTCTTCTAGCCTCTTTTTTGCCAGTGTAGTCTTTCTTCGACACTTTTTTTCTATTTCATCGACGGCTTTATTCGCTTTTATGATGTGTAGCATGTCCATGTCTTGAAGCACACACATACAGTTTGCCCCAGGTACAATCCCTAATTTAGCAAACACTTCGCATCTGACTATATTGCCTTTGTTGAAGACAGCAATAGCATCATATACCCCTAATTCTAGAGTTGATAGCATGAGAAAAGTTCGCTTGGGACCAAATCATGTTATTGAGCGATTCACTTTGGTTCTGTGTACCGCCATGCAAGCACCTCTTCAACAGTTCATTATTGCTAAGGTCCCTGAAAATGGGCTTAATTTCCTCCATAACCACAGCTGGTAGGTGAATGTGCTCTTTGTGTTGATACACTTCCTTATTATGGACTCCTAGGAATTGGGCTTGGTGCACTAGTCCTAGGTTCTGGGCTTTGTGTACTAGCTTCTCACACAGTCACTATCTACAAACACCACTTTAGGCTTCCCTCCTTGCTTACGTTTTTTAAAGACTTTGTTACAAAATCTAGGCATTGCAATACCTTTGAAGTATAACTTCTAACACACAGAAAACACCAGGAACTTCAGAAAATAAACTGTGACATTTGAAATGTTATTCTTGGTTACAAACAGAAGAAAACAATTACAAACAAGGTAATGAAAGAAAAACAGGTGACAAACAAGTGTAGCAATAGCAAAAAACGTAATAGTAATACAGCTCTCTTTTGCACAAAGAGTTATAGTACAATATAAAATAATATCTTCTCAATGCTAAACTCTCATCAAAAATTTAAAGTACAGCCTTTAGAAAAACATTGTTTATTCAAGAACTACTTGGCCGATTTTCATGAGATTTGTCTCGAATTAACCGCTATTAAAAGCAGAATAATATTCAATAAAAACACAAAAAAAGTAATTTTTGACCCATTTGACCTCCCGACCCCCCTTAAGCGATACAACTTTTTAAAGACATTATTACCAGTAGAAGTGGAACAGTAGAAGTAAGGAAATATCGCTGGACCTCGCCGACAAGGTTTATATGTAACTTGGCGAGGCCAAACTGTATAAAACAATGTAATTGAATAAATAAATAAAATTCATGTATATTTCAAGGATTAACTATCGGCTCTAAGTCATTTGGCATCTCAGGTTCGTGTAAAATAGAAGGTATCAAACATTTAATAATCCTGAATATTACAAATCTCGACAAGTAAACTTCCTTATGTGGCGTCTTAAGAGTTTTTCTACGTCGAATAAAGAGTTCATATTGGGCTGTCCATAAAAGTTTTTAGACTTCCGTATATGATAATAATGATAAAAGTTGTGTGTAAATATAGACAAAAGTCCATAATTCTTTTCTCTATATTATTATATTGTATAGATTTTTCATTTGTGCAAAATATATACAGAATTGGCACAAAATATAATATAAAGACAATTACAGATAACATGGTAGTTTATGTTGTTGCTTATATTTACACTACATAATGGTAAGATTTTTTACGAAATTAACGGAAATCAAGGATATTCTTATTCCTTAGTCAGGCTATCTATCAAATTACAATTTTAGATATGTACCATCCTTTATAAAATATCTTAATGTCAACAAAAATTACTATACTTGTATTGTTTTAAAATATGTAGCTAAATATTAAAATATCAGAAAATTAACCTTATTTAATGTATTGTGTTTGTATTGGAAATAATTAATTCGTCAGTAAAAAGTATGAAACAACAGCAAATAAACGTTTTTTATAAAATTTTAAAGTGATCTTCATTAATAATATAAAAGAAGTCTTTAGACGTCATTAGTACAAACTAATCGAATACAGTTTCTGAATACAGTTTGTCACAAACTGTTTTATCATCAATCGCTCGGTGTTCAAAAACCATTATCGTGTCATGTTCCATCGTCAACATGAATATTCACGTTCATCCATTCTCCGCAATTCCTCCTGTCAGGTGGCGAAATATTCGCGTGATAACGAGGAGACCAACATTCATAGTCTTGTACAATACAACCGGTAGTATGCTAAATTAAATATTCCATTCTCTTGTTGGATACCTAATGTGACAAAAATTAATGTAGAATATACACAAAATAGATCCCCAATAGTCAGTTGAACTAAATATCTAAATGGATTTGAGTTAGTGAAACATTGATTTTAAGATGAATAAAAAGTAGTTATCCAATTCGTATATAAATAGTCATCTAGCAAGCGTCAATATGTGCACACAGTGGATATATAATTAATATCTAAAGAATTATATAATGGATGTCTATATACAAATATGTAAAAATGTATGACGATGTTTTCTAGTTTTTAAAGAATAACTTGAATCTAAATATTTCTAACTCATTAATATTTTTCCAAATTTTCTCTTTTTTAACTAAGTCTACATTAAAAGACTTCAGATTAGACATTTTTACAATTTCTTGTAATTACTTATGTTGCTATTGGTCATTTGAAAATCGTTATTCGACTATATTGTATACTTCTAATGTTTAAAATATTGAAAATTAGTAAAAAAAATATTTTATTATTATTATTATTATCATTACTAAAACTTTAAAAAAATTTCATTATTGTGTTTAGATTTTCTGGTTGACATGGATTGTATTGTTTAAATTATAATACAAGTAAAGACACACACGCTTTCTACAGGTAGTCAGATTCAAATATGATGTGAAATATGAAATATATTTCACATCATACAGATTCAGATATCAAATATGATATGAATATGATTCAAATCTTGCACATTTTTTACTAACTACCTCAATTTAACATACAAATCAAGTTTACGAAAGGAAATATTTACTACTTGCAAAATTGAACGAAGTAAATGTTATTTAAATAAGTTTAAACTGTGAATGAATAATGAGCTATTTGAATAATTTGAGACTCTTAGGTGAGTCAGCAACTTTGCTGCAGCACATTTATTGTATACAAAGATTATTCCCATTCCATTCTATAAAAATAATAGTTAATTTATTTTTACACGTAAAAATGATTGGTTAACGGTAAGTTGTTTTTCTATTCTAACATTAAGTTTTTTTTTAACAATTACTTGTAGGAAGATTTCATAGTAAACTGTCAATTGTAATATTCCAGCAATGCGAATTAACACAATTAAAATTGTCAATTATACCATAGTTTACTCAAAACTATGTATCGGAATGGCAGCCATTTATGTTATCCGTGAAAAGGTTTCTTTTCAAACACATTAAAATTGCTTATAATTATGAACTATTTACCACTCAAATAACACGTTTATCTAGGTTACTAGACTTACAATTATATGTTTTAAAAACGTGTATTTAAAAAATCAGAGACAGCTATAAATTACAATTCCCGCATTGAGCAGCATTTCAATATTAAGTGGTTAGATCTATAGAACTTCGGCAGTACGGAAAGTATAACCAATGACGATGCTAACGTATAGGATAAACATTTTCCCAGTCTATAACAATGTTATCAGATACAACTCTCAGTACGATAACAAATTATTAACTCTGAATATAATTATTCAATTACTGTAGAGTGTTAAGGGGTGCTACCTCTTAGCAACATTAAGGACGATGTATGTTCAAAATATCTGCTCGCTCCGCAGTAAAATGTCTTGTGGCCGAACTAGGTGTAAGCTTATTCTTACTATCTACTATGGTAAGAGACATGATGGTGGAATTAAGTATACGTTCGCTGTTGTTATCCACCATAATATCACTAGATACGCTGAAACCAATTCAACCAATACGATAACTCCTGGAGACTCTGGGGTCCTGCTATAAATATATCGGAATGTTCAACAAATATTATTATTAACCATAGAGCTAATCTTCAGCATGATTATAGGAATTTAGTTTTGAGACGAATATGCACTGCTGGTTCATTTTCATACCATTATTATACTTAATGATACAATAATGTTGAGGATTAGTTTTACATTCTTACTCCACGGATAACACATTAGACTAGTTCTAGAATAGTAGAATAATAAAGCCATCATTATACACTTATATCTTATAGCTTCTTATTACCTGAAATCTCATGGAAAAAATAAAATGTTATCGAACGTGACTTTAAGCAGATTCATTATGTATTTATCGTTTTGCAGGGCTGTACTATTACGTGCTTAAGGAAGTACGTACCGAAATACTTTAGAAATTACAAAACAAGGTTATTTTCATGCAAGTACTGGAAACTCACCAACTTCACCAATGTTGTAAAGTAGTTTCTGGATACAATCGAATTATATTTTCTAACTATGCATTCACAATCTATCTAAATTTAGTTTTATATGGGTCTTAAATATAACTAGGAATCAATTTCCTTACCACATTACGGTGTCCTCGAGTCCTATGCCCGGTGAAACAACACTATTACTTAATATACATTTAATATCACCCGTCCTTAGTAATGTAACACCCAAAATGTCAAATAAAGGGAATAGATCAAGTCTACGTACGGAAGCAGCAAAATGTGATTAGTGGTACCCGGCCTGGTGCTTCATTTATAATAATTTTGTTGAGTCGACCAAGTCTTCTCGGACATTTTTATTGTCATTATAAGATATATTACATTTATTTTGTTTATATTAACTAGTCCGATAAAAATATCTCTTTCAACATATACTAATGCTTAATATCCTAATTCGTTATCTACATTATAAATCTAATCGTAATAGACTTTTAGACTTTATTGTGAGTTTAATGAACAACGTTTCACACACGTGCCAGTGGCCCATGAGGACGGGCAAAATAAGGCATAAAAGGAGATCGGCTTCTCCTTTTTTTTTAAAATAAAAAAATTAACAACTGTTAAGAAAAAATACGTTAGATTAATAAAAAAATTATAAACTGCTTTATTACTTAATTAACTAACTATCAATTTAAAAAATTCCAACTTAAACATATAAATTATTTGCAATGGGTAAAAAACACCTTTGCATTTTGGTAACCTAAGACTCAAACATTAAATGTCACAAAATCTATCATCCGTCCATAACCTAGTCCGTCATATTATAGCATATAACTTTTTGATCCATACTGTTTCAATATGGATTTATGAGTGATTTAAGATACTATTTCAAAATGTAGAAATAAAGATATTTAATAAATATATACAAATGTATACATTTCTATAAATCAATAATGAATGTTTGCATTATTTGTACATTTCTAAAAGTGTAGAAATGTATAGTATATAAATGTATTCTGGGTCTTAGAGTACAAGTGAGTACTAAATACAATTACAAATGTTATCATTTACGCTATAGTCACCGTTTTAATAAATATTATTGATCCTTAATAAACGTGTTTGTAACCTCAAAAACTGTTATTTGTAAGCTTAGCATTAAAAACGTTAATATCAATACCATACGTTTTATACTAATACCTAATTTCCTTCTAAACTTTATAAATATATATTAAAAAATTGAAATTTTAATAATTTTTAATGGAGTATTTGGTAGTGGTTCATACCTTTAAGATTTTAGTTGATTTAAGTTAACAAACTGATGTTACTGTAACGACCTAACAAGTGCTTTATTATAATTCTGGTGCTGGCAATGCGGTGGTTTATTACAATATTTAGTGTGGGAGGGATATACTGGTTACCAACAGTGGCACCAATGGGAAAATTAAATTTTACGATGAAATACCCTACAAAAGAATTAAGCGTTTATTATTCAGGACATTAAGAAGTGTAATATTTCAAGACTGCAATTTTTCATTTCAAATTATTATGTTCAATGAATTATGTTTTTGAAGGGTAAAATCATAAAATTACAACTGAGATACTTACATTTATTTGAAATGAAAACAATTTGAATCGCAAAACAATATTACATTTACGTTCCTGATTTCAAGAAAATGTATAACTGAACACTAGTTAACAATAAAAACCGGAGAGAACGAAATAATTAATTTTCACCAATTAAACTTGTATAAGAAATATTATATTTTGTAACCACTCATAGAAGAATATGTTAATCAAATCGAAAGTTTCAAGCAATTATTCTCCACAAAATTGTGTAATACAGTACACTGAACTATGACTGCTCCGAGTTTCGTAAATGTATTAGCATAAAAGACGATGTCTCAGAATATCAATGCTTAATATTCATTTTAAGTAAAGTTTTTTACAACTCCAAAACCCTTTTCTTTAACTTACAACAGTACACAACATTCAATTTATAAGTGTTTACGATAATAGTTTCAAGAACTAACAATTCATACTTAATTTTAGAATTTCTTAAAAATTATAAGATCTCATTATTTAAGCCATTATTAAATAAGTTGGTAAATCGGGGTAAGGCTGATAAGTGATCATTAAAGAATTGAGGAAATAGTTCAAAGAAATGTGAAATTCTAGAACAATAAATGATGAAAAGTTAGGGACCATAATCCGTAAGAAATATGAAGGTCTTTGAAAACTTTTGGAAGAAGGCAATAACTTTCCAACTTGTAAATTCTATCACCTTGTTTTTAATTTGTTTTATAGGATATAACATCTATACTTTCTTATCCAGCACGAATCCATAATGCGCTACATTTACGCTCAAAACTAGTTATTTATAAGGCCTAATTTACCTGGAAATCCGTAGTTTATAGTCGAGGATTAAGTTTAAAGTAAAATCTTACACACAATCATCAAAATCCTAAGTATATCTTAATTGAAATAAAAACATGAGAATATGTGGTGCCCACATGTTTATACAACACCTTTTACAGCATTAGTTTTCTGAGATTTCGAATTGGTAATACGCATGTCTTCTCGGAACATGGTGCCCGCATTATGTTGTCTAGTTTACTAGTTTTTTACCATTAGACTAGAACTGGAAATCAAATTCAATTACCCAACAACATTTTAATAATTTCAGATAAATTTTTCTTCTACGACCAGTAATCAAATGTACTGTTTATTCTTTTAATCTTTAATAAAACATTAGGAAACTAATAATTCTGCAGAGTTAATAAACCCGACTGTTAATATATATATATATATATATATTTGTATATATATATATATATATATATATATATATATATATATATACAATTTTAAATTCTTTTTTTACTGTCTATAACCTGGCTTATTCAAATTGAATCTAATCGTCTCTTACAATCATACGCGTATCCTGGTTGTGGCGGGGGGTTGGGGGTTGTAACCCCACCCAATTAATAAATATATATTTAAGGTTTTTTTCTACTTGTATTAAACTGAAATTATACTTGTAATCGAACCAAGTTCACTTTCGAATTCAATTTTTTTTATACTTTATCTATAACAGATGACAGGCAATAAGTTAAGAACCTTTATTTTAGTATATTTTCGGAATAAAGATTCCATGTACAACCTGTAGAAATAAAGATATACTATAAAAGTCTAGTTTAGCTGGCTTTTCACAAGTCTACCAAATATTCAAAAGTAAGACATTTTAAGATTTATATGTTCATCAAAACATGTTTTTTATAGTTGACCTACCTATAGTTATATATAACATTCTATAACATATTTCAATAATCAAGTTAATACAAAAAATTTTATTTACACAATCAAAGTAAGGAAATATTTTTGTCTCTTAAATAGTATTTGAGTTGACGTTCGTATATTTTAAACTTAGTTAATTTTACACAAGAGAAAATAAACTTTTCTATATCAATTACATAAATATAATATGAATATATTGAATAAAAAATTTGTTTTTAGCAAGTAAATGTGCTTATATTAAAATAATATCAAGACCTTCATGCAAACTTTAAATACCTATCCGTCCTATGGATAACGTTCATAGTTACATTTAGTCCTAAGTAATAATAAACATGAAGCTATTTTTGTTCCAAGAAACTGAGTTGAATTATTTAGGATTAAAGTTCAAAACGTATTTTTTATGAATTTTTATATTTTAGTTCTATTGTTAAGTGCGACCTGGAGTTTTAAACACATTGCCGTTATTAAAAGCCCTAAATAATCCTAATATAATGATAAATTAATAAATAGGGGAGTTTTCAGAGACTATCAGGCCGAAAATTATCCTCTATAACTCTTTCGCGGCCTGAGACCCAAGATTATACAAAAGACCACGGACAAAGAAATACTGAAGAAAAAAATTATAGAATACCATATCCCAGTCTTGACTCAAATATACCATTTTTAGAAACCCCGACAGCCCGTGGTCAACAACTCTAAAAGCTTTGTTTGAATCAAAAAAGGAGAGTCAAATTGTACTTATTTTGACTTAACGGATATTACGATGAAACACAAATTGAGATGAACATATTGTATCATTGGCTCCAAGAAAGAAGTACAAAAATATCAGAAGAGAAGTAAAAAATCAGTCGTAATACTCTTTTTGAGAAAATGTTAATGCATCCAATCATTCAAAGAACTGAGTTTTGTAAAAGGAAATTGAATTCAATATATTAATTAGTTATGCGAAACTTAATAAACTTAGATTGGTAACACTGGTCTGTTTGCTGGAAGAAAAAGGTTTAGATTTTGATTAACCTGAGTCGTTGTCTTTAAAGTAATTTAAGTAATAATAAGTTAATGAGGAATTGTTGTTTTTAATTATTGATAATACCCTCAAAGGGTTGCGTTTTGGCAACAGTCGAGTCCGTGGCATGGTCGAATTTTATACTAACAATATTGTTTTAATTTAAAACTTCTTTAAATTATAACAATTCTTAATTTTCTTGAGCCATTAATCTTAAAAGAATATTAGCATCTTGAAGTTCTTGACTGTTTTTTATAATTTTATGATTTAAAATTTTTTGTTCGATATAAAATGTATACTTTAATTTTGTTAGGTTCACCATAATTACTACTGAGAAACTAATAAATAGAAGGCATTCTAAGACAGACATGCAAGATTGGAAGGTTTATATATTTCTTACGTTATTGTTATAATGAATGTTAGCAATACCGTCCGACCTCGGTCAGATCTCAGGTTGATGCCTTTAATAGTTTGTCTTACACTGTAACCAAAACCAATATTTAATATGCTATTGGAGTCTTTGTACTTTGTAACATTCGTATTCTCTTCATGTTTAATAATATGTTCAACACCGCGCCGCGCCTCCGTGCGTCCGTGTGTAGACGTCAACCGCTAGTCTATTAAACACACAGATACTTATTTTATGTGACATAAGTCCTGTATATAAAGAAATGCTCAGTAGTATGTCTAGGTCGTCCTAGATACGCCTATGCTCGCAATGGATTTGTTAGTAAAATTTATACTTAACTGAATTAATCATGTTCGAAGTCTTCTAGAAATTCATATTTTATGCCACTCAATAGACGAACAAAAATAGTAGTAGCTGAAAGATAATAATGTTTATAATTATTTCAACCTTTATTGTCTTTGAAAAAATTATTAACACCAAATTTCATAATAATGTCATCTGTAAAGATCACTTATTACATTTTACAAAAGTAACAAGTAAAATCCGAATCATATAAAGTAATGATCAAAATATATTAAAAAATTGGCAAGATTTATCACATTGATGAGAAGACCCAACAGATGGGTCACCCAAGGAGAGATTATTATTGCTAGATATTCTGCTTTCAATAAGCAACATCTGTAAAAAATCCATCCACAGGGTATACCCTTCTTGTTATTTAACTTTTTTTATGATGACAACACATTATAACATTTAAAAACTTCTCAAAATCGTTTCGTTGTAATCTAACGAATTTCATCCATGAAAGGTTAATCACCTAAGTAATTAACGAGCGGGTGTGATAATGTGGTTTGACGAGATACATTATAATTATACGGTGAATGCCTTCAGTAAACAAGAGATTCTAACTGGTGTGTATTCTAAATTTACATCAAGCTGTGATAATCCTTGTGCATGTTTGTCATTATCAATAGACCGCAATTAATCCTAGAACTGAATTATTTGTATTAAATACTATGTACTAGTTCATCAGAATTATATGATAGTTTAGTTCCATCCATATTTCAGTCATTTGGCCGAACTACTGAGCTCATTACGACTCAAGCATCATTAGCTCAATACACAGAGTTGGAGAGCTGAGGTACAGCTACAGTGCGTTTGGTAATTTGTACCAGAATTAATCTCAACGTCTCACACTCATGTAGTCCATATCTATCATAATATTTATAATATACTTTAATAACCAGTTATTGTTTTAAGCAATTTAAGAAGACTTATATATATTTTCGAGAGAGGTTGGCACAGCTTCAGGATGTGATATTAGACACAAAAATAAGTAAAAGAATTCATATAATCATAAGTCCTATCTCACTTCGATTAGTGTCGGTCTGTACATATGTATTTTTATTAAGAGAAACGTATCTCAGAACCCGTTGGAGCAAATAACATGAAACTTGCCTGTTATATTAAGCTAATTAAAGTTAAATTTAATACCTATCATCACTTTTCATTTCAAAATTGCGGCATTTAAAATTTTTTAATTTTGATATCCCAAAAACTGTTAATCCTGTTAACTGTTAATAATTATCTATTTCAAATTGAATTGAAAAAAACTAAAATACCAAATTTTTAAATTCGGTTGAGAAATTAAATAATTACATCAATTTTATTTAGTGAGTGTTTCCGCACATGGATCTTGAAGCGTATATTTTGCGTATTTAAATGCGCATATTTGCTTTTAGTTGTAATTTTTCAACATTACGCCACAGTGGTGATAATTTGAAGCAGGCGTTAATTTCATCAGCATACGTTGGAATGACAGGAAGTGTTTGTCTAAAATTACCGAAGAAGTAGCAGAGTACCGCCAAATAGATTTTAGTTGTTTTTAAGTTCTTTCAATCTTTTGTTCAACGCCTCAAGTGAATGTTTGTGTGCCATATTGTATTCATCTAGGATTATAATTTTACATTGTTTCAGAACTGTATCCATGGACAATTGTTTTTGTATGTAGTAGCACACTAACTTCAAGTAATTTGGAATATTAAGTGGCAGCTTAAACACAGAATGAGCTAATCTGCTAATGAAAACCTACTGTCAAAAACCTACCAAGTGTATATATAAATCATAACTTAGCGCCTTCAAATAGTGTTTGGTTATTTAATATACGTAACTGTCTTGTAATTGCAGTTTACAATCTTCTAAATTTAATTGGTGGAAAATCATTATCACTTAGGGGTATGAAAAATAGATAACAACCTATTCTAAAACCTATCAAGAGTACATATAAAATTCCATCAAACCGATTAAGTAGTTTCGGAGGCGTATGGTAACTAGCACGGTGACACAAAAATAATAATATAACAATAAAATACTAAAACTTATTACTGGAAACTTTAAAAAAGACATTAACGCTTCTAATAGTTTATGGATAACAATTGTGTAATTAAAGTAACAGCATTGTCAAGAACCTTCAGCAATATTTTAATTATCTAAATTTAATTTAAACTACCAATATTGTCTATTAAGTTCCGTTTGTTGTAAATAGAGCATTTAAATTGTTGCCATCTGATTACAAACGTTTCGTACAATTAAGTATAACGTAACATATAAAACACGAAGGATGTTATTTTCTTTATTTATAAAAGCAAGCATAGTAAAATATATTTTATCGTCTCTAAGTGGTTGTTGACCTTGCCCAGGCAGCTGTAGCAGGTGTGTTGCCAACTAAGCGGAGTTAATCCTATTAGTGGAACTGTTAATTAAATTGTCCTCAGACATCCGAGGTTGGAAGATCGTACAACTCTTAAGTGAATTTTTACTAAGTACGTGTCCGAAATGTTTCTGTTGCTTTATAGAACATAATTGAATTACTACATCTGTTTGTAAGATATGTTGGGTAAAAAAAATATTTTAACAAAATAAATCTTGTGGTGGTGTAATATAAAAAATAATGTTATTTATTTATTATATATAATTTAATGTTTTATATCTTTTATAAAATCATTAATATCATTGGAAATATTAAAGCTATACATACAAATGTTTCACATAGTAACTAATAAATAAGAAGAAACTTTAAATAATATTAGTGTGGTTTGATGTTATATGAACACAATTGGGTCTGTTGGAAATGTTTAAAGTCAAATGACAAAAAACCACTTTAGTTATAAAACGTTTACTAGTTATCACTGTTTTAAATTTTTATAAAACTTCCAACGGTACTTTGCTCAATGAAATCCATCAACGCATAAGCGACCACGGTCATTTTTTATGTATACTTACACAAGCCAGAAGCAACAACAACTTTGTCAGTCGAAAGGTATCGGCTGTTTTGCATCAGTTATACAAATTCACAAAACACAAATTCACAAATTATTGTTAAATATTCATAACGATTCCAAAGGTACTTTTTTAAACGAAAACCCGTCACCGCATAACCGAGCACGACAACTTGTTCGCTTGCACAAGTCGGGAGCAACAAACAAGTTACAGTTTGAGAGGTATCAGCTGATTGTTACTCAGTTCAGCTGTAGAAGTTCTTCTTATTTATTAGTACCTATGTGCAAACTTTGGTAAATGTAGATTTACTATTTCTAGAGATATAAATTGTTTATAAGAAATACAAAATGGCGAATAGCTGCTAAAATATAAATTGCTCGAACTATGGGTATAAGACTTTTCTTGTTCGAAATGATGAGTAATATGTATCAGCCACAGAAGTTTGTCACACCCCTTTGTGAACTCCATGTATATACTCACGTGTTATTGTTTTATAAATAATGAGATTGTCCTTTAAAATTCACATTCACATTTATATTCACATGCATTATACTTGATGAATAGTTTTGCGACTCTCTAAAATGGCATATATTGTTGTATCGGTAAAAGAAGGAGGCCGCTAAATGGTTCATCAGATTTTTTATTTATACACCAAACAATAAAGATATTTTACATCCTAAAAAAATTTAGTAATTTTAAAATTATTTGCCTAATTATGATTACCTCTAAGTTTGAGGTTACCGATCACCAAAAACGTGTTACGACCTTTTCCAAATATGACGTAAATGCAAGAAACATTTTACCGGATAGCGGAAACGAATGTGACTGATTTAGTGGGTTTAATTGGCAAGAATCGAGATTGTAAAAAAACCTCGATTCCTCTTCGGGGCATCAATCAACCATGCCTGCTAGATAGACAAAGTGCTCAGAAAGTCGGAGCAGTAAGCGAAGGTGAGTATTATCATCATAATTTTATTTTATTACCCACAGTTCTCTCTAGTAAGCCGTTTCACAACAAGTGCTCTTTCGGGCCGGGGTTTGGGTGTCTGTGGATTTTTTAAAATACTTTGCAATTAATAAATTCTTATGACATTACATGATCTGTTAGATTAAAACAAGTATATAGCCTAATTTATGTTGTATTCCACTACAATACGGTCAAATAGCTTGGACAGTTTTACAAGGGATTATGACACGTACAATCATCCCTGAAACATCTGAGGGGAAGGTTGAACAATTGTAATGACGAATAATCCTATTCCTGTAAAATATCTAGCCTCATCGATCGGTTAACGAAATGCTTACATACCACAGTAAGGTTTTCATCTAGCATACTTACCTGCCTGTGAAATGCCCTTACATTCATAAGGTAAGTAGTTCCTATTAAATAAATCCCATACGTCCACGAACAATAGCTATTTATTGCTCCAGATTCAGACATACATTTAAATCATGGCTATTGATGATGATGACAAGAATATCTCAGACATTCCTGAGATGATAACAGGTATTGGGAGTTATCTGCACTCAACATAAGTTCTTCCACTACTTTGGACTTACTAACAAGTCAATATCAATACAACACATATCAATATTTAGACATTATACCGATTATAAATTGAAATATAGAATATATACTATAAAACAAATATAACTGAACAACTTTTATAAGTTTTTTTATTAGTGGCTAAGTTAAGCACGCACTTTCGGTAGGAGTAAGGTGATTTCTTTTGGACAAATTGAACTGTCTCAGCCACGAATACAAAATCTTATGAGCTCTGTCCGTAAAGAGTATGTGTATAGTAATAGATAGGAGGCCGAGAATCTCTTGGAAATATATTACAGTAAATGATAAAAATAAAGCAGTCTTACCTTTTTGTTTTCAATAATTAAATCCACTAGTAAAGTTGTAGCTGCTTACCACTTTTAGTCAAGCAGTTTTGATTTAATTATTCATTGTTTTTTTCAAATCTACATAGGTTTGGTTGTTTTAGACGGGGCAAGGATTTATGGTAATCATCATCACGTCGTGTAGCTTTGCGGTTGTATAAGTCAAAGGGATGTATTTTACTGTGGAAAACTATTGGGAAATTACGTTAGAAAGGAAGTGCTTGGTATTATGACATTAGGGCTATAACTTCCTTAATAATTAATTCAGTCAGAAATTCGTCCCATGCATATTGTCTTTACACTAACGCATAATAATAATAATGCTTTATAATAAATCATTATTATTAGCCCTGAAAACTATGATCATTTATGAGTGTACATCTCAATATTTACTAAGGTACAATATGGTATTTTACCGATTATTCACGGACCGCCTTTCATTGTTTCAGGAATGTTATAAGATTAATGGGACATTACTAAAGTAAAGACATAATATTATTACTAAGTTGCAATACCCTGTGACTATGGGTTCTCGAGATATTGTGCAGTAACTATTATACAGTGCACTTCGAGTTAGTTAATGAAACACCAAACTCCGCTGAGAACCAGCCAGATTGAATCCAAAAGAAAATCAAGAGCTTTTTACTGCGTTTCAGTAGGTTTGTAAAAACACATCTTAAACACACATTTCAAGTGATTCTGTTTGCAGTTGCCTGCAATCGCTTGCTGTAAACCGAATACTCAGAAGTATTAATTACAATATATCAAAATATTTATCTATTTCAATTTAACTATAACCAATTAAATATCGTTTATCATATCCAAAATTATTATTTGTTTAAAACACTCATTAAGTTGAAAACAAAACATTATTTCAAAAATAGTTGTGAGACTGACCTATGTTTTTATATCCCTTCTTTATAATTTGTTGAGTTGTTGGTATTTGATTATAACAAGTTTAGTTTCCTTAATTAAATTCTACATAATTTATAAGTTCAGTAATATATTATGTATTACTCAAAAACTTACAGTGGACCTTCACTATAAACACTATAGAGACATCAATTGACGTAGATAAAATATTGTTTTGACAGTACATTTACAGTTCATTCTTTTCTGAATAAAAAAAGCCTAATGCTAAATTATTCAGGTTGGGGAAACAGGGTATAAACAATCCAAGTAAAATACTAAAGCAATAAAAATTACATATCCCATAAGTTACAATATTTTATATTACATTCGTTTCTGGAATATGAATGAAGTATATTTTCAATGGACATGGAACATATAGCAAGACTTTAATTTCTCCATTTATCGATTTTATTTGTATTGTAGCGTGATTGAGTATCGTGATTTTAGCTCAATTGTATTTAGGATTGATAAAAGATTTTTATTAACTTCTTGATCTTTAAAACAGTTCCCGCAAGTCAATAATTCATAAAAATAAAATATAATAATCCATACCAGAATAGTTGGCCTTGTTCTCTCAAACTATAGTCACGGAGGGAAAACGTTAAAGGATTTTAGGTTCTTCAGCTGCTGTAAATATACCGTCCTAGAATGTCAAATGAAACCAATTTCTAGTATCATTCGTGTAAAATTTCTCAATTTTGTTCATTCAGTAAGATTCTAAATAAACTAATTTATTTCAATTCATTACTGCTGCTATCTATAATGAAAGTTATGTAATACAATTTTTCATTACTGTGTGTATGACACAAAGACATCTCAGATTTATTTACCCAAATTCATATAAAGTACAGGGACACGTTACGTTCTGTGACTCGATCAGCTGTCAAATATATAGTAATTTACAGTTCTTTATATTACTTTTAAAAGAGCGTGTAATTTCGAAATACAAATTGGTCTATGTTCTATTCTCTTATGTTCTGAAGTAATGCAAATGGCAAATTTCGTGTCTATATATTATACTTTATTATAAATTTTATTTATATAGGTATACACGAAATTATATATTATTCTGTATTATACACTATATACAGTTGACTGACTCTTGTCTCAGCTGACTCTTCGTTATATTCCATCTTATTTCCATTGCCGGATGCTGTATATGGTAATCCCACGAGTGACCCAGCCCTTCCCAACAGGCCCAAATTTACTCTTCTTAACCAAAGGAAACACCAAGTCAAAATACAAATTTAAAATATTTTAAAATTCGTTAAAAGTCATATTTTTATATTTTTAAAGGATAAGTTACTACATTCAAGGATTCACTTCTAAAATTATACATATATCTACTTTTTATTTGTACAGAAGTTTCTATTTTTGGAGACAGTAAGGCAGTGTTTATCTCCTATATTATTCATAAAGCCGTACCTATAACCATAAACTGCACTAGACAAGACCACATTCAAAGACAACTGTTTTACAACGGGAAGAATCTGTACTCGATATTATATTATCCATGCAAGTACTTATATTTTATATATACACTCACTTACTATAAAACATCAAAATAACTACAGTCATAAAAGCTGTCAAGTGTGGACTTCTGGCTTGGCAGCTTTGGCAAGAAGGAAGATAACTCCAATGGCTTCGTGATGTGTAAAATTTGTATTACTATTAATTATTATCATTCCTTTTCTAAGTTTTGGCAATTTAAGTCATAGTATAAAATTAACTTTTAATATATTTGCAAGTTAAACTTTAACACAAAACTCGAAACACGAAATGCAAAACTTGATCAAAGCTCAGGTCAGAATCATTTCATTAAGTCTCTATTGAAACTTCTTGATCAAGTTTCTGAAACGCTTCGTGAAACAAGCCACAACACCGCTCAAACTCTGTGTGACAGATTGAAGGGAAGTTTTACAATTAAAGAAAAATCTCTTGTTTCATCAACGAGTAAACACAGTGAATTACGCCAGGACGGCATACTTTCCAGCACAATACTGTGTATCTATCACATTTTTCACTTTATTCGCGAACTGCAACACCACTTACTTTGAAATAAACACCTTCTGTTATGTATGATAGACTTCACTACTATTAAGTTTATTGTTACTATTTAGTATCAGTTCGGATAGAATACATCGCTACCACGAGTGAGATTTTATTAATAATACGTGTAAATATTAATTCAAATAAATAATAAATACATATATTATATTTATATTGTGTGTGTATGTGTATATATATATATATATATATATATATATATATATATATTAAACACATATGTGAGAGATACGGCCAAATACAAAATAATTGAATAGTAAAAAGTGAGGGCTCTGTGGTATAATGGTAGCACATTCACCCGGCAAGTCAATCCGGGTTCGACTCCCGGCGGAGCAAGTACTTTTTGTGATTCAATGATTATTGAAATTAAATAAGGCTATTGCCATTTATACAAATTTATATTATATATATATATATATATATATATATATATATATATATATATATATATATATACTATATATATATATATATATATATATATATATATACCTGTGTGTATATATATATATATATATATATATATATATATATATATATATATACTTACTTACTCCCAGGGCCATTTATATCGGAGGTGATATTTAGCCGCACCAACAAAGCTCCTCCATCTTGAACGGTCCTCTGCATCTTCCTCTGAAGCGCCCACCTTCTCCATATTAGCCTTCAGCCTTATAGTTTTATATTTTACATATGTAATATGATCTACCTGTTTTCACATTAAATTTGTATAAATGGCAATAGCCGAATATTTATAATAAACATTGAATCGCAAAAAGTACTTAACTACTTGAATGTGCTACCAACACAACGATTCAATTATTTTGTAACATATGTATCTAACATATGATCGGAAGACCAAATACCTGTCAAATGACTTTTATTTACATTCATTAAATTTGTATAAATGGCAATAGCCGAATTTAATTTATTTCAATAAACATTGAATCGCAAAAAGTACTTGCTCCGCCGGGACTCGAACCCGGATCTCTCACTTGCCGGGTGAATGTGCTACCATTACACCACAGAGCCCTCACTTTTTACGATTCAATTATTTTGTATTTGGCCGTTTCTTTCACATTGTGTTTAAATAACCAAACTAACATATGATCGGAAGACCAAATACCTGTCAAATGACTTTTATTTACATTCATTAAATTTGTATAAATGGCAATAGCCGAATTTAATTTATTTCAATAAACATTGAATCGCAAAAAGTACTTGCTCCGCCGGGACTCGAACCCGGATCTCTCACTTGCCGGGTGAATGTGCTACCATTACACCCACAGAGCCCTCACTTTTTACGATTCAATTATTTTGTATTTGGCCGTTTCTTTCACATATGTGTTTAAATAACCAAACTAACATATGATCGGAAGACCAAATACCTGTCAAATGACTTTTATTTACATTCATTAAATTTGTATAAATGGCAATAGCCGAATTTAATTTATTTCAATAAACATTGAATCGCAAAAAGTACTTGCTCCGCCGGGACTCGAACCCGGATCTCTCACTTGCCGGGTGAATGTGCTACCATTACATATATTGATCAGGCACACAACAAAATAAAAGATAAAATATATACCACAAAATAAGACAAAGACAAAATAAAATATATACCACAAAAAATAACATTATCGGAGTAAATTACCATTGCCATAAAAATTCACTTTTTAGTATATTTTTATCCTGGTTTTTTGGCAGCAGGGAAAACGCATTGGCGCTGGAAATATAATACACAGGAGTGCTCGTACACGTGCAAAGCCTACTAATTTGCGTGCGAAGCCGTGGGTAAATGCTAGCACTCTAGGACTTAATTAGATATTGCATATGTAGAAATGAGTTATATGCAAAGTTATTAGTTTTTAAGACGGACAGACAGAACAGAAATCTTTCCACCATAACTGCATATAAACACTAAAAGGGAATCACTACAGGAACTTCAAATATTTATGATGGATGTTTTACTTTTATAGAATTATTGAACCACAAAAAATGTTTTATAAAGCAGTCCATCATAAATTTACAACTTAAAGTATTTACCTGTATTAATAAAATGTAAACCAATGTAATATTGTGTTATCGTTATTTTGTGACAGTATTGTATATTTTTCAAATGTATAAACTCTATACTATATTATATATTATATTTACAGTTTGATAAAAAGAATTATTTATAACTCCGTTACCGTATCGTAACGTATTTTCCGGTGCTTGATCGAATTTCCGGTCCGGCCACTCCAGATATTTCTCGTATAACGCTATGGCGTCCAGGAAAATGCTATCTATCACTACTAGTTCCCATACCAACTTCCATAAACATCAAACAATAGGTCATCAAAGAGTGTTTCTTTTACAATTTGGAAGGTTACTAAAAACAGATAAACACATTTGTTAAACAATTATTATTTATGACAAGTTTTAACAAAGTTAATTAATCATGCAGCATTAATTTATTTGTTTAGTATGAATTGTGTATAAGTGCATATTATAGTCCTTCAACTCTAAATATAAAGTACTGTGAAATACAAAATGCTCTCAATGTGGAGTGAAACTCTGCACGCGGGGGTTCCGAGTTATAAAGAATCAAGCGGCCTGAAGAAGGTGTAATTAGTAAAGGAAACAGGATTTTTCCGGACATTTGCCATCGTTTAGTGAAACAAAAAATAACCTTCAAACAAAGAATGTAATTAGTAGTTATTATACATGGAATCTATTGTGTTAATGCAAAATTATTTATTATAGTTTTATAGTAACCATAGTTAAAATATTTAAGGTTTAATTTTGTTAGTACTGCGTCAGTAAATTTAGCGGTATTTTTACTATATTAAGATTACCGTTCAGAAACGGTATAACCAAGCGATAAAGAGGAAAAAAACTCACACACAGACAGATCGGTTATTTTACACAAGGGTCCAATACTACTCTACCACGTCTTCTCTCTCACCAGCTCTCTGTAGATGACAAACCGGAGATGTTTACTCTTCTGTAATTAGATTTGAGCGGTAAAACGAGTAAACTATCATTAAAGAAAGTACAGAATTTTTTTTGAATTGTACTAGGTCTTGGTAATATAATTTATATATTTAATTGATAACTATGGAATACACTTAATTTAGTAGGAACTTCGTGAATCCCATTGTACATAGGTTATGTTGGTATACATAGATCAAGTCACGAGTAAAACTTTCAAAACAAATGGCCTTTTTTGTCGAAGCATTATCTTGAATCTTATAAACTGGAGATGCACATTTAAACTATATTCTTCTCTTTATTACACTTGTTGTTCCTCAATCTTACCGCTTCACACAAAATGTAACAAAACAATGCGATTAAAAGATTTATTTACGGTTTATATGATTGTTAGAACTTTCTTTGCTTAAATTGTATTATTGGCAATAAATATTTCGAAGCGAGAATAGGTTTTGGACATATGTAATCGCTATATATATCATACAATTAACATTATGTTTCGAGGATTATTATCTATCTTAACCTGTTGGTCACAAAAGCCTTAATAAATACTTAAGCATATTAAAAAATAAAAACTCATCAATATATAGCAATAAACTTGCCCATATCAGCGTTGCCAATAGAACAGGTCGCGTGTAAAAACCCCTCATATTAAGCAGGTCCAGTCTAATTAAAGCTAGTAACAACCATGTCACTACATAAAACTGATTGAAACTAAGTACTACCTAGATTATTATTTCACTAATCTAAATCTTAAATATACAAGGGAGGATTTTGAACATTGAGAAATATAGAGGTAGGAGATTGAAGTGATGGTGGGAATGTTTTGCTGGTGCCAAATATTTTCACAAATTTTTTTACTAAACAGATTTCTATATTAGAATGAGTGATGGGACTTTCTAACGCTGAGCATGAACCGAGTAACAATTGAACCTATAACATGAAAAACTAAGGAATTAGCTAATATCAAAATTGATGGTTGTTTTCTTGTATTTTTTTCGTTTGGTGGAACATTTCAAGAGCTGTAATGGTATTTCATGACTTTCTGTTAGTTTTATCCTAATCCACGGAAAATCATGTACCTGATTCCCCTAAGTAGACGATACGTTACACCCAAAATTAGTTACTAAACATTCTGCACTCTGAGATGGTGTGATTCCACGTCATATGAATTGTGGGACCTGAACAACAAATATTAGTTTACTATGTACAAAGAACACTTGGTTGGTATACCCTTTTATATATCCAGAATAAAATTTATTTATTTTTTATTGATTTATTTTTATTTATTTATTTATTGTACCGCAATACTTTTGATCGATTACATGTATTAACATATTTTGCGAAAGAACAACAAAATCAAGAAAGTTTTGACGGCATCCCTCACAATGATGCGGTCTTCGATATCCAAATAGGGTTAACCAAGAACAAGTAATATATAGATATACAACACATTTTCAATAACAGAATAAAATCACAAATATTTGCAGATTGCATTGAAGATAATTGTAGTCATGTGCTAAATAAATTATTATACTTATTAGAGTACGTTACTGAGAATAATGCAAATTTTGCATTTAGAATATGGTGAAATTATCAATTTCAGGAAGCTTACATCAGTAAATATTCCATGAGTAGTAATGGTACAGCTCTAACTGTGAATGTGAAGCTAATCTGGAGCTCTACTTTTGCTCTCCACAATTACGACAATATTATGAATTTAATTTATCGAGAGTAAATTAATATTGATATCATTTGTGGATGTACACTAAAAAATGTGTAAAAATAAACACACATTTACTCTGTCTCTTTAAAAGTTTCCTTAAATATATTTTGATGTACTATAATTGGAAAAAGTGAATATCGTGGATGTCGACTTAAAGCTTGGTTCTAGACGAAGTCGGGCTACACTTTACTAAGACAGTGATAAGATAAGGTTATATTTAAAATGTAATGAAATCTGTATTTAAAAAGCCACCATGAGAGCTGCTGGGTGATCAGAAATGTATTTCTTATTCCTTCAAAATCTGGACTAAAAATTATGGTTCTGTAAAAAATTTTATTTTAGTAGGAAAATGTATTGGTATTGTGTGATTAATTGGAGTTTGTGCCAGTTATTTAATAAAACTAAATAATTACCACAAATATGCATACAAATTCTATTTAAATTTTGTGGTAAATTGAACAAATTCCTTTCACTATTTATAAATAAGGCATTGGAAGTGCTTATCTTACAGCCTACAGTGCACTTTTTTATAGTTTTATATCATCATAAGCAGTTATTTCAATATTAAAGCTAAAGTCCGCTTTTAAACAACAGCAGAAAAGAGACCATCGTTGTTATCGCAACTATATAATCCGACACAAATGATGCTGTTGGATCAGCAGCTCTGTATGAATATGCAACGATACAACGCAATGTTGTTCCCATGTTGCTGAACTACGCCAGTTACATAAGCGTCCTTACTACTAATTTGGACGTGGTAGATGTCATGTAACACTGACAGTTGTGTAGTGTTGGATATTCTGACCGTTCTGTTTGTGTTTCTAATCAAACAACAAGATCTACATATGCCTGTTTCATGGGCTGATTATAATTTGTTTTATAGAAATACAGAACATTACAACATAGACTGGTTTTATGTATTTACAAGACCATTTACCACGAAAGCTACTTCATTGAGTTTGGTTCTAAAATGGATTCTTTAAATATCCAATGTACTTTTTAGTATATTTTTTCTATACTCTTTGATCCACATTTTTAGAAGTTCCTGGAATTTAAAAAGTCTCAGTCTTCCCGGCCTTTGCCAGCCCCCCACCTCTGGCTGTTCATGCCCTTTGGAAGCCCCAGCCTCTAGGACCTGTCGGTCTCTGCGAGGTCCCGACCTGTGGCAGATCCGGCTTTTGACAGGTCCTCATCTTTGGCAGTTTCTAGCCTTTAGGAGCTGTCATATTCTAGGATCCCCCCCCTCTGGTAAGTCCCAGCCTCTGGAGATTTTCTTGTTGTTATGAGTGTCCTGGCTAATGTGTGTTAAGATTAATTCCATAGGACGCAAATAGCAGTTGTATTTAAAATATATACCATCACGAAACCAGATAAAGTGAGAGTCTTTATTTTTTATACATTTAACAAAAATATTTTTTAATATGATAAAATGTAATGTTCACTTAGGAAATTTCCCATTGCACACTTGTCAAAAAAGGAACATTTTGCGCTGCTTCCTGGGTGAGAACATATTCAGGATGGGTAAGGTTGGGTTCATTTGGATTCTGCCGAGATATCATAAGGAGGGTTACCGGTATATATCACTGTTTGACTTATTCATACATTGCATTAGATAAAATAAATGCTATAGATTTGCAATAAAATGCTAAAATGAATTAATGCACTTAAATATTTGCTTTTATTTTTAAATAAGTTTTTATAATATTTAATATTAAATACAAATTTCTGAATAGGACAGGAGATCACAATTATGTTCTCATAGCATGAAACTTTATCTCAAAAGCGCTTACATCATATTCTACCTTAGTCTTCCTTATCTATAGATACCCATAAGTATTTAAAAATTCGTAATTATAAATATGGTACTTGATGACAAAACGGTTCCAATTTCTTATTTATTAACAGTGCGGCGTCGGAGTACAAGCGCGGGGTTTTGTAGCGGCTGGTATCGTTAACGTTTTTAGTCACGTCTTTGATTAACAGTTCTGCCCATCCATCAACAGTGTTTTCTTACAGTCACCGGTTCACTCACAAGGTTTTATTTATTTTCAGATACATTTGTGAAAACACGTGATATTTAACAATTAATGAATACATTAACATAAGAGACTACATTATTTCACCACTATCATGTGTGCTTAGGTGTGATGTTGATAGAACGTACTGTAGCATGTTTTTATTTCAATGATTAATCTTAATTTGAACTTCATTTATGTGTGAAATACAGCTCATTTATAAGTAGTAACACAGTTACAATACAGAAACAGGATAACTGCTGCCAGCTTATTATTAGTGTTAATGTCGCATGACGCATTTAACAAAATGAATACAACTTTTATTATTGTTCACCACGCGGTCTTGTGAACGTGTCGCTACCTGACAGGTGGACTGCGGAGAATGGATCGGACGTGAATATTCATGTTGATGCTGGAACGCGACATGATAATGGTTTGTGAACACCGAGCAATTGATGACAAAACCGTTTCTGATATACATATTAGGAAAGTCCATTCACTTAATTTTTTTATGAAATTTAGAGATGTCGTACACGTAATTGAAGAAAATTTCTGTGAACTATAATCTCCAATTTGAGAAACATTTAATGCCTCTTCTGTTGTAGCATCTTATTTCTCAGTCTCCACTTGCTTGACAACAAAACACAAAGAGCTTTAAACAAAACAAAAAATATAAGGCGTTTCAATAAAAAACGTCTTTTCAAATAATGTGATTATATGTACTTACACTTTCATGTTTTTATATTTATGAATTATATGTAAAATTGTATTCTGATAATGCGTCAGTATAATAGCAATATTTTTTTCGAATTCTTAATAAATTTTCTGTGCAATGACACTTTTATTTATACTTTTAAGTGAAGATTAGAGATAGAGGATGATAGAATAATTCTCTATAAGTTAAACTTCAACTCCTGTTTGAGCAGTAGTAAAAAAATGTGTAATCCCTTTCTTTACTGCAAAATCACTCAATTTAGAATGGGGCGTAGTCGATTTTAACTCAATTTATGATAGCTTTACCTTTTCATCCGTTCTTCTCTCTTCCTGTTGATTTTCTCTGAAAGCCCGAGGCTAGTGGCATGAACTTTTCACGGTTGTAGTTCTAAAATTGTGACCAAATAATCGCTGATTTATCTAAAATTGAGATGATGCTGGTTTAAAATTAAAAGATAAAATGATGAAAAAATCACGTGCAGGCTATAAACAATATTAGAGTTCCACATAAAATCGAATATACTTTGTTATTTGAAATGGAACAATAATCAAGCTTCATTTATAACATAATTTAGCACACACATAAGTCTATTATATTTTATGTGGATTTAAAATGTATTACTGGTAAGGTTCAAAGGTTCCAGTATGAATGTTACGCAAGCATCACATGGTCAAAATTGGGGTTACTTGAATATTTTTATTTCGTTTTATTTATGTTACTGTTTTGAAAAGTTTTATTGAGTTAACATTTATTTATTTTTTACTTGGTTTTTTTGGGATCTCACGCAAAATTATGATTAAAGAGAGGTTTATTTTTAGTCGTACGTCAACTAAACTATTTGTAAAAACACGTGTTCTTACATTACAATTAACATTACTCTTTCTTTTGTTTTTGTTTTGGGCCTAAAACGAAAAATATTAATCTGTGTTACTTCCAGTCCATTGAATCTCTGGATAGTACAGACCAACCATGGCGAATAGTCCGCTTTAAATGCTTTACAATATCTGAATAAATTTTGAGCAAACATCTGCTATTCAATGGGATAGACGGTCTATTCATATCTATACAAGAACCATAAAAATTATAGACGTTTTATCTTACCTAGTTGCAATTAACATGACAACTGCGAAATTGTTTTAAACTGTTTAAAAATTCCTTGGTCTTAATCATCTTTAGTGGGTCTTCCTTTGTTACTCTCGAACGCAATGTACAGTTTTGATTTATCAAGCAATTCTTTTCCATGTGAATTATAACTTTATAGAAATAATTTTATTTGTAATATATTATTATAATACATCATTTGACCTCTTAGTTCTTAATTACTGCTAAAAATTTCAAGTAATAATGTAGATGAATTCAAGTATATAGTTTAAAGTTACTGTGAATTTTCAAATGTTCAAAAGTAACTAATAATATTCGAATTTACTCGAACACGAGTTAAAATATTGACACACCATTAGACTGTGAGTTGTATAAGATTTGATATACAGTGACAATTATTTAGTGCCTAGTGCATTGATTACAAATAACTGATTATATATGTTTTTACTATATATGATATTTCATGATGTACGTAATATTTTAGTATGTAACATTTTTATTATTAAAAATGAATTTTAATTTTAATGCGATGTAAGTGCAGCCGGAAAATATCCAAGTGTGCGTTTTTGTGGTTATATATGTTTAACACTATAATTTTTCCTCTACAGTAACAATTTTGACTATATTGATAATTTTATAAGGGAAATAAGACTTATTCTCAAATCTTACAACCACGTATAAGCCCTATAACAGTAAAATACAAAGCGATAAGAGTAGAAACGATCAGCGGTAGAACGTGTATTTCTTTGTTGCTACATTCAAATGGTATATCTTTATGGTACATCGTAACTTCCCGATTATCTTATTTTTATCTCTTTACCCGAAATGTATTACGTTACATAAGAAATAATTGCAGAGTGCTGTAACAATATATTTCACTAAAAAGTAAAAGCATGTTACAATTTATTGCTGATCATTATACGAGTAAAGTTGTAAATCATTTCCCCCAAGTTGATAGCTGCACATTACAAACTATGTCTATGTAGAGTAAAATATGACTTATTATTGTGTGATTAAATTTTGGTTTTTGACTTTAATGGTCAATGACATAAATATAATTGAAACATTCGACAAATATCTATATATATATATATATATATATATATATATATATATATATAATATATATATATTCAAATGGCCATTTCCGAGTAAGAGCTGTTATTTTAACTAATTATTTATAAAGTATATATAATTATATCATGAAGGGTTTTTAAAGGGTTAAAAGACTGCATATTGATTTAATATCTTTACTAACTTGTTTTTAAAGATTTTTTTAACTTTGAGTGTAAATTATTACATTTATTTTAAGATTTTCACGCTGACCCAAAGGTAATTAATTTACCGCAGTACAGTAGACGAGTGAAGTATGCTGTGTATAATACATAGGAAATAGACTGACATTCAAAGCAATTTAATATTCTACAACAATTTAATACTATTAGGTTTCATAAACGTATCTTTCCTTAAATACGAAGGGGGTTTCTATGTAAACAAAAATAGTACAAGTTTTAAAATAAAGAATTACACAGTTACTTCTACGTACTAGGGCTTCAGTAGAAGATAGAAAGTAATTTCAACACTGCGAGACGTAAAGGGTTTTTCATTTTGGGCCGGTAGGTGTTGGCAGCCTGTGGCGGCCATGTTGTTTTGGCGTCAGTTGTTGTTTTATTAGTGTATTGTTGTTCAGTGAGTCCTGCCATTTCACGATAGGTTATTTCGTCATGACAAGTTACACGATTGAGCAGCACATTCAGATGATTAAACTTTATTCTCAAAATGAGTGTTCAATAGTTAAAACGTTGCTCCTGCGGTCATTTCAAAAGACAGTTATTCCCGAAGCCTTTGAGCAGCCAGACCAATTCTCCCTCGTAATGTTTTTCTGAGTGTAAAAAACCCCACACAAAAAAGTCAATAGGTGTAAGGTCGGGAGATCGGGCAGGCCATGCGACAGTTCCCCCTCGTCCAATCCACTCGGGATAGTTTTCAGTCAGCCATTGACGTACTGTTGCATTAAAATGTGGACGGGCTCCATCCTGCTGGAATATAAGCTCGTCTCTTTCAACATTGTTCAAATTGTTCTAGAAGGTTAGGTATGTCATGTTGCAAAAAATCTAAGTAGATTGTTCCATTTACAGTTCCATCAAATATGTGAGGGCCAATCAGTTGGTCGCCTCAAACACAACAAACATTAATACTAAAACGCGTTTGAAACGATTGTTCCCTTGTCCGGTGTGGGTTTTGTTGATCCCAGTGGTGCATATTATGGCAATTAAAAATTCCTGCTCTTGTAAACAATGACTCATCAGTCCAAAGGATTTTTCGATAAAAATGACGCTGCTTTATGTCTCTGTTTATCAACCAACGACAGATTTGTAGTCTAGGAGCATAATCAGTTAGTTTCTTTCAGACCTTGAACAGGCGTAAAATGGTATGGATGGAACTTATTCTTATGCAAAATGTCTAAAACCTATGTCTCTAGAAAGTTATCTACTACTAAATTCTGGATCATTCTGTACTGAATTTAGAACTACTTCATCTAATCCTACATCATGAACAATGTGTCCTACTTCGTTAGGTCTTTTGTGAACTGTACCTCCCTCCACAAGACGTTGATGGAGTCTTGAGAACACAGAATGACTGGGAAGTCGGCGATCAGGGTGGCGAGCTTGATACTCTCTTTGGGCAGCACGCGCATTTCCATCACAAAACCCGTAAATAAAGTGCATATCAGCGTATTCTCGAGTAGTGAACTCCATGACAGCCTACACTTGACTAAATTGAGCAGAAAAATAGTTTATTGGAGGTAGAAGTAATTCATGTGGACACTGAATTACTTCTACCTCCAAGATAAAGAATGAATGTACAATACTGGTGAAAGTGATAAGATAAGGAATTAAAACATTGATAAAGGATGCGACCATTAATCCATAACTAGCATCCACAAATTATTTTAAACTGTTTTACTTTTTTGTAATCTTCAATTCCTTGTTTTATGAGGCAGTTTGATAAAACATAAAAATTAAATTAAAAAAAAAACATAAAAACTGTACGTTGTTATTAAATTGTTCTAATCTGTTTGTAGATTGCATGTTTTTGAATATTCAAACCAATAAAAGTAGGTAACCGAATACTTAACTATGGTCATATGGCATACCATTTTAAATCCTATTAAATGGCAAAGTTTTTAATATCACTTGACACATTCTTGTGTACAGGGTGTGGTAAAAAGATGGGGTTCAATGATATTTCAGTTTTTCTGAAACTTAGCAACTTTGCCATTTAAATCGACCTGAAGCTTAATTTTCTTTTCTTACCGTTTGACCGATAACTTTTTCAAATCAAAAATTTAACGGAGAATCTAAAAATTGTGTAGTTTGCTGACATATGTCTACACGTTGCTGAGAAATATCAGATTTACGTACAAAAACACGTGTTTTTTAGAAAAACTGAAAATAATTCATTTCAGACCAAATTTTTTTGAGTTAGACTTTTTTATAACCGCCATTGTATCACATTTACATTGCATTATAACCCAAAAAATGTTGTCACACCAAGAGCCACTCACCCTGTATATATTGGTTTTAAAGCACACCACTTGTAATTTGAGTGAAAATTATTTTCCAGTACATATTTTACGGTAATTTTACATGTATTCCAACAACGTTATTGCTCTATAACATTATTTAAAACTATAACTCATGTTAATTTTATAATATTAATTTATTATTTCTCTCAATACCGATTTTAGATCCGACATGTAATGTCAGTGTCAAATTATTAAAAATTACGTACAACTGGGCTTGTGATGACTTTCAAAAGATTTCACCAATATTCTAAACCCTAAGGCAAATGGCACTCAGCGAACTATAAATGTAGGAAAATGCGATAGCTTTCTTATATATAAGAATTTGCGATGATACAGTTTTAAGCATTCGAGGAAAATTTATTATCTTTAGATTAAAAAACATTAATAAACTTATAAAATAGATTATCTGTAAGATAAAATTACATAAAATGTAACATAAATATATACAATTATATTTCCAACAACTTTGATATACATGAGAAATGAAATCCTTAGTAATAATATAAACCGATACACCGAATTATCGAAGGAACCAAGAGAACGTAGCGTTTTCACTCCAAAATCATTACTTCCTTGGACCAAGAGGATCTTATGTACCAACTTTTGTCTCTAGGACCAAGAGTCATTACTAGACAGATGTATGGACGGAAGGACGATACAGTTTTAAGGACAGGTCGAGTACAAGGTATCCAGTGTAAGTGCGTACATTCCTGTCATCTACCTACTACGTAATCATAGTGTCGTAGTAATGGTGTAGACATTATGTAGACATTTAAAAAACGCAGGAAACTAATAATTCTTTCTTTAAATTCGTGTCAATCTTATCTTTAAAATAATACGTAATTATATCCTCAAAAATAAAGGAATTTCAGTTGAGCATTGTTCGTTTGGGATAAAACTGCCGGATCTTAAAACATTTGCATCTGTTGTCACACATATTAAATGATTAATGCAAAAGAAAACTCTTTCATGTTTTAGTATAAAATCAATAATAATTATATAGAGCATTATTTTAATTAACCGACCGATGTGATAGTATAATTAATAAACACTTTACGACACATTTAACATTTCTCTATCTTTATTTACTTTTTGCAAATCAGCCTATGACGATATATATATATATATATATATATATATATATATATATATATATATATATATATATATATATATATATATATATATTACAAGATATAAATAGTTATAGCGCAATCGGACAAAGGGATGGACAACGTAATGGTGTTAAAAAGGCATTGTCGTGTCTTAATAATATTTAAGTGATAGCCAATTGGAATCACACTTAAGCCGTAAGGAGAACACGATAAAGGAAGAAAACTGACCAGTAAGTTTTCCTGCCGGTATCCAAGATACCAAGGATTACAGAGAAGATCGGATTCAATAGCAATCTGAGAATGGATTTCTCACATCCTTTGATCCTCTTTAAATTGCTGTAGCTATTACAATCGCTATACAACAAGCTATAAGATATCGCATTTGTCATATTTTTTACGGTCATTAAGACTTCATTTAAATTATATAGTGCAATAGAATGTATATTTATAGTATTCTGCTAATTGATACATTTCTGAACACAAATAGTTTTTCAATGAATTTGCAAACATTGATCGTATCCTGCAGTTACATAATTATAAACACAGTTTAGAATAGCTATTGTTACATTCTACATGTTGCAGTAATACAATTACATTATGAAAACCAAGGGGTAACACGGATATAAATAATTATTGTACTTTTATAAATTGTACAAAATGAGATGAACATGTATAAAAATAGTAAATAATTATAATGACTTATTTTTCTAACATATAACAACTGGAAATATTTTATTTATTTGTGTTTCATTAATTTACTTAAACATAGTAAGAATTTTTAGTTTATGAAGAGTGTTATACAACCAATGTATCTAGTTACATGACTTTATTTATAACTAATTTAAATCAACTTTAGAAAAATATCAAATATCTATACGATTAATTTATTAAAATAAAAAAAAAACAATTTACACGAGTCTGTTTACAATTTTACATCAAACAAAATTATACACGTTACACGTCTCATAAGTTCTAACAGACATTTTCTAACAACCATTTAAAATACTTTTTTGCTTAAATAACACCATTTGAAATTCTACTTAAGTTATTACATATATTTTAAACAATAACTAATTATGAAAACAACGAACTTCATTATTTTGTTTCATTGTGTTTAAAATCAACCAAGAAATTACGTATACGCAGTATTGTTACTTCAAGCCATGCAAGCGTGAAATTATAATGTATGAGATCTATTTAAACTCCTTAAAATTCTCTAACTAATAAAATTGTTACCAACTATAGAAAATGCTCCCGACACCTTTGAAGATTGCTGAAATGTTCTCCGATCTTAGCAGCATGCTTTAACAGACACATACTCTCATCACTGAACGTGAATGAGTTAATGTAGGTAGTTTTACATGCTGATGATGGCACCAATATTAAACCTAATCATTACCTAAGTTGGTTGTTGAGTTGGAGATCGGATAGTTTTCTAAATTTTGTTTTTCCATTAAAATTCTTCTTTTAGTATTAAAGTTTGAGTTAGATTTTTTTAAATCGAATATTAGAATTAAGGATATTAAATTATTAATTGTCTGTTAGTTTTTAAGTATATGTGACTAACTAATAAGTATATCCATCATAGACTATTAATGGAATTTAACTGTAAAAACAACAAAAATTGGTGTGTACTTGTCGACAAAAGAATGCGATTTAACGTTCACCTTAGCATGACTTATTATTTAGAAATATGGTTGATGATATAGGCATGGATCAATTTTTCATTTTGGACTCGAAATATACGCATTTAGTAGTGTTATAAAGAAAATTCATATTTTTACTGCAAATATATGACTTATTAAATCTTATAGAATTAAATACAAGTGGGCAACTGTGTATAGGTTCAGTGAACCATACACAGATTGCAATATTTACAAAGTATACTTCAGTGTTCAAGAATTTAAATCTTTATTGCTTGTGTCACTTAACATACAGAATTTTTCAAAAATTCGACCTGGCAAACTTTTGTATCTCTTAGATGTGTGAGTTACTTGATCACTTACACGTGCAGTCAGTTGGTATCCCGTGAACTTCTATAAAATGTGCATTTTACTCGTATATCTCCCCAAAAAAGAGTACAACTCGGGGGTAACAAAGTTTACAAACCACTGACTTCTCCTTCCAACTATCCTTTCACATCTTACACCTACCTTCTGACAGCTCAGGTGAAGTTTGGTAATTTTGTTGAACACGTGATCGAAATTGCAACTGGAGAACTTGTATCTTCCATCATACAACCTTTATTCTCAAGATACTAACACAAATTTGCAATTAAATAGATTATACTTAGTCAATTATATCGGGCTCATATAGGAAAACTGTGTTTTTAACGCATTACACTTAGTAACCCCCATGCCTGTTAATTTAAGTAATATTTATACTTCATACTGATAGTAAAGTTCCTATGCAAGATTTTTCGTGTGTGCTATCTGTGGTAATAGGTGATTATTTTTTAATTTGTAGTATGTTATCACAAAATGCATGTATTTAATAGTTTTTTTAATAGTCTATTTTTGTACACATTTTAACTAAAATTCTATTTTAAAAAAGAACACGTTTTATATTTTAAGGTTAAAGCATCTATGTTGTTGATACAGCAACGTGTAATCACTTTGTATATTTTCGTGGAAACATTCATGAACCTTGTAACTCAATAAATTCAATCATTATTATTAGAAGACTGGGACTATAATGATAAAAACCGCCGTCTGCTGTAATAAAAGGAATATAGAGCAGATTTTCTTGTAACTGAGATAATTTTCAAATAAATAAAAAAGAAACGTAATTAAGTAAGATGTAGGACCTTAGGTTTTAAAACAAATATTATGTTCGGTTCTTTTGAAAATATAGATGTTTACAACGTGTATATGATTTGCACTGTTTAAATTTCACACTCCACGCAATTTTAATTTTAGATGTAAAATCTAATTGCTGGTTCCAATTTTTAAATTAAAAACTTCTTTTTGCTTTTTAAAACCAAAACATCCTTTTTAAACCAAAATAGTTAGCCCTTTGGAACGATAATAATTTTATCGTATCTCATTGTTTTTAGCACCTAAAAGTCCAACCGTCAGATATATAAATAAATGTTCAATTATCGGTAATTGTATTAAGACCATCTATTTGGCTGAGAGTATCAACTTTCACTTTCTTCATGTAGCTGTCTGATAAAGATATAACTATTATTATTTATGTGTCTGACGGACAGCTTTAAGTGTCAAACTAAGAAAAATATAATCCCAGTACAAATTTACCATTTGATATTTTAATCTATTTGCCCTCTTCTGAAATTATTGTGCTTATTTATTTGTTTCCAAGGAGAAATTTCTCTTTTGATTTCATGAAAATCCAACCTTGACTCCTGTTCTAGTGATTACTTTTGTTAAAATGACTTTTTATATTTGACAAGATATTATACACTGATTATTTATTTACCCATGATTGATTACTAATGTTTGGAGGAGAAACCAATGTAGAAAATGTATTCACACTCTTGGTTTATGTATTAAAATAGATTGAAAAAAGAGATATTCTGTGTGGGTTTAGATTTATTTATCTGGAATATTTCATTCAAATTTAACTAAACGTAGTAAAATTCTATGGGCAGTTGCATAAATTAAATCCACAATGCCAATCAAAGTGGAATAAACTATTAGGCCTAGTAGAGGTTTTTCTTTTTATATGTGTATGTGAATAAATACTTTATATGTTATACATAATTAAAATCATAAGTTAAATTAAGACAAAAACGTTTTATCGGAGGTTTGTATTCTAAGTAAGCTTTTATTCAACTTCACTACGATTAAGAATGTAATAACAGTCCCAGGCGAGTAAAGACAATACTGTGTAGAATATTGACAAAAGGAATTTAATAAAGTACGATATGTTGCGGATCCTATTTGTATAAAATCCAATAAATGTTCCTTGCAAGGAGAACTCTTCTTTGTGCGACATTATAAACTTGATGTTACACGCAAATTGATACGTCTTTGGTGCATTTCCCACGTGCTCTTCTTTGTCATGAGACTTGTATTCGAGCTGTTCCAGGAAATGTTTGCATTGGATTTATTTAACTGCCCTATAGAATTTATGGTGTGAATATACATTAGCTATCACTATTCATAACTATTAAAATAATGTAATTTCACTACTTTATTAAAGAAATGATAACATTAGTGCCATGTAAGGGTTACAATACTTTTATTGCTTAAACATATGAAGTAAGACTTTATATGCTATCGGGTTTTTATCAAATAAGAGTTTTAGTGGCTTAAGGGACTACAATCCTTACTTGTAAAGGTTTAAGTAAAACTAGAGAAATCTCGTCAATGAAACGAAATAATTTCGAAAGAAATATTTTTCAGACTAAGGGATAACACCAACATCCCGAAAGCCTATTATAGCCATCTAATAGTGTGGGGAAAATACTTCAGTTGGACTTAGAACTCCATTTTACAGAAATATTAAATCGTTTGAGACTCAGAGAGTGGGAGCACACCAAATTTTAGATTATTTAAACGTTAAATAATGCTAGGGTAATTTTATTTTTTTTATTATCAGCTGTTTATAAAAACAGATAATAACAATAAAATGGTTTAAAAAAAATTTTTATTTTAAGTATTTTTTTCTCTTAACATTCTTGACAGGAGATTATTGAAAACAATAAACTGATATCAAGAACAACTTTAATTTTCGGATTTTGAATAAGAGCACATTTTATTATTAACTAAACAACTCAGAGAATATCACTATAAAAATAACTACATTTAGTCTGTCTGTCCATTTTATGTTTTAAAAACAGCCGGTTTGTTAAGTATTCCAATCTGCCGTAACTAGTAAATGT